>NC_092819.1:185877971-186549472 GCF_023375885.2 Dermacentor andersoni | reverse complement strand
CTGCCAAAAAGCACCATTTGCATGCACATCTTGTGGTTTTGCAGAAAACTTCATCCGCGTCTACCAAAAGATGCATGTGCATGCTTAAAACGCGTTTTTCGCACAAATCCGTGCGCGGGGTGCTAAAAAGAGCAGCATCGGCATGCTTAGCACGTCGTTTGGTAGAAATCCACGTGCGCGTTCTGCAAAAAGCACCATTTGCATGCACATCTTCTGGTTTTGCAGAAAACTTCATCCGCGTCTACCAAAAGATGCATGTGCATGCTTAAAACGCGTTTTCGCACAAATGCGTGCGCGGGTGCTAAAAAGAGCAGCATCGGCATGCTTAGCACATCGTTTGGTAGAAATCCACGAGCGCGTTCTGCAAAAAGCACCATTTGCATGCACATCTTGTGGTTTTGCAGAAAACTTCATCCGCGTCTACCAAAAGATGCATGTGCATGCTTAAAACGCGTTTACGCACAAATGCGTGCGCGGGTGCTAAAAAGAGCAGCATCGGCATGCTTAGCACGTCGTTTGTAGAAATCCACGTGCGCGTTCTGCAAAAAGCACCATTTGCATACACATCTTGTGGTTTTGCAGAAAACTTCATCCGCGTCTACCAAAAGATGCATGTGCATGCTTAAAACGCGTTTTCGCACAAATGCGTGCGCGAGTGCTAAAAAGAGCAGCATCGGCATGCTTAGCACGTCGTTTGGTAGAAATCCACGTGCGTGTTCTGCCAAAAGCACCATTTGCATGCACATCTTGTGGTTTTGCAGAAAACTTCATCCGCGTCTACCAAAAGATGCATGTGCATGCTTAAAACGCGTTTTCGCACAAATGCGTGCGCGGGTGCTAAAAAGAGCAGCATCGGCATGCTTAGCACGTCGTTTGGTAGAAATCCACGTGCGCGTTCTGCCAAAAGCACCATTTGCATGCACATCTTGTGGTTTTGCAGAAAACTTCATCCGCGTCTACCAAAAGATGCATGTGCATGCTTAAAACGCGTTTTCGCACAAATCTGTGCGCGGGTGCTAAAAAGAGCAGCATCGGCATGCTTAGCACGTCGTTTGGTAGAAATCCACGTGCGCGTTCTGCCAAAAGCACCATTTGCATGCACATCTTGTGGTTTTGCAGAAAACTTCATCCGCGTCTACCAAAAGATGCATGTGCATGCTTAAAACGCGTTTTCGCACAAATCCGTGCGCGGGTGCTAAAAAGAGCAGCATCAGCATGCTTAGCACGTCGTTTGGTAGAAATCCACGTGCGCGTTCTGCAAAAAGCACCATTTGCATGCACATCTTGTGGTTTTGCAGAAAACTTCATCCGCGTCTACCAAAAGATGCATGTGCATGCTTAAAACGCGTTTTCGCACAAATGCATGCGCGGGTGCTAAAAATAGCAGCATCGGCATGCTTAGCACGTCATTTGGTAGAAATCCACGTGCGCGTTCTGCAAAAAGCACCATTTGCATGCACATCGTGTGGTTTTGCAGAAAACTTCATCCGCGTCTACCAAAAGATGCATGTGCATGCTTAAAACGCGTTTTCGCACAAATGCGTGCGCGGGTGCTAAAAAGAGCAGCATCGGCATGCTTAGCACGTCGTTTGGTAGAAATCCACGTGCGCGTTCTTCCAAAAGCACCATTTGCATGCACATCTTGTGGTTTTGCAGAAAACTTCATCCGCGTCTACCAAAAGATGCATGTGCACGCTTAAAACGCGTTTTCGCACAAATCTGTGCGCGGGTGCTAAAAAGAGCAGCATCGGCATGCTTAGCACGTCGTTTGGTAGAAATCCACGTGCGCGTTCTGCCCAAAAGCACCATTTGCATGCACATCTTGTGGTTTTGCAGAAAACTTCATCCGCGTCTACCAAAAGATGCATGTGCATGCTTAAAACGCGTTTTCGCACAAATCCGTGCGCGGGTGCTAAAAAGAGCAGCATCAGCATGCTTAGCACGTCGTTTGGTAGAAATCCACGTGCGCGTTCTGCAAGAAGCACCATTTGCATGCACATCTTGTGGTTTTGCAGAACTTCGTCCGCGTCTACCAAAAGATGCATGTGCATGCTTAAAAACGCGTTTTCGCACAAATGCGTGCGCGGGTGCTAAAAAGAGCAGCATCGGCATGCTTAGCGCGTCGTTTGGTAGAAATCCACGAGCGCGTTCTGCAAAAAGCACCATTTGCATGCACATCTTGTGGTTTTGCAGAAAACTTCATCCGCGTCTACCAAAAGATGCATGTGCATGCTTAAAACGCGTTTTCGCACAAATGCGTGCGCGGGTGCTAAAAAGAGCAGCATCGGCATGCTTAGCACGTCGTTTGGTAGAAATCCACGTGCGCGTTCTGCCAAAAGCACCATTTGCATGCACATCTTGTGGTTTTGCAGAAAAACTTCATCCGCGTCTACCAAAAGATGCATGTGCATGCTTAAAACGCGTTTTCGCACAAATCCGTGCGCGGGTGCTAAAAAGAGCAGCATCGGCATGCTTAGCACGTCGTTTGGTAGAAATCCACGTGCGCGTTCTGCAAAAAGCACCATTTGCATGCACATCTTCTGGTTTTGCAGAAAAACGTCATCCGCGTCTACCAAAAGATGCATGTGCATGCTTTAAAACGCGGTTTTCGCACAAATGCGTGCGCGGGTGCTAAAAAGAGCAGCATCGGCATGCTTAGCACATCGTTTGGTAGAAATCCACGAGCGCGTTCTGCAAAAAGCACCATTTGCATGCACATCTTGTGGTTTTGCAGAAAAACTTCATCCGCGTCTACCAAAAGATGCATGTGCATGCTTAAAACGCGTTTACGCACAAATGCGTGCGCGGGTGCTAAAAAGAGCAGCATCGGCATGCTTAGCACGTCGTTTGGTAGAAATCCACGTGCGCGTTCTGCCAAAAGCACCATTTGCATGCACATCTTGTGGTTTTGCAGAAAACTTCATCCGCGTCTACCAAAAGATGCATGTGCATGCTTAAAACGCGTTTTCGCACAAATCCGTGCGCGGGTGCTAAAAAGAGCAGCATCGGCATGCTTAGCACGTCGTTTGGTAGAAATCCACGTGCGCGTTCTGCAAAAAGCACCATTTGCATGCACATCTTGTGGTTTTGCAGAAAACTTCATCCGCGTCTACCAAAAGTTGCATGTGCATGCTTAAAACGCGTTTTCGCACAAATGCGTGCGCGGGTGCTAAAAAGAGCAGCATCGGCATGCTTAGCACGTCGTTTGGTAGAAATCCACGAGCGCGTTCTGCAAAAAGCACCATTTGCATGCACATCTTGTGGTTTTGCAGAAAACTTCATCCGCGTCTACCAAAAGATGCATGTGCATGCTTAAAACGCGTTTTCGCACAAATGCGTGCGCGCGTGCTAAAAAGAGCAGCATCGGCATGCTTAGCACGTCGTTTGGAAGAAATCCACGTGCGCGTTCTGGCAAAAGCACCATTTGCATGCACATCTTGTGGTTTTGCAGAAAACTTCATCCGCGTCTACCAAAAGATGCATGTGCATGCTTAAAACGCGTTTTCGCACAAATCCATGCGCGGGTGCTAAAAAGAGCAGCATCGGCATGCTTAGCACGTCGTTTGGTAGAAATCCACGTGCGCGTTCTGCAAAAAGCACCATTTGCATGCACATCTTGTGGTTTTTGCAGAAAACTTCATCCGCGTCTACCAAAAGATGCATGTGCATGCTTAAAACGCGTTTTCGCACAAATGCGTGCGCGGGTGCTAAAAAGAGCAGCATCGGCATGCTTAGCACGTCGTTTGGTAGAAATCCACGAGCGCGTTCTGCAAAAAGCACCATTTGCATGCACATCTTGTGGTTTTGCAGAAAACTTCATCCGCGTCTACCAAAAGATGCATGTGCATGCTTAAAACGCGTTTTCGCACAAATGCGTGCGCGGGTGCTAAAAAGAGCAGCATCGGCATGCTTAGCACGTCGTTTTGTAGAAATCCACGTGCGCGTTCTACAAAAAAGCACCATTTGCATGCACATCTTGTGGTTTTGCAGAAAACTTCATCCGCGTCTACCAAAAGATGCATGTGCATGCTTAAAACGCGTTTTCGCACAAATGCGTGCGCGGGTGCTAAAAAGAGCAGCATCGGCATGCTTAGCACGTCGTTTGGTAGAAATCCACGTGCGCGTTCTGCAAAAAGCACCATTTGCATGCACATATTGCGGTTTTGCAGAAAACTTCATCCGCGTCTACCAAAAGATGCATGTGCATGCTTAAAACGCGTTTACGCACAAATGCGTGCGCGGGTGCTAAAAAGAGCAGCATCGGCATGCTTAGCACGTCGTTTGGTAGAAATCCACGTGCGCGTTCTGCCAAAAGCACCATTTGCATGCACATCTTGTGGTTTTGCAGAAAACTTCATCCGCGTCTACCAAAAGATGCATGTGCATGCCTAAAAACGCGTTTTCGCACAAATCCGTGCGCGGGTGCTAAAAAGAGCAGCATCGGCATGCTTAGCACGTCGTTTGGTAGAAATCCACGTGCGCGTTCTGCAAAAAGCACCATTTGCATGCACATCTTGTGGTTTTGCAGAAAACTTCATCCGCGTCTACCAAAAGTTGCATGTGCATGCTTAAAACGCGTTTTCGCACAAATGCGTGCGCGGGTGCTAAAAAGAGCAGCATCGGCATGCTTAGCACGTCGTTTGGTAGAAATCCACGAGCGCGTTCTGCAAAAAGCACCATTTGCATGCACATCTTGTGGTTTTGCAGAAAACTTCATCCGCGTCTACCAAAAGATGCATGTGCATGCTTAAAACGCGTTTTCGCACAAATGCGTGCGCGGGTGCTAAAAAGAGCAGCATCGGCATGCTTAGCACGTCGTTTGGTAGAAATCCACGTGCGCGTTCTGGCAAAAGCACCATTTGCATGCACATCTTGTGGTTTTGCAGAAAACTTCATCCGCGTCTACCAAAAGATGCATGTGCATGCTTAAAACGCGTTTTCGCACAAATCCATGCGCAGGTGCTAAAAAGAGCAGCATCGGCATGCTTAGCACGTCGTTTGGTAGAAATCCACGTGCGCGTTCTGCAAAAAGCACCATTTGCATGCACATCTTGTGGTTTTGCAGAAAACTTCATCCGCGTCTACCAAAAGATGCATGTGCATGCTTAAAACGCGTTTTCGCACAAATGCGTGCGCGGGTGCTAAAAAGAGCAGCATCGGCATGCTTAGCACGTCGTTTGGTAGAAATCCACGAGCGCGTTCTGCAAAAAGCACCATTTGCATGCATATCTTGTGGTTTTGCAGAAAACTTCATCCGCGTCTACCAAAAGATGCATGTGCATGCTTAAAACGCGTTTTCGCACAAATGCGTGCGCGGGTGCTAAAAAGAGCAGCATCGGCATGCTTAGCACGTCGTTTTGTAGAAATCCACGTGCGCGTTCTACAAAAAGCACCATTTGCATGCACATCTTGTGGTTTTGCAGAAAACTTCATCCGCGTGTACCAAAAGATGCATGTGCATGCTTAAAACGCGTTTTTCGCACAAATGCGTGCGCGGGTGCTAAAAAGAGCAGCATCGGCATGCTTAGCACGTCGTTTGGTAGAAATCCACGTGCGCGTTCTGCAAAAAGCACCATTTGCATGCACATCTTGTGGTTTTGCAGAAAACTTCATCCGCGTCTACCAAAAGATGCATGTGCATGCTTAAAACGCGTTTTCGCACAAATGCGTGCGCGGGTGCTAAAAAGAGCAGCATCGGCATGCTTAGCACGTCGTTTGGTAGAAATCCACGAGCGCGTTCAGCAAAAAGCACCATTTGCATGCACATCTTGTGGTTTTGCAGAAAACTTCATCCGCGTCTACCAAAAGATGCATGTGCATGCTTAAAACGCGTTTTCGCACAAATGCGTGCGCGGGTGCTAAAAAGAGCAGCATCGGCATGCTTAGCACGTCGTTTGGTAGAAATCCACGAGCGCGTTCTGAAAAAAGCACCATTTGCATGCACATCTTGTGGTTTTGCAGAAAACTTCATCCGCGTCTACCAAAAGATGCATGTGTATGCTTAAAACGCGTTTTCGCACAAATGCGTGCGCGGGTGCTAAAAAGAGCAACATCGGCATGCTTAGCACGTCGTTTGGTAGAAATCCACGTGCGCGTTCTGCGAAAAGCACCATTTGCATGCACATCTTGTGGTTTTGCAGAAAACTTCATCCGCGTCTACCAAAAGATGCATGTGCATGCTTAAAACGCGTTTTCGCACAAATCCGTGCGCGGGTGCTAAAAAGAGCAGCATCGGCATGCTTAGCACGTCGTTTGGTAGAAATCCACGTGCGCGTTCTGCAAAAAGCACCATTTGCATGCACATCTTGTGGTTTTGCAGAAAACTTCATCCGCGTCTACCAAAAGATGCATGTGCATGCTTCAAACGCGTTTTCGCACAAATGCGTGCGCGGGTGCTAAAAAGAGCAGCATCGGCATGCTTAGCACGTTGTTTGGTAGAAATCCACGTGCGCGTTCTGCAAAAAGCACCATTTCCATGCACATCTTGTGGTTTTGCAGAAAACTTCATCCGCGTCTACCAAAAGATGCATGTGCATGCTTAAAACGCGTTTTCGCACAAATGCGTGCGCGGGTGCTAAAAAGAGCAGCATCGGCATGCTTAGCACGTCGTTTGGTAGAAATCCACGTGCGCGTTCTGCAAAAAGCACCATTTGCATGCACATCTTGTGGTTTTGCAGAAAACTTCATCCGCGTCTACCAAAAGATGCATGTGCATGCTTAAAACGCGTTTTCGCACAAATGCGTGCGCGGGTGCTAAAAAGAGCAGCATCGGCATGCTTAGCACGTCGTTTGGTAGAAATCCACGAGCGCGTTCAGCAAAAAGCACCATTTGCATGCACATCTTGTGGTTTTGCAGAAAACTTCATCCGCGTCTACCAAAAGATGCATGTGCATGCTTAAAACGCGTTTTCGCACAAATGCGTGCGCGGGTGCTAAAAAGAGCAGCATCGGCATGCTTAGCACGTCGTTTGGTAGAAATCCACGAGCGCGTTCTGAAAAAAGCACCATTTGCATGCACATCTTGTGGTTTTGCAGAAAACTTCATCCGCGTCTACCAAAAGATGCATGTGTATGCTTAAAACGCGTTTTCGCACAAATGCGTGCGCGGGTGCTAAAAAGAGCAACATCGGCATGCTTAGCACGTCGTTTGGTAGAAATCCACGTGCGCGTTCTGCGAAAAGCACCATTTGCATGCACATCTTGTGGTTTTGCAGAAAACTTCATCCGCGTCTACCAAAAGATGCATGTGCATGCTTAAAACGCGTTTTCGCACAAATCCGTGCGCGGGTGCTAAAAAGAGCAGCATCGGCATGCTTAGCACGTCGTTTGGTAGAAATCCACGTGCGCGTTCTGCAAAAAGCACCATTTGCATGCACATCTTGTGGTTTTGCAGAAAACTTCATCCGCGTCTACCAAAAGATGCATGTGCATGCTTCAAACGCGTTTTCGCACAAATGCGTGCGCGGGTGCTAAAAAGAGCAGCATCGGCATGCTTAGCACGTTGTTTGGTAGAAATCCACGTGCGCGTTCTGCAAAAAGCACCATTTCCATGCACATCTTGTGGTTTTGCAGAAAACTTCATCCGCGTCTACCAAAAGATGCATGTGCATGCTTAAAACGCGTTTTCGCACAAATGCGTGCGCGGGTGCTAAAAAGAGCAGCATCGGCATGCTTAGCACGTCGTTTGGTAGAAATCCACGTGCGCGTTCTGCAAAAAGCACCATTTGCATGCACATCTTGTGGTTTTGCAGAAAACTTCATCCGCGTCTACCAAAAGATGCATGTGCATGCTTAAAACGCGTTTTCGCACAAATGCGTGCGCGGGTGCTAAAAATAGCAGCATCGGCATGCTTAGCGCGTCGTTTGGTAGAAATCCACGTGCGCGTTCTGCAAAAAGCACCATTTGCATGCACATCTTGTGGTTTTGCAGAAAACTTCATCCGCGTCTACCAAAAGATGCATGTGCATGCTTAAAACGCGTTTTCGCACAAATGCGTGCGCGGGTGCTAAAAAGAGCAGCATCGGCATGCTTAGCACGTCGTTTTGTAGAAATTCACGTGCGCGTTCTACAAAAAGCACCATTTGCATGCACATCTTGTGGTTTTGCAGAAAACTTCATCCGCGTGTACCAAAAGATGCATGTGCATGCTTAAAACGCGTTTTCGCACAAATGCGTGCGCGGGTGCTAAAAAGAGCAGCATCGGCATGCTTAGCACGTCGTTTGGTAGAAATCCACGTGCGCGTTCTGCAAAAAGCACCATTTGCGTGCACATCTTGTGGTTTTGCAGAAAACTTCATCCGCGTCTACCAAAAGATGCATGTGCATGCTTAAAACGCGTTTTCGCACAAATGCGTGCGCGGGTGCTAAAAAGAGCAGCATCGGCATGCTTAGCACGTCGTTTGGTAGAAATCCACGAGCGCGTTCAGCAAAAAGCACCATTTGCATGCACATCTTGTGGTTTTGCAGAAAACTTCATCCGCGTCTACCAAAAGATGCATGTGCATGCTTAAAACGCGTTTTCGCACAAATGCGTGCGCGGGTGCTAAAAAGAGCAGCATCGGCATGCTTAGCACGTCGTTTGGTAGAAATCCACGAGCGCGTTCTGAAAAAAGCACCATTTGCATGCACATCTTGTGGTTTTGCAGAAAACTTCATCCGCGTCTACCAAAAGATGCATGTGTATGCTTAAAACGCGTTTTCGCACAAATGCGTGCGCGGGTGCTAAAAAGAGCAACATCGGCATGCTTAGCACGTCGTTTGGTAGAAATCCACGTGCGCGTTCTGCGAAAAGCACCATTTGCATGCACATCTTGTGGTTTTGCAGAAAACTTCATCCGCGTCTACCAAAAGATGCATGTGCATGCTTAAAACGCGTTTTCGCACAAATCCGTGCGCGGGTGCTAAAAAGAGCAGCATCGGCATGCTTAGCACGTCGTTTGGTAGAAATCCACGTGCGCGTTCTGCAAAAAGCACCATTTGCATGCACATCTTGTGGTTTTGCAGAAAACTTCATCCGCGTCTACCAAAAGATGCATGTGCATGCTTCAAACGCGTTTTCGCAAAAATGCGTGCGCGGGTGCTAAAAAGAGCAGCATCGGCATGCTTAGCACGTTGTTTGGTAGAAATCCACGTGCGCGTTCTGCAAAAAGCACCATTTCCATGCACATCTTGTGGTTTTGCAGAAAACTTCATCCGCGTCTACCAAAAGATGCATGTGCATGCTTAAAACGCGTTTTCGCACAAATGCGTGCGCGGGTGCTAAAAAGAGCAGCATCGGCATGCTTAGCACGTCGTTTGGTAGAAATCCACGTGCGCGTTCTGCAAAAAGCACCATTTGCATGCACATCTTGTGGTTTTGCAGAAAACTTCATCCGCGTCTACCAAAAGATGCATGTGCATGCTTAAAACGCGTTTTCGCACAAATGCGTGCGCGGGTGCTAAAAATAGCAGCATCGGCATGCTTAGCGCGTCGTTTGGTAGAAATCCACGTGCGCGTTCTGCAAAAAGCACCATTTGCATGCACATCTTGTGGTTTTGCAGAAAACTTCATCCGCGTCTACCAAAAGATGCATGTGCATGCTTAAAACGCGTTTTCGCACAAATGCGTGCGCGGGTGCTAAAAAGAGCAGAATCTGCATGCTTCGCACGTCGTTTGGTAGAAATCCACGTGCGTGTTCTGCCAAAAGCACCATTTGCATGCACATCTTGTGGTTTTGCAGAAAACTTCATCCGCGTCTACCAAAAGATGCATGTGCATGCTTAAAACGCGTTTTCGCACAAATCCGTGCGCGGGTGCTAAAAAGAGCAGCATCGGCATGCTTAGCACGTCGTTTGGTAGAAATCCACGTGCGCGTTCTGCAAAAAGCACCATTTGCATGCACATCTTGTGGTTTTGCAGAAAACTTCATCCGCGTCTACCAAAAGATGCATGTGCATGCTTAAAACGCGTTTTCGCACAAATGCGTGCGCGGGTGCTAAAAAGAGCAGCATCGGCATGCTTAGCACGTCGTTTGGTAGAAATCCACGTGCGCGTTCTGCAAAAAGCACCATTTGCATGCACATCTTGTGGTTTTGCAGAAAACTTCATACTCGTCTACCAAAAGATGTATGTGCATGCTTAAAACGCGTTTTCGCACAAATGCGTGCGCGGGTGCTAAAAAGAGCAGCATCGGCATGCTTAGCACGTCGTTTGGTAGAAATCCACGTGCGCGTTCTGCAAAAAGCACAATTTGCATGCACATCTTGTGGTTTTGCAGAAAACTTCATCCGCGTCTACCAAAAGATGCATGTGCATGCTTAAAACGCGTTTTCGCACAAATGCGTGCGCGGGTGCTAAAAATAGCAGCATCGGCATGCTTAGCACGTCGTTTAGTAGAAATCCACGTGCGCGTTCTGCGAAAAGCACCATTTGCATGCACATCTTGTGGTTTTGCAGAAACCTTCATCCGCGTCTACCAAAAGATGCATGTGCATGCTTAAAACGCGTTCTCGCACAAATGCGTGCGCGGGTGCTAAAAAGAGCAGCATCGGCATGCTTAGCACGTCGTTTAGTAGAAATCCACGTGCGCGTTCTGCAAAAAGCACCATTTGCATGCACATCTTGTGGTTTTGCAGAAAACTTCATCCGCATCTACCAAAAGATGCATGTGCATGCTTAAAACGCGTTTTCGCACAAATGCGTGCGCGGGTGCTAAAAAGAGCAGCATCGGCATGCTTAGCACGTCGTTTGGTAGAAATCCACGTGCGCGTTCTGCCAAAAGCACCATTTGCATGCACATCTTGTGGTTTTGCAGAAAACTTCATCCGCGTCTACCAAAAGATGCATGTGCATGCTTAAAACGCGTTTTCGCACAAATCCATGCGCGGGTACTAAAAAGAGCAGCATCGGCATGCTTAGCACGTCGTTTGGTAGAAATCCACGTGCGCGTTCTGCAAAAAGCACCATTTGCATGCACATTTTGTGGTTTTGCAGAACACTTCATCCGCGTCTACAAAAAGATGCATGTGCATGCTTAAAACGCGTTTTCGCACAAATCCGTGCGCGGGTGCTAAAAAGAGCAGCATCGGCAAGCTTAGCACGTCGTTTGGTAGAAATCCACGTGCGCGTTCTGCAAAAAGCACCATTTGCATGCACATCTTGTGGTTTTGCAGAAAACTTCATCCGCGTCTACCAAAAGATGCATGTGCATGCTTAAAACGCGTTTTCGCACAAATGCGTGCGCGGGTGCTAAAAAGAGCAGCATCGGCATGCTTAGCACGTCGTTTGGTAGAAATCCACGTGCGCGTTCTGCAAAAAGCACCATTTGCATGCACATCTTGTGGTTTTGCAGAAAACTTCATCCGTGTCTACCAAAAGATCCATGTGCATGCTTAAAACGCGTTTTCGCACAAATGCGTGCGCGGGTGGTAAAAACAGCAGCATCGGCATGCTTAGCACGTCGTTTGGTAGAAATCCACGTGCGCGTTCTGTCAAAAGCACCATTTGCATGCACATCTTGTGGTTTTGCAGAAAACTTCATCCGCGTCTGCCAAAAGATGCATGTGCATGCTTAAAACGCGTTTTCGCACAAATCCGTGCGCGGGTGCTAAAAAGAGCAGCATCGACATGCTTAGCACGTCGTTTGGTAGAAATCCACGTGCGCGTTCTGCAAAAAGCACCATTTGCATGCACATCTTGTGGTTTTGCAGAAAACTTCATCCGCGTCTACCAAAAGATGCATGTGCATGCTGAAAACGCGTTTTCGCACAAATGCGTGCGCGGGTGCTAAAAAGAGCAGCACCGGCATGCTTAGCACGTCGTTTGGTAGAAATCCACGAGCGCGTTCTGCAAAAAGCACCATTTGCATGCACATCTTGTGGTTTTGCAGAAAACTTCATCCGCGTCTACCAAAAGATGCATGTGCATGCTTAAAACGCGTTTTCGCACAAATCCGTGCGCGGGTGCTAAAAAGAGCAGCATCGGCAAGCTTAGCACGTCGTTTGGTAGAAATCCACGTGCGCGTTCTGCAAAAAGCACCATTTGCATGCACATCTTGTGGTTTTGCAGAAAACTTCATCCGCGTCTACCAAAAGATGCATGTGCATGCTTAAAACGCGTTTTCGCACAAATGCGTGCGCGGGTGCTAAAAAGAGCAGCATCGGCATGCTTAGCACGTCGTTTGGTAGAAATCCACGTGCGCGTTCTGCAAAAAGCACCATTTGCATGCACATCTTGTGGTTTTGCAGAAAACTTCATCCGCGTCTACCAAAAGATCCATGTGCATGCTTAAAACGCGTTTTCGCACAAATGCGTGCGCGGGTGCTAAAAACAGCAGCATCGGCATGCTTAGCACGTCGTTTGGTAGAAATCCACGTGCGCGTTCTGCCAAAAGCACCATTTGCATGCACATCTTGTGGTTTTGCAGAAAACTTCATCCGCGTCTACCAAAAGATGCATGTGCATGCTTAAAACGCGTTTTCGCACAAATGCGTGCGCGGGTGCTAAAAAGAGCAGCATCGGCATGCTTAGCACGTCGTTTGGTAGAAATCCACGTGCGCGTTCTGCAAAAAGCACCATTTGCATGCACATCTTGTGGTTTTGCAGAAAACTTCATCCGTGTCTACCAAAAGATCCATGTGCATGCTTAAAACGCGTTTTCGCACAAATGCGTGCGCGGGTGGTAAAAACAGCAGCATCGGCATGCTTAGCACGTCGTTTGGTAGAAATCCACGTGCGCGTTCTGTCAAAAGCACCATTTGCATGCACATCTTGTGGTTTTGCAGAAAACTTCATCCGCGTCTGCCAAAAGATGCATGTGCATGCTTAAAACGCGTTTTCGCACAAATCCGTGCGCGGGTGCTAAAAAGAGCAGCATCGACATGCTTAGCACGTCGTTTGGTAGAAATCCACGTGCGCGTTCTGCAAAAAGCACCATTTGCATGCACATCTTGTGGTTTTGCAGAAAACTTCATCCGCGTCTACCAAAAGATGCATGTGCATGCTGAAAACGCGTTTTCGCACAAATGCGTGCGCGGGTGCTAAAAAGAGCAGCACCGGCATGCTTAGCACGTCGTTTGGTAGAAATCCACGAGCGCGTTCTGCAAAAAGCACCATTTGCATGCACATCTTGTGGTTTTGCAGAAAACTTCATCCGCGTCTACCAAAAGATGCATGTGCATGCTTAAAACGCGTTTTCGCACAAATCCGTGCGCGGGTGCTAAAAAGAGCAGCATCGGCAAGCTTAGCACGTCGTTTGGTAGAAATCCACGTGCGCGTTCTGCAAAAAGCACCATTTGCATGCACATCTTGTGGTTTTGCAGAAAACTTCATCCGCGTCTACCAAAAGATGCATGTGCATGCTTAAAACGCGTTTTCGCACAAATGCGTGCGCGGGTGCTAAAAAGAGCAGCATCGGCATGCTTAGCACGTCGTTTGGTAGAAATCCACGTGCGCGTTCTGCAAAAAGCACCATTTGCATGCACATCTTGTGGTTTTGCAGAAAACTTCATCCGCGTCTACCAAAAGATCCATGTGCATGCTTAAAACGCGTTTTCGCACAAATGCGTGCGCGGGTGCTAAAAACAGCAGCATCGGCATGCTTAGCACGTCGTTTGGTAGAAATCCACGTGCGCGTTCTGCCAAAAGCACCATTTGCATGCACATCTTGTGGTTTTGCAGAAAACTTCATCCGCGTCTGCCAAAAGATGCATGTGCATGCTTAAAACGCGTTTTCGCACAAATCCGTGCGCGGGTGCTAAAAAGAGCAGCATCGGCATGCTTAGCGCGTCGTTTGGTAGAAATCCACGTGCGCGTTCTGCCAAAAGCACCATTTGCATGCACATCTTGTGGTTTTGCAGAAAACTTCATCCGCGTCTACCAAAAGATGCATGTGCATGCTTAAAACGCGTTTTCGCACAAATCCGTGCGCGGGTGCTAAAAAGAGCAGCATCGGCATGCTTAGCACGTCGTTTGGTAGAAATCCACGTGCGCGTTCTGCAAAAAGCACCATTTGCATGCACATCTTGTGGTTTTGCAGAAAACTTCATCCGCGTCTACCAAAAGATGCATGTGCATGCTTAAAACGCGTTTTCGCACAAATGCGTGCGCGGGTGCTAAAAAGAGCAGCATCGGCATGCTTAGCACGTCGTTTGGTAGAAATCCACGTGCGCGTTCTGCAAAAAGCACCATTTGCATGCACATCTTGTGGTTTTGCAGAAAACTTCATCCGCGTCTACCAAAAGATGCATGTGCATGCTTAAAACGCGTTTTCGAACAAATGCGTGCGCGGGTGCTAAAAAGAGCAGCATCGGCATGCTTAGCACGTCGTTTGGTAGAAATCCACGTGCGCGTTCTGCAAAAAGCACCATTTGCATGCACATCTTGTGGTTTTGCAGAAAACTTCATCCGCGTCTACCAAAAGATGCATGTGCATGCTGAAAGCGCGTTTTCGCACAAATGCGTGCGCGGGTGCTAAAAAGAGCAGCATCGGCATGCTTAGCACGTCGTTTGGTAGAAATCCACGAGCGCGTTCTGCAAAAAGCACCATTTGCATGCACATCTTGTGGTTTTGCAGAAAACTTCATCCGCGTCTACCAAAAGATGCATGTGCATGCTTAAAACGCGTTTTCGCACAAATGCGTGCGCGGGTGCTAAAAAAAGCAGCATCGCCATGCTTAGCACGTCGTTTGGTAGAAATCCACGAGCGCGTTCTGCAAAAAGCACCATTTGCATGCACATCTTGTGGTTTTGCAGAAAACTTCATCCGCGTCTACCAAAAGATGCATGTGCATGCTTAAAACGCGTTTTCGCACAAATGCGTGCGCGGGTGCTAAAAAGAGCAGCATCGGCATGCTTAGCGCGTCGTTTGGTAGAAATCCACGTGCGCGTTCTGCCAAAAGCACCATTTGCATGCACATCTTGTGGTTTTGCAGAAAACTTCATCCGCGTCTACCAAAAGATGCATGTGCATGCTTAAAACGCGTTTTCGCACAAATCCGTGCGCGGGTGCTAAAAAGAGCAGCATCGGCATGCTTAGCACGTCGTTTGGTAGAAATCCACGTGCGCGTTCTGCAAAAAGCACCATTTGCATGCACATCTTGTGGTTTTGCAGAAAACTTCATCCTCGTCTACCAAAAGATGCATGTGCATGCTTAAAACGCGTTTTCGCACAAATGCGTGCGCGGGTGCTAAAAAGAGCAGCATCGGCATGCTTAGCACGTTGTTTGGTAGAAATCCACGTGCGCGTTCTGCAAAAAGCACCATTTGCATGCACATCTTGTGGTTTTGCAGAAAACTTCATCCGCGTCTACCAAAAGATGCATGTGCATGCTTAAAACGCGTTTTCGCACAAATGCGTGCGCGGGTGCTAAAAAGAGCAGCATCGGCATGCTTAGCACGTCGTTTGGTAGAAATCCACGTGCGCGTTCTGCAAAAAGCACCATTTGCATGCACATCTTGTGGTTTTGCAGAAAACTTCATCCGCGTCTACCAAAAGATGCATGTGCATGCTTAAAACGCGTTTTCGCACAAATGCGTGCGCGGGTGCTAAAAATAGCAGCATCGGCATGCTTAGCACGTCGTTTGGTAGAAATCCACGTGCGCGTTCTGCAAAAAGCACCATTTGCATGCACATCTTGTGGTTTTGCAGAAAACTTCATCCGCGTCTACCAAAAGATGCATGTGCATGCTTAAAACGCGTTTTCGCACAAATGCGTGCGCGGGTGCTAAAAAGAGCAGCATCGGCATGCTTAGCACGTCGTTTGGTAGAAATCCACGAGCGCGTTCTGCAAAAAGCACCATTTGCATGCACATCTTGTGGTTTTGCAGAAAACTTCATCCGCGTCTACCAAAAGATGCATGTGCATGCTTAAAACGCGTTTTCGCACAAATGCGTGCGCGGGTGCTAAAAAAAGCAGCATCGCCATGCTTAGCACGTCGTTTGGTAGAAATCCACGAGCGCGTTCTGCAAAAAGCACCATTTGCATGCACATCTTGTGGTTTTGCAGAAAACTTCATCCGCGTCTACCAAAAGATGCATGTGCATGCTTAAAACGCGTTTTCGCACAAATGCGTGCGCGGGTGCTAAAAAGAGCAGCATCGGCATGCTTAGCGCGTCGTTTGGTAGAAATCCACGTGCGCGTTCTGCCAAAAGCACCATTTGCATGCACATCTTGTGGTTTTGCAGAAAACTTCATCCGCGTCTACCAAAAGATGCATGTGCATGCTTAAAACGCGTTTTCGCACAAATCCGTGCGCGGGTGCTAAAAAGAGCAGCATCGGCATGCTTAGCACGTCGTTTGGTAGAAATCCACGTGCGCGTTCTGCAAAAAGCACCATTTGCATGCACATCTTGTGGTTTTGCAGAAAACTTCATCCGCGTCTACCAAAAGATTCATGTGCATGCTTAAAACGCGTTTTCGCACAAATGCGTGCGCGGGTGCTAAAAAGAGCAGCATCGGCATGCTTAGCACGTTGTTTGGTAGAAATCCACGTGCGCGTTCTGCAAAAAGCACCATATGCATGCACATCTTGTGGTTTTGCAGAAAACTTCATCCGCGTCTACCAAAAGATGCATGTGCTTGCTTAAAACGCGTTTTCGCACAAATGCGTGCGCGGGTGCTAAAAAGAGCAGCATCGGCATGCTTAGCACGTCGTTTGGTAGAAATCCACGTGCGCGTTCTGCAAAAAGCACCATTTGCATGCACATCTTGTGGTTTTGCAGAAAACTTCATCCGCGTCTACCAAAAGATGCATGTGCATGCTTAAAACGCGTTTTCGCACAAATGCGTGCGCGGGTGCTAAAAATAGCAGCATCGGCATGCTTAGCACGTCGTTTGGTAGAAATCCACGTGCGCGTTCTGCAAAAAGCACCATTTGCATGCACATCTTGTGGTTTTGCAGAAAACTTCATCCGCGTCTACCAAAAGATGCATGTGCATGCTTAAAACGCGTTTTCGCACAAATGCGTGCGCGGGTGCTAAAAAGAGCAGCATCGGCATGCTTAGCACGTCGTTTGGTAGAAATCCACGTGCGCGTTCTGCCAAAAGCACCATTTGCATGCACATCTTGTGGTTTTGCAGAAAACTTCATCCGCGTCTACCAAAAGATGCATGTGCATGCTTAAAACGCGTTTTCGCACAAATCCGTGCGCGGGTGCTAAAAAGAGCAGCATCGGCAAGCTTAGCACATCGTTTGGTAGAAATCCACGTGCGCGTTCTGCAAAAAGCACCATTTGCATGCACATCTTGTGGTTTTGCAGAAAACTTCATCCGCGTCTACCAAAAGATGCATGTGCATGCTTAAAACGCGTTTTCGCACAAATGCGTGCGCGGGTGCTAAAAAGAGCAGCATCGGCATGCTTAGCACGTCGTTTGGTAGAAATCCACGTGCGCGTTCTGCAAAAAGCACCATTTGCATGCACATCTTGTGGTTTTGCAGAAAACTTCATCCGCGTCTACCAAAAGATGCATGTGCATGCTTAAAACGCGTTTTCGCACAAATGCGTGCGCGGGTGCTAAAAATAGCAGCATCGGCATGCTTAGCACGTCGTTTAGTAGAAATCCACGTGCGCGTTCTGCAAAAAGCACCATTTGCATGCACATCTTGTGGTTTTGCAGAAAACTTCATCCGCGTCTACCAAAAGATGCATGTGAATGCTTAAAACGCGTTTTCGCACAAATGCGTGCGCGGGTGCTAAAAAGAGCAGCATCGGCATGCTTAGCACGTCGTTTGGTAGAAATCCACGTGCGCGTTCTGCCAAAAGCACCATTTGCATGCACATCTTGTGGTTTTGCAGAAAACTTCATCCGCGTCTACCAAAAGATGCATGTGAATGCTTAAAACGCGTTTTCGCACAAATGCGTGCGCGGGTGCTAAAAAGAGCAGCATCGGCATGCTTAGCCCGTCGTTTGTTAGAAATCCACGTGCGCGTTCTGCAAAAAGCACCATTTGCATGCACATCTTGTGGTTTTGTGAGAAAACTTCATCCGCGTCTACCAAAAGATCCATGTGCATGCTTAAAACGCGTTTTCGCACAAATGCGTGCGCGGGTGCTAAAAAGAGCAGCATCGGCATGCTTAGCACGTCGTTTGGTAGAAATCCACGTGCGCGTTCTGCCAAAAGCACCATTTGCATGCACATCTTGTGGTTTTGCAGAAAACTTCATCCGCGTCTACCAAAAGATGCATGTGCATGCTTAAAACGCGTTTTCGCACAAATGCGTGCGCGGGTGCTAAAAAGAGCAGCATCGGCATGCTTAGCACGTCGTTTGGTAGAAATCCACGAGCGCGTTCTGCAAAAAGCACCATTTGCATGCACATCTTGTGGTTTTGCAGAAAACTTCATCCGCGTCTACCAAAAGATGCATGTGCATGCTTAAAACGCGTTTTCGCACAAATGCGTGCGCGGGTGCTAAAAAGAGCAGCATCGGCATGCTTAGCACGTTGTTTGGTAGAAATCCACGTGCGCGTTCTGCAAAAAGCACCATTTGCATGCACATCTTGTGGTTTTGCAGAAAACTTCATCCGCGTCTACCAAAAGATGCATGTGCATGCTTAAAACGCGTTTTCGCACAAATGCGTGCGCGGGTGCTAAAAAGAGCAGCATCGGCATGCTTAGCACGTCGTTTGGTAGAAATCCACGTGCGCGTTCTGCAAAAAGCACCATTTGCATGCACATCTTGTGGTTTTGCAGAAAACTTCATCCGCGTCTACCAAAAGATGCATGTGCATGCTTAAAACGCGTTTTCGCACAAATGCGTGCGCGGGTGCTAAAAATAGCAGCATCGGCATGCTTAGCACGTCGTTTGGTAGAAATCCACGTGCGCGTTCTGCAAAAAGCACCATTTGCATGCACATCTTGTGGTTTTGCAGAAAACTTCATCCGCGTCTACCAAAAGATGCATGTGCATGCTTAAAACGCGTTTTCGCACAAATGCGTGCGCGGGTGCTAAAAAGAGCAGCATCGGCATGCTTAGCACGTCGTTTGGTAGAAATCCACGTGCGCGTTCTGCCAAAAGCACCATTTGCATGCACATCTTGTGGTTTTGCAGAAAACTTCATCCGCGTCTACCAAAAGATGCATGTGCATGCTTAAAACGCGTTTTCGCACAAATCCGTGCGCGGGTGCTAAAAAGAGCAGCATCGGCAAGCTTAGCACATCGTTTGGTAGAAATCCACGTGCGCGTTCTGCCAAAAGCACCATTTGCATGCACATCTTGTGGTTTTGCAGAAAACTTCATCCGCGTCTACCAAAAGATGCATGTGCATGCTTAAAACGCGTTTTCGCACAAATCCGTGCGCGGGTGCTAAAAAGAGCAGCATCGGCATGCTTAGCACGTCGTTTGGTAGAAATCCACGTGCGCGTTCTGCAAAAAGCACCATTTGCATGCACATCTTGTGGTTTTGCAGAAAACTTCATCCGCGTCTACCAAAAGATGCATGTGCATGCTTAAAACGCGTTTTCGCACAAATGCGTGCGCGGGTGCTAAAAAGAGCAGCATCGGCATGCTTAGCACGTCGTTTGGTAGAAATCCACGTGCGCGTTCTGCCAAAAGCACCATTTGCATGCACATCTTGTGGTTTTGCAGAAAACTTCATCCGCGTCTACCAAAAGATGCATGTGCATGCTTAAAACGCGTTTTCGCACAAATCCGTGCGCGGGTGCTAAAAAGAGCAGCATCGGCAAGCTTAGCACGTCGTTTGGTAGAAATCCACGTGCGCGTTCTGCAAAAAGCACCATTTGCATGCACATCTTGTGGTTTTGCAGAAAACTTCATCCGCGTCTACCAAAAGATGCATGTGCATGCTTAAAACGCGTTTTCGCACAAATGCGTGCGCGGGTGCTAAAAAGAGCAGCATCGGCATGCTTAGCCCGTCGTTTGTTAGAAATCCACGTGCGCGTTCTGCAAAAAGCACCATTTGCATGCACATCTTGTGGTTTTGTGAGAAAACTTCATCCGCGTCTACCAAAAGATCCATGTGCATGCTTAAAACGCGTTTTCGCACAAATGCGTGCGCGGGTGCTAAAAAGAGCAGCATCGGCATGCTTAGCACGTCGTTTGGTAGAAATCCACGTGCGCGTTCTGCCAAAAGCACCATTTGCATGCACATCTTGTGGTTTTGCAGAAAACTTCATCCGCGTCTACCAAAAGATGCATGTGCATGCTTAAAACGCGTTTTCGCACAAATGCGTGCGCGGGTGCTAAAAAGAGCAGCATCGGCATGCTTAGCACGTCGTTTGGTAGAAATCCACGAGCGCGTTCTGCAAAAAGCACCATTTGCATGCACATCTTGTGGTTTTGCAGAAAACTTCATCCGCGTCTACCAAAAGATGCATGTGCATGCTTAAAACGCGTTTTCGCACAAATGCGTGCGCGGGTGCTAAAAAGAGCAGCATCGGCATGCTTAGCACGTCGTTTGGTAGAAATCCACGTGCGCGTTCTGCCAAAAGCACCATTTGCATGCACATCTTGTGGTTTTGCAGAAAACTTCATCCGCGTCTACCAAAAGATGCATGTGCATGCTTAAAACGCGTTTTCGCACAAATCCGTGCGCGGGTGCTAAAAAGAGCAGCATCGGCATGCTTAGCACGTCGTTTGGTAGAAATCCACGTGCGCGTTCTGCAAAAAGCACTATTTGCATGCACATCTTGTGGTTTTGCAGAAAACTTCATCCGCGTCTACCAAAAGATGCATGTGCATGCTTAAAACGCGTTTTCGCACAAATGCGTGCGCGGGTGCTAAAAAGAGCAGCATCGGCATGCTTAGCACGTCGTTTGGTAGAAATCCACGTGCGCGTTCTGCAAAAAGCACCATTTGCATGCATATCTTGTGGTTTTGCAGAAAACTTCATCCGCGTCTACCAAAAGATGCATGTGCATGCTTAAAACGCGTTTTCGCACAAATGCGTGCGCGGGTGCTAAAAATAGCAGCATCGGCATGCTTAGCACGTCGTTTGGTAGAAATCCACGTGCGCGTTCTGCAAAAAGCACCATTTGCATGCACATCTTGTGGTTTTGCAGAAAACTTCATCCGCGTCTACCAAAAGATGCATGTGCATGCTTAAAACGCGTTTTCGCACAAATGCGTGCGCGGGTGCTAAAAAGAGCAGCATCGGCATGCTTAGCACGTCGTTTGGTAGAAATCCACGTGCGCGTTCTGCCAAAAGCACCATTCGCATGCACATCTTGTGGTTTTGCAGAAAACTTCATCCGCGTCTACCAAAAGATGCATGTGCATGCTTAAAACGCGTTTTCGCACAAATCCGTGCGCGGGTGCTAAAAAGAGCAGCATCGGCATGCTTAGCACGTCGTTTGGTAGAAATCCACGTGCGCATTCTGCAAAAAGCACCATTTGCATGCACATCTTGTGGTTTTGCAGAAAACTTCATCCGCGTCTACCAAAAGATGCATGTGCATGCTTAAAACGCGTTTTCGCACAAATCCGTGCGCGGGTGCTAAAAAGAGCAGCATCGGCATGCTTAGCACGTCGTTTGGTAGAAATCCACGTGCGCGTTCTGCCAAAAGCACCATTTGCATGCACATCTTGTGGTTTTGCAGAAAACTTCATCCGCGTCTACCAAAAAATGCATGTGCATGCTTAAAACGCGTTTTCGCACAAATCCGTGCGCGGGTGCTAAAAAGAGCAGCATCGGCAAGCTTAGCACGTCGTTTGGTAGAAATCCACGTGCGCGTTCTGCAAAAAGCACCATTTGCATGCACATCTTGTGGTTTTGCAGAAAACTTCATCCGCGTCTACCAAAAGATGCATGTGCATGCTTAAAACGCGTTTTCGCACAAATGCGTGCGCGGGTGCTAAAAAGAGCAGCATCGGCATGCTTAGCACGTCGTTTGGTAGAAATCCACGTGCGCGTTCTGCAAAAAGCACCATTTGCATGCACATCTTGTGGTTCTGCAGAAAACTTCATCCGCGTCTACCAAAAGATGCATGTGCATGCTGAAAACGCGTTTTCGCACAAATGCGTGCGCGGGTGCTAAAAAGAGCAGCATCGGCATGCTTAGCACGTCGTTTGGTAGAAATCCACGTGCGCATTCTGCCAAAAGCACCATTTGCATGCACATCTTGTGGTTTTGCAGAAAACTTCATCCGCGTCTACCAAAAGATGCATGTGCATGCTTAAAACGCGTTTTCGCACAAATGCGTGCGCGGGTGCTAAAAATAGCAGCATCGGCATGCTTAGCACGTCGTTTAGTAGAAATCCACGTGCGCGTTCTGCAAAAAGCACCATTTGCATGCACATCTTGTGGTTTTGCAGAAAACTTCATCCGCGTCTACCAAAAGATGCATGTGCATGCTTAAAACGCGTTTTCGCACAAATGCGTGCGCGGGTGCTAAAAATAGCAGCATCGGCATGCTTAGCACGTCGTTTAGTAGAAATCCACGTGCGCGTTCTGCAAAAAGCACCATTTGCATGCACATCTTGTGGTTTTGCAGACAACTTCATCCGCGTCTACCAAAAGATGCATGTGCATGCTTAAAACGCGTTTTCGCACAAATGCGTGCGCGGGTGCTAAAAAGAGCAGCATCGGCATGCTTAGCACGTCGTTTGGTAGAAATCCACGTGCGCGTTCTGCCAAAAGCACCATTTGCATGCACATCTTGTGGTTTTGCTGAAAACTTCATCCGCGTCTACCAAAAGATGCATGTGCATGCTTAAAACGCGTTTTCGCACAAATATGTGCGCGGGTGCTAAAAAGAGCAGCATCGGCATGCTTAGCACGTCGTTTGGTAGAAATTCACGTGCACGTTCTGCAAAAAGCACAATTTGCATGCACATCTTGTGGTTTTGCAGAAAACTTCATCCGCGTCTACCAAAAGATGCATGTGCATGCTTAAAACGCGTTTTCGCACAAATGCGTGCGCGGGTGCTAAAAAGAGCAGCATCGGCATGCTTAGCACGTCGTTTGGTAGAAATCCACGTGCGCGTTCTGCCAAAAGCACCATTTGCATGCACATCTTGTGGTTTTGCAGAAAACTTCATCCGCGTCTACCAAAAGATGCATGTGCATGCTTAAAACGCGTTTTCGCACAAATCCGTGCGCGGGTGCTAAAAAGAGCAGCATCGGCAAGCTTAGCACGTCGTTTGGTAGAAATCTACGTGCGCGTTCTGCAAAAAGCACCATTTGCATGCACATCTTGTGGTTTTGCAGAAAACTTCATCCGCGTCTACCAAAAGATGCATGTGCATGCTTAAAACGCGTTTTCGCACAAATGCGTGCGCGGGTGCTAAAAAGAGCAGCATCGGCATGCTTAGCACGTCGTTTGGTAGAAATCCACGTGCGCGTTCTGCAAAAAACACCATTTTCATGCACATCTTGTGGTTTTGCAGAAAACTTCATCCGCGTCTACCAAATGATCCATGTGCATGCTTAAAACGCGTTTTCACACAAATGCGTGCGCGGGTGCTAAAAAGAGCAGCATCGGCATGCTTAGCACGTCGTTTGGTAGAAATCCACGTGCGCGTTCTGCCAAAAGCACCATTTGCATGCACATCTTGTGGTTTTGCAGAAAACTTCATCCGCGTCTACCAAAAGATGCATGTGCATGCTTAAAACGCGTTTTCGCACAAATGCGTGCGCGGGTGCTAAAAAGAGCAGCATCGGCATGCTTAGCACGTCGTTTGGTAGAAATCCACGTGCGCGTTCTGCAAAAAGCACCATTTGCATGCACATCTTGTGGTTTTGCAGAAAACTTCATCCGCGTCTACCAAAAGATGCATGTGCATGCTTAAAACGCGTTTTCGCACAAATCCGTGCGCGGGTGCTAAAAAGAGCAGCATCGGCATGCTTAGCACGTCGTTTGGTAGAAATCCACGTGCGCGTTCTGCAAAAAGCACCATTTGCATGCACATCTTGTGGTTTTGCAGAAAACTTCATCCGCGTCTACCAAAAAATGCATGTGCATGCTTAAAACGCGTTTTCGCACAAATCCGTGCGCGGGTGCTAAAAAGAGCAGCATCGGCAAGCTTAGCACGTCGTTTGGTAGAAATCCACGTGCGCGTTCTGCAAAAAGCACCATTTGCATGCACATCTTGTGGTTTTGCAGAAAACTTCATCCGCGTCTACCAAAAGATGCATGTGCATGCTTAAAACGCGTTTTCGCACAAATGCGTGCGCGGGTGCTAAAAAGAGCAGCATCGGCATGCTTAGCACGTCGTTTGGTAGAAATCCACGTGCGCGTTCTGCAAAAAGCACCATTTGCATGCACATCTTGTGGTTCTGCAGAAAACTTCATCCGCGTCTACCAAAAGATGCATGTGCATGCTGAAAACGCGTTTTCGCACAAATGCGTGCGCGGGTGCTAAAAAGAGCAGCATCGGCATGCTTAGCACGTCGTTTGGTAGAAATCCACGTGCGCATTCTGCCAAAAGCACCATTTGCATGCACATCTTGTGGTTTTGCAGAAAACTTCATCCGCGTCTACCAAAAGATGCATGTGCATGCTTAAAACGCGTTTTCGCACAAATGCGTGCGCGGGTGCTAAAAATAGCAGCATCGGCATGCTTAGCACGTCGTTTAGTAGAAATCCACGTGCGCGTTCTGCAAAAAGCACCATTTGCATGCACATCTTGTGGTTTTGCAGAAAACTTCATCCGCGTCTACCAAAAGATGCATGTGCATGCTTAAAACGCGTTTTCGCACAAATGCGTGCGCGGGTGCTAAAAATAGCAGCATCGGCATGCTTAGCACGTCGTTTAGTAGAAATTCACGTGCGCGTTCTGCAAAAAGCACCATTTGCATGCACATCTTGTGGTTTTGCAGACAACTTCATCCGCGTCTACCAAAAGATGCATGTGCATGCTTAAAACGCGTTTTCGCACAAATGCGTGCGCGGGTGCTAAAAAGAGCAGCATCGGCATGCTTAGCACGTCGTTTGGTAGAAATCCACGTGCGCGTTCTGCAAAAAACACCATTTTCATGCACATCTTGTGGTTTTGCAGAAAACTTCATCCGCGTCTACCAAATGATCCATGTGCATGCTTAAAACGCGTTTTCACACAAATGCGTGCGCGGGTGCTAAAAAGAGCAGCATCGGCATGCTTAGCACGTCGTTTGGTAGAAATCCACGTGCGCGTTCTGCCAAAAGCACCATTTGCATGCACATCTTGTGGTTTTGCAGAAAACTTCATCCGCGTCTACCAAAAGATGCATGTGCATGCTTAAAACGCGTTTTCGCACAAATGCGTGCGCGGGTGCTAAAAAGAGCAGCATCGGCATGCTTAGCACGTCGTTTGGTAGAAATCCACGTGCGCGTTCTGCCAAAAGCACCATTTGCATGCACATCTTGTGGTTTTGCTGAAAACTTCATCCGCGTCTACCAAAAGATGCATGTGCATGCTTAAAACGCGTTTTCGCACAAATATGTGCGCGGGTGCTAAAAAGAGCAGCATCGGCATGCTTAGCACGTCGTTTGGTAGAAATTCACGTGCACGTTCTGCAAAAAGCACAATTTGCATGCACATCTTGTGGTTTTGCAGAAAACTTCATCCGCGTCTACCAAAAGATGCATGTGCATGCTTAAAACGCGTTTTCGCACAAATGCGTGCGCGGGTGCTAAAAAGAGCAGCATCGGCATGCTTAGCACGTCGTTTGGTAGAAATCCACGTGCGCGTTCTGCCAAAAGCACCATTTGCATGCACATCTTGTGGTTTTGCAGAAAACTTCATCCGCGTCTACCAAAAGATGCATGTGCATGCTTAAAACGCGTTTTCGCACAAATCCGTGCGCGGGTGCTAAAAAGAGCAGCATCGGCAAGCTTAGCACGTCGTTTGGTAGAAATCTACGTGCGCGTTCTGCAAAAAGCACCATTTGCATGCACATCTTGTGGTTTTGCAGAAAACTTCATCCGCGTCTACCAAAAGATGCATGTGCATGCTTAAAACGCGTTTTCGCACAAATGCGTGCGCGGGTGCTAAAAAGAGCAGCATCGGCATGCTTAGCACGTCGTTTGGTAGAAATCCACGTGCGCGTTCTGCAAAAAACACCATTTTCATGCACATCTTGTGGTTTTGCAGAAAACTTCATCCGCGTCTACCAAATGATCCATGTGCATGCTTAAAACGCGTTTTCACACAAATGCGTGCGCGGGTGCTAAAAAGAGCAGCATCGGCATGCTTAGCACGTCGTTTGGTAGAAATCCACGTGCGCGTTCTGCCAAAAGCACCATTTGCATGCACATCTTGTGGTTTTGCAGAAAACTTCATCCGCGTCTACCAAAAGATGCATGTGCATGCTTAAAACGCGTTTTCGCACAAATGCGTGCGCGGGTGCTAAAAAGAGCAGCATCGGCATGCTTAGCACGTCGTTTGGTAGAAATCCACGTGCGCGTTCTGCCAAAAGCACCATTTGCATGCACATCTTGTGGTTTTGCTGAAAACTTCATCCGCGTCTACCAAAAGATGCATGTGCATGCTTAAAACGCGTTTTCGCACAAATATGTGCGCGGGTGCTAAAAAGAGCAGCATCGGCATGCTTAGCACGTCGTTTGGTAGAAATTCACGTGCACGTTCTGCAAAAAGCACAATTTGCATGCACATCTTGTGGTTTTGCAGAAAACTTCATCCGCGTCTACCAAAAGATGCATGTGCATGCTTAAAACGCGTTTTCGCACAAATGCGTGCGCGGGTGCTAAAAAGAGCAGCATCGGCATGCTTAGCACGTCGTTTGGTAGAAATCCACGTGCGCGTTCTGCCAAAAGCACCATTTGCATGCACATCTTGTGGTTTTGCAGAAAACTTCATCCGCGTCTACCAAAAGATGCATGTGCATGCTTAAAACGCGTTTTCGCACAAATCCGTGCGCGGGTGCTAAAAAGAGCAGCATCGGCAAGCTTAGCACGTCGTTTGGTAGAAATCTACGTGCGCGATCTGCAAAAAGCACCATTTGCATGCACATCTTGTGGTTTTGCAGAAAACTTCATCCGCGTCTACCAAAAGATGCATGTGCATGCTTAAAACGCGTTTTCGCACAAATGCGTGCGCGGGTGCTAAAAAGAGCAGCATCGGCATGCTTAGCACGTCGTTTGGTAGAAATCCACGTGCGCGTTCTGCAAAAAACACCATTTTCATGCACATCTTGTGGTTTTGCAGAAAACTTCATCCGCGTCTACCAAATGATCCATGTGCATGCTTAAAACGCGTTTTCACACAAATGCGTGCGCGGGTGCTAAAAAGAGCAGCATCGGCATGCTTAGCACGTCGTTTGGTAGAAATCCACGTGCGCGTTCTGCCAAAAGCACCATTTGCATGCACATCTTGTGGTTTTGCAGAAAACTTCATCCGCGTCTACCAAAAGATGCATGTGCATGCTTAAAACGCGTTTTCGCACAAATGCGTGCGCGGGTGCTAAAAAGAGCAGCATCGGCATGCTTAGCACGTCGTTTGGTAGAAATCCACGTGCGCGTTCTGCAAAAAGCACCATTTGCATGCACATCTTGTGGTTTTGCAGAAAACTTCATCCGCGTCTACCAAAAGATGCATGTGCATGCTTAAAACGCGTTTTCGCACAAATCCGTGCGCGGGTGCTAAAAAGAGCAGCATCGGCATGCTTAGCACGTCGTTTGGTAGAAATCCACGTGCGCGTTCTGCAAAAAGCACCATTTGCATGCACATCTTGTGGTTTTGCAGAAAACTTCATCCGCGTCTACCAAAAAATGCATGTGCATGCTTAAAACGCGTTTTCGCACAAATCCGTGCGCGGGTGCTAAAAAGAGCAGCATCGGCAAGCTTAGCACGTCGTTTGGTAGAAATCCACGTGCGCGTTCTGCAAAAAGCACCATTTGCATGCACATCTTGTGGTTTTGCAGAAAACTTCATCCGCGTCTACCAAAAGATGCATGTGCATGCTTAAAACGCGTTTTCGCACAAATGCGTGCGCGGGTGCTAAAAAGAGCAGCATCGGCATGCTTAGCACGTCGTTTGGTAGAAATCCACGTGCGCGTTCTGCAAAAAGCACCATTTGCATGCACATCTTGTGGTTCTGCAGAAAACTTCATCCGCGTCTACCAAAAGATGCATGTGCATGCTGAAAACGCGTTTTCGCACAAATGCGTGCGCGGGTGCTAAAAAGAGCAGCATCGGCATGCTTAGCACGTCGTTTGGTAGAAATCCACGTGCGCATTCTGCCAAAAGCACCATTTGCATGCACATCTTGTGGTTTTGCAGAAAACTTCATCCGCGTCTACCAAAAGATGCATGTGCATGCTTAAAACGCGTTTTCGCACAAATGCGTGCGCGGGTGCTAAAAATAGCAGCATCGGCATGCTTAGCACGTCGTTTAGTAGAAATCCACGTGCGCGTTCTGCAAAAAGCACCATTTGCATGCACATCTTGTGGTTTTGCAGAAAACTTCATCCGCGTCTACCAAAAGATGCATGTGCATGCTTAAAACGCGTTTTCGCACAAATGCGTGCGCGGGTGCTAAAAATAGCAGCATCGGCATGCTTAGCACGTCGTTTAGTAGAAATCCACGTGCGCGTTCTGCAAAAAGCACCATTTGCATGCACATCTTGTGGTTTTGCAGACAACTTCATCCGCGTCTACCAAAAGATGCATGTGCATGCTTAAAACGCGTTTTCGCACAAATGCGTGCGCGGGTGCTAAAAAGAGCAGCATCGGCATGCTTAGCACGTCGTTTGGTAGAAATCCACGTGCGCGTTCTGCCAAAAGCACCATTTGCATGCACATCTTGTGGTTTTGCTGAAAACTTCATCCGCGTCTACCAAAAGATGCATGTGCATGCTTAAAACGCGTTTTCGCACAAATATGTGCGCGGGTGCTAAAAAGAGCAGCATCGGCATGCTTAGCACGTCGTTTGGTAGAAATTCACGTGCACGTTCTGCAAAAAGCACCATTTGCATGCACATCTTGTGGTTTTGCAGAAAACTTCATCCGCGTCTACCAAAAGATGCATGTGCATGCTTAAAACGCGTTTTCGCACAAATGCGTGCGCGGGTGCTAAAAAGAGCAGCATCGGCATGCTTAGCACGTCGTTTGGTAGAAATCCACGTGCGCGTTCTGCCAAAAGCACCATTTGCATGCACATCTTGTGGTTTTGCAGAAAACTTCATCCGCGTCTACCAAAAGATGCATGTGCATGCTTAAAACGCGTTTTCGCACAAATCCGTGCGCGGGTGCTAAAAAGAGCAGCATCGGCAAGCTTAGCACGTCGTTTGGTAGAAATCTACGTGCGCGTTCTGCAAAAAGCACCATTTGCATGCACATCTTGTGGTTTTGCAGAAAACTTCATCCGCGTCTACCAAAAGATGCATGTGCATGCTTAAAACGCGTTTTCGCACAAATGCGTGCGCGGGTGCTAAAAAGAGCAGCATCGGCATGCTTAGCACGTCGTTTGGTAGAAATCCACGTGCGCGTTCTGCAAAAAACACCATTTTCATGCACATCTTGTGGTTTTGCAGAAAACTTCATCCGCGTCTACCAAATGATCCATGTGCATGCTTAAAACGCGTTTTCACACAAATGCGTGCGCGGGTGCTAAAAAGAGCAGCATCGGCATGCTTAGCACGTCGTTTGGTAGAAATCCACGTGCGCGTTCTGCCAAAAGCACCATTTGCATGCACATCTTGTGGTTTTGCAGAAAACTTCATCCGCGTCTACCAAAAGATGCATGTGCATGCTTAAAACGCGTTTTCGCACAAATGCGTGCGCGGGTGCTAAAAAGAGCAGCATCGGCATGCTTAGCACGTCGTTTGGTAGAAATCCACGTGCGCGTTCTGCAAAAAGCACCATTTGCATGCACATCTTGTGGTTTTGCAGAAAACTTCATCCGCGTCTACCAAAAGATGCATGTGCATGCTTAAAACGCGTTTTCGCACAAATCCGTGCGCGGGTGCTAAAAAGAGCAGCATCGGCATGCTTAGCACGCCGTTTGGTAGAAATCCACGTGCGCGTTCTGCCAAAAGCACCATTTGCATGCACATCTTGTGGTTTTGCAGAACACTTCATCCGCGTCTACCAAAAGATGCATGTGCATGCTTAAAACGCGTTTTCGCACAAATCCGTGCGCGGGTGCTAAAAAGAGCAGCATCGGCATGCTTAGCACGTCGTTTGGTAGAAATTCACGTGCACGTTCTGCAAAAAGCACCATTTGCATGCACATCTTGTGGTTTTGCAGAAAACTTCATCCGCGTCTACCAAAAGATGCATGTGCATGCTTAAAACGCGTTTTCGCACAAATGCGTGCGCGGGTGCTAAAAAGAGCAGCATCGGCATGCTTAGCACGTCGTTTGGTAGAAATCCACGTGCGCGTTCTGCCAAAAGCACCATTTGCATGCACATCTTGTGGTTTTGCAGAAAACTTCATCCGCGTCTACCAAATGATCCATGTGCATGCTTAAAACGCGTTTTCACACAAATGCGTGCGCGGGTGCTAAAAAGAGCAGCATCGGCATGCTTAGCACGTCGTTTGGTAGAAATCCACGTGCGCGTTCTGCCAAAAGCACCATTTGCATGCACATCTTGTGGTTTTGCAGAAAACTTCATCCGCGTCTACCAAAAGATGCATGTGCATGCTTAAAACGCGTTTTCGCACAAATGCGTGCGCGGGTGCTAAAAAGAGCAGCATCGGCATGCTTAGCACGTCGTTTGGTAGAAATCCACGTGCGCGTTCTGCAAAAAGCACCATTTGCATGCACATCTTGTGGTTTTGCAGAAAACTTCATCCGCGTCTACCAAAAGATGCATGTGCATGCTTAAAACGCGTTTTCGCACAAATCCGTGCGCGGGTGCTAAAAAGAGCAGCATCGGCATGCTTAGCACGCCGTTTGGTAGAAATCCACGTGCGCGTTCTGCCAAAAGCACCATTTGCATGCACATCTTGTGGTTTTGCAGAACACTTCATCCGCGTCTACCAAAAGATGCATGTGCATGCTTAAAACGCGTTTTCGCACAAATCCGTGCGCGGGTGCTAAAAAGAGCAGCATCGGCATGCTTAGCACGTCGTTTGGTAGAAATCCACGTGCGCGTTCTGCCAAAAGCACCACTTGCATGCACATCTTGTGGCTTTGCAGAAAACTTCATCCGCGTCTACCAAAAGATGCATGTGCATGCTTAAAACGCGTTTTCGCACAAATCCGTGCGCGGGTGCTAAAAAGAGCAGCACCGGCAAGCTTAGCACGTCGTTTGGTAGAAATCCACGTGCGCGTTCTGCCAAAAGCACCATTTGCATGCACATCTTGTGGTTTTGCAGAAAACTTCATCCGCGTCTACCAAAAGATGCATGTGCATGCTTAAAACGCGTTTTCGCACAAATCCGTGCGCGGGTGCTAAAAAGAGCAGCATCGGCATGCTCAGCACGTCGTTTCGTAGAAATCCACGTGCGCGTTCTGCCAAAAGCGCCATTTGCATGCACATCTTGTGGTTTTGCAGAAAACTTCATCCGCGTCTACCAAAAGATGCATGTGCATGCTTAAAACGCGTTTTCGCACAAATCCGTGCGCGGGTGCTAAAAAGAGCAGCATCGGCATGCTTAGCACGTCGTTTGGTAGAAATCCACATGCGCGTTCTGCCAAAAGCACCATTTGCATGCACATGATGTGGTTTTGCAGAAAACTTCACCCGCGTCTACCAAAAGATGCATGTGCATGCTTAAAACGCGTTTTCGCACAAATCCGTGCGCGGGTGCTAAAAAGAGCAGCATCGGCATGCATAGCACGTCATTTGGTAGAAATCCACGTGCGCGTTCTGCCAAAAGCACCATTTGCATGCACATCTTGTGGTTTTGCAGAAAACTTCATCCGCGTCTACCAAAAGATGCATGTGCATGCTTAAAACGCGTTTTCGCACAAATCCGTGCGCGGGTGCTAAAAAGAGCAGCATCGGCATGCTTAGCACGTCGTTTGGTAGAAATCCACGTGCGCGTTCTGCCAAAAGCACCATTTGCATGCACATCTTGTGGTTTTGCAGAAAACTTCATCCGCGTCTACCAAAAGATGCATGTGCATGCTTAAAACGCGTTTTCGCACAAATCCGTGCGCGGGGGCTAAAAACAGCAGCATCGCCATGCTTAGCACGTCGTTTGGTAGAAATCCACGTGCGCGTTCTGCCAAAAGCCCCATTTGCATGCACATCTTGTGGTTTTGCAGAAAACTTCATCCGCGTCTACCAAATAGTGCATGTGCATGCTTAAAACGCGTTTTCGCACAAATCGGTGCGCGGGTGCTAAAAAGAGCAGCATCGGCATGCTTAGCACGTCGTTTGGTAGAAATCCACGTGCGCGTTCTGCCAAAAGCACCATTTGCATGCACATCTTGTGGTTTTGCAGAAAACTTCATCCGCGTCTACCAAAAGATGCATGTGCATGCTTAAAACGCGTTTTCGCACAAATCCGTGCGCGGGTGCTAAAAAGAGCAGCATCGGCATGCTTAGCACGCCGTTTGGTAGAAATCCACGTGCGCGTTCTGCCAAAAGCACCATTTGCATGCACATCTTGTGGTTTTGCAGAACACTTCATCCGCGTCTACCAAAAGATGCATGTGCATGCTTAAAACGCGTTTTCGCACAAATCCGTGCGCGGGTGCTAAAAAGAGCAGCGTCGGCATGCTCAGCACGTCGTTTGGTAGAAATCCACGTGCGCGTTCTGCCAAAAGCACCACCTGCATGCACATCTTGTGGCTTTGCAGAAAACTTCATCCGCGTCTACCAAAAGATGCATGTGCATGCTTAAAACACGTTTTCGCACAAATCCGTGCGCGGGTGCTAAAAAGAGCAGCATCGGCATGCTTAGCACGTCGTTTGGTAGAAATCCACGTGCGCGTTCTGCCAAAAGCACCATTTGCATGCACATCTTCTGGTTTTGCAGAAAACTTCATCCGCGTCTACCAAAAGATGCATGTGCATGCTTAAAACGCGTTTTCGCACAAATCCGTGCGCGGGTGCTAAAAAGAGCAGCACCGGCATGCTTAGCACGTCGTTTGGTAGAAATCCATGTGCGCGTTCTGCCAAAAGCACCATTTGCATGCACATCTTGTGGTTTTGCAGAAAACTTCATCCGTGTCTACCAAAAGATGCATGTGCATGCTTAAAACGCGTTTTCGCACAAATCCGTGCGCGGGTGCTAAAAAGAGCAGCATCGGCATGCTTAGCACGTCGTTTCGTAGAAATCCACGTGCGCGTTCTGCCAAAAGCGCCATTTGCATGCACATCTTGTGGTTTTGCAGAAAACTTCATCCGCGTCTACCAAAAGATGCATGTGCATGCTTAAAACGCGTTTTCGCACAAATCAGTGCGCGGGTGCTAAAAAGAGCAGCATCGGCATGCTTAGCACGTCGTTTGGTAGAAATCCACGTGCGCGTTCTGCCAAAAGCACCATTTGCATGCACATCTTGTGGTTTTGCAGAAAACTTCATCCGCGTCTACCAAAAGATGCATGTGCATGCTTAAAACGCGTTTTCGCACAAATCCGTGCGCGGGTGCTAAAAAGAGCAGCATCGGCATGCTTAGCACGCCGTTTGGTAGAAATCCACGTGCGCGTTCTGCCAAAAGCACCATTTGCATGCACATCTTGTGGTTTTGCAGAAAACTTCATCCGCGTCTACCAAAAGATGCATGTGCATGCTTAAAACGCGTTTTCGCACAAATCCGTGCGCGGGTGCTAAAAAGAGCAGCATCGGCATGCTTAGCACGTCGTTTGGTAGAAATCCACGTGCGCGTTCTGCCAAAAGCACCATTTGCATGCACATCTTGTGGTTTTGCAGTAAACTTCATCCGCGTCTACCAAAAGATGCATGTGCATGCTTAAAACGCGTTTTCGCACAAATCCGTGCGTGGGTGCTAAAAAGAGCAGCATCGGCATGCTTAGCACGTCGTTTGGTAGAAATCCACGTGCGCGTTCTGCCAAAAGCACCATTTGCATGCACATCTTGTGGTTTTGCAGAAAACTTCATCCGCGTCTACCAAAAGATGCATGTGCATGCTTAAAACGCGTTTTCGCACAAATTCGTGCGCGGGTGCTAAAAAGAGCAGCATCGGCATGCTCAGCACGTCGTTTGGTAGAAATCCACGTGCGCGTTCTGCAAAAAGCACCATTTGCATGCACATCTTGTGGTTTTGCAGAAAACTTCATCCGCGTCTACCAAAAGATGCATGTGCATGCTTAAAACGCGTTTTCGCACAAATGCGTGCGCGGGTGCTAAAAAGAGCAGCATCGGCATGCTTAGCACGTCGTTTGGTAGAAATGCACGGGCGCGTTCTGCAAAAAGCACCATTTGCATGCACATCTTGTGGTTTTGCAGAAAACTTCATCCGCGTCTACCAAAACATGCATGTGCATGCTTAAAACGCGTTTTCGCACAAATGCGTGCGCGGGTGCTAAAAAGAGCAGCATCGGCATGCTTAGCACGTCGTTTGGTAGAAATCCACGTGCGCGTTCTGCCAAAAGCACCATTTGCATGCACATCTTGCGGTTTTGCAGAAAACTTCATCCGCGTCTACCAAAAGATGCATGTGCATGCTTAAAACGCGTTTTCGCACAAATCCGTGCGCGGGTGCTAAAAAGAGCAGCATCGGCATGCTTAGCACGTCGTTTGGTAGAAATCCACGTGCGCGTTCTGCAAAAAGCACCATTTGCATGCACATCTTGTGGTTTTGCAGGAAACTTCATCCGCGTCTACCAAAAGATGCATGTGCATGCTTAAAACGCGTTTTCGCACAAATGCGTGCGCGGGTGCTAAAAAGAGCAGCATCGGCATGCTTAGCACGTCGTTTGGTAGAAATCCACGAGTGCGTTCTGCAAAAAGCACCATTTGCATGGACATCTTGTGGTTTTGCAGAAAACTTCATCCGCGTCTACCAAAAGATGCATGTGCATGCTTAAAACGCGTTTTCGCACAAATGCGTGCGCGGGTGCTAAAAAGAGCAGCATCGGCATGCTTAGCACGTCGTTTGGTAGAAATCCACGTGCGCGTTCTGCCAAAAGCACCATTTGCATGCACATCTTGTGGTTTTGCAGAAAACTTCATCCGCGTCTACCAAAAGATGCATGTGCATGCTTAAAACGCGTTTTCGCACAAATCCGTGCGCGGGTGCTAAAAAGAGCAGCATCGGCATGCTTAGCACGTCGTTTGGTAGAAGTCCACGAGCGCGTTCTGCAAAAAGCACCATTTGCATGCACATCTTGTGGTTTTGCAGAAAACTTCATCCGCGTCTACCAAAAGATGCATGTGCATGCTTAAAACGCGTTTTCGCACAAATGCGTGCGCGGGTGCTAAAAAGAGCAGCATCGGCATGCTTAGCACGTCGTTTGGTAGAAATCCAGGTGCGCGTTCTGCAAAAAGCACCATTTGCATGCACATCTTGTGGTTTTGCAGAAAACTTCATCCGCGTCTACCAAAAGATGCATGTGCATGCTTAAAACGCCTTTTCGCACAAATGCGTGCGCGGGTGCTAAAAAGAGCAGCATCGGCATGCTTAGCACGTCGTTTGGTAGAAATCCACGTGCGCGTTCTGCAAAAAGCACCATTTGCATGCACATCTTGTGGTTTTGCAGAAAACTTCATCCGCGTCTACCAAAAGATGCATGTGCATGCTTAAAACGCGTTTTCGCACAAATGCGTGCGCGGGTGCTAAAAATAGCAGCATTGGCATGCTTAGCACGTCGTTTGGTAGAAATCCACGTGCGCGCTCTGCAAAAAGCACCATTTGCATGCACATCTTGTGGTTTTGCAGAAAACTTCATCCGCGTCTACCAAAAGATGCATGTGCATGCTTAAAACGCGTTTTCGCACAAATGCGTGCGCGGGTGCTAAAAAGAGGAGCATCGGCATGCTTAGCACGTCGTTTGGTAGAAATCCACGTGCGCGTTCGGCCAAAAGCACCATTTGCATGCACATCTTGTGGTTTTGCAGAAAACTTCATCCGCGTCTACCAAAAGATGCATGTGCATGCTTAAAACGCGTTTTCGCACAAATGCGTGCGCGGGTGCTAAAAAGAGCAGCATCGGCATGCTTAGCACGTCGTTTGGTAGAAATCCACGTGCGCGTTCTGCCAAAAGCACCATTTGCATGCACATCTTGTGGTTTTGCAGAAAACTTCATCCGCGTCTACCAAAAGATGCATGTGCATGCTTAAAACGCGTTTTCGCACAAATCCGTGCGCGGGTGCTAAAAAGAGCAGCATCGGCAAGCTTAGCACGTCGTTTGGTAGAAATCCACGTGCGCGTTCTGCAAAAAGCACCATTTGCATGCACATCTTGTGGTTTTGCAGAAAACTTCATCCGCGTCTACCAAAAGATGCATGTGCATGCTTAAAACGCGTTTTCGCACAAATGCGTGCGCGGGTGCTAAAAACAGCAGCATCGGCATGCTTAGCACGTCGTTTGGTAGAAATCTACGTGCGCGTTCTGCAAAAAGCACCATTTGCATGCACATCTTGTGGTTTTGCAGAAAACTTCATCCGCGTCTACCAAAAGATGCATGTGCATGCTTAAAACGCGTTTTCGCACAAATGCGTGCGCCGGTGCTAAAAAGAGCAGCATCGGCATGCTTAGCACGTCGTTTGGTAGAAATCCACGTGCGCGTTCTGCCAAAGCACCATTTGCATGCACATCTTGTGGTTTTGCAGAAAACTTCATCCGCGTCTACCAAAAGATGCATGTGCATGCTTAAAACGCGTTTTCGCACAAATCCGTGCGCGGGTGCTAAAAAGAGCAGCATCGGCATGCTTACCACGTCGTTTGGTAGAAATCCACGTGTGCGTTCTGCAAAAAGCACCATTTGCATGCACATCTTGTGGTTTTGCAGAAAACTTCATCCGCGTCTACCAAAAGATGCATGTGCATGCTTAAAACGCGTTTTCGCACAAATCCGTGCGCGGGTGCTAAAAAGAGCAGCATCGGCATGCTTAGCACGTCGTTTGGTAGAAATCCACGAGCGCGTTCTGCAAAAAGCACCATTTGCATGCACATCTTGTGGTTTTGCAGAAAACTTCATCCGCGTCTACCAAAAGATGCATGTGCATGCTTAAAACGCGTTTTCGCACAAATCCGTGCGCGGGTGCTAAAAAGAGCAGCATCGGCATGCTTAGCACGTCGTTTGGTAGAAATCCACGTGCGCGTTCTGCAAAAAGCACCATTTGCATGCACATCTTGTGGTTTTGCAGAAAACTTCATCCGCGTCTACCAAAAGATGCATGTGTATGCTTAAAACGCGTTTTCGCACAAATGCGTGCGCGGGTGCTAAAAACAGCAGCATCGGCATGCTTAGCACGTCGTTTGGTAGAAATCCACGAGCGCGTTCTGCAAAAAGCACCATTTGCATGCACATCTTGTGGTTTTGCAGAAAACTTCATCCGCGTCTACCAAAAGATGCATGTGCATGCTTAAAACGCGTTTTCGCACAAATGCGTGCGCGGGTGCTAAAAAGAGCAGCATCGGCATGCTTAGCACGTCGTTTGGTAGAAATCCACGTGCGCGTTCTGCCAAAAGCACCATTTGCATGCACATCTTGTGGTTTTGCAGAAAACTTCATCCGCGTCTACCAAAAGATGCATGTGCATGCTTAAAACGCGTTTTCGCACAAATGCGTGCGCGGGTGCTAAAAAGAGCAGCATCGGCATGCTTAGCACGTCGTTTGGTAGAAATCCAGGTGCGCGTTCTGCAAAAAGCACCATTTGCATGCACATCTTGTGGTTTTGCAGAAAACTTCATCCGCGTCTACCAAAAGATGCATGTGCATGCTTAAAACGCCTTTTCGCACAAATGCGTGCGCGGGTGCTAAAAAGAGCAGCATCGGCATGCTTAGCACGTCGTTTGGTAGAAATCCACGTGCGCGTTCTGCAAAAAGCACCATTTGCATGCACATCTTGTGGTTTTGCAGAAAACTTCATCCGCGTCTACCAAAAGATGCATGTGCATGCTTAAAACGCGTTTTCGCACAAATGCGTGCGCGGGTGCTAAAAATAGCAGCATCGGCATGCTTAGCACGTCGTTTGGTAGAAATCCACGTGCGCGCTCTGCAAAAAGCACCATTTGCATGCACATCTTGTGGTTTTGCAGAAAACTTCATCCGCGTCTACCAAAAGATGCATGTGCATGCTTAAAACGCGTTTTCGCACAAATGCGTGCGCGGGTGCTAAAAAGAGGAGCATCGGCATGCTTAGCACGTCGTTTGGTAGAAATCCACGTGCGCGTTCGGCCAAAAGCACCATTTGCATGCACATCTTGTGGTTTTGCAGAAAACTTCATCCGCGTCTACCAAAAGATGCATGTGCATGCTTAAAACGCGTTTTCGCACAAATGCGTGCGCGGGTGCTAAAAAGAGCAGCATCGGCATGCTTAGCACGTCGTTTGGTAGAAATCCACGTGCGCGTTCTGCCAAAAGCACCATTTGCATGCACATCTTGTGGTTTTGCAGAAAACTTCATCCGCGTCTACCAAAAGATGCATGTGCATGCTTAAAACGCGTTTTCGCACAAATCCGTGCGCGGGTGCTAAAAAGAGCAGCATCGGCAAGCTTAGCACGTCGTTTGGTAGAAATCCACGTGCGCGTTCTGCAAAAAGCACCATTTGCATGCACATCTTGTGGTTTTGCAGAAAACTTCATCCGCGTCTACCAAAAGATGCATGTGCATGCTTAAAACGCGTTTTCGCACAAATGCGTGCGCGGGTGCTAAAAACAGCAGCATCGGCATGCTTAGCACGTCGTTTGGTAGAAATCTACGTGCGCGTTCTGCAAAAAGCACCATTTGCATGCACATCTTGTGGTTTTGCAGAAAACTTCATCCGCGTCTACCAAAAGATGCATGTGCATGCTTAAAACGCGTTTTCGCACAAATGCGTGCGCCGGTGCTAAAAAGAGCAGCATCGGCATGCTTAGCACGTCGTTTGGTAGAAATCCACGTGCGCGTTCTGCCAAAGCACCATTTGCATGCACATCTTGTGGTTTTGCAGAAAACTTCATCCGCGTCTACCAAAAGATGCATGTGCATGCTTAAAACGCGTTTTCGCACAAATCCGTGCGCGGGTGCTAAAAAGAGCAGCATCGGCATGCTTACCACGTCGTTTGGTAGAAATCCACGTGTGCGTTCTGCAAAAAGCACCATTTGCATGCACATCTTGTGGTTTTGCAGAAAACTTCATCCGCGTCTACCAAAAGATGCATGTGCATGCTTAAAACGCGTTTTCGCACAAATCCGTGCGCGGGTGCTAAAAAGAGCAGCATCGGCATGCTTAGCACGTCGTTTGGTAGAAATCCACGAGCGCGTTCTGCAAAAAGCACCATTTGCATGCACATCTTGTGGTTTTGCAGAAAACTTCATCCGCGTCTACCAAAAGATGCATGTGCATGCTTAAAACGCGTTTTCGCACAAATCCGTGCGCGGGTGCTAAAAAGAGCAGCATCGGCATGCTTAGCACGTCGTTTGGTAGAAATCCACGTGCGCGTTCTGCAAAAAGCACCATTTGCATGCACATCTTGTGGTTTTGCAGAAAACTTCATCCGCGTCTACCAAAAGATGCATGTGTATGCTTAAAACGCGTTTTCGCACAAATGCGTGCGCGGGTGCTAAAAACAGCAGCATCGGCATGCTTAGCACGTCGTTTGGTAGAAATCCACGAGCGCGTTCTGCAAAAAGCACCATTTGCATGCACATCTTGTGGTTTTGCAGAAAACTTCATCCGCGTCTACCAAAAGATGCATGTGCATGCTTAAAACGCGTTTTCGCACAAATGCGTGCGCGGGTGCTAAAAAGAGCAGCATCGGCATGCTTAGCACGTCGTTTGGTAGAAATCCACGTGCGCGTTCTGCCAAAAGCACCATTTGCATGCACATCTTGTGGTTTTGCAGAAAACTTCATCCGCGTCTACCAAAAGATGCATGTGCATGCTTAAAACGCGTTTTCGCACAAATCCGTGCGCGGGTGCTAAAAAGAGCAGCATCGGCATGCTTAGCACGTCGTTTGGTAGAAATCCACGTGCGCGTTCTGCAAAAAGCACCATTTGCATGCACATCTTGTGGTTTTGCAGAAAACTTCATCCGCGTCTACCAAAAGATGCATGTGCATGCTTAAAACGCGTTTTCGCACAAATGCGTGCGCGGGTGCTAAAAAGAGCAGCATCGGCATGCTTAGCACGTCGTTTGGTAGAAATCCACGAGCGCGTTCTGCAAAAAGCACCATTTGCATGCACATCTTGTGGTTTTGCAGAAAACTTCATCCGCGTCTACCAAAAGATGCATGTGCATGCTTAAAACGCGTTTTCGCACAAATCCGTGCGCGGGTGCTAAAAAGAGCAGCATCGGCATGCTTAGCACGTCGTTTGGTAGAAATCCACGTGCGCGTTCTGCAAAAAGCACCATTTGCATGCACATCTTGTGGTTTTGCAGAAAACTTCATCCGCGTCTACCAAAAGATGCATGTGCATGCTTAAAACGCGTTTTCGCACAAATCCGTGCGCGGGTGCTAAAAAGAGCAGCATCGGCATGCTTAGCACGTCGTTTGGTAGAAATCCACGTGCGCGTTCTGCAAAAAGCACCATTTGCATGCACATCTTGTGGTTTTGCAGAAAACTTCATCCGCGTCTACCAAAAGATGCATGTGCATGCTTAAAACGCGTTTTCGCACAAATGCGTGCGCGGGTGCTAAAAAGAGCAGCATCGGCATGCTTAGCACGTCGTTTGGTAGAAATCCACGAGTGCGTTCTGCAAAAAGCACCATTTGCATGCACATCTTGTGGTTTTGCAGAAAACTTCATCCGCGTCTACCAAAAGATGCATGTGCATGCTTAAAACGCCTTTTCGCACAAATGCGTGCGCGGGTGCTAAAAAGAGCAGCATCGGCATGCTTAGCACGTCGTTTGGTAGAAATCCACGTGCGCGTTCTGCAAAAAGCACCATTTGCATGCACATCTTGTGGTTTTGCAGAAAACTTCATCGGCGTCTACCAAAAGATGCATGTGCATGCTTAAAACGCGTTTTCGCACAAATGCGTGCGCGGGTGCTAAAAATAGCAGCATCGGCATGCTTAGCACGTCGTTTGGTAGAAATCCACGTGCGCGTTCTGCAAAAAGCACCATTTGCATGCACATCTTGTGGTTTTGCAGAAAACTTCATCCGCGTCTACCAAAAGATGCATGTGCATGCTTAAAACGCGTTTTCGCACAAATGCGTGCGCGGGTGCTAAAAAGAGCAGCATCGGCATGCTTAGCACGTCAATTGGTAGAAATCCACGTGCGCGTTCGGCCAAAAGCACCATTTGCATGCACATCTTGTGGTTTTGCAGAAAACTTCATCCGCGTCTACCAAAAGATGCATGTGCATGCTTAAAACGCGTTTTCGCACAAATGCGTGCGCGGGTGCTAAAAAGAGCAGCATCGGCATGCTTAGCACGTCGTTTGGTAGAAATCCACGTGCGCGTTCTGCCAAAAGCACCATTTGCATGCACATCTTGTGGTTTTGCAGAAAACTTCATCCGCGTCTACCAAAAGATGCATGTGCATGCTTAAAACGCGTTTTCGCACAAATCCGTGCGCGGGTGCTAAAAACAGCAGCATCGGCAAGCTTAGCACGTCGTTTGGTAGAAATCCACGTGCGCGTTCTGCAAAAAGCACCATTTGCATGCACATCTTGTGGTTTTGCAGAAAACTTCATCCGCGTCTACCAAAAGATGTATGTGCATGCTTAAAACGCGTTTTCGCACAAATCCGTGCGCGGGTGCTAAAAAGAGCAGCATCGGCATGCTTAGCACGTCGTTTGGTAGAAATCTACGCGCGCGTTCTGCAAAAAGCACCATTTGCATGCACATCTTGTGGTTTTGCAGAAAACTTCATCCGCGTCTACCAAAAGATGCATGTGCATGCTTAAAACGCGTTTTCGCACAAATCCGTGCGCGGGTGCTAAAAAGAGCAGCATCGGCATGCTTAGCACGTCGTTTGGTAGAAATTCACGTGCGCGTTCTGCAAAAAGCACCATTTGCATGCACATCTTGTGGTTTTGCAGAAAACTTCATCCGCGTCTACCAAAAGATGCATGTGCATGCTTAAAACGCGTTTTCGCACAAATCCGTGCGCGGGTGCTAAAAAGAGCAGCATCGGCATGCTTAGCACGTCGTTTGGTAGAAATCCACGTGCGCGTTCTGCAAAAAGCACCATTTGCATGCACATCTTGTGGTTTTGCAGAAAACTTCATCCGCGTCTACCAAAAGATGCATGTGCATGCTTAAAACGCGTTTTCGCACAAATGCGTGCGCGGGTGCTAAAAAGAGCAGCATCGGCATGCTTAGCACGTCGTTTGGTAGAAATCCACGAGTGCGTTCTGCAAAAAGCACCATTTGCATGCACATCTTGTGGTTTTGCAGAAAACTTCATCCGCGTCTACCAAAAGATGCATGTGCATGCCTAAAACGCGTTTTCGCACAAATGCGTGCGCGGGTGCTAAAAAGAGCAGCATCGGCATGCTTAGCACGTCGTTTGGTAGAAATTCACGTGCGCGTTCTGCAAAAAGCACCATTTGCATGCACATCTTGTGGTTTTGCAGAAAACTTCATCCGCGTCTACCAAAAGATGCATGTGCATGCTTAAAACGCCTTTTCGCACAAATGCGTGCGCGGGTGCTAAAAAGAGCAGCATCGGCATGCTTAGCACGTCGTTTGGTAGAAATCCACGTGCGCGTTCTGCAAAAAGCACCATTTGCATGCACATCTTGTGGTTTTGCAGAAAACTTCATCCGCGTCTACCAAAAGATGCATGTGCATGCTTAAAACGCGTTTTCGCACAAATGCGTGCGCGGGTGCTAAAAATAGCAGCATCGGCATGCTTAGCACGTCGTTTGGTAGAAATCCACGTGCGCGTTCTGCAAAAAGCACCATTTGCATGCACATCTTGTGGTTTTGCAGAAAACTTCATCCGCGTCTACCAAAAGATGCATGTGCATGCTTAAAACGCGTTTTCGCACAAATGCGTGCGCGGGTGCTAAAAAGAGCAGCATCGGCATGCTTAGCACGTCAATTGGTAGAAATCCACGTGCGCGTTCGGCCAAAAGCACCATTTGCATGCACATCTTGTGGTTTTGCAGAAAACTTCATCCGCGTCTACCAAAAGATGCATGTGCATGCTTAAAACGCGTTTTCGCACAAATGCGTGCGCGGGTGCTAAAAAGAGCAGCATCGGCATGCTTAGCACGTCGTTTGGTAGAAATCCACGTGCGCGTTCTGCCAAAAGCACCATTTGCATGCACATCTTGTGGTTTTGCAGAAAACTTCATCCGCGTCTACCAAAAGATGCATGTGCATGCTTAAAACGCGTTTTCGCACAAATCCGTGCGCGGGTGCTAAAAAGAGCAGCATCGGCATGCTTAGCACGTCGTTTGGTAGAAATCCACGTGCGCGTTCTGCCAAAAGCACCATTTGCATGCACATCTTGTGGTTTTGCAGAAAAATTCATCCGCGTCTACCAAAAGATGCATGTGCATGCTTAAAACGCGTTTTCGCGCAAATCTGTGCGCGGGTGCTAAAAAGAGCAGCATCGGCATGCTTAGCACGTCGTTTGGTAGAAATCCATGTGCGCGTTCTGCAAAAAGCACCATTTGCATGCACATCTTGTGGTTTTGCAGAAAACTTCATCCGCGTCTACCAAAAGATGCATGTGCATGCTTAAAACGCGTTTTCGCACGAATGCGTGCGCGGGTGCTAAAAAGAGCAGCATCGGCATGCTTAGCACGTCGTTTGGTAGAAATCCACGAGCGCGTTCTGCAAAAAGCACCATTTGCATGCACATCTTGTGGTTTTGCAGAAAACTTCATCCGCGTCTACCAAAAGATGCATGTGCATGCTTAAAACGCGTTTTCGCACAAATCCGTGCGCGGGTGCTAAAAATAGCAGCATCGGCATGCTTAGCACGTCGTTTGGTAGAAATCCACGTGCGCGTTCTGCAAAAAGCACCATTTGCATGCACATCTTGTGGTTTTGCAGAAAACTTCATCCGCGTCTACCAAAAGATGCATGTGCATGCTTAAAACGCGTTTTCGCACAAATGCGTGCGCGGGTGCTAAAAAAGAGCAGCATCGGCATGCTTAGCACGTCGTTTGGTAGAAATCCACGTGCGCGTTCTGCAAAAAGCACCATTTGCATGCACATCTTGTGGTTTTGCAGAAAACTTCATCCGCGTCTACCAAAAGATGCATGTGCATGCTTAAAACGCGTTTTCGCACAAATGCGTGCGCGGGTGCTAAAAATAGCAGCATCGGCATGCTTAGCACGTCGTTTGGTAGAAATCTACGTGCGCGTTCTGCCAAAAGCACCATTTGCATGCACATCTTGTGGTTTTGCAGAAAACTTCATCCGCGTCTACCAAAAGATGCATGTGCATGCTTAAAACGCGTTTTCGCACAAATCCGTGCGCGGGTGCTAAAAAGAGCAGCATCGGCATGCTTAGCACGTCGTTTGGTAGAAATCCACGTGCGCGTTCTGCAAAAAGCACCATTTGCATGCACATCTTGTGGTTTTGCAGAAAACTTCATCCGCGTCTGCCAAAAGATGCATGTGCATGCTTAAAACGCGTTTTCGCACAAATGCGTGCGCGTGTGCTAAAAAGAGCAGCATCGGCATGCTTAGCACGTCGTTTGGTAGAAATCCACGTGCGCGTTCTGCCAAAAGCACCATTTGCATGCACATCTTGTGGTTTTGCAGAAAACTTCATCCGCGTCTACCAAAAGATGCATGTGCATGCTTAAAACGCGTTTTCGCACAAATGCGTGCGCGGGTGCTAAAAAGAGCAGCATCGGCATGCTTAGCACGTCGTTTGGTAGAAATCCACGTGCGCGTTCTGCAAAAAGCACCATTTGCATGCACATCTTGTGGTTTTGCAGAAAACTTCATCCGCGTCTACCAAAAGATGCATGTGCATGCTTAAAACGCGTTTTCGCACAAATGCGTGCGCGGGTGCTAAAAATAGCAGCATCGGCACGCTTAGCACGTCGTTTGGTAGAAATCCACGTGCGCGTTGTGCCAAAAGCACCATTTGCATGCACATCTTGTGGTTTTGCAGAAAACTTCATCCGCGTCTACCAAAAGATGCATGTGCATGCTTAAAACGCGTTTTCGCACAAATGCGTGCGCGGGTGCTAAAAAGAGCAGCATCGGCATGCTTAGCACGTCGTTTGGTAGAAATCCACGTGCGCGTTCTGCAAAAAGCACCATTTGCATGCACATCTTGTGGTTTTGCAGAAAACTTCATCCGCGTCTACCAAAAGATGCATGTGCATGCTTAAAACGCGTTTTCGCACAAATGCGTGCGCGGGTGCTAAAAAGAGCAGCATCGGCATGCTTAGCACGTTGTTTGGTAGAAATCCACGTGCGCGTTCTGCAAAAAGCACCATTTGCATGCACATCTTGTGGTTTTGCAGAAAACTTCATCCGCGTCTACCAAAAGATGCATGTGCATGCTTAAAACGCGTTTTCGCACAAATGCGTGCGCGGGTTCTAAAAAGAGCAGCATCGGCATGCTTAGCACGTCGTTTGGTAGAAATCCACGTGCGCGTTCTGCAAAAAGCACCATTTGCATGCACATCTTGTGGTTTTGCAGAAAACTTCATCCGCGTCTACCAAAAGATGCATGTGCATGCTTAAAACGCGTTTTCGCACAAATGCGTGCGCGGGTGCTAAAAATAGCAGCATCGGCATGCTTAGCACGTCGTTTGGTAGAAATCTACGTGCGCGTTCTGCCAAAAGCACCATTTGCATGCACATCTTGTGGTTTTGCAGAAAACTTCATCCGCGTCTACCAAAAGATGCATGTGCATGCTTAAAACGCGTTTTCGCACAAATGCGTGCGCGGGTGCTAAAAAGAGCAGCATCGGCATGCTTAGCACGTCGTTTGGTAGAAATCCACGTGCGCGTTCTGCCAAAAGCACCATTTGCATGCACATCTTGTGGTTTTGCAGAAAACTTCATCCGCGTCTACCAAAAGATGCATGTGCATGCTTAAAACGCGTTTTCGCACAAATCTGTGCGCGGGTGCTAAAAAGAGCAGCATCGGCATGCTTAGCACGTCGTTTGGTAGAAATCCACGTGCGCGTTCTGCAAAAAGCACCATTTGCATGCACATCTTGTGGTTTTGCAGAAAACTTCATCCGCGTCTACCAAAAGATGCATGTGCATGCTTAAAACGCGTTTTCGCACAAATGCGTGCGCGAGTGCTAAAAAGAGCAGCATCGGCATGCTTAGCACGTCGTTTGGTAGAAATCCACGTGCGCGTTCTGCCAAAAGCACCATTTGCATGCACATCTTGTGGTTTTGCAGAAAACTTCATCCGCGTCTACCAAAAGATGCATGTGCATGCTTAAAACGCGTTTTCGCACAAATCCGTGCGCGGGTGCTAAAAAGAGCAGCATCGGCATGCTTAGCACGTCGTTTGGTAGAAATCCACGTGCGCGTTCTGCAAAAAGCACCATTTGCATGCACATCTTGTGGTTTTGCAGAAAACTTCATCCGCGTCTACCAAAAGATGCATGTGCATGCTTAAAACGCGTTTTCGCACAAGTGCGTGCGCGGGTGCTAAAAAGAGCAGCATCGGCATGCTTAGCACGTTGTTTCGTAGAAATCCACGTGCACGTTCTGCAAAAAGCACCATTTGCATGCACATCTTGTGGTTTTGCAGAAAACTTCATCCGCGTCTACCAAAAGATGCATGTGCATGCCTAAAACGCGTTTTCGCACAAATGCGTGCGCGGGTGCTAAAAAGAGAAGCATCGGCATGCTTAGCACGTCGTTTGGTAGAAATCCACGTGCGCGTTCTGCAAAAAGCACCATTTGCATGCACATCTTGTGGTTTTGCAGAAAACTTCATCTGCGTCTACCAAAAGATGCATGTGCATGCTTAAAATGCGTTTTCGCACAAATGCGTGCGCGGGTGCTAAAAAGAGAAGCATCGGCATGCTTAGCACGTCGTTTGGTAGAAATCCACGTGCGAGTTCTGCAAAAAGCACCATTTGCATGCACATCTTGTGGTTTTGCAGAAAACTTCATCTGCGTCTACCAAAAGATGCATGTGCATGCTTAAAACGCGTTTTCGCACAAATGCGTGCGCGGGTGCTAAAAAGAGAAGCATCGGCATGCTTAGCACGTCGTTTGGTAGAAATCCACGTGCGCGTTCTGCAAAAAGCACCATTTGCATGCACATCTTGTGGTTTTGCAGAAAACTTCATCCGCGTCTACCAAAAGATGCATGTGCATGCTTAAAACGCGTTTTCGCACAAATGCGTGCGCGGGTGCTAAAAATAGCAGCATCGGCATGCTTAGCACGTCGTTTGGTAGAAATCCACGTGCGCGTTCTGCAAAAAGCACCATTTGCATGCACATCTTGTGGTTTTGCAGAAAACTTCATCCGCGTCTACCAAAAGAGGCATGTGCATGCTTAAAACGCGTTTTCGCACAAATGCGTGCGCGGGTGCTAAAAAGAGCAGCATCGGCATGCTTAGCACGTCGTTTGGTAGAAATCCACGTGCGCGTTCTCCCAAAAGCACCATTTGCATGCACATCTTGTGGTTTTGCAGAAAACTTCATCCGCGTCTACCAAAAGATGCATGTGCATGCTTAAAACGCGTTTTCGCACAAATCTGTGCGCGGGTGCTAAAAAGAGCAGCATCGGCATGCTTAGCACGTCGTTTGGTAGAAATCCACGTGCGCGTTCTGGAAAAAGCACCATTTGCATGCACATCTTGTGGTTTTGCAGAAAACTTCATCCGCGTCTACCAAAAGATGCATGTGCATGCCTAAAACGCGTTTTCGCACAAATGCGTGCGCGAGTGCTAAAAAGAGCAGCATCGGCATGCTTAGCACGTCGTTTGGTAGAAATCCACGTGCGCGTTCTGCCAAAAGCACCATTTGCATGCACATCTTGTGGTTTTGCAGAAAACTTCATCCGCGTCTACCAAAAGATGCATGTGCATGCTTAAAACGCGTTTTCGCACAAATCCGTGCGCGGGTGCTAAAAAGAGCAGCATCGGCATGCTTAGCACGTCGTTTGGTAGAAATCCACGTGCGCGTTCTGCAAAAAGCACCATTTGCATGCACATCTTGTGGTTTTGCAGAAAACTTCATCCGCGTCTACCAAAAGATGCATGTGCATGCTTAAAACGCGTTTTCGCACAAGTGCGCGCGCGGGTGCTAAAAAGAGCAGCATCGGCATGCTTAGCACGTTGTTTGGTAGAAATCCACGTGCACGTTCTGCAAAAAGCACCATTTGCATGCACATCTTGTGGTTTTGCAGAAAACTTCATCCGCGTCTACCAAAAGATGCATGTGCATGCTTAAAACGCGTTTTCGCACAAATGCGTGCGCGGGTGCTAAAAAGAGAAGCATCGGCATGCTTAGCACGTCGTTTGGTAGAAATCCACGTGCGCGTTCTGCTAAAAGCACCATTTGCATGCACATCTTGTGGTTTTGCAGAAAACTTCATCTGCGTCTACCAAAAGATGCATGTGCATGCTTAAAACGCGTTTTCGCACAAATGCGTGCGCGGGTGCTAAAAAGAGAAGCATCGGCATGCTTAGCACGTCGTTTGGTAGAAATCCACGGGCGCGTTCTGCAAAAAGCACCATTTGCATGCACATCTTGTGGTTTTGCAGAAAACTTCATCTGCGTCTACCAAAAGATGCATGTGCATGCTTAAAACGCGTTTTCGCACAAATACGTGCGCGGGTGCTAAAAAGAGAAGCATCGGCATGCTTAGCACGTCGTTTGGTAGAAATCCACGTGCGCGTTCTGCAAAAAGCACCATTTGCATGCACATCTTGTGGTTTTGCAGAAAACTTCATCTGCGTCTACCAAAAGATGCATGTGCATGCTTAAAACGCGTTTTCGCACAAATGCGTGCGCGGGTGCTAAAAAGAGAAGCATCGGCATGCTTAGCACGTCGTTTGGTAGAAATCCACGTGCGCGTTCTGCAAAAAGCACCATTTGCATGCACATCTTGTGGTTTTGCAGAAAACTTCATCCGCGTCTACCAAAAGATGCATGTGCATGCTTAAAACGCGTTTTCGCACAAATGCGTGCGCGGGTGCTAAAAAGAGCAGCATCGGCATGCTTAGCACGTCGTTTGGTAGAAATCTACGTGCGCGTTCTGCAAAAAGCACCATTTGCATGCACATCCTGTGGTTTTGCAGAAAACTTCATCCGCGTCTACCAAAAGATGCATGTGCATGCTTAAAACGCGTTTTCGCACAAGTGCGTGCGCGGGTGCTAAAAAGAGCAGCATCGGCATGCTTAGCACGTTGTTTCGTAGAAATCCACGTGCACGTTCTGCAAAAAGCACCATTTGCATGCACATCTTGTGGTTTTGCAGAAAACTTCATCCGCGTCTACCAAAAGATGCATGTGCATGCTTAAAACGCGTTTTCGCACAAATGCGTGCGCGGGTGCTAAAAAGAGAAGCATCGGCATGCTTAGCACGTCGTTTGGTAGAAATCCACGTGCGCGTTCTGCAAAAAGCACCATTTGCATGCACATCTTGTGGTTTTGCAGAAAACTTCATCTGCGTCTACCAAAAGATGCATGTGCATGCTTAAAACGCGTTTTCGCACAAATGCGTGCGCGGGTGCTAAAAAGAGAAGCATCGGCATGCTTAGCACGTCGTTTGGTAGAAATCCACGTGCGCGTTCTGCAAAAAGCACCATTTGCATGCACATCTTGTGGTTTTGCAGAAAACTTCATCTGCGTCTACCAAAAGATGCATGTGCATGCTTAAAACGCGTTTTCGCACAAATGCGTGCGCGGGTGCTAAAAAGAGAAGCATCGGCATGCTTAGCACGTCGTTTGGTAGAAATCCACGTGCGCGTTCTGCAAAAAGCACCATTTGCATGCACATCTTGTGGTTTTGCAGAAAACTTCATCCGCGTCTACCAAAAGATGCATGTGCATGCTTAAAACGCGTTTTCGCACAAATGCGTGCGCGGGTGCTAAAAATAGCAGCATCGGCATGCTTAGCACGTCGTTTGGTAGAAATCCACGTGCGCGTTCTGCAAAAAGCACCATTTGCATGCACATCTTGTGGTTTTGCAGAAAACTTCATCCGCGTCTACCAAAAGATGCATGTGCATGCTTAAAACGCGTTTTCGCACAAATGCGTGCGCGGGTGCTAAAAAGAGCAGCATCGGCATGCTTAGCACGTCGTTTGGTAGAAATCCACGTGCGCGTTCTGCTAAAAGCACCATTTGCATGCACATCTTGTGGTTTTGCAGAAAACTTCATCTGCGTCTACCAAAAGATGCATGTGCATGCTTAAAACGCGTTTTCGCACAAATGCGTGCGCGGGTGCTAAAAAGAGAAGCATCGGCATGCTTAGCACGTCGTTTGGTAGAAATCCGCGGGCGCGTTCTGCAAAAAGCACCATTTGCATGCACATCTTGTGGTTTTGCAGAAAACTTCATCTGCGTCTACCAAAAGATGCATGTGCATGCTTAAAACGCGTTTTCGCACAAATGCGTGCGCGGGTGCTAAAAAGAGAAGCATCGGCATGCTTAGCACGTCGTTTGGTAGAAATCCACGTGCGCGTTCTGCAAAAAGCACCATTTGCATGCACATCTTGTGGTTTTGCAGAAAACTTCATCTGCGTCTACCAAAAGATGCATGTGCATGCTTAAAACGCGTTTTCGCACAAATGCGTGCGCGGGTGCTAAAAAGAGAAGCATCGGCATGCTTAGCACGTCGTTTGGTAGAAATCCACGTGCGCGTTCTGCAAAAAGCACCATTTGCATGCACATCTTGTGGTTTTGCAGAAAACTTCATCCGCGTCTACCAAAAGATGCATGTGCATGCTTAAAACGCGTTTTCGCACAAATGCGTGCGCGGGTGCTAAAAAGAGCAGCATCGGCATGCTTAGCACGTCGTTTGGTAGAAATCTACGTGCGCGTTCTGCAAAAAGCACCATTTGCATGCACATCTTGTGGTTTTGCAGAAAACTTCATCCGCGTCTACCAAAAGATGCATGTGCATGCTTAAAACGCGTTTTCGCACAAGTGCGTGCGCGGGTGCTAAAAAGAGCAGCATCGGCATGCTTAGCACGTTGTTTCGTAGAAATCCACGTGCACGTTCTGCAAAAAGCACCATTTGCAGGCACATCTTGTGGTTTTGCAGAAAACTTCATCCGCGTCTACCAAAAGATGCATGTGCATGCTTAAAACGCGTTTTCGCACAAATCTGTGCGCGGGTGCTAAAAAGAGAAGCATCGGCATGCTTAGCACGTCGTTTGGTAGAAATCCACGTGCGCGTTCTGCTAAAAGCACCATTTGCATGCACATCTTGTGGTTTTGCAGAAAACTTCATCTGCGTCTACCAAAAGATGCATGTGCATGCTTAAAACGCGTTTTCGCACAAATGCGTGCGCGGGTGCTAAAAAGAGAAGCATCGGCATGCTTAGCACGTCGTTTGGTAGAAATCCGCGGGCGCGTTCTGCAAAAAGCACCATTTGCATGCACATCTTGTGGTTTTGCAGAAAACTTCATCTGCGTCTACCAAAAGATGCATGTGCATGCTTAAAACGCGTTTTCGCACAAATGCGTGCGCGGGTGCTAAAAAGAGAAGCATCGGCATGCTTAGCACGTCGTTTGGTAGAAATCCACGTGCGCGTTCTGCAAAAAGCACCATTTGCATGCACATCTTGTGGTTTTGCAGAAAACTTCATCTGCGTCTACCAAAAGATGCATGTGCATGCTTAAAACGCGTTTTCGCACAAATGCGTGCGCGGGTGCTAAAAAGAGAAGCATCGGCATGCTTAGCACGTCGTTTGGTAGAAATCCACGTGCGCGTTCTGCAAAAAGCACCATTTGCATGCACATCTTGTGGTTTTGCAGAAAACTTCATCTGCGTCTACCAAAAGATGCATGTGCATGCTTAAAACGCGTTTTCGCACAAATGCGTGCGCGGGTGCTAAAAAGAGAAGCATCGGCATGCTTAGCACGTCGTTTGGTAGAAATCCACGTGCGCGTTCTGCAAAAAGCACCATTTGCATGCACATCTTGTGGTTTTGCAGAAAACTTCATCCGCGTCTACCAAAAGATGCATGTGCATGCTTAAAACGCGTTTTCGCACAAATGCGTGCGCGGGTGCTAAAAATAGCAGCATCGGCATGCTTAGCACGTCGTTTGGTAGAAATCCACGTGCGCGTTCTGCAAAAAGCACCATTTGCATGCACATCTTGTGGTTTTGCAGAAAGCTTCATCCGCGTCTACCAAAAGATGCATGTGCATGCTTAAAACGCGTTTTCGCACAAGTGCGTGCGCGGGTGCTAAAAATAGCAGCATCGGCATGCTTAGCACGTCGTTTGGTAGAAATCCACGTGCGCGTTCTGCCAAAAGCACCATTTGCAGGCACATCTTGTGGTTTTGCAGAAAACTTCATCCGCGTCTACCAAAAGATGCATGTGCATGCTTAAAACGCGTTTTCGCACAAATCTGTGCGCGGGTGCTAAAAAGAGAAGCATCGGCATGCTTAGCACGTCGTTTGGTAGAAATCCACGTGCGCGTTCTGCTAAAAGCACCATTTGCATGCACATCTTGTGGTTTTGCAGAAAACTTCATCTGCGTCTACCAAAAGATGCATGTGCATGCTTAAAACGCGTTTTCGCACAAATGCGTGCGCGGGTGCTAAAAAGAGAAGCATCGGCATGCTTAGCACGTCGTTTGGTAGAAATCCGCGGGCGCGTTCTGCAAAAAGCACCATTTGCATGCACATCTTGTGGTTTTGCAGAAAACTTCATCTGCGTCTACCAAAAGATGCATGTGCATGCTTAAAACGCGTTTTCGCACAAATGCGTGCGCGGGTGCTAAAAAGAGAAGCATCGGCATGCTTAGCACGTCGTTTGGTAGAAATCCACGTGCGCGTTCTGCAAAAAGCACCATTTGCATGCACATCTTGTGGTTTTGCAGAAAACTTCATCTGCGTCTACCAAAAGATGCATGTGCATGCTTAAAACGCGTTTTCGCACAAATGCGTGCGCGGGTGCTAAAAAGAGAAGCATCGGCATGCTTAGCACGTCGTTTGGTAGAAATCCACGTGCGCGTTCTGCAAAAAGCACCATTTGCATGCACATCTTGTGGTTTTGCAGAAAACTTCATCCGCGTCTACCAAAAGATGCATGTGCATGCTTAAAACGCGTTTTCGCACAAATGCGTGCGCGGGTGCTAAAAAGAGCAGCATCGGCATGCTTAGCACGTCGTTTGGTAGAAATCTACGTGCGCGTTCTGCAAAAAGCACCATTTGCATGCACATCTTGTGGTTTTGCAGAAAACTTCATCCGCGTCTACCAAAAGATGCATGTGCATGCTTAAAACGCGTTTTCGCACAAGTGCGTGCGCGGGTGCTAAAAAGAGCAGCATCGGCATGCTTAGCACGTTGTTTCGTAGAAATCCACGTGCACGTTCTGCGAAAAGCACCATTTGCATGCACATCTTGTGGTTTTGCAGAAAACTTCATCTGCGTCTACCAAAAGATGCATGTGCATGCTTAAAACGCGTTTTCGCACAAATGCGTGCGCGGGTGCTAAAAAGAGAAGCATCGGCATGCTTAGCACGTCGTTTGGTAGAAATCCACGTGCGCGTTCTGCAAAAAGCACCATTTGCATGCACATCTTGTGGTTTTGCAGAAAACTTCATCTGCGTCTACCAAAAGATGCATGTGCATGCTTAAAATGCGTTTTCGCACAAATGCGTGCGCGGGTGCTAAAAAGAGAAGCATCGGCATGCTTAGCACGTCGTTTGGTAGAAATCCACGTGCGCGTTCTGCAAAAAGCACCATTTGCATGCACATCTTGTGGTTTTGCAGAAAACTTCATCCGCGTCTACCAAAAGATGCATGTGCATGCTTAAAACGCGTTTTCGCACAAATGCGTGCGCGGGTGCTAAAAATAGCAGCATCGGCATGCTTAGCACGTCGTTTGGTAGAAATCCACGTGCGCGTTCTGCAAAAAGCACCATTTGCATGCACATCTTGTGGTTTTGCAGAAAACTTCATCCGCGTCTACCAAAAGATGCATGTGCATGCTTAAAACGCGTTTTCGCACAAATGCGTGCGCGGGAGCTAAAACAGCAGCATCGGCATGCTTAGCACGTCGTTTGGTAGAAATCCACGTGCGCGTTCTGCCAAAAGCACCATTTGCATGCACATCTTGTGGTTTTGCAGAAAACTTCATCCGCGTCTACCAAAAGATGCATGTGCATGCTTAAAACGCGTTTTCGCACAAATCCGTGCGCGGGTGCTAAAAAGAGCAGCATCGGCATGCTTAGCACGTCGTTTGGTAGAAATCCACGTGCGCGTTCTGCAAAAAGCACCATTTGCATGCACATCTTGTGGTTTTGCAGAAAACTTCATCCGCGTCTACCAAAAGATGCATGTGCATGCTTAAAACGCGTTTTCGCACAAGTGCGTGCGCGGGTGCTAAAAAGAGCAGCATCGGCATGCTTAGCACGTTGTTTGGTAGAAATCCACGTGCACGTTCTGCAAAAAGCACCATTTGCATGCACATCTTGTGGTTTTGCAGAAAACTTCATCCGCGTCTACCAAAAGATGCATGTGCATGCTTAAAACGCGTTTTCGCACAAATGCGTGCGCGGGTGCTAAAAAGAGAAGCATCGGCATGCTTAGCACGTCGTTTGGTAGAAATCCACGTGCGCGTTCTGCAAAAAGCACCATTTGCATGCACATCTTGTGGTTTTGCAGAAAACTTCATCCGCGTCTACCAAAAGATGCATGTGCATGCTTAAAACGCGTTTTCGCACAAATCCGTGCGCGGGTGCTAAAAAGAGCAGCATCGGCATGCTTAGCACGTCGTTTGGTAGAAATCCACGTGCGCGTTCTGCAAAAAGCACCATTTGCATGCACATCTTGTGGTTTTGCAGAAAACTTCATCCGCGTCTACCAAAAGATGCATGTGCATGCTTAAAACGCGTTTTCGCGCAAGTGCGTGCGCGGGTGCTAAAAAGAGCAGCATCGGCATGCTTAGCACGTTGTTTGGTAGAAATCCACGTGCACGTTCTGCAAAAAGCACCATTTGCATGCACATCTTGTGGTTTTGCAGAAAACTTCATCCGCGTCTACCAAAAGATGCATGTGCATGCTTAAAACGCGTTTTCGCACAAATGCGTGCGCGGGTGCTAAAAAGAGAAGCATCGGCATGCTTAGCACGTCGTTTGGTAGAAATCCACGTGCGCGTTCTGCAAAAAGCACCATTTGCATGCACATCTTGTGGTTTTGCAGAAAACTTCATCTGCGTCTACCAAAAGATGCATGTGCATGCTTAAAACGCGTTTTCGCACAAATGCGTGCGCGGGTGCTAAAAAGAGAAGCATCGGCATGCTTAGCACGTCGTTTGGTAGAAATCCACGTGCGCGTTCTGCAAAAAGCACCATTTGCATGCACATCTTGTGGTTTTGCAGAAAACTTCATCTGCGTCTACCAAAAGATGCATGTGCATGCTTAAAACGCGTTTTCGCACAAATGCGTGCGCGGGTGCTAAAAAGAGAAGCATCGGCATGCTTAGCACGTCGTTTGGTAGAAATCCACGTGCGCGTTCTGCAAAAAGCACCATTTGCATGCACATCTTGTGGTTTTGCAGAAAACTTCATCCGCGTCTACCAAAAGATGCATGTGCATGCTGAAAACGCGTTTTCGCACAAATGCGTGCGCGGGTGCTAAAAATAGCAGCATCGGCATGCTTAGCACGTCGTTTGGTAGAAATCTACGTGCGCGTTCTGCCAAAAGCACCATTTGCATGCACATCTTGTGGTTTTGCAGAAAACTTCATCCGCGTCTACCAAAAGATGCATGTGCATGCTTAAAACGCGTTTTCGCACAAATCCGTGCGCGGGTGCTAAAAAGAGCAGCATCGGCATGCTTAGCACGTCGTTTGGTAGAAATCCACGTGCGCGTTCTGCAAAAAGCACCATTTGCATGCACATCTTGTGGTTTTGCAGAAAACTTCATCCGCGTCTACCAAAAGATGCATGTGCATGCTTAAAACGCGTTTTCGCACAAATGCGTGCGCGGGTGCTAAAAATAGCAGCATCGGCATGCTTAGCACGTCGTTTGGTAGAAATCTACGTGCGCGTTCTGCCAAAAGCACCATTTGCATGCACATCTTGTGGTTTTGCAGAAAACTTCATCCGCGTCTACCAAAAGATGCATGTGCATGCTTAAAACGCGTTTTCGCACAAATGCGTGCGCGGGTGCTAAAAAGAGCAGCATCGGCATGCTTAGCACGTCGTTTGGTAGAAATCCACGTGCGCGTTCTGCAAAAAGCACAATTTGCATGCACATCTTGTGGTTTTGCAGAAAACTTCATCCGCGTCTACCAAAAGATGCATGTGCATGCTTAAAACGCGTTTTCGCACAAATGCGTGCGCGGGTGCTAAAAATAGCAGCATCGGCATGCTTAGCACGTCGTTTGGTAGAAATCCACGTGCGCGTTCTGCAAAAAGCACCATTTGCATGCACATCTTGTGGTTTTGCAGAAAACTTCATCCGCGTCTACCAAAAGATGCATGTGCATGCTTAAAACGCGTTTTCGCACAAATACGTGCGCGGGTGCTAAAAAGAGCAGCATCGGCATGCTTAGCACGTCGTTTGGTAGAAATCCACGTGCGCGTTCTGCCAAAAGCACCATTTGCATGCACATCTTGTGGTTTTGCAGAAAACTTCATCCGCGTCTACCAAAAGATGCATGTGCATGCTTAAAACGCGTTTTCGCACAAATCTGTGCGCGGGTGCTAAAAAGAGCAGCATCGGCATGCTTAGCATGTCGTTTGGTAGAAATCCACGTGCGCGTTCTGCAAAAAGCACCATTTGCATGCACATCTTGTGGTTTTGCAGAAAACTTCATCCGCGTCTACCAAAAGATGCATGTGCATGCTTAAAACGCGTTTTCGCACAAATGCGTGCGCGAGTGCTAAAAAGAGCAGCATCGGCATGCTTAGCACGTCGTTTGGTAGAAATCCACGTGCGCGTTCTGCCAAAAGCACCATTTGCATGCACATCTTGTGGTTTTGCAGAAAACTTCATCCGCGTCTACCAAAAGATGCATGTGCATGCTTAAAACGCGTTTTCGCACAAATCCGTGCGCGGGTGCTAAAAAGAGCAGCATCGGCATGCTTAGCACGTCGTTTGGTAGAAATCCACGTGCGCGTTCTGCAAAAAGCACCATTTGCATGCACATCTTGTGGTTTTGCAGAAAACTTCATCCGCGTCTACCAAAAGATGCATGTGCATGCTTAAAACGCGTTTTCGCACAAGTGCGTGCGCGGGTGCTAAAAAGAGCAGCATCGGCATGCTTAGCACGTTGTTTGGTAGAAATCCACGTGCACGTTCTGCAAAAAGCACCATTTGCATGCACATCTTGTGGTTTTGCAGAAAACTTCATCCGCGTCTACCAAAAGATGCATGTGCATGCTTAAAACGCGTTTTCGCACAAATGCGTGCGCGGGTGCTAAAAAGAGAAGCATCGGCATGCTTAGCACGTCGTTTGGTAGAAATCCACGTGCGCGTTCTGCAAAAAGCACCATTTGCATGCACATCTTGTGGTTTTGCAGAAAACTTCATCTGCGTCTACCAAAAGATGCATGTGCATGCTTAAAACGCGTTTTCGCACAAATGCGTGCGCGGGTGCTAAAAATAGCAGCATCGGCATGCTTAGCACGTGGTTTGGTAGAAATCTACGTGCGCGTTCTGCCAAAAGCACCATTTGCATGCACATCTTGTGGTTTTGCAGAAAACTTCATCCGCGTCTACCAAAAGATGCATGTGCATGCTTAAAACGCGTTTTCGCACAAATCCGTGCGCGGGTGCTAAAAAGAGCAGCATCGGCATTCTTAGCACGTCGTTTGGTAGAAATCCACGTGCGCGTTCTGCAAAAAGCACCATTTGCATGCACATCTTGTGGTTTTGCAGAAAACTTCATCCGCGTCTGCCAAAAGATGCATGTGCATGCTTAAAACGCGTTTTCGCACAAATGCGTGCGCGGGTGCTAAAAAGAGCAGCATCGGCATGCTTAGCACGTCGTTTGGTAGAAATCCACGTGCGCGTTCTGCCAAAAGCACCATTTGCATGCACATCTTGTGGTTTTGCAGAAAACTTCATCCGCGTCTACCAAAAGATGCATGTGCATGCTTAAAACGCGTCTTCGCACAAATGCGTGCGCGGGTGCTAAAAAGAGCAGCATCGGCATGCTTAGCACGTCGTTTGGTAGAAATCCACGTGCGCGTTCTGCAAAAAGCACCATTTGCATGCACATCTTGTGGTTTTGCAGAAAACTTCATCCGCGTCTACCAAAAGATGCATGTGCATGCTTAAAACGCGTTTTCGCACAAATGCGTGCGCGGGTGCTAAAAATAGCAGCATCGGCATGCTTAGCACGTCGTTTGGTAGAAATCCACGTGCGCGTTCTGCAAAAAGCACCATTTGCATGCACATCTTGTGGTTTTGCAGAAAACTTCATCCGCGTCTACCAAAAGATGCATGTGCATGCTTAAAACGCGTTTTCGCACAAATGCGTGCGCGGGTGCTAAAAAGAGCAGCTTCGGCATGCTTAGCACGTCGTTTGGTAGAAATCCACGTGCGCGTTCTGCAAAAAGCACCATTTGCATGCACATCTTGTGGTTTTGCAGAAAACTTCATCCGCGTCTACCAAAAGATGCATGTGCATGCTTAAAACGCGTTTTCGCACAAATGCATGCGCGGGTGCTAAAAATAGCAGCATCGGCATGCTTAGCACGTCGTTTGGTAGAAATCCACGTGCGCGTTCTGCCAAAAGCACCATTTGCATGCACATCTTGTGGTTTTGCAGAAAACTTCATCCGCGTCTACCAAAAGATGCATGTGCATGCTTAAAACGCGTTTTCGCACAAATCCGTGCGCGGGTGCTAAAAAGAGCAGCATCGGCATGCTTAGCACGTCGTTTGGTAGAAATCCACGTGCGCGTTCTGCAAAAAGCACCATTTGCATGCACATCTTGTGGTTTTGCAGAAAACTTCATCCGCGTCTACCAAAAGATGCATGTGCATGCTTAAAACGCGTTTTCGCACAAGTGCGTGCGCGGGTGCTAAAAAGAGCAGCATCGGCATGCTTAGCACGTTGTTTGGTAGAAATCCACGTGCACGTTCTGCAAAAAGCACCATTTGCATGCACATCTTGTGGTTTTGCAGAAAACTTCATCCGCGTCTACCAAAAGATGCATGTGCATGCTTAAAACGCGTTTTCGCACAAATGCGTGCGCGGGTGCTAAAAAGAGAAGCATCGGCATGCTTAGCACGTCGTTTGGTAGAAATCCACGTGCGCGTTCTGCAAAAAGCACCATTTGCATGCACATCTTGTGGTTTTGCAGAAAACTTCATCTGCGTCTACCAAAAGATGCATGTGCATGCTTAAAAACGCGTTTTCGCACAAATGCGTGCGCGGGTGCTAAAAATAGCAGCATCGGCATGCTTAGCACGTGGTTTGGTAGAAATCTACGTGCGCGTTCTGCCAAAAGCACCATTTGCATGCACATCTTGTGGTTTTGCAGAAAACTTCATCCGCGTCTACCAAAAGATGCATGTGCATGCTTAAAACGCGTTTTCGCACAAGTGCGTGCGCGGGTGCTAAAAAGAGCAGCATCGGCATGCTTAGCACGTTGTTTGGTAGAAATCCACGTGCACGTTCTGCAAAAAGCACCATTTGCATGCACATCTTGTGGTTTTGCAGAAAACTTCATCCGCGTCTACCAAAAGATGCATGTGCATGCTTAAAACGCGTTTTCGCACAAATGCGTGCGCGGGTGCTAAAAAGAGAAGCATCGGCATGCTTAGCACGTCGTTTGGTAGAAATCCACGTGCGCGTTCTGCAAAAAGCACCATTTGCATGCACATCTTGTGGTTTTGCAGAAAACTTCATCTGCGTCTACCAAAAGATGCATGTGCATGCTTAAAACGCGTTTTCGCACAAATGCGTGCGCGGGTGCTAAAAATAGCAGCATCGGCATGCTTAGCACGTGGTTTGGTAGAAATCTACGTGCGCGTTCTGCCAAAAGCACCATTTGCATGCACATCTTGTGGTTTTGCAGAAAACTTCATCCGCGTCTACCAAAAGATGCATGTGCATGCTTAAAACGCGTTTTCGCACAAATCCGTGCGCGGGTGCTAAAAAGAGCAGCATCGGCATTCTTAGCACGTCGTTTGGTAGAAATCCACGTGCGCGTTCTGCAAAAAGCACCATTTGCATGCACATCTTGTGGTTTTGCAGAAAACTTCATCCGCGTCTGCCAAAAGATGCATGTGCATGCTTAAAACGCGTTTTCGCACAAATGCGTGCGCGGGTGCTAAAAAGAGCAGCATCGGCATGCTTAGCACGTCGTTTGGTAGAAATCCACGTGCGCGTTCTGCCAAAAGCACCATTTGCATGCACATCTTGTGGTTTTGCAGAAAACTTCATCCGCGTCTACCAAAAGATGCATGTGCATGCTTAAAACGCGTCTTCGCACAAATGCGTGCGCGGGTGCTAAAAAGAGCAGCATCGGCATGCTTAGCACGTCGTTTTGGTAGAAATCCACGTGCGCGTTCTGCAAAAAGCACCATTTGCATGCACATCTTGTGGTTTTGCAGAAAACTTCATCCGCGTCTACCAAAAGATGCATGTGCATGCTTAAAACGCGTTTTCGCACAAATGCGTGCGCGGGTGCTAAAAATAGCAGCATCGGCATGCTTAGCACGTCGTTTGGTAGAAATCCACGTGCGCGTTCTGCAAAAAGCACCATTTGCATGCACATCTTGTGGTTTTGCAGAAAACTTCATCCGCGTCTACCAAAAGATGCATGTGCATGCTTAAAACGCGTTTTTCGCACAATTGCGTGCGCGGGTGCTAAAAAGAGCAGCTTCGGCCATGCTTAGCACGTCGTTTGGTAGAAATCCACGTGCGCGTTCTGCAAAAAGCACCATTTGCATGCACATCTTGTGGTTTTGCAGAAAACTTCATCCGCGTCTACCAAAAGATGCATGTGCATGCTTAAAACGCGTTTTCGCACAAATGCATGCGCGGGTGCTAAAAATAGCAGCATCGGGCATGCTTAGCACGTCGTTTGGTAGAAATCCACGTAGGCGTTCTGCAAAAAGCACCATTTGCATGCACATCTTGTGGTTTTGCAGAAAACTTCATCCGCGTCTACCAAAAGATGCATGTGCATGCTTAAAACGCGTTTTCGCACCAATGCGTGCGCGGGTGCTAAAAAGAGCAGCATCGGCATGCTTAGCACGTCGTTTGGTAGAAATCCACGTGCGCGTTCTGCCAAAAGCATCATTTGCATGCACATCTTGTGGTTTTGCAGAAAACTTCATCCGCGTCTACCAAAAGATGCATGTGCATGCTTAAAACGCGTTTTCGCACAAATCTGTGCGCGGGTGCTAAAAAGAGCAGCATCGGCATGCTTAGCACGTCGTTTGGTAGAAATCCACGTGCGCGTTCTGCCAAAAGCACCATTTGCATGCACATCTTGCGGTTTTGCAGAAAACTTCATCCGCGTCTACCAAAAGATGCATGTGCATGCTTAAAACGCGTTTTCGCACAAATCCGTGCGCGGGTGCTAAAAAAAGAGCAGCATCAGCATGCTTAGCACGTCGTTTGGTAGAAATCCACGTGCGCGTTCTGCAAGAAGCACCATTTGCATGCACATCTTGTGGTTTTGCAGAACTTCATCCGCGGTCTACCAAAAGATGCATGTGCATGCTTAAAACGCGTTTTCGCACAAATGCGTGCGCGGGTGCTAAAAAGAGCAGCATCGGCATGCTTAGCACGTCATTTGGTAGAAATCCACGAGCGCGTTCTGCAAAAAGCACCATTTGCATGCACATCTTGTGGTTTTGCAGAAAACTTCATCCGCGTCTACCAAAAGATGCATGTGCATGCTTAAAACGCGTTTTCGCACAAATGCGTGCGCGGGTGCTAAAAAGAGCAGCATCGGCATGCTTAGCACGTCGTTTGGTAGAAATCCACGTGCGCGTTCTGCCAAAAGCACCATTTGCATGCACATCTTGTGGTTTTGCAGAAAACTTCATCCGCGTCTACCAAAAGATGCATGTGCATGCTTTAAAACGCGTTTTCGCACAAATCTGTGCGCGGGTGCTAAAAAGAGCAGCATCGGCATGCTTAGCATGTCGTTTGTAGAAATCCACGTGCGCGTTCTGCAAAAAGCACCATTTGCATGCACATCTTGTGGTTTTGCAGAAAACTTCATCCGCGTCTACCAAAAGATGCATGTGCATGCTTAAAACGCGTTTTCGCACAAATGCGTGCGCGAGTGCTAAAAAGAGCAGCATCGGCATGCTTAGCACGTCGTTTGGTAGAAATCCACGTGCGCGTTCTGCCAAAAGCACCATTTGCATGCACATCTTGTGGTTTTGCAGAAAACTTCATCCGCGTCTACCAAAAGATGCATGTGCATGCTTAAAACGCGTTTTCGCACAAATCCGTGCGCGGGTGCTAAAAAGAGCAGCATCGGCATGCTTAGCACGTCGTTTGGTAGAAATCCACGTGCGCGTTCTGCAAAAAGCACCATTTGCATGCACATCTTGTGGTTTTGCAGAAAACTTCATCCGCGTCTACCAAAAGATGCATGTGCATGCTTAAAACGCGTTTTCGCACAAGTGCGTGCGCGGGTGCTAAAAAGAGCAGCATCGGCATGCTTAGCACGTGGTTTGGTAGAAATCTACGTGCGCGTTCTGCCAAAAGCACCATTTGCATGCACATCTTGTGGTTTTGCAGAAAACTTCATCCGCGTCTACCAGAAAGATGCATGTGCATGCTTAAAACGCGTTTTCGCACAAATCCGTGCGCGGGTGCTAAAAAGAGCAGCATCGGCATGCTTAGCACGTCGTTTGGTAGAAATCCACGTGCGCGTTCTGCAAAAAGCACCATTTGCAGGCACATCTTGTGGTTTTGCAGAAAACTTCATCCGCGTCTGCCAAAAGATGCATGTGCATGCTTAAAACGCGTTTTCGCACAAATGCGTGCGCGGGTGCTAAAAAGAGCAGCATCGGCATGCTTAGCACGTCGTTTGGTAGAAATCCACGTGGGCGTTCTGCCAAAAGCACCATTTGCATGCACATCTTGTAGTTTTGCAGAAAACTTCATCCGCGTCTACCAAAAGATGCATGTGCATGCTTAAAACGCGTCTTCGCACAAATGCGTGCGCGGGTGCTAAAAAGAGCAGCATCGGCATGCTTAGCACGTCGTTTGGTAGAAATCCACGTGCGCGTTCTGCAAAAAGCACCATTTGCATGCACATCTTGTGGTTTTTGCAGAAAACTTCATCCGCGTCTACCAAAGATGCATGTGCATGCTTAAAACGCGTTTTCGCACAAATGCGTGCGCGGGTGCTAAAAATAGCAGCATCGGCATGCTTAGCACGTCGTTTGGTAGAAATCCACGTGCGCGTTCTGCAAAAAGCACCATTTGCATGCACATCTTGTGGTTTTGCAGAAAACTTCATCCGCGTCTACCAAAAGATGCATGTGCATGCTTAAAACGCGTTTTCGCACAAATGCGGTGCGCGGGTGCTAAAAAGAGCAGCTTCGGCATGCTTAGCACGTCGTTTGGTAGAAATCCACGTGCGCGTTCTGCAAAAAGCACCATTTGCATGCACATCTTGTGGTTTTGCAGAAAACTTCATCCGCGTCTACCAAAAGATGCATGTGCATGCTTAAAACGCGTTTTTCGCACAAATGCATGCGCGGGTGCTAAAAATAGCAGCATCGGCATGCTTAGCACGTCGTTTGGTAGAAATCCACGTAGGGCGTTCTGCAAAAAGCACCATTTGCATGCACATCTTGTGGTTTTGCAGAAAACTTCATCCGCGTCTACCAAAAGATGCATGTGCATGCTTAAAAACGCGTTTTCGCACCAATGCGTGCGCGGGTGCTAAAAAGAGCAGCATCGGCATGCTTAGCACGTCGTTTGGTAGAAATCCACGTGCGCGTTCTGCCAAAAGCATCATTTGCATGCACATCTTGTGGTTTTGCAGAAAACTTCATCCGCGTCTACCAAAAGATGCATGTGCATGCTTAAAACGCGTTTTCGCACAAATCTGTGCGCGGGTGCTAAAAAGAGCAGCATCGGCATGCTTAGCACGTCGTTTGGTAGAAATCCACGTGCGCGTTCTGCCAAAAGCACCATTTGCATGCACATCTTGCGGTTTTGCAGAAAACTTCATCCGCGTCTACCAAAAGATGCATGTGCATGCTTAAAACGCGTTTTCGCACAAATCCGTGCGCGGGTGCTAAAAAGAGCAGCATCAGCATGCTTAGCACGTCGTTTGGTAGAAATCCACGTGCGCGTTCTGCAAGAAGCACCATTTGCATGCACATCTTGTGGTTTTGCAGAACTTCATCCGCGTCTACCAAAAGATGCATGTGCATGCTTAAAACGCGTTTTCGCACAAATGCGTGCGCGGGTGCTAAAAAGAGCAGCATCGGCATGCTTAGCACGTCATTTGGTAGAAATCCACGAGCGCGTTCTGCAAAAAGCACCATTTGCATGCACATCTTGTGGTTTTGCAGAAAACTTCATCCGCGTCTACCAAAAGATGCATGTGCATGCTTAAAACGCGTTTTCGCACAAATGCGTGCGCGGGTGCTAAAAAGAGCAGCATCGGCATGCTTAGCACGTCGTTTGGTAGAAATCCACGTGCGCGTTCTGCCAAAAGCACCATTTGCATGCACATCTTGTGGTTTTGCAGAAAACTTCATCCGCGTCTACCAAAAGATGCATGTGCATGCTTAAAAACGCGTTTTCGCACAAATCCGTGCGCGGGTGCTAAAAAGAGCAGCATCGGCATGCTTAGCACGTCGTTTGGTAGAAATCCACGTGCGCGTTCTGCAAAAAGCACCATTTGCATGCACATCTTGTGGTTTTGCAGAAAACTTCATCCGCGTCTACCAAAAGTTGCATGTGCATGCTTAAAACGCGTTTTCGCACAAATGCGTGCGCGGGTGCTAAAAAGAGCAGCATCGGCATGCTTAGCACGTCGTTTGGTAGAAATCCACGAGCGCGTTCTGCAAAAAGCACCATTTGCATGCGCATCTTGTGGTTTTGCAGAAAACTTCATCCGCGTCTACCAAAACATGCATGTGCATGCTTAAAACGCGTTTTCGCACAAATGAGTGCGCGGGTGCTAAAAAGAGCAGCATCGGCATGCTTAGCACGTCGTTTGGTAGAAATCCACGTGCGCGTTCTGGCAAAAGCACCATTTGCATGCACATCTTGTGGTTTTGCAGAAAACTTCATCCGCGTCTACCAAAAGATGCATGTGCATGCTTAAAACGCGTTTTCGCACAAATCCGTGCGCGGGTGCTAAAAAGAGCAGCATCGGCATGCTTAGCACGTCGTTTGGTAGAAATACACGTGCGCGTTCTGCAAAAAGCACCATTTGCATGCACATCTTGTGGTTTTGCAGAAAACTTCATCCGCGTCTACCAAAAGATGCATGTGCATGCTTAAAACGCGTTTTCGCACAAATGCGTGCGCGGGTGCTAAAAAGAGCAGCATCGGCATGCTTAGCACGTCGTTTGGTAGAAATCCACGAGCGCGTTCTGCAAAAAGCACCATTTGCATGCACATCTTGTGGTTTTGCAGAAAACTTCATCCGCGTCTACCAAAAGATGCATGTGCATGCTTAAAACGCGTTTTCACACAAATGCGTGCGCGGGTGCTAAAAAGAGCAGCATCGGCATGCTTAGCACGTCGTTTGGTAGAAATCCACGTGCGCGTTCTGCCAAAAGCACCATTTGCATGCACATCTTGTGGTTTTGCAGAAAACTTCATCCGCGTCTACCAAAAGATGCATGTGCATGCTTAAAACGCGTTTTCGCACAAATCCGTGCGCGGGTGCTAAAAAGAGCAGCATCGGCATGCTTAGCACGTCGTTTGGTAGAAATCCACGTGCGCGTTCTGCAAAAAGCACCATTTGCATGCACATCTTGTGGTTTTGCAGAAAACTTCATCCGCGTCTACCATTAGATGCATGTGCATGCTTAAAACGCGTTTTCGCACAAATGCGTGCGCGGGTGCTAAAAAGAGCAGCATCGGCATGCTTAGCACGTCGTTTGGTAGAAATCCACGTGCGCGTTCTGCCAAAAGCACCATTTGCATGCACATCTTGCGGTTTTGCAGAAAACTTCATCCGCGTCTACCAAAAGATGCATGTGCATGCTTAAAACGCGTTTTCGCACAAATCCGTGCGCGGGTGCTAAAAAGAGCAGCATCAGCATGCTTAGCACGTCGTTTGGTAGAAATCCACGTGCGCGTTCTGCAAGAAGCACCATTTGCATGCACATCTTGTGGTTTTGCAGAACTTCATCCGCGTCTACCAAAAGATGCATGTGCATGCTTAAAACGCGTTTTCGCACAAATGCGTGCGCGGGTGCTAAAAAGAGCAGCATCGGCATGCTTAGCACGTCATTTGGTAGAAATCCACGAGCGCGTTCTGCAAAAAGCACCATTTGCATGCACATCTTGTGGTTTTGCAGAAAACTTCATCCGCGTCTACCAAAAGATGCATGTGCATGCTTAAAACGCGTTTTCGCACAAATGCGTGCGCGGGTGCTAAAAAGAGCAGCATCGGCATGCTTAGCACGTCGTTTGGTAGAAATCCACGTGCGCGTTCTGCCAAAAGCACCATTTGCATGCACATCTTGTGGTTTTGCAGAAAACTTCATCCGCGTCTACCAAAAGATGCATGTGCATGCTTAAAACGCGTTTTCGCACAAATCCGTGCGCGGGTGCTAAAAAGAGCAGCATCGGCATGCTTAGCACGTCGTTTGGTAGAAATCCACGTGCGCGTTCTGCAAAAAGCACCATTTGCATGCACATCTTGTGGTTTTGCAGAAAACTTCATCCGCGTCTACCAAAAGTTGCATGTGCATGCTTAAAACGCGTTTTCGCACAAATGCGTGCGCGGGTGCTAAAAAGAGCAGCATCGGCATGCTTAGCACGTCGTTTGGTAGAAATCCACGAGCGCGTTCTGCAAAAAGCACCATTTGCATGCGCATCTTGTGGTTTTGCAGAAAACTTCATCCGCGTCTACCAAAAGATGCATGTGCATGCTTAAAACGCGTTTTCGCACAAATGAGTGCGCGGGTGCTAAAAAGAGCAGCATCGGCATGCTTAGCACGTCGTTTGGTAGAAATCCACGTGCGCGTTCTGGCAAAAGCACCATTTGCATGCACATCTTGTGGTTTTGCAGAAAACTTCATCCGCGTCTACCAAAAGATGCATGTGCATGCTTAAAACGCGTTTTCGCACAAATCCGTGCGCGGGTGCTAAAAAGAGCAGCATCGGCATGCTTAGCACGTCGTTTGGTAGAAATACACGTGCGCGTTCTGCAAAAAGCACCATTTGCATGCACATCTTGTGGTTTTGCAGAAAACTTCATCCGCGTCTACCAAAAGATGCATGTGCATGCTTAAAACGCGTTTTCGCACAAATGCGTGCGCGGGTGCTAAAAAGAGCAGCATCGGCATGCTTAGCACGTCGTTTGGTAGAAATCCACGAGCGCGTTCTGCAAAAAGCACCATTTGCATGCACATCTTGTGGTTTTGCAGAAAACTTCATCCGCGTCTACCAAAAGATGCATGTGCATGCTTAAAACGCGTTTTCACACAAATGCGTGCGCGGGTGCTAAAAAGAGCAGCATCGGCATGCTTAGCACGTCGTTTGGTAGAAATCCACGTGCGCGTTCTGCCAAAAGCACCATTTGCATGCACATCTTGTGGTTTTGCAGAAAACTTCATCCGCGTCTACCAAAAGATGCATGTGCATGCTTAAAACGCGTTTTCGCACAAATCCGTGCGCGGGTGCTAAAAAGAGCAGCATCGGCATGCTTAGCACGTCGTTTGGTAGAAATCCACGTGCGCGTTCTGCAAAAAGCACCATTTGCATGCACATCTTGTGGTTTTGCAGAAAACTTCATCCGCGTCTACCATTAGATGCATGTGCATGCTTAAAACGCGTTTTCGCACAAATGCGTGCGCGGGTGCTAAAAAGAGCAGCATCGGCATGCTTAGCACGTCGTTTGGTAGAAATCCACGTGCGCGTTCTGCAAAAAGCACCATTTGCATGCACATCTTGTGGTTTTGCAGAAAACTTCATCGGCGTCTGCCAAAAGATGCATGTGCATGCTTAAAACGCGTTTTCGCGCAAATGCGTGCGCGGGTGCTAAAAAGAGCAGCATCGGCATGCTTAGCACGTCGTTTGGTAGAAATCCACGTGCGCGTTCTGCCAAAAGCACCATTTGCATGCACATCTTGTGGTTTTGCAGAAAACTTCATCCGCGTCTACCAAAAGATGCATGTGCATGCTTAAAACGCGTTTTCGCACAAATGCGTGCGCGGGTGCTAAAAAGAGCAGCATCGGCATGCTTAGCACGTCGTTTGGTAGAAATCCACGTGCGCGTTCTGCAAAAAGCACCATTTGCATGCACATCTTGTGGTTTTGCAGAAAACTTCATCCGCGTCTACCAAAAGATGCATGTGCATGCTTAAAACGCGTTTTCGCACAAATGCGTGCGCGGGTGCTGAAAATAGCAGCATCGGCATGCTTAGCACGTCGTTTGGTAGAAATCCACGTGCGCGTTCTGCAAAAAGCACCATTTGCATGCACATCTTGTGGTTTTGCAGAAAACTTCATCCGCGTCTACCAAAAGATGCATGTGCATGCTTAAAACGCGTTTTCGCACAAATGCGTGCGCGGGTGCTAAAAAGAGCAGCATCGGCATGCTTAGCACGTCGTTTGGTAGAAATCCACGTGCGCGTTCTGCAAAAAGCACCATTTGCATGCACATCTTGTGGTTTTGCAGAAAACTTCATCCGCGTCTACCAAAAGATGCATGTGCATGCTTAAAACGCGTTTTCGCACAAATGCATGCGCGGGTGCTAAAAATAGCAGCATCGGCATACTTAGCACGTCGTTTGGTAGAAATCCACGTGCGCGTTCTGCAAAAAGCACCATTTGCATGCACATCTTGTGGTTTTGCAGAAAACTTCATCCGCGTCTACCAAAAGATGCATGTGCATGCTTAAAACGCGTTTTCGCACAAATGCGTGCGCGGGTGCTAAAAAGAGCAGCATCGGCATGCTTAGCACGTCGTTTGGTAGAAATCCACGTGCGCGTTCTGCCAAAAGCACCATTTGCATGCACATCTTGTGGTTTTGCAGAAAACTTCATCCGCGTCTACCAAAAGATGCATGTGCATGCTTAAAACGCGTTTTCGCACAAATCTGTGCGCGGGTGCTAAAAAGAGCAGCATCGGCATGCTTAGCACGTCGTTTGGTAGAAATCCACGTGCGCGTTCTGCCAAAAGCACCATTTGCATGCACATCTTGCGGTTTTGCAGAAAACTTCATCCGCGTCTACCAAAAGATGCATGTGCATGCTTAAAACGCGTTTTCGCACAAATCCGTGCGCGGGTGCTAAAAAGAGCAGCATCAGCATGCTTAGCACGTCGTTTGGTAGAAATCCACGTGCGCGTTCTGCAAGAAGCACCATTTGCATGCACATCTTGTGGTTTTGCAGAACTTCATCCGCGTCTACCAAAAGATGCATGTGCATGCTTAAAATGCGTTTTCGCACAAATGCGTGCGCGGGTGCTAAAAAGAGCAGCATCGGCATGCTTAGCGCGTCGTTTGGTAGAAATCCACGAGCGCGTTCTGCAAAAAGCACCATTTGCATGCACATCTTGTGGTTTTGCAGAAAACTTCTTCCGCGTCTACCAAAAGATGCATGTGCATGCTTAAAACGCGTTTTCGCACAAATGCGTGCGCGGGTGCTAAAAAGAGCAGCATCGGCATGCTTAGCACGTCGTTTGGTAGAAATCCACGTGCGCGTTCTGCCAAAAGCACCATTTGCATGCACATCTTGTGGTTTTGCAGAAAACTTCATCCGCGTCTACCAAAAGATGCATGTGCATGCTTAAAACGCGTTTTCGCACAAATCCGTGCGCGGGTGCTAAAAAGAGCAGCATCGGCATGCTTAGCACGTCGTTTGGTAGAAATCCACGTGCGCGTTCTGCAAAAAGCACTATTTGCATGCACATCTTCTGGTTTTGCAGAAAACTTCATCCGCGTCTACCAAAAGATGCATGTGCATGCTTAAAACGCGTTTTCGCACAAATGCGTGCGCGGGTGCTAAAAAGAGCAGCATCGGCATGCTTAGCACGTCGTTTGGTAGAAATCCACGAGCGCGTTCTGCAAAAAGCACCATTTGCATGCACATCTTGTGGTTTTGCAGAAAACTTCTTCCGCGTCTACCAAAAGATGCATGTGCATGCTTAAAACGCGTTTTCGCACAAATGCGTGCGCGGGTGCTAAAAAGAGCAGCATCGGCGTGCTTAGCACGTCGTTTGGTAGAAATCCACGTGCGCGTTCTGCCAAAAGCACCATCTGCATGCACATCTTGTGGTTTTGCAGAAAACTTCATCCGCGTCTACCAAAAGATGCATGTGCATGCTTAAAACGCGTTTTCGCACAAATCCGTGCGCGGGTGCTAAAAAGAGCAGCATCGGCATGCTTAGCACGTCGTTTGGTAGAAATCCACGTGCGCGTTCTGCAAAAAGCACCATTTGCATGCACATCTTGTGGTTTTGCAGAAAACTTCATCCGCGTCTACCAAAAGTTGCATGTGCATGCTTAAAACGCGTTTTCGCACAAATGCGTGCGCGGGTGCTAAAAAGAGCAGCATCGGCATGCTTAGCACGTCGTTTGGTAGAAATCCACGAGCGCGTTCTGCAAAAAGCACCATTTGCATGCACATCTTGTGGTTTTGCAGAAAACTTCATCCGCGTCTACCAAAAGATGCATGTGCATGCTTAAAACGCGTTTTCGCACAAATGAGTGCGCGGGTGCTAAAAAGAGCAGCATCGGCATGCTTAGCACGTCGTTTGGTAGAAATCCACGTGCGCGTTCTGGCAAAAGCACCATTTGCATGCACATCTTGTGGTTTTGCAGAAAACTTCACCCGCGTCTACCAAAAGATGCATGTGCATGCTTAAAACTCGTTTTCGCACAAATCCGTGCGCGGGTGCTAAAAAGAGCAGCATCGGCATGCTTAGCACGTCGTTTGGTAGAAATCCACGTGCGCGTTCTGCAAAAAGCACCATTTGCATGCACATCTTGTGGTTTTGCAGAAAACTTCATCCGCGTCTACCAAAAGATGCATGTGCATGCTTAAAACGCGTTTTCGCACAAATGCGTGCGCGGGTGCTAAAAAGAGCAGCATCGGCATGCTTAGCACGTCGTTTGGTAGAAATCCACGAGCGCGTTCTGCAAAAAGCACCATTTGCATGCACATCTTGTGGTTTTGCAGAAAGCTTCATCCGCGTCTACCAAAAGATGCATGTGCATGCTTAAAACGCGTTTTCACACAAATGCGTGCGCGGGTGCTAAAAAGAGCAGCATCGGCATGCTTAGCACGTCGTTTGGTAGAAATCCACGTGCGCGTTCTGCAAAAAGCACCATTTGCATGCACATCTTGTGGTTTTGCAGAAAACTTCATCCGCGTCTACCAAAAGATGCATGTGCATGCTTAAAACGCGTTTTCGCACAAATGCGTGCGCGGGTGCTAAAAAGAGCAGCATCGGCATGCTTAGCACGTCGTTTGGTAGAAATCCACGTGCGCGTTCTGCCAAAAGCACCATTTGCATGCACATCTTGTGGTTTTTCAGAAAACTTCATCCGCGTCTACCAAAAGATGCATGTGCATGCTTAAAACGCGTTTTCGCACAAATCCGTGCGCGGGTGCTAAAAAGAGCAGCATCGGCATGCTTAGCACGTCGTTTGGTAGAAATCCACGTGCGCGTTCTGCAAAAAGCACCATTTGCATGCACATCTTGTTGTTTTGCAGAAAACTTCATCCGCGTCTACCAAAAGATGCATGTGCATGCTTAAAACGCGTTTTCGCACAAATCCGTGCGCGGGTGCTAAAAAGAGCAGCATCGGCATGCTTAGCACGTCGTTTGGTAGAAATCCACGTGCGCGTTCTGCAAAAAGCACCATTTGCATGCACATCTTGTGGTTTTGCAGAAAACTTCATCCGCGTCTACCAAAATATGCATGTGTATGCTTAAAACGCGTTTTCGCACAAATGCGTGCGCGGGTGCTAAAAAGAGCAGCATCGGCATGCTTAGCACGTCGTTTGGTAGAAATCCACGAGCGCGTTCTGCAAAAAGCACCATTTGCATGCACATCTTGTGGTTTTGCAGAAAACTTCATCCGCGTCTACCAAAAGATGCATGTGCATGCTTAAAACGCGTTTTCGCACAAATGCGTGCGCGGGTGCTAAAAAGAGCAGCATCGGCATGCTTAGCACGTCGTTTGGTAGAAATCCACGAGCGCGTTCTGCAAAAAGCACCATTTGCAGGCACATCTTGTGGTTTTGCAGAAAACTTCATCCGCGTCTACCAAAAGATGCATGTGCATGCTTAAAACGCGTTTTCGCACAAATCCGTGCGCGGGTGCTAAAAAGAGCAGCATCAGCATGCTTAGCACGTCGTTTGGTAGAAATCCACGTGCGCGTTCTGCAAGAAGCACCATTTGCATGCACATCTTGTGGTTTTGCAGAACTTCATCCGCGTCTACCAAAAGATGCATGTGCATGCTTAAAACGCGTTTTCGCACAAATGCGTGCGCGGGTGCTAAAAAGAGCAGCATCGGCATGCTTAGCGCGTCGTTTGGTAGAAATCCACGAGCGCGTTCTGCAAAAAGCACCATTTGCATGCACATCTTGTGGTTTTGCAGAAAACTTCTTCCGCGTCTACCAAAAGATGCATGTGCATGCTTAAAACGCGTTTTCGCACAAATGCGTGCGCGGGTGCTAAAAAGAGCAGCATCGGCATGCTTAGCACGTCGTTTGGTAGAAATCCACGTGCGCGTTCTGCCAAAAGCACCATTTGCATGCACATCTTGTGGTTTTGCAGAAAACTTCATCCGCGTCTACCAAAAGATGCATGTGCATGCTTAAAACGCGTTTTCGCACAAATCCGTGCGCGGGTGCTAAAAAGAGCAGCATCGGCATGCTTAGCACGTCGTTTGGTAGAAATCCACGTGCGCGTTCTGCAAAAAGCACCATTTGCATGCACATCTTCTGGTTTTGCAGAAAACTTCATCCGCGTCTACCAAAAGATGCATGTGCATGCTTAAAACGCGTTTTCGCACAAATGCGTGCGCGGGTGCTAAAAAGAGCAGCATCGGCATGCTTAGCACGTCGTTTGGTAGAAATCCACGAGCGCGTTCTGCAAAAAGCACCATTTGCATGCACATCTTGTGGTTTTGCAGAAAACTTCATCCGCGTCTACCAAAAGATGCATGTGCATGCTTAAAACGCGTTTTCGCACAAATGCGTGCGCGGGTGCTAAAAAGAGCAGCATCGGCGTGCTTAGCACGTCGTTTGGTAGAAATCCACGTGCGCGTTCTGCCAAAAGCACCATCTGCATGCACATCTTGTGGTTTTGCAGAAAACTTCATCCGCGTCTACCAAAAGATGCATGTGCATGCTTAAAACGCGTTTTCGCACAAATCCGTGCGCGGGTGCTAAAAAGAGCAGCATCGGCATGCTTAGCACGTCGTTTGGTAGAAATCCACGTGCGCGTTCTGCAAAAAGCACCATTTGCATGCACATCTTGTGGTTTTGCAGAAAACTTCATCCGCGTCTACCAAAAGTTGCATGTGCATGCTTAAAACGCGTTTTCGCACAAATGCGTGCGCGGGTGCTAAAAAGAGCAGCATCGGCATGCTTAGCACGTCGTTTGGTAGAAATCCACGAGCGCGTTCTGCAAAAAGCACCATTTGCATGCACATCTTGTGGTTTTGCAGAAAACTTCATCCGCGTCTACCAAAAGATGCATGTGCATGCTTAAAACGCGTTTTCGCACAAATGAGTGCGCGGGTGCTAAAAAGAGCAGCATCGGCATGCTTAGCACGTCGTTTGGTAGAAATCCACGTGCGCGTTCTGGCAAAAGCACCATTTGCATGCACATCTTGTGGTTTTGCAGAAAACTTCATCCGCGTCTACCAAAAGATGCATGTGCATGCTTAAAACGCGTTTTCGCACAAATCCGTGCGCGGGTGCTAAAAAGAGCAGCATCGGCATGCTTAGCACGTCGTTTGGTAGAAATCCACGTGCGCGTTCTGCAAAAAGCACCATTTGCATGCACATCTTGTGGTTTTGCAGAAAACTTCATCCGCGTCTACCAAAAGATGCATGTGCATGCTTAAAACGCGTTTTCGCACAAATGCGTGCGCGGGTGCTAAAAAGAGCAGCATCGGCATGCTTAGCACGTCGTTTGGTAGAAATCCACGAGCGCATTCTGCAAAAAGCACCATTTGCATGCACATCTTGTGGTCTTGCAGAAAGCTTCATCCGCGTCTACCAAAAGATGCATGTGCATGCTTAAAACGCGTTTTCACACAAATGCGTGCGCGGGTGCTAAAAAGAGCAGCATCGGCATGCTTAGCACGTCGTTTGGTATAAATCCACGTGCGCGTTCTGCCAAAAGCACCATTTGCATGCACATATTGTGGTTTTGCAGAAAACTTCATCCGCGTCTACCAAAAGATGCATGTGCATGCTTAAAACGCGTTTTCGCACAAATCCGTGCGCGGGTGCTAAAAAGAGCAGCATCGGCATGCTTAGCACGTCGTTTGGTAGAAATCCACGTGCGCGTTCTGCAAAAAGCACCATTTGCACGCACATCTTGTGGTTTTGCAGAAAACTTCATCCGCGTCTACCAAAAGATGCATGTGCATGCTTAAAACGCGTTTTCGCACAAATGCGTGCGCGGGTGCTAAAAAGAGCAGCATCGGCATGCTTAGCACGTCGTTTGGTAGAAATCCACGTGCGCGTTCTGCCAAAAGCACCATTTGCATGCACATCTTGTGGTTTTTCAGAAAACTTCATCCGCGTCTACCAAAAGATGCATGTGCATGCTTAAAACGCGTTTTCGCACAAATCCGTGCGCGGGTGCTAAAAAGAGCAGCATCGGCATGCTTAGCACGTCGTTTGGTAGAAATCCACGTGCGCGTTCTGCAAAAAGCACCATTTGCATGCACATCTTGTTGTTTTGCAGAAAACTTCATCCGCGTCTACCAAAAGATGCATGTGCATGCTTAAAACGCGTTTTCGCACAAATCCGTGCGCGGGTGCTAAAAAGAGCAGCATCGGCATGCTTCGCACGTCGTTTGGTAGAAATCCACGTGCGCGTTCTGCAAAAAGCACCATTTGCATGCACATCTTGTGGTTTTGCAGAAAACTTCATCCGCGTCTACCAAAAGATGCATGTGTATGCTTAAAACGCGTTTTCGCACAAATGCGTGCGCGGGTGCTAAAAAGAGCAGCATCGGCATGCTTAGCACGTCGTTTGGTAGAAATCCACGAGCGCGTTCTGCAAAAAGCACCATTTGCATGCACATCTTGTGGTTTTGCAGAAAACTTCATCCGCGTCTACCAAAAGATGCATGTGCATGCTTAAAACGCGTTTTCGCACAAATGCGTGCGCGGGTGCTAAAAAGAGCAGCATCGGCATGCTTAGCACGTCGTTTGGTAGAAATCCACGTGCGCGTTCTGCAAAAAGCACCATTTGCATGCACATCTTGTGGTTTTGCAGAAAACTTCATCCGCGTCTACCAAAAGATGCATGTGCATGCTTAAAACGCGTTTTCGCACAAATGCGTGCGCGGGTGCTAAAAAGAGCAGAATCTGCATGCTTCGCACGTCGTTTGGTAGAAATCCACGTGCGTGTTCTGCCAAAAGCACCATTTGCATGCACATCTTGTGGTTTTGCAGAAAACTTCATCCGCGTCTACCAAAAGATGCATGTGCATGCTTAAAACGCGTTTTCGCACAAATCCGTGCGCGGGTGCTAAAAAGAGCAGCATCGGCATGCTTAGCACGTCGTTTGGTAGAAATCCACGTGCGCGTTCTGCAAAAAGCACCATTTGCATGCACATCTTGTGGTTTTGCAGAAAACTTCATCCGCGTCTACCAAAAGATGCATGTGCATGCTTAAAACGCGTTTTCGCACAAATGCGTGCGCGGGTGCTAAAAAGAGCAGCATCGGCATGCTTAGCACGTCGTTTGGTAGAAATCCACGTGCGCGTTCTGCAAAAAGCACCATTTGCATGCACATCTTGTGGTTTTGCAGAAAACTTCATCCGCGTCTACCAAAAGATGTATGTGCATGCTTAAAACGCGTTTTCGCACAAATGCGTGCGCGGGTGCTAAAAAGAGCAGCATCGGCATGCTTAGCACGTCGTTTGGTAGAAATCCACGTGCGCGTTCTGCAAAAAGCACCATTTGCATGCACATCTTGTGGTTTTGCAGAAAACTTCATCCGCGTCTACCAAAAGATGCATGTGCATGCTTAAAACGCGTTTTCGCACAAATGCGTGCGCGGGTGCTAAAAATAGCAGCATCGGCATGCTTAGCGCGTCGTTTAGTAGAAATCCACGTGCGCGTTCTGCAAAAAGCACCATTTGCATGCACATCTTGTGGTTTGGAGAAAACTTCATCCGCGTCTACCAAAAGATGCATGTGCATGCTTAAAACGCGTTTTCGCACAAATGCGTGCGCGGGTGCTAAAAAGAGCAGCATCGGCATGCTTAGCACGTCGTTTGGTAGAAATCCACGTGCGCGTTCTGCCAAAAGCACCATTTGCATGCACATCTTGTGGTTTTGCAGAAAACTTCATCCGCGTCTACCAAAAGATGCATGTGCATGCTTAAAACGCGTTTTCGCACAAATCAGTGCGCGGGTGCTAAAAAGAGCAGCATCGGCATGCTTAGCACGTCGTTTGGTAGAAATCCACGTGCGCGTTCTGCAAAAAGCACCATTTGCATGCACATCTTGTGGTTTTGCAGAAAACTTCATCCGCGTCTACCAAAAGATGCATGTGCATGCTTAAAACGCGTTTTCGCACAAATCCGTGCGCGGGTGCTAAAAAGAGCAGCATCGGCAAGCTTAGCACGTCGTTTGGTAGAAATCCACGTGCGCGTTCTGCAAAAAGCACCATTTGCATGCACATCTTGTGGTTTTGCAGAAAACTTCATCCGCGTCTACCAAAAGATGCATGTGCATGCTTAAAACGCGTTTTCGCACAAATGCGTGCGCGGGTGCTAAAAAGAGCAGCATCGGCATGCTTAGCACGTCGTTTGGTAGAAATCCACGTGCGCGTTCTGCAAAAAGCACCATTTGCATGCACATCTTGTGGTTTTGCAGAAAACTTCATCCGCGTCTACCAAAAGATCCATGTGCATGCTTAAAACGCGTTTTCGCACAAATGCGTGCGCGGGTGCTAAAAAGAGCAGCATCGGCATGCTTAGCACGTCGTTTGGTAGAAATCCATGTGCGCGTTCTGCCAAAAGCACCATTTGCATGCACATCTTGTGGTTTTGCAGAAAACTTCATCCGCGTCTGCCAAAAGATGCATGTGCATGCTTAAAACGCGTTTTCGCACAAATCCGTGCGCGGGTGCTAAAAAGAGCAGCATCGGCATGCTTAGCACGTCGTTTGGTAGAAATCCACGTGCGCGTTCTGCAAAAAGCACCATTTGCATGCACATCTTGTGGTTTTGCAGAAAACTTCATCCGCGTCTACCAAAAGATGCATGTGCATGCTGAAAACGAGTTTTCGCACAAATGCGTGCGCGGGTGCTAAAAAGAGCAGCATCGGCATGCTTAGCACGTCGTTTGGTAGAAATCCACGAGCGCGTTCTGCAAAAAGCACCATTTGCATGCACATCTTGTGGTTTTGCAGAAAACTTCATCCGCGTCTACCAAAAGATGCATGTGCATGCTTAAAACGCGTTTTCGCACAAACGCGTGCGCGGGTGCTAAAAAGAGCAGCATCGGCATGCTTAGCACGTCGTTTGGTAGAAATCCACGAGCGCGTTCTGCAAAAAGCACCATTTGCATGCACATCTTGTGGTTTTGCAGAAAACTTCATCCGCGTCTACCAAAAGATGCATGTGCATGCTTAAAACGCGTTTTCGCACAAATCCGTGCGCGGGTGCTAAAAAGAGCAGCATCGGCATGCTTAGCACGTCGTTTGGTAGAAATCCACGTGCGCGTTCTGCAAAAAGCACCATTTGCATGCACATCTTGTGGTTTTGCAGAAAACTTCATCCGCGTCTACCAAAAGATGCATGTGCATGCTTAAAACGCGTTTTCGCACAAATGCGTGCGCGGGTGCTAAAAAGAGCAGCATCGGCATGCTTAGCACGTTGTTTGGTAGAAATCCACGTGCGCGTTCTGCAAAAAGCACCATTTGCATGCACATCTTGTGGTTTTGCAGAAAACTTCATCCGCGTCTACCAAAAGATGCATGTGCATGCTTAAAACGCGTTTTCGCACAAATGCGTGCGCGGGTGCTAAAAAGAGCAGCATCGGCATGCTTAGCACGTCGTTTGGTAGAAATCTACGTGCGCGTTCTGCCAAAAGCACCATTTGCATGCACATCTTGTGGTTTTGCAGAAAACTTCATCCGCGTCTACCAAAAGATGCATGTGCATGCTTAAAACGCGTTTTCGCACAAATCCGTGCGCGGGTGCTAAAAAGAGCAGCATCGGCATGCTTAGCACGTCGTTTGGTAGAAATCCACGTGCGCGTTCTGCAAAAAGCACCATTTGCATGCACATCTTGTGGTTTTGCAGAAAACTTCATCCGCGTCTACCAAAAGATGCATGTGCATGCTTAAAACGCGTTTTCGCACAAATGCGTGCGCGGGTGCTAAAAAGAGCAGCATCGGCATGCTTAGCACGTCGTTTGGTAGAAATCCACGTGCGCGTTCTGCCAAAAGCACCATTTGCATGCACATCTTGTGGTTTTGCAGAAAACTTCATCCGCGTCTACCAAAAGATGCATGTGCATGCTTAAAACGCGTTTTCGCACAAATCCGTGCGCGGGTGCTAAAAAGAGCAGCATCGGCAAGCTTAGCACATCGTTTGGTAGAAATCCACGTGCGCGTTCTGCAAAAAGCACCATTTGCATGCACACATTGTGGTTTTGGAGAAAACTTCATCCGCGTCTACCAAAAGATGCATGTGTATGCTTAAAACGCGTTTTCGCACAAATGCGTGCGCGGGTGCTAAAAATAGCAGCATCGGCATGCTTAGCACGTCGTTTAGTAGAAATCCACGTGCGCGTTCTGCAAAAAGCACCATTTGCATGCACATCTTGCGGTTTTGCAGAAAACTTCATCCGCGTCTACCAAAAGATGCATGTGCATGCTTAAAACGCGTTTTCGCACAAATGCGTGCGCGGGTGCTAAAAAGAGCAGCATCGGCATGCTTAGCACGTCGTTTGGTAGAAATACACGTGCGCGTTCTGCCAAAAGCACCATTTGCATGCACATCTTGTGGTTTTGCAGAAAACTTCATCCGCGTCTACCAAAAGATGCATGTGCATGCTTAAAACGCGTTTTCGCACAAATCCGTGCGCGGGTGCTAAAAAGAGCAGCATCGGCATGCTTAGCACGTCGTTTGGTAGAAATCCACGTGCGCGTTCTGCAAAAAGCACCATTTGCATGCACATCTTGTGGTTTTGCAGAAAACTTCATCCGCGTCTACCAAAAGATGCATGTGCATGCTTAAAACGCGTTTTCGCACAAATGCGTGCGCCGGTGCTAAATAGAGCAGCATCGGCATGCTTAGCACGTCGTTTGGTAGAAATCCACGTGCGCGTTCTGCCAAAAGCACCATTTGCATGCACATCTTGTGGTTTTGCAGAAAACTTCATCCGCGTCTACCAAAAGATGCATGTGCATGCTTAAAACGCGTTTTCGCACAAATGCGTGCGCGGGTGCTAAAAAGAGCAGCATCGGCATGCTTAGCACGTCGTTTGGTAGAAATCTACGTGCGCGTTCTGCCAAAAGCACCATTTGCATGCACATCTTGTGGTTTTGCAGAAAACTTCATCCGCGTCTACCAAAAGATGCATGTGCATGCTTAAAATGCGTTTTCGCACAAATCCGTGCGCGGGTGCTAAAAAGAGCAGCATCGGCATGCTTAGCACGTCGTTTGGTAGAAATCCACGTGCGCGTTCTGCAAAAAGCACCATTTGCATGCACATCTTGTGGTTTTGCAGAAAACTTCATCCGCGTCTACCAAAAGATGCATGTGCATGCTTAAAACGCGTTTTCGCACAAATGCGTGCGCGGGTGCTAAAAAGAGCAGCATCGGCATGCTTAGCACGTCGTTTGGTAGAAATCCACGTGCGCGTTCTGCCAAAAGCACCATTTGCATGCACATCTTGTGGTTTTGCAGAAAACTTCATCCGCGTCTACCAAAAGATGCATGTGCATGCTTAAAACGCGTTTTCGCACAAATCCGTGCGCGGGTGCTAAAAAGAGCAGCATCGGCAAGCTTAGCACATCGTTTGGTAGAAATCCACGTGCGCGTTCTGCAAAAAGCACCATTTGCATGCACACATTGTGGTTTTGGAGAAAACTTCATCCGCGTCTACCAAAAGATGCATGTGTATGCTTAAAACGCGTTTTCGCACAAATGCGTGCGCGGGTGCTAAAAATAGCAGCATCGGCATGCTTAGCACGTCGTTTAGTAGAAATCCACGTGCGCGTTCTGCAAAAAGCACCATTTGCATGCACATCTTGTGGTTTTGCAGAAAACTTCATCCGCGTCTACCAAAAGATGCATGTGCATGCTTAAAACGCGTTTTCGCACAAATGCGTGCGCGGGTGCTAAAAAGAGCAGCATCGGCATGCTTAGCACGTCGTTTGGTAGAAATACACGTGCGCGGTCTGCCAAAAGCACCATTTGCATGCACATCTTGTGGTTTTGCAGAAAACTTCATCCGCGTCTACCAAAAGATGCATGTGCATGCTTAAAACGCGTTTTCGCACAAATCCGTGCGCGGGTGCTAAAAAGAGCAGCATCGGCATGCTTAGCACGTAGTTTGGTAGAAATCCACGTGCGCGTTCTGCAAAAAGCACCATTTGCATGCACATCTTGTGGTTTTGCAGAAAACTTCATCCGCGTCTACCAAAAGATGCATGTGCATGCTTAAAACGCGTTTTCGCACAAATGCGTGCGCCGGTGCTAAATAGAGCAGCATCGGCATGCTTAGCACGTCGTTTGGTAGAAATCCACGTGCGCGTTCTGCCAAAAGCACCATTTGCATGCACATCTTGTGGTTTTGCAGAAAACTTCATCCGCGTCTACCAAAAGATGCATGTGCATGCTTAAAACGCGTTTTCGCACAAATCCGTGCGCGGGTGCTAAAAAGAGCAGCATCGGCATGCTTAGCACGTCGTTTGGTAGAAATCCACGTGCGCGTTCTGCAAAAAGCACCATTTGCATGCACATCTTGTGGTTTTGCAGAAAACTTCATCAGCGTCTACCAAAAGATGCATGTGCATGCTTAAAACGCGTTTTCGCACAAATGCGTGCGCGGGTGCTAAAAAGAGCAGCATCGGCATGCTTAGCACGTCGTTAGGTAGAAATCCACGTGCGCGTTCTGCCAAAAGCACCATTTGCATGCACATCTTGGGGTTTTGCAGAAAACTTCATCCGCGTCTACCAAAAGATGCATGTGCATGCTTAAAACGCGTTTTCGCACAAATCCGTGCGCGGGTGCTAAAAAGAGCAGCATCGGCATGCTTAGCACGTCGTTTGGTAGAAACCCACGTGCGCGTTCTGCAAAAAGCACCATTTGCATGCACATCTTGTGGTTTTGTAGAAAACTTCATCCGCGTCTACCAAAAGATGCATGTGCATGCTTAAAACGCGTTTTCGCACAAATGCGTGCGCGGGTGCTAAAAAGAGCAGCATCGGCATGCTTAGCACGTCGTTTGGTAGAAATCCACGTGCGCGTTCTGCAAAAAGCACCATTTGCATGCACATCTTGTGGTTTTGCAGAAAACTTCATCCGCGTCTACCAAAAGATGCATGTGCATGCTTAAAACGCGTTTTCGCACAAATGCGTGCGCGGGTGCTAAAAATAGCAGCATCGGCATGCTTAGCACGTCGTTTGGTAGAAATCCACGTGCGCGTTCTGCAAAAAGCACCATTTGCATGCACATCTTGTGGTTTTGCAGAAAACTTCATCAGCGTCTACCAAAAGATGCATGTGCATGCTTAAAACGCGTTTTCGCACAAATGCGTGCGCGGGTGCTAAAAAGAGCAGCATCGGCATGCTTAGCACGTCGTTAGGTAGAAATCCACGTGCGCGTTCTGCCAAAAGCACCATTTGCATGCACATCTTGGGGTTTTGCAGAAAACTTCATCCGCGTCTACCAAAAGATGCATGTGCATGCTTAAAACGCGTTTTCGCACAAATCCGTGCGCGGGTGCTAAAAAGAGCAGCATCGGCATGCTTAGCACGTCGTTTGGTAGAAACCCACGTGCGCGTTCTGCAAAAAGCACCATTTGCATGCACATCTTGTGGTTTTGTAGAAAACTTCATCCGCGTCTACCAAAAGATGCATGTGCATGCTTAAAACGCGTTTTCGCACAAATGCGTGCGCGGGTGCTAAAAAGAGCAGCATCGGCATGCTTAGCACGTCGTTTGGTAGAAATCCACGTGCGCGTTCTGCAAAAAGCACCATTTGCATGCACATCTTGTGGTTTTGCAGAAAACTTCATCCGCGTCTACCAAAAGATGCATGTGCATGCTTAAAACGCGTTTTCGCACAAATGCGTGCGCGGGTGCTAAAAATAGCAGCATCGGCATGCTTAGCACGTCGTTTGGTAGAAATCCACGTGCGCGTTCTGCAAAAAGCACCATTTGCATGCACATCTTGTGGTTTTGCAGAAAACTTCATCCGCGTCTACCAAAAGATGCATGTGCATGCTTAAAACGCGTTTTCGCACAAATGCGTGCGCTGGTGCTAAAAAGAGCAGCATCGGCATGCTTAGCACGTCGTTTGGTAGAAATCCACGTGCGCGTTCTGCCAAAAGCACCATTTGCATGCACATCTTGTGGTTTTGCAGAAAACTTCATCCGCGTCTACCAAGAGATGCATGTGCATGCTTAAAACGCGTTTTCGCACAAATCCGTGCACGGGTGCTAAAAAGAGCAGCATCGGCATGCTTAGCACGTCGTTTGGTAGAAATCCACGTGCGCATTCTGCAAAAAGCACCATTTGCATGCACATCTTGTGGTTTTGCAGAAAACTTCATCCGCGTCTACCAAAAGATGCATGTGCATGCTTAAAACGCGTTTTCGCACAAATCCGTGCGCGGGTGCTAAAAAGAGCAGCATCGGCATGCTTAGCACGTCGTTTGGTAGAAATCCACGAGCGCGTTCTGCAAAAAGCACCATTTGCATGCACATCTTGTGGTTTTGCAGAAAACTTCATCCGCGTCTACCAAAAGATGCATGTGCATGCTTAAAACGCGTTTTCGCACAAATGCGTGCGCGGGTGCTAAAAAGAGCAGCATCGGCAAGCTTAGCACGTCGTTTGGTAGAAATCCACGTGCGCGTTCTGCCAAAAGCACCATCTGCATGCACATCTTGTGGTTTTGCAGAAAACTTCATCCGCGTCTACCAAAAGATGCATGTGCATGCTTAAAACGCGTTTTCGCACAAATCCGTGCGCGGGTGCTAAAAAGAGCAGCATCGGCATGCTTAGCACGTCGTTTGGTAGAAATCCACGTGCGCGTTCTGCAAAAAGCACCATTTGCATGCACATCTTGTGGTTTTGCAGAAAACTTCAACCGCGTCTACCAAAAGTTGCATGTGCATGCTTAAAACGCGTTTTCGCACAAATGCGTGCGCGGGTGCTAAAAAGAGCAGCATCGGCATGCTTAGCACGTCGTTTGGTAGAAATCCACGAGCGCGTTCTGCAAAAAGCACCATTTGCATGCACATCTTGTGGTTTTGCAGAAAACTTCATCCGCGTCTACCAAAAGATGCATGTGCATGCTTAAAACGCGTTTTCGCACAAATGAGTGCGCGGGTGCTAAAAAGAGCAGCATCGGCATGCTTAGCACGTCGTTTGGTAGAAATCCACGTGCGCGTTCTGGCAAAAGCACCATTTGCATGCACATCTTGTGGTTTTGCAGGAAACTTCATCCGCGTCTACCAAAAGATGCATGTGCATGCTTAAAACGCGTTTTCGCACAAATCCGTGCGCGGGTGCTAAAAAGAGCAGCATCGGCATGCTTAGCACGTCGTTTGGTAGAAATCCACGTGCGCGTTCTGCAAAAAGCACCATTTGCATGCACATCTTGTGGTTTTGCAGAAAACTTCATCCGCGTCTACCAAAAGATGCATGTGCATGCTTAAAACGCGTTTTCGCACAAATGCGTGCGCGGGTGCTAAAAAGAGCAGCATCGGCATGCTTAGCACGTCGTTTGGTAGAAATCCACGAGCGCGTTCTGCAAAAAGCACCATTTGCATGCACATCTTGTGGTCTTGCAGAAAGCTTCATCCGCGTCTACCAAAAGATGCATGTGCATGCTTAAAACGCGTTTTCACACAAATGCGTGCGCGGGTGCTAAAAAGAGCAGCATCGGCATGCTTAGCACGTCGTTTGGTAGAAATCCACGTGCGCGTTCTGCCAAAAGCACCATTTGCATGCACATATTGTGGTTTTGCAGAAAACTTCATCCGCGTCTACCAAAAGATGCATGTGCATGCTTAAAACGCGTTTTCGCACAAATCCGTGCGCGGGTGCTAAAAAGAGCAGCATCGGCATGCTTAGCACGTCGTTTGGTAGAAATCCACGTGCGCGTTCTGCAAAAAGCACCATTTGCATGCACATCTTGTGGTTTTGCAGAAAACTTCATCCGCGTCTACCAAAAGATGCATGTGCATGCTTAAAACGCGTTTTCGCACAAATGCGTGCGCGGGTGCTAAAAAGAGCAGCATCGGCATGCTTAGCACGTCGTTTGGTAGAAATCCACGTGCGCGTTCTGCCAAAAGCACCATTTGCATGCACATCTTGTGGTTTTTCAGAAAACTTCATCCGCGTCTACCAAAAGATGCATGTGCATGCTTAAAACGCGTTTTCGCACAAATCCGTGCGCGGGTGCTAAAAAGAGCAGCATCGGCATGCTTAGCACGTCGTTTGGTAGAAATCCACGTGCGCGTTCTGCAAAAAGCACCATTTGCATGCACATCTTGTTGTTTTGCAGAAAACTTCATCCGCGTCTACCAAAAGATGCATGTGCATGCTTAAAACGCGTTTTCGCACAAATCCGTGCGCGGGTGCTAAAAAGAGCAGCATCGGCATGCTTAGCACGTCGTTTGGTAGAAATCCACGTGCGCGTTCTGCAAAAAGCACCATTTGCATGCACATCTTGTGGTTTTGCAGAAAACTTCATCCGCGTCTACCAAAAGATGCATGTGTATGCTTAAAACGCGTTTTCGCACAAATGCGTGCGCGGGTGCTAAAAAGAGCAGCATCGGCATGCTTAGCACGTCGTTTGGTAGAAATCCACGAGCGCGTTCTGCAAAAAGCACCATTTGCATGCACATCTTGTGGTTTTGCAGAAAACTTCATCCGCGTCTACCAAAAGATGCATGTGCATGCTTAAAACGCGTTTTCGCACAAATGCGTGCGCGGGTGCTAAAAAGAGCAGCATCGGCATGCTTAGCACGTCGTTTGGTAGAAATCCACGAGCGCGTTCTGCAAAAAGCACCATTTGCATGCACATCTTGTGGTTTTGCAGAAAACTTCATCCGCGTCTACCAAAAGATGCATGTGTATGCTTAAAACGCGTTTTCGCACAAATGCGTGCGCGGGTGCTAAAAAGAGCAGCATCGGCATGCTTAGCACGTCGTTTGGTAGAAATCCACGTGCGCGTTCTGCCAAAAGCACCATTTGCATGCACATCTTGTGGTTTTGCAGAAAACTTCATCCGCGTCTACCAAAAGATGCATGTGCATGCTTAAAACGCGTTTTCGCACAAATCCGTGCGCGGGTGCTAAAAAGAGCAGCATCGGCATGCTTAGCACGTCGTTTGGTAGAAATCCACGTGCGCGTTCTGCAAAAAGCACCATTTGCATGCACATCTTGTGGTTTTGCAGAAAACTTCATCCGCGTCTACCAAAAGATGCATGTGCATGCTTCAAACGCGTTTTCGCACAAATGCGTGCGCGGGTGCTAAAAAGAGCAGCATCGGCATGCTTAGCACGTTGTTTGGTAGAAATCCACGTGCGCGTTCTGCAAAAAGCACCATTTGCATGCACATCTTGTGGTTTTGCAGAAAACTTCATCCGCGTCTACCAAAAGATGCATGTGCATGCTTAAAACGCGTTTTCGCACAAATGCGTGCGCGGGTGCTAAAAAGAGCAGCATCGGCATGCTTAGCACGTCGTTTGGTAGAAATCCACGTGCGCAATCTGCAAAAAGCACCATTTGCATGCACATCTTGTAGTTTTGCAGAAAACTTCATCCGCGTCTACCAAAAGATGCATGTGCATGCTTAAAACGCGTTTTCGCACAAATGCGTGCGCGGGTGCTAAAAATAGCAGCATCGGCATGCTTAGCACGTCGTTTGGTAGAAATCCACGTGCGCGTTCTTCAAAAAGCACCATTTGCATGCACATCTTGTGGTTTTGCAGAAAACTTCATCCGCGTCTACCAAAAGATGCATGTGCATGCTTAAAACGCGTTTTCGCACAAATGCGTGCGCGGGTGCTAAAAAGAGCAGAATCTGCATGCTTCGCACGTCGTTTGGTAGAAATCCACGTGCGTGTTCTGCCAAAAGCACCATTTGCATGCACATCTTGTGGTTTTGCAGAAAACTTCATCCGCGTCTACCAAAAGATGCATGTGCATGCTTAAAACGCGTTTTCGCACAAATCCGTGCGCGGGTGCTAAAAAGAGCAGCATCGGCATGCTTAGCACGTCGTTTGGTAGAAATCCACGTGCGCGTTCTGCAAAAAGCACCATTTGCATGCACATCTTGTGGTTTTGCAGAAAACTTCATCCGCGTCTACCAAAAGATGCATGTGCATGCTTAAAACGCGTTTTCGCACAAATGCGTGCGCGGGTGCTAAAAATAGCAGCATCGGCATGCTTAGCACGTCGTTTAGTAGAAATCCACGTGCGCGTTCTGCAAAAAGCACCATTTGCATGCACATCTTGTGGTTTGGAGAAAACTTCATCCGCGTCTACCAAAAGATGCATGTGCATGCTTAAAACGCGTTTTCGCACAAATGCGTGCGCGGGTGCTAAAAAGAGCAGCATCGGCATGCTTAGCACGTCGTTTGGTAGAAATCCACGTGCGCGTTCTGCCAAAAGCACCATTTGCATGCACATCTTGTGGTTTTGCAGAAAACTTCATCCGCGTCTACCAAAAGATGCATGTGCATGCTTAAAACGCGTTTTCGCACAAATCAGTGCGCGGGTGCTAAAAAGAGCAGCATCGGCATGCTTAGCACGTCGTTTGGTAGAAATCCACGTGCGCGTTCTGCAAAAAGCACCATTTGCATGCACATCTTGTGGTTTTGCAGAAAACTTCATCCGCGTCTACCAAAAGATGCATGTGCATGCTTAAAACGCGTTTTCGCACAAATCCGTGCGCGGGTGCTAAAAAGAGCAGCATCGGCAAGCTTAGCACGTCGTTTGGTAGAAATCCACGTGCGCGTTCTGCAAAAAGCACCATTTGCATGCACATCTTGTGGTTTTGCAGAAAACTTCATCCGCGTCTACCAAAAGATGCATGTGCATGCTTAAAACGCGTTTTCGCACAAATGCGTGCGCGGGTGCTAAAAAGAGCAGCATCGGCATGCTTAGCACGTCGTTTGGTAGAAATCCACGTGCGCGTTCTGCAAAAAGCACCATTTGCATGCACATCTTGTGGTTTTGCAGAAAACTTCATCCGCGTCTACCAAAAGATCCATGTGCATGCTTAAAACGCGTTTTCGCACAAATGCGTGCGCGGGTGCTAAAAAGAGCAGCATCGGCATGCTTAGCACGTCGTTTGGTAGAAATCCATGTGCGCGTTCTGCCAAAAGCACCATTTGCATGCACATCTTGTGGTTTTGCAGAAAACTTCATCCGCGTCTGCCAAAAGATGCATGTGCATGCTTAAAACGCGTTTTCGCACAAATCCGTGCGCGGGTGCTAAAAAGAGCAGCATCGGCATGCTTAGCACGTCGTTTGGTAGAAATCCACGTGCGCGTTCTGCAAAAAGCACCATTTGCATGCACATCTTGTGGTTTTGCAGAAAACTTCATCCGCGTCTACCAAAAGATGCATGTGCATGCTGAAAACGAGTTTTCGCACAAATGCGTGCGCGGGTGCTAAAAAGAGCAGCATCGGCATGCTTAGCACGTCGTTTGGTAGAAATCCACGAGCGCGTTCTGCAAAAAGCACCATTTGCATGCACATCTTGTGGTTTTGCAGAAAACTTCATCCGCGTCTACCAAAAGATGCATGTGCATGCTTAAAACGCGTTTTCGCACAAATGCGTGCGCGGGTGCTAAAAAGAGCAGCATCGGCATGCTTAGCACGTCGTTTGGTAGAAATCCACGAGCGCGTTCTGCAAAAAGCACCATTTGCATGCACATCTTGTGGTTTTGCAGAAAACTTCATCCGCGTCTACCAAAAGATGCATGTGCATGCTTAAAACGCGTTTTCGCACAAATGCGTGCGCGGGTGCTAAAAAGAGCAGCATCGGCATGCTTAGCGCGTCGTTTGGTAGAAATCCACGTGCGCGTTCTGCCAAAAGCACCATTTGCATGCACATCTTGTGGTTTTGCAGAAAACTTCATCCGCGTCTACCAAAAGATGCATGTGCATGCTTAAAACGCGTTTTCGCACAAATCCGTGCGCGGGTGCTAAAAAGAGCAGCATCGGCATGCTTAGCACGTCGTTTGGTAGAAATCCACGTGCGCGTTCTGCAAAAAGCACCATTTGCATGCACATCTTGTGGTTTTGCAGAAAACTTCATCCGCGTCTACCAAAAGATGCATGTGCATGCTTAAAACGCGTTTTCGCACAAATGCGTGCGCGGGTGCTAAAAAGAGCAGCATCGGCATGCTTAGCACGTTGTTTGGTAGAAATCCACGTGCGCGTTCTGCAAAAAGCACCATTTGCATGCACATCTTGTGGTTTTGCAGAAAACTTCATCCGCGTCTACCAAAAGATGCATGTGCATGCTTAAAACGCGTTTTCGCACAAATGCGTGCGCGGGTGCTAAAAAGAGCAGCATCGGCATGCTTAGCACGTCGTTTGGTAGAAATCTACGTGCGCGTTCTGCCAAAAGCACCATTTGCATGCACATCTTGTGGTTTTGCAGAAAACTTCATCCGCGTCTACCAAAAGATGCATGTGCATGCTTAAAACGCGTTTTCGCACAAATCCGTGCGCGGGTGCTAAAAAGAGCAGCATCGGCATGCTTAGCACGTCGTTTGGTAGAAATCCACGTGCGCGTTCTGCAAAAAGCACCATTTGCATGCACATCTTGTGGTTTTGCAGAAAACTTCATCCGCGTCTACCAAAAGATGCATGTGCATGCTTAAAACGCGTTTTCGCACAAATGCGTGCGCGGGTGCTAAAAAGAGCAGCATCGGCATGCTTAGCACGTCGTTTGGTAGAAATCCACGTGCGCGTTCTGCCAAAAGCACCATTTGCATGCACATCTTGTGGTTTTGCAGAAAACTTCATCCGCGTCTACCAAAAGATGCATGTGCATGCTTAAAACGCGTTTTCGCACAAATGCGTGCGCGGGTGCTAAAAAGAGCAGCATCGGCATGCTTAGCACGTCGTTTGGTAGAAATCCACGTGCGCGTTCTGCCAAAAGCACCATTTGCATGCACATCTTGTGGTTTTGCAGAAAACTTCATCCGCGTCTACCAAAAGATGCATGTGCATGCTTAAAACGCGTTTTCGCACAAATCAGTGCGCGGGTGCTAAAAAGAGCAGCATCGGCATGCTTAGCACGTCGTTTGGTAGAAATCCACGTGCGCGTTCTGCAAAAAGCACCATTTGCATGCACATCTTGTGGTTTTGCAGAAAACTTCATCCGCGTCTACCAAAAGATGCATGTGCATGCTTAAAACGCGTTTTCGCACAAATCCGTGCGCGGGTGCTAAAAAGAGCAGCATCGGCAAGCTTAGCACGTCGTTTGGTAGAAATCCACGTGCGCGTTCTGCAAAAAGCACCATTTGCATGCACATCTTGTGGTTTTGCAGAAAACTTCATCCGCGTCTACCAAAAGATGCATGTGTTGCTTAAAACGCGTTTTCGCACAAATGCGTGCGCGGGTGCTAAAAAGAGCAGCATCGGCATGCTTAGCACGTCGTTTGGTAGAAATCCACGTGCGCGTTCTGCAAAAAGCACCATTTGCATGCACATCTTGTGGTTTTGCAGAAAACTTCATCCGCGTCTACCAAAAGATCCATGTGCATGCTTAAAACGCGTTTTCGCACAAATGCGTGCGCGGGTGCTAAAAAGAGCAGCATCGGCATGCTTAGCACGTCGTTTGGTAGAAATCCATGTGCGCGTTCTGCCAAAAGCACCATTTGCATGCACATCTTGTGGTTTTGCAGAAAACTTCATCCGCGTCTGCCAAAAGATGCATGTGCATGCTTAAAACGCGTTTTCGCACAAATCCGTGCGCGGGTGCTAAAAAGAGCAGCATCGGCATGCTTAGCACGTCGTTTGGTAGAAATCCACGTGCGCGTTCTGCAAAAAGCACCATTTGCATGCACATCTTGTGGTTTTGCAGAAAACTTCATCCGCGTCTACCAAAAGATGCATGTGCATGCTGAAAACGAGTTTTCGCACAAATGCGTGCGCGGGTGCTAAAAAGAGCAGCATCGGCATGCTTAGCACGTCGTTTGGTAGAAATCCACGAGCGCGTTCTGCAAAAAGCACCATTTGCATGCACATCTTGTGGTTTTGCAGAAAACTTCATCCGCGTCTACCAAAAGATGCATGTGCATGCTTAAAACGCGTTTTCGCACAAATGCGTGCGCGGGTGCTAAAAAGAGCAGCATCGGCATGCTTAGCACGTCGTTTGGTAGAAATCCACGAGCGCGTTCTGCAAAAAGCACCATTTGCATGCACATCTTGTGGTTTTGCAGAAAACTTCATCCGCGTCTACCAAAAGATGCATGTGCATGCTTAAAACGCGTTTTCGCACAAATGCGTGCGCGGGTGCTAAAAAGAGCAGCATCGGCATGCTTAGCGCGTCGTTTGGTAGAAATCCACGTGCGCGTTCTGCCAAAAGCACCATTTGCATGCACATCTTGTGGTTTTGCAGAAAACTTCATCCGCGTCTACCAAAAGATGCATGTGCATGCTTAAAACGCGTTTTCGCACAAATCCGTGCGCGGGTGCTAAAAAGAGCAGCATCGGCATGCTTAGCACGTCGTTTGGTAGAAATCCACGTGCGCGTTCTGCAAAAAGCACCATTTGCATGCACATCTTGTGGTTTTGCAGAAAACTTCATCCGCGTCTACCAAAAGATGCATGTGCATGCTTAAAACGCGTTTTCGCACAAATGCGTGCGCGGGTGCTAAAAAGAGCAGCATCGGCATGCTTAGCACGTTGTTTGGTAGAAATCCACGTGCGCGTTCTGCAAAAAGCACCATTTGCATGCACATCTTGTGGTTTTGCAGAAAACTTCATCCGCGTCTACCAAAAGATGCATGTGCATGCTTAAAACGCGTTTTCGCACAAATGCGTGCGCGGGTGCTAAAAAGAGCAGCATCGGCATGCTTAGCACGTCGTTTGGTAGAAATCTACGTGCGCGTTCTGCCAAAAGCACCATTTGCATGCACATCTTGTGGTTTTGCAGAAAACTTCATCCGCGTCTACCAAAAGATGCATGTGCATGCTTAAAACGCGTTTTCGCACAAATCCGTGCGCGGGTGCTAAAAAGAGCAGCATCGGCATGCTTAGCACGTCGTTTGGTAGAAATCCACGTGCGCGTTCTGCAAAAAGCACCATTTGCATGCACATCTTGTGGTTTTGCAGAAAACTTCATCCGCGTCTACCAAAAGATGCATGTGCATGCTTAAAACGCGTTTTCGCACAAATGCGTGCGCGGGTGCTAAAAAGAGCAGCATCGGCATGCTTAGCACGTCGTTTGGTAGAAATCCACGTGCGCGTTCTGCCAAAAGCACCATTTGCATGCACATCTTGTGGTTTTGCAGAAAACTTCATCCGCGTCTACCAAAAGATGCATGTGCATGCTTAAAACGCGTTTTCGCACAAATGCGTGCGCGGGTGCTAAAAAGAGCAGCATCGGCATGCTTAGCACGTCGTTTGGTAGAAATCCACGTGCGCGTTCTGCCAAAAGCACCATTTGCATGCACATCTTGTGGTTTTGCAGAAAACTTCATCCGCGTCTACCAAAAGATGCATGTGCATGCTTAAAACGCGTTTTCGCACAAATCAGTGCGCGGGTGCTAAAAAGAGCAGCATCGGCATGCTTAGCACGTCGTTTGGTAGAAATCCACGTGCGCGTTCTGCAAAAAGCACCATTTGCATGCACATCTTGTGGTTTTGCAGAAAACTTCATCCGCGTCTACCAAAAGATGCATGTGCATGCTTAAAACGCGTTTTCGCACAAATCCGTGCGCGGGTGCTAAAAAGAGCAGCATCGGCAAGCTTAGCACGTCGTTTGGTAGAAATCCACGTGCGCGTTCTGCAAAAAGCACCATTTGCATGCACATCTTGTGGTTTTGCAGAAAACTTCATCCGCGTCTACCAAAAGATGCATGTGTTGCTTAAAACGCGTTTTCGCACAAATGCGTGCGCGGGTGCTAAAAAGAGCAGCATCGGCATGCTTAGCACGTCGTTTGGTAGAAATCCACGTGCGCGTTCTGCAAAAAGCACCATTTGCATGCACATCTTGTGGTTTTGCAGAAAACTTCATCCGCGTCTACCAAAAGATCCATGTGCATGCTTAAAACGCGTTTTCGCACAAATGCGTGCGCGGGTGCTAAAAAGAGCAGCATCGGCATGCTTAGCACGTCGTTTGGTAGAAATCCATGTGCGCGTTCTGCCAAAAGCACCATTTGCATGCACATCTTGTGGTTTTGCAGAAAACTTCATCCGCGTCTGCCAAAAGATGCATGTGCATGCTTAAAACGCGTTTTCGCACAAATCCGTGCGCGGGTGCTAAAAAGAGCAGCATCGGCATGCTTAGCACGTCGTTTGGTAGAAATCCACGTGCGCGTTCTGCAAAAAGCACCATTTGCATGCACATCTTGTGGTTTTGCAGAAAACTTCATCCGCGTCTACCAAAAGATGCATGTGCATGCTTAAAACGCGTTTTCGCACAAATGCGTGCGCGGGTGCTAAAAAGAGCAGCATCGGCATGCTTAGCACGTCGTTTGGTAGAAATCCACGAGCGCGTTCTGCAAAAAGCACCATTTGCATGCACATCTTGTGGTTTTGCAGAAAACTTCATCCGCGTCTACCAAAAGATGCATGTGCATGCTTAAAACGCGTTTTCGCACAAATGCGTGCGCGGGTGCTAAAAAGAGCAGCATCGGCATGCTTAGCGCGTCGTTTGGTAGAAATCCACGTGCGCGTTCTGCCAAAAGCACCATTTGCATGCACATCTTGTGGTTTTGCAGAAAACTTCATCCGCGTCTACCAAAAGATGCATGTGCATGCTTAAAACGCGTTTTCGCACAAATCCGTGCGCGGGTGCTAAAAAGAGCAGCATCGGCATGCTTAGCACGTCGTTTGGTAGAAATCCACGTGCGCGTTCTGCAAAAAGCACCATTTGCATGCACATCTTGTGGTTTTGCAGAAAACTTCATCCGCGTCTACCAAAAGATGCATGTGCATGCTTAAAACGCGTTTTCGCACAAATGCGTGCGCGGGTGCTAAAAAGAGCAGCATCGGCATGCTTAGCACGTTGTTTGGTAGAAATCCACGTGCGCGTTCTGCAAAAAGCACCATTTGCATGCACATCTTGTGGTTTTGCAGAAAACTTCATCCGCGTCTACCAAAAGATGCATGTGCATGCTTAAAACGCGTTTTCGCACAAATGCGTGCGCGGGTGCTAAAAAGAGCAGCATCGGCATGCTTAGCACGTCGTTTGGTAGAAATCTACGTGCGCGTTCTGCCAAAAGCACCATTTGCATGCACATCTTGTGGTTTTGCAGAAAACTTCATCCGCGTCTACCAAAAGATGCATGTGCATGCTTAAAACGCGTTTTCGCACAAATCCGTGCGCGGGTGCTAAAAAGAGCAGCATCGGCATGCTTAGCACGTCGTTTGGTAGAAATCCACGTGCGCGTTCTGCAAAAAGCACCATTTGCATGCACATCTTGTGGTTTTGCAGAAAACTTCATCCGCGTCTACCAAAAGATGCATGTGCATGCTTAAAACGCGTTTTCGCACAAATGCGTGCGCGGGTGCTAAAAAGAGCAGCATCGGCATGCTTAGCACGTCGTTTGGTAGAAATCCACGTGCGCGTTCTGCCAAAAGCACCATTTGCATGCACATCTTGTGGTTTTGCAGAAAACTTCATCCGCGTCTACCAAAAGATGCATGTGCATGCTTAAAATGCGTTTTCGCACAAATCCGTGCGCGGGTGCTAAAAAGAGCAGCATCGGCAAGCTTAGCACATCATTAGGTAGAAATCCACGTGCGCGTTCTGCAAAAAGCACCATTTGCATGCACATCTTGTGGTTTTGCAGAAAACTTCATCCGCGTCTACCAAAAGATGCATGTGTATGCTTAAAACGCGTTTTCGCACAAATGCGTGCGCGGGTGCTAAAAATAGCAGCATCGGCATGCTTAGCACGTCGTTTAGTAGAAATCCACGTGCGCGTTCTGCAAAAAGCACCATTTGCATGCACATCTTGTGGTTTTGCAGAAAACTTCATCCGCGTCTACCAAAAGATGCATGTGCATGCTTAAAACGCGTTTTCGCACAAATGCGTGCGCGGGTGCTAAAAAGAGCAGCATCGGCATGCTTAGCACGTCGTTTGGTAGAAATCCACGTGCGCGTTCTGCCAAAAGCACCATTTGCATGCACATCTTGTGGTTTTGCAGAAAACTTCATCCGCGTCTACCAAAAGATGCATGTGTATGCTTAAAACGCGTTTTCGCACAAATCCGTGCGCGGGTGCTAAAAAGAGCAGCATCGGCATGCTTAGCACGTCGCTTGGTAGAAATCCACGTGCGCGTTCTGCAAAAAGCACCATTTGCATGCACATCTTGTGGTTTTGCAGAAAACTTCATCCGCGTCTACCAAAAGATGCATGTGCATGCTTAAAACGCGTTTTCGCACAAATGCGTGCGCGGGTGCTAAAAAGAGCAGCATCGGCATGCTTAGCACGTCGTTTGGTAGAAATCTACGTGCGCGTTCTGCCAAAAGCACCATTTGCATGCACATCTTGTGGTTTTGCAGAAAACTTCATCCGCGTCTACCAAAAGATGCATGTGCATGCTTAAAACGCGTTTTCGCACAAATGCGTGCGCGGGTGCTAAAAATAGCAGCATCGGCATGCTTAGCACGTCGTTTGGTAGAAATCCACGTGCGCGTTCTGCAAAAAGCACCATTTGCATGCACATCTTGTGGTTTTGCAGAAAACTTCATCCGCGTCTACCAAAAGATGCATGTGCATGCTTAAAACGCGTTTTCGCACAAATGCGTGCGCGGGTGCTAAAAAGAGCAGCATCGGCATGCTTAGCACGTCGTTTGGTAGAAATCCACGTGCGCGTTCTGCCAAAAGCACCATTTGCATGCACATCTTGTGGTTTTGCAGAAAACTTCATCCGCGTCTACCAAAAGATGCATGTGCATGCTTAAAACGCGTTTTCGCACATATCCGTGCACGGGTGCTAAAAAGAGCAGCATCGGCATGCTTAGCACGTCGTTTGGTAGAAATCCACGTGCGCATTCTGCAAAAAGCACCATTTGCATGCACATCTTGTGGTTTTGCAGAAAACTTCATCCGCGTCTACCAAAAGATGCATGTGCATGCTTAAAACGCGTTTTCGCACAAATCCGTGCGCGGGTGCTAAAAAGAGCAGCATCGGCATGCTTAGCACGTCGTTTGGTAGAAATCCACGTGCGCGTTCTGCCAAAAGCACCATTTGCATGCACATCTTGTGGTTTTGCAGAAAACTTCATCCGCGTCGACCAAAAAATGCATGTGCATGCTTAAAACGCGTTTTCGCACAAATCCGTGCGCGGGTGCTAAAAAGAGCAGCATCGGCAAGCTTAGCACGTCGTTTGGTAGAAATCCACGTGCGCGTTCTGCAAAAAGCACCATTTGCATGCACATCTTGTGTATTGCAGAAAACTTCATCCGCGTCTACCAAAAGATGCATGTGCATGCTTAAAACGCGTTTTCGCACAAATGCGTGCGCGGGTGCTAAAAAGAGCAGCATCGGCATGCTTAGCACGTCGTTTGGTAGAAATCCACGTGCGCGTTCTGCAAAAAGCACCATTTGCATGCACATCTTGTGGTTTTGCAGAAAACTTCATCCGCGTCTACCAAAAGATGCATGTGCATGCTGAAAACGCGTTTTCGCACAAATGCGTGCGCGGGTGCTAAAAAGAGCAGCATCGGCATGCTTAGCACGTCGTTTGGTAGAAATCCACGTGCGCATTCTGCCAAAAGAACCATTTGCATGCACATCTTGTGGTTTTGCAGAAAACTTCATCCGCGTCTACCAAAAGATGCATGTGCATGCTTAAAACGCGTTTTCGCACAAATCCGTGCGCGGGTGCTAAAAAGAGCAGCATCGGCATGCTTAGCACGTCGTTTGGTAGAAATCCACGTGCGCGTTCTGCAAAAAGCACCATTTGCATGCACATCTTGTGGTTTTGCAGAAAACTTCATCCGCGTCTACCAAAAGATGCATGTGCATGCTTAAAACGCGTTTTCGCACAAATGCGTGCGCGGGTGCTAAAAATAGCAGCATCGGCATGCTTAGCACGTCGTTTGGTAGAAATCCACGTGCGCGTTCTGCAAAAAGCACCATTTGCATGCACATCTTGTGGTTTTGCAGAAAACTTCATCCGCGTCTACCAAAAGATGCATGTGCATGCTTAAAACGCGTTTTCGCACAAATGCGTGCGCGGGTGCTAAAAAGAGCAGCATCGGCATGCTTAGCACGTGGTTTTGTAGAAATCCACGTGCGCGTTCTGCCAAAAGCACCATTTGCATGCACATCTTGTGGTTTTGCAGAAAACTTCATCCGCGTCTACCAAAAGATGCATGTGCATTCTTAAAACGCGTTTTCGCACAAATGCGTGCGCGGGTGCTAAAAAGAGCAGCATCGGCATGCTTAGCACGTCGTTTGGTAGAAATCCACGTGCGCGTTCTGCCAAAAGCACCATTTGCATGCACATCTTGTGGTTTTGCAGAAAACTTCATCCGCGTCTACCAAAAGATGCATGTGCATGCTTAAAACACGTTTTCGCACAAATCCGTGCGCGGGTGCTAAAAAGAGCAGCATCGGCATGCTTAGCACGTCGTTTGGTAGAAATCCACGTGCGCGTTCTGCCAAAAGCACCATTTGCATGCACATCTTGTGGTTTTGCAGAAAACTTCATCCGCGTCTACCAAAAAATGCATGTGCATGCTTAAAACGCGTTTTCGCACAAATCCGTGCGCGGGTGCTAAAAAGAGCAGCATCGGCATGCTTAGCACGTCGTTTGGTAGAAATCCACGTGCGCGTTCTGCCAAAAGCACCATTTGCATGCACATCTTGTGGTTTTGCAGAAAACTTCATCCGCGTCGACCAAAAAATGCATGTGCATGCTTAAAACGCGTTTTCGCACAAATCCGTGCGCGGGTGCTAAAAAGAGCAGCATCGGCAAGCTTAGCACGTCGTTTGGTAGAAATCCACGTGCGCGTTCTGCAAAAAGCACCATTTGCATGCACATCTTGTGTATTGCAGAAAACTTCATCCGCGTCTACCAAAAGATGCATGTGCATGCTTAAAACGCGTTTTCGCACAAATGCGTGCGCGGGTGCTAAAAAGAGCAGCATCGGCATGCTTAGCACGTCGTTTGGTAGAAATCCACGTGCGCGTTCTGCAAAAAGCACCATTTGCATGCACATCTTGTGGTTTTGCAGAAAACTTCATCCGCGTCTACCAAAAGATGCATGTGCATGCTGAAAACGCGTTTTCGCACAAATGCGTGCGCGGGTGCTAAAAAGAGCAGCATCGGCATGCTTAGCACGTCGTTTGGTAGAAATCCACGTGCGCATTCTGCCAAAAGCACCATTTGCATGCACATCTTGTGGTTTTGCAGAAAACTTCATCCGCGTCTACCAAAAGATGCATGTGCATGCTTAAAACGCGTTTTCGCACAAATCCGTGCGCGGGTGCTAAAAAGAGCAGCATCGGCATGCTTAGCACGTCGTTTGGTAGAAATCCACGTGCGCGTTCTGCAAAAAGCACCATTTGCATGCACATCTTGTGGTTTTGCAGAAAACTTCATCCGCGTCTACCAAAAGATGCATGTGCATGCTTAAAACGCGTTTTCGCACAAATGCGTGCGCGGGTGCTAAAAATAGCAGCATCGGCATGCTTAGCACGTCGTTTGGTAGAAATCCACGTGCGCGTTCTGCAAAAAGCACCATTTGCATGCACATCTTGTGGTTTTGCAGAAAACTTCATCCGCGTCTACCAAAAGATGCATGTGCATGCTTAAAACGCGTTTTCGCACAAATGCGTGCGCGGGTGCTAAAAAGAGCAGCATCGGCATGCTTAGCACGTCGTTTTGTAGAAATCCACGTGCGCGTTCTGCCAAAAGCACCATTTGCATGCACATCTTGTGGTTTTGCAGAAAACTTCATCCGCGTCTACCAAAAGATGCATGTGCATTCTTAAAACGCGTTTTCGCACAAATGCGTGCGCGGGTGCTAAAAAGAGCAGCATCGGCATGCTTAGCACGTCGTTTGGTAGAAATCCACGTGCGCGTTCTGCCAAAAGCACCATTTGCATGCACATCTTGTGGTTTTGCAGAAAACTTCATCCACGTCTACCAAAAGATGCATGTGCATGCTTAAAACACGTTTTCGCACAAATCCGTGCGCGGGTGCTAAAAAGAGCAGCATCGGCATGCTTAGCACGTCGTTTGGTAGAAATCCACGTGCGCGTTCTGCCAAAAGCACCATTTGCATGCACATCTTGTGGTTTTGCAGAAAACTTCATCCGCGTCTACCAAAAGATGCATGTGCATGCTTAAAACGCGTTTTCGCACAAATGCGTGCGCGGGTGCTAAAAAGAGCAGCATCGGCATGCTTAGCACGTCGTTTGGTAGAAATCCACGTGCGCGTTCTGCAAAAAGCACCATTTGCATGCACATCTTGTGGTTTTGCAGAAAACTTCATCCGCGTCTACCAAAAGATGCATGTGCATGCTTAAAACGCGTTTTCGCACAAATGCGTGCGCGGGTGCTAAAAAGAGCAGCATCGGCATGCTTAGCACGTCGTTTGGTAGAAATCCATGTGCGCGTTCTGCCAAAAGCACCATTTGCATGCACATCTTGTGGTTTTGCAGAAAACTTCATCCGCGTCTACCAAAAGATGCATGTGCATGCTTAAAACGCGTTTTCGCACAAATGCGTGCGCGGGTGCTAAAAAGAGCAGCATCGGCATGCTTAGCACGTCGTTTGGTAGAAATCCACGAGCGCGTTCTGCAAAAAGCACCATTTGCATGCACATCTTGTGGTTTTGCAGAAAACTTCATCCGCGTCTACCAAAAGATGCATGTGCATGCTTAAAACGCGTTTTCGCACAAATGCGTGCGCGGGTGCTAAAAAGAGCAGCATCGGCATGCTTAGCGCGTCGTTTGGTAGAAATCCACGTGCGCGTTCTGCCAAAAGCACCATTTGCATGCACATCTTGTGGTTTTGCAGAAAACTTCATCCGCGTCTACCAAAAGATGCATGTGCATGCTGAAGACGCGTTTTCGCACAAATGCGTGCGCGGGTGCTAAAAAGAGCAGCATCGGCATGCTTAGCACGTCGTTTTGTAGAAATCCACGTGCGCGTTCTGCCAAAAGCACCATTTGCATGCACATCTTGTGGTTTTGCAGAAAACTTCATCCGCGTCTACCAAAAGATGCATGTGCATGCTTAAAACGCGTTTTCGCACAAATGCGTGCGCGGGTGCTAAAAAGAGCAGCATCGGCATGCTTAGCACGTCGTTTGGTAGAAATCCACGTGCGCGTTCTGCAAAAAGCACCATTTGCATGCACATCTTGTGGTTTTGCAGAAAACTTCATCCGCGTCTACCAAAAGATGCATGTGCATGCTTAAAACGCGTTTTCGCACAAATGCGTGCGCGGGTGCTAAAAAGAGCAGCATCGGCATGCTTAGCACGTCGTTTGGTAGAAATCCACGTGCGCGTTCTGCCAAAAGCACCATTGCATGCACATCTTGTGGTTTTGCAGAAAACTTCATCCGCGTCTACCAAAAGATGCATGTGCATGCTTAAAACGCGTTTTCGCACAAATCCGTGCGCGGGTGCTAAAAAGAGCAGCATCGGCATGCTTAGCACGTCGTTTGGTAGAAATCCACGTGCGCGTTCTGCAAAAAGCACCATTTGCATGCACATCTTGTGGTTTTGCAGAAAACTTCATCCGCGTCTACCAAAAGATGCATGTGCATGCTTAAAACGCGTTTTCGCACAAATGCGTGCGCGGGTGCTAAAAAGAGCAGCATCGGCATGCTTAGCACGTCGTTTGGTAGAAATCCACGAGCGCGTTCTGCAAAAAGCACCATTTGCATGCACATCTTGTGGTTTTGCAGAAAACTTCATCCGCGTCTACCAAAAGATGCATGTGCATGCTTAAAACGCGTTTTCGCACAAATGCGTGCGCGGGTGCTAAAAAGAGCAGCATCGGCATGCTTAGCGCGTCGTTTGGTAGAAATCCACGTGCGCGTTCTGCCAAAAGCACCATTTGCATGCACATCTTGTGGTTTTGCAGAAAACTTCATCCGCGTCTACCAAAAGATGCATGTGCATGCTGAAGACGCGTTTTCGCACAAATGCGTGCGTGGGTGCTAAAAAGAGCAGCATCGGCATGCTTAGCATCTGTCTCGCGTGTGTTCCACGTGCGCGTTCTGCCAAAAGCACCATTTGCATGCACATCTTGTGGTTTTGCAGAAAACTTCATCCGCGTCTACCAAAAGATGCATGTGCATGCTTAAAACGCGTTTTCGCACAAATGCGTGCGCGGGTGCTAAAAAGAGCAGCATCGGCATGCTTAGCACGTCGTTTGGTAGAAATCCACGTGCGCGTTCTGCAAAAAGCACCATTTGCATGCACATCTTGTGGTTTTGCAGAAAACTTCATCCGCGTCTACCAAAAGATGCATGTGCATGCTTAAAACGCGTTTTCGCACAAATGCGTGCGCGGGTGCTAAAAGAGCAGCATCGGCATGCTTAGCACGTCGTTTGGTAGAAATCCACGTGCGCGTTCTGCCAAAAGCACCATTTGCATGCACATCTTGTGGTTTTGCAGAAAACTTCATCCGCGTCTACCAAAAGATGCATGTGCATGCTTAAAACGCGTTTTCGCACAAATCCGTGCGCGGGTGCTAAAAAGAGCAGCATCGGCATGCTTAGCACGTCGTTTGGTAGAAATCCACGTGCGCGTTCTGCAAAAAAGCACCATTTGCATCTACATCTTGTGGTTTTGCAGAAAACTTCATCCGCGTCTACCAAAAGATGCATGTGCATGCTTAAAACGCGTTTTCGCACAAATGCTGTGCGCGAGTGCTAAAAAGAGCAGCATCGGCATGCTTAGCACGTCGTTTGGTAGAAATCCACGTGCGCGTTCTGCCAAAAGCACCATTTGCATGCACATCTTGTGGTTTTGCAGAAAACTTCATCCGCGTCTACCAAAAAATGCATGTGCATGCTTAAAACGCGTTTTCGCACAAGTCCGTGCGCGGGTGCTAAAAAGAGCAGCATCGGCATGCTTAGCACGTCGTTTGGTAGAAATCCACGTGCGCGTTCTGCAAAAAGCACCATTTGCATGCACATCTTGTGGTTTTGCAGAAAACTTCATCCGCGTCTACCAAAAGATGCATGTGCATGCTTAAAACGCGTTTTCGCACAAATGCGTGCGCGGGTGCTAAAAAGAGCAGCATCGGCATGCTTAGCACGTCGTTTGGTAGAAATCCACGAGCGCGTTCTGCAAAAAGCACCATTTGCATGCACATCTTGTGGTTTTGCAGAAAACTTCATCCGCGTCTACCAAAAGATGCATGTGCATGCTTAAAACGCGTTTTCGCACAAATGCGTGCGCGGGTGCTAAAAAGAGCAGCATCGGCATGCTTAGCACGTCGTTTGGTAGAAATCCACGTGCGCGTTCTGCCAAAAGCACCATTTGCATGCACATCTTGTGGTTTTGCAGAAAACTTCATCCGCGTCTACCAAAAGATGCATGTGCATGCTTAAAACGCGTTTTCGCACAAATCCGTGCGCGGGTGCTAAAAAGAGCAGCATCGGTATGCTTAGCACGTCGTTTGGTAGAAATCCACGTGCGCGTTCTGCAAAAAGCACCATTTGCATGCACATCTTGTGGTTTTGCAGAAAACTTCATCCGCGTCTACCAAAGATGCATGTGCATGCTTTAAAACGCGTTTTCGCACAAATGCGTGCGCGGGTGCTAAAAATAGCAGCATCGGCATGCTTAGCACGTCGTTTGGTAGAAATCCACGTGCGCGTTCTGCAAAAAGCACCATTTGCATGCACATCTTGTGGTTTTGCAGAAAACTTCATCCGCGTCTACCAAAAGATGCATGTGCATGCTTAAAACGCGTTTTCGCACAAATGCGTGCGCGGGTGCTAAAAAGAGCAGCATCGGCATGCTTAGCACGTCGTTTTGTAGAAATCCACGTGCGCGTTCTGCCAAAAGCACCATTTGCATGCACATCTTGTGGTTTTGCAGAAAACTTCATCCGCGTCTACCAAAAGATGCATGTGCATGCTTATAACGCGTTTTCGCACAAATGCGTGCGCGGGTGCTAAAAAGAGCAGCATCGGCATGCTTAGCACGTCGTTTGGTAGAAATCCACGTGCGCGTTCTGCCAAAAGCACCATTTGCATGCACATCTTGTGGTTTTGCAGAAAACTTCATCCGCGTCTACCAAAAGATGCATGTGCATGCTTAAAACGCGTTTTCGCACAAATCCGTGCGCGGGTGCTAAAAAGAGCAGCATCGGCATGCTTAGCACGTCGTTTGGTAGAAATCCACGTGCGCGTTCTGCAAAAAGCACCATTTGCATGCACATCTTGTGGTTTTGCAGAAAACTTCATCCGCGTCTACCAAAAGATGCATGTGCATGCTTAAAACGCGTTTTCGCACAAATGCGTGCGCGGGTGCTAAAAAGAGCAGCATCGGCATGCTTAGCACGTCGTTTGGTAGAAATCCACGTGCGCGTTCTGCAAAAAGCACCATTTGCATGCACATCTTGTGGTTTTGCAGAAAACTTCATCCGCGTCTACCAAAAGATGCATGTGCATGCTTAAAACGCGTTTTCGCACAAATGCGTGCGCGGGTGCTAAAAAGAGCAGCATCGGCATGCTTAGCACGTCGTTTGGTAGAAATCCACGTGCGCGTTCTGCCAAAAGCACCATTTGCATGCACATCTTGTGGTTTTGCAGAAAACTTCATCCGCGTCTACCAAAAGATGCATGTGCATGCTTAAAACGCGTTTTCGCACAAATCCGTGCGCGGGTGCTAAAAAGAGCAGCATCGGCATGCTTAGCACGTCGTTTGGTAGAAATCCACGTGCGCGTTCTGCCAAAAGCACCATTTGCATGCACATCTTGTGGTTTTGCAGAAAACTTCATCCGCGTCTACCAAAAAATGCATGTGCATGCTTAAAACGCGTTTTCGCACAAATCCGTGCGCGGGTGCTAAAAAGAGCAGCATCGGCAAGCTTAGCACGTCGTTTGGTAGAAATCCACGTGCGCGTTCTGCAAAAAGCACCATTTGCATGCACATCTTGTGGTTTTGCAGAAAACTTCATCCGCGTCTACCAAAAGATGCATGTGCATGCTTAAAACGCGTTTTCGCACAAATGCGTGCGCGGGTGCTAAAAAGAGCAGCATCGGCATGCTTAGCACGTCGTTTGGTAGAAATCCACGTGCGCGTTCTGCAAAAAGCACCATTTGCACGCACATCTTGTGGTTTTGCAGAAAACTTCATCCGCGTCTACCAAAAGATGCATGTGCATGCTTAAAACGCGTTTTCGCACAAATGCGTGCGCGGGTGCTAAAAAGAGCAGCATCGGCATGCTTAGCACGTCGTTTGGTAGAAATCCACGAGCGCGTTCTGCAAAAAGCACCATTTGCATGCACATCTTGTGGTTTTGCAGAAAACTTCATCCGCGTCTACCAAAAGATGCATGTGCATGCTTAAAACGCGTTTTCGCACAAATGCGTGCGCGGGTGCTAAAAAGAGCAGCATCGGCATGCTTAGCACGTCGTTTGGTAGAAATCCACGTGCGCGTTCTGCCAAAAGCACCATTTGCATGCACATCTTGTGGTTTTGCAGAAAACTTCATCCGCGTCTACCAAAAGATGCATGTGCATGCTTAAAACGCGTTTTCGCACAAATCCGTGCGCGGGTGCTAAAAAGAGCAGCATCGGTATGCTTAGCACGTCGTTTGGTAGAAATCCACGTGCGCGTTCTGCAAAAAGCACCATTTGCATGCACATCTTGTGGTTTTGCAGAAAACTTCATCCGCGTCTACCAAAGATGCATGTGCATGCTTAAAACGCGTTTTCGCACAAATGCGTGCGCGGGTGCTAAAAATAGCAGCATCGGCATGCTTAGCACGTCGTTTTGTAGAAATCCACGTGCGCGTTCTGCCAAAAGCACCATTTGCATGCACATCTTGTGGTTTTGCAGAAAACTTCATCCGCGTCTACCAAAAGATGCATGTGCATGCTTAAAACGCGTTTTCGCACAAATGCGTGCGCGGGTGCTAAAAAGAGCAGCATCGGCATGCTTAGCACGTCGTTTGGTAGAAATCCACGTGCGCGTTCTGCCAAAAGCACCATTTGCATGCACATCTTGTGGTTTTGCAGAAAAACTTCATCCGCGTCTACCAAAAGATGCATGTGCATGCTTAAAACGCGTTTTCGCACAAATCCGTGCGCGGGTGCTAAAAAGAGCAGCATCGGCATGCTTAGCACGTCGTTTGGTAGAAATCCACGTGCGCGTTCTGCAAAAAGCACCATTTGCATGCACATCTTGTGTTTTGCAGAAAACTTCATCCGCGTCTACCAAAAGATGCATGTGCATGCTTAAAACGCGTTTCGCACAAATGCGTGCGCGGGTGCTAAAAAGAGCAGCATCGGCATGCTTAGCACGTCGTTTGGTAGAAATCCACGTGCGCGTTCTGCAAAAAGCACCATTTGCATGCACATCTTGTGGTTTTGCAGAAAACTTCATCCGCGTCTACCAAAAGATGCATGTGCATGCTTAAAACGCGTTTTCGCACAAATGCGTGCGCGGGTGCTAAAAAGAGCAGCATCGGCATGCTTAGCACGTCGTTTGGTAGAAATCCACGTGCGCGTTCTGCCAAAAGCACCATTGCATGCACATCTTGTGGTTTTGCAGAAAACTTCATCCGCGTCTACCAAAAGATGCATGTGCATGCTTAAAACGCGTTTTCGCACAAATCCGTGCGCGGGTGCTAAAAAGAGCAGCATCGGCATGCTTAGCACGTCGTTTGGTAGAAATCCACGTGCGCGTTCTGCCAAAAGCACCATTTGCATGCACATCTTGTGGTTTTGCAGAAAACTTCATCCGCGTCTACCAAAAAATGCATGTGCATGCTTAAAACGCGTTTTCGCACAAATCCGTGCGCGGGTGCTAAAAAGAGCAGCATCGGCAAGCTTAGCACGTCGTTTGGTAGAAATCCACGTGCGCGTTCTGCAAAAAGCACCATTTGCATGCACATCTTGTGGTTTTGCAGAAAACTTCATCCGCGTCTACCAAAAGATGCATGTGCATGCTTAAAACGCGTTTTCGCACAAATGCGTGCGCGGGTGCTAAAAAGAGCAGCATCGGCATGCTTAGCACGTCGTTTGGTAGAAATCCACGTGCGCGTTCTGCAAAAAGCACCATTTGCACGCACATCTTGTGGTTTTGCAGAAAACTTCATCCGCGTCTACCAAAAGATGCATGTGCATGCTTAAAACGCGTTTTCGCACAAATGCGTGCGCGGGTGCTAAAAAGAGCAGCATCGGCATGCTTAGCACGTCGTTTGGTAGAAATCCACGTGCGCGTTCTGCAAAAAGCACCATTTGCATGCACATCTTGTGGTTTTGCAGAAAACTTCATCCGCGTCTACCAAAAGATGCATGTGCATGCTTAAAACGCGTTTTCGCACAAATGCGTGCGCGGGTGCTAAAAAGAGCAGCATCGGCATGCTTCGCACGTCGTTTGGTAGAAATCCACGTGCGCGTTCTGCAAAAAGCACCATTTGCATGCACATCTTGTGGTTTTGCAGAAAACTTCATCCGCGTCTACCAAAAGATGCATGTGCATGCTTAAAACGCGTTTTTGCACAAATGCGTGCGCGGGTGCTAAAAAGAGCAGCATCGGCATGCTTAGCACGTCGTTTGGTAGAAATCCACGTGCGCGTTCTGCAAAAAGCACCATTTGCATGCACATCTTGTGGTTTTGCAGAAAACTTCATCCGCGTCTACCAAAAGATGCATGTGCATGCTTAAAACGCGTTTTCGCACAAATGCGTGCGCGGGTGCTAAAAATAGCAGCATCGGCATGCTTAGCACGTCGTTTGGTAGAAATCCACGTGCGCGTTCTGCAAAAAGCACCATTTGCATGCACATCTTGTGGTTTTGCAGAAAACTTCATCCGCGTCTACCAAAAGATGCATGTGCATGCTTAAAACGCGTTTTCGCACAAATGCGTGCGCGGGTGCTAAAAAGAGCAGCATCGGCATGCTTAGCACGTCCTTTGGTAGAAATCCACGTGCGCGTTCTGCCAAAAGCACCATTTGCATGCACATCTTGTGGTTTTGCAGAAAACTTCATCCGCGTCTACCAAAAGATGGATGTGCATGCTTAAAACGCGTTTTCGCACAAATCCGTGCGCGGGTGCTAAAAAGAGCAGCATCGGCATGCTTAGCACGTCGTTTGGTAGAAATCCACGTGCGCGTTCTGCAAAAAGCACCATTTGCATGCACATCTGGTGGTTTTGCAGAAAACTTCATCCGCGTCTACCAAAAGATGCATGTGCATGCTTAAAACGCGTTTTCGCACAAATGCGTGCGCGAGTGCTAAAAAGAGCAGCATCGGCATGCTTAGCACGTCGTTTGGTAGAAATCCACGTGCGCGTTCTGCAAAAAGCACCATTTGCATGCACATCTTGTGGTTTTGCAGAAAACTTCATCCGCGTCTACCAAAAGGTGCATGTGCATGCTTAAAACGCGTTTTCGCACAAATGCGTGCGCGGGTGCTAAAAATAGCAGCATCGGCATGCTTAGCACGTCGTTTGGTAGAAATCCACGTGCGCGTTCTGCAAAAAGCACCATTTGCATGCACATCTTGTGGTTTTGCAGAAAACTTCATCCGCGTCTACCAAAAGATGCATGTGCATGCTTAAAACGCGTTTTCGCACAAATGCGTGCGCGGGTGCTAAAAAGAGCAGCATCGGCATGCTTAGCACGTCCTTTGGTAGAAATCCACGTGCGCGTTCTGCCAAAAGCACCATTTGCATGCACATCTTGTGGTTTTGCAGAAAACTTCATCCGCGTCTACCAAAAGATGCATGTGCATGCTTAAAACGCGTTTTCGCACAAATCCGTGCGCGGGTGCTAAAAAGAGCAGCATCGGAATGCTTAGCACGTCGTTTGGTAGAAATCCACGTGCGCGTTCTGCAAAAAGCACCATTTGCATGCACATCTTGTGGTTTTGCAGAAAACTTCATCCGCGTCTACCAAAAGATGCATGTGCATGCTTAAAACGCGTTTTCGCACAAATGCGTGCGCGAGTGCTAAAAAGAGCAGCATCGGCATGCTTAGCACGTCGTTTGGTAGAAATCCACGTGCGCGTTCTGCCAAAAGCACCATTTGCATGCACATCTTGTGGTTTTGCAGAAAACTTCATCCGCGTCTACCAAAAAATGCATGTGCATGCTTAAAACGCGTTTTCGCACAAATCCGTGCGCGGGTGCTAAAAAGAGCAGCATCGGCAAGCTTAGCACGTCGTTTGGTAGAAATCCACGTGCGCGTTCTGCAAAAAGCACCATTTGCATGCACATCTTGTGGTTTTGCAGAAAACTTCATCCGCGTCTACCGAAAGATGCATGTGCATGCTTAAAACGCGTTTTCGCACAAATGCGTGCGCGGGTGCTAAAAAGAGCAGCATCGGCATGCTTAGCACGTCGTTTGGTAGAAATCCACGTGCGCGTTCTGCGAAAAGCACCATTTGCATGCACATTTTGTGGTTTTGCAGAAAACTTCATCCGCGTCTACCAAAAGATGCATGTGCATGCTTAAAACGCGTTTTCGCACAAATCCGTGCGCGGGTGCTAAAAAGAGCAGCATCGGCATGCTTAGCACGTCGTTTGGTAGAAATCCACGTGCGCGTTCTGCAAGAAGCACCATTTGCATGCACATCTTGTGGTTTTGCAGAAAACTTCATCCGCGTCTACCAAAAGATGCATGTGCATGCTTAAAACGCGTTTTCGCACAAATCCGTGCGCGGGTGCTAAAAAGAGCAGCATCGTCATGCTTAGCACGTCGTTTGGTAGAAATCCACGTGCGCGTTCTGCAAAAAGCACCATTTGCATGCACATCTTGTGGTTTTGCAGAAAACTTCATCCGCGTCTACCAAAAGATGCATGTGCATGCTTAAAACGCGTTTTCGCACAAATGCGTGCGCGGGTGCTAAAAAGAGCAGCATCGGCATGCTTAGCACGTCGTTTGGTAGAAATCCACGAGCGCGTTCTGCAAAAAGCACCATTTGCATGCACATCTTGCGGTTTTGCAGAAAACTTCATCCGCGTCTACCAAAAGATGCATGTGCATGCTTAAAACGCGTTTTCGCACAAATGCGTGCGCGGGTGCTAAAAAGAGCAGCATCGGCATGCTTAGCACGTCGTTTGGTAGAAATCCACGTGCGCGTTCTGCCAAAAGCACCATTTGCATGCACATCTTGTGGTTTTGCAGAAAACTTCATCCGCGTCTACCAAAAGATGCATGTGCATGCTTAAAACGCGTTTTCGCACAAATGCGTGCGCGGGTGCTAAAAAGAGCAGCATCGGCATGCTTAGCACGTCCTTTGGTAGAAATCCACGTGCGCGTTCTGCCAAAAGCACCATTTGCATGCACATCTTGTGGTTTTGCAGAAAACTTCATCCGCGTCTACCAAAAGATGCATGTGCATGCTTAAAACGCGTTTTCGCACAAATCCGTGCGCGGGTGCTAAAAAGAGCAGCATCGGCATGCTTAGCACGTCGTTTGGTAGAAATCCACGTGCGCGTTCTGCAAAAAGCACCATTTGCATGCACATCTGGTGGTTTTGCAGAAAACTTCATCCGCGTCTACCAAAAGATGCATGTGCATGCTTAAAACGCGTTTTCGCACAAATGCGTGCGCGAGTGCTAAAAAGAGCAGCATCGGCATGCTTAGCACGTCGTTTGGTAGAAATCCACGTGCGCGTTCTGCAAGAAGCACCATTTGCATGCACATCTTGTGGTTTTGCAGAAAACTTCATCCGCGTCTACCAAAAGATGCATGTGCATGCTTAAAACGCGTTTTCGCACAAATCCGTGCGCGGGTGCTAAAAAGAGCAGCATCGTCATGCTTAGCACGTCGTTTGGTAGAAATCCACGTGCGCGTTCTGCAAAAAGCACCATTTGCATGCACATCTTGTGGTTTTGCAGAAAACTTCATCCGCGTCTACCAAAAGATGCATGTGCATGCTTAAACGCGTTTTCGCACAAATGCGTGCGCGGGTGCTAAAAAGAGCAGCATCGGCATGCTTAGCACGTCGTTTGGTAGAAATCCACGAGCGCGTTCTGCAAAAAGCACCATTTGCATGCACATCTTGCGGTTTTGCAGAAAACTTCATCCGCGTCTACCAAAAGATGCATGTGCATGCTTAAAACGCGTTTTCGCACAAATGCGTGCGCGGGTGCTAAAAAGAGCAGCATCGGCATGCTTAGCACGTCGTTTGGTAGAAATCCACGTGCGCGTTCTGCCAAAAGCACCATTTGCATGCACATCTTGTGGTTTTGCAGAAAACTTCATCCGCGTCTACCAAAAGATGCATGTGCATGCTTAAAACGCGTTTTCGCACAAATCCGTGCGCGGGTGCTAAAAAGAGCAGCATCGGCATGCTTAGCACGTCGTTTGGTAGAAATCCACGGGCGCGTTCTGCAAAAAGCACCATTTGCATGCACATCTTGTGGTTTTGCAGAAAACTTCATCCGCGTCTACCAAAGATGCATGTGCATGCTTAAAACGCGTTTCGCACAAATGCGTGCGCGGGTGCTAAAAATAGCAGCATCGGCATGCTTAGCACGTCGTTTGGTAGAAATCCACGTGCGCGTTCTGCAAAAAGCACCATTTGCATGCACATCTTGTGGTTTTGCAGAAAACTTCATCCGCGTCTACCAAAAGATGCATGTGCATGCTTAAAACGCGTTTTCGCACAAATGCGTGCGCGGGTGCTAAAAAGAGCAGCATCGGCATGCTTAGCACGTCGTTTTGTAGAAATCCACGTGCGCGTTCTGCCAAAAGCACCATTTGCATGCACATCTTGTGGTTTTGCAGAAAACTTCATCCGCGTCTACCAAAAGATGCATGTGCATGCTTAAAACGCGTTTTCGCACAAATGCGTGCGCGGGTGCTAAAAAGAGCAGCATCGGCATGCTTAGCACGTCGTTTGGTAGAAATCCACGTGCGCGTTCTGCCAAAAGCACCATTTGCATGCACATCTTGTGGTTTTGCAGAAAACTTCATCCGCGTCTACCAAAAGATGCATGTGCATGCTTAAAACGCGTTTTCGCACAAATCCGTGCGCGGGTGCTAAAAAGAGCAGCATCGGCATGCTTAGCACGTCGTTTGGTAGAAATCCACGTGCGCGTTCTGCAAAAAGCACCATTTGCATGCACATCTTGTGGTTTTGCCGAAAACTTCATCCGCGTCTACCAAAAGATGCATGTGCATGCTTAAAACGCGTTTTCGCACAAATGCGTGCGCGGGTGCTAAAAAGAGCAGCATCGGCATGCTTAGCACGTCGTTTGGTAGAAATCCACGTGCGCGTTCTGCAAAAAGCACCATTTGCATGCACATCTTGTGGTTTTGCAGAAAACTTCATCCGCGTCTACCAAAAGATGCATGTGCAATGCTTAAACGCGTTTTCGCACAAATCCGTGCGCGGGTGCTAAAAAGAGCAGCATCGGCATGCTTAGCACGTCGTTTGGTAGAAATCCACGTGCGCGTTCTGCCAAAAGCACCATTTGCATGCACATCTTGTGGTTTTGCAGAAAACTTCATCCGCGTCTACCAAAAGATGCATGTGCATGCTTAAAACGCGTTTTCGCACAAATCCGTGCGCGGGTGCTAAAAAGAGCAGCATCGGCTAGCTTAGCACATCGTTTGGTAGAAATCCACGTGCGCGTTCTGCAAAAAGCACCATTTGCATGCACATCTTGTGGTTTTGCAGAAAACTTCATCCGCGTCTACCAAAAGATGCATGTGCATGCTTAAAACGCGTTTTCGCACAAATGCGTGTGCGGGTGCTAAAAAGAGCAGCATCGGCATGCTTAGCACGTCCTTTGGTAGAAATCCACGTGCGCGTTCTGCCAAAAGCACCATTTGCATGCACATCTTGTGGTTTTGCAGAAAACTTCATCCGCGTCTACCAAAAGATGCATGTGCATGCTTAAAACGCGTTTTCGCACAAATCCGTGCGCGGGTGCTAAAAAGAGCAGCATCGGCATGCTTAGCACGTCGTTTGGTAGAAATTCCACGTGCGCGTTCTGCAAAAAGCACCATTTGCATGCACATCTTGTGGTTTTGCAGAAAACTTCATCCGCGTCTACCAAAAGATGCATGTGCATGCTTAAAACGCGTTTTCGCACAAATGCGTGCGCGAGTGCTAAAAAGAGCAGCATCGGCATGCTTAGCACGTCGTTTGGTAGAAATCCACGTGCGCGTTCTGCCAAAAGCACCATTTGCATGCACATCTTGTGGTTTTGCAGAAAACTTCATCCGCGTCTACCAAAAAATGCATGTGCATGCTTTAAAACGCGTTTTCGCACAAATCCGTGCGCGGGTGCTAAAAAGAGCAGCATCGGCAAGCTTAGCACGTCGTTTGGTAGAAATCCACGTGCGCGTTCTGCAAAAAGCACCATTTGCATGCACATCTTGTGGTTTTGCAGAAAACTTCATCCGCGTCTACCGAAAGATGCATGTGCATGCTTAAAACGCGTTTTCGCACAAATGCGTGCGCGGGTGCTAAAAAGAGCAGCATCGGCATGCTTAGCACGTCGTTTGGTAGAAATCCACGTGCGCGTTCTGCGAAAAGCACCATTTGCATGCACATTTTGTGGTTTTGCAGAAAACTTCATCCGCGTCTACCAAAAGATGCATGTGCATGCTTAAAACGCGTTTTCGCACAAATCCGTGCGCGGGTGCTAAAAAGAGCAGCATCGGCATGCTTAGCACGTCGTTTGGTAGAAATCCACGTGCGCGTTCTGCAAGAAGCACCATTTGCATGCACATCTTGTGGTTTTGCAGAAAACTTCATCCGCGTCTACCAAAAGATGCATGTGCATGCTTAAAACGCGTTTTCGCACAAATCCGTGCGCGGGTGCTAAAAAGAGCAGCATCGTCATGCTTAGCACGTCGTTTGGTAGAAATCCACGTGCGCGTTCTGCAAAAAAGCACCATTTGCATGCACATCTTGTGGTTTTGCAGAAAACTTCATCCGCGTCTACCAAAAGATGCCTGTGCATGCTTAAACGCGTTTTAGCACAAATGCGTGCGCGGGTGCTAAAAATAGCAGCATCGGCATGCTTAGTACGTCGTTTGGTAGAAATCCACGTGCGCGTTCTGCAAAAAGCACCATTTGCATGCACATCTTGTGGTTTTGCAGAAAACTTCATCCGCGTCTACCAAAAGATGCATGTGCATGCTTAAAACGCGTTTTCGCACAAATGCGTGCGCGGGTGCTAAAAAGAGCAGCATCGGCATGCTTAGCACGTCGTTTGGTAGAAATCCACGTGCGCGTTCTGCAAAAAGCACCATTTGCATGCACATCTTGTGGTTTTGCAGAAAACTTCATCCGCGTCTACCAAAAGATGCATGTGCATGCTTAAAACGCGTTTTCGCACAAATCCGTGCGCGGGTGCTAAAAAGAGCAGCATCGGCATGCTTAGCACGTCGTTTGGTAGAAATCCACGTGCGCGTTCTGCCAAAAGCACCATTTGCATGCACATCTTGTGGTTTTGCAGAAAACTTCATCCGCGTCTACCAAAAGATGCATGTGCATGCTTAAAACGCGTTTTCGCACAAATCCGTGCGCGGGTGCTAAAAAGAGCAGCATCGGCTAGCTTAGCACATCGTTTGGTAGAAATCCACGTGCGCGTTCTGCAAAAAGCACCATTTGCATGCACATCTTGTGGTTTTGCAGAAAACTTCATCCGCGTCTACCAAAAGATGCATGTGCATGCTTAAAACGCGTTTTCGCACAAATGCGTGCGCGGGTGCTAAAAAGAGCAGCATCGGCATGCTTAGCACGTCGTTTGGTAGAAATCCACGTGCGCGTTCTGCAAAAAGCACCATTTGCATGCACATCTTGTGGTTTTGCAGAAAACTTCATCCGCGTCTACCAAAAGATGCATGTGCATGCTTAAAACGCGTTTTCGCACAAATGCGTGCGCGGGTGCTAAAAATAGCAGCATCGGCATGCTTAGCACGTCGTTTGGTAGAAATCCACGTGCGCGTTCTGCAAAAAGCACCATTTGCATGCACATCTTGTGGTTTTGCAGAAAACTTCATCCGCGTCTACCAAAAGATGCATGTGCATGCTTAAAACGCGTTTTCGCACAAATGCGTGCGCGGGTGCTAAAAAGAGCAGCATCGGCATGCTTAGCTTGTCGTTTGGTAGAAATCCACGTGCGCGTTCTGCCAAAAGCACCATTTGCATGCACATCTCATGGTTTTGCAGAAAACTTCATCCGCGTCTACCAAAAGATGCACGTGCATGCTTAAAACGCGTTTTCGCACAAATCCGTGCGCGGGTGCTAAAAAGAGCAGCATCGGCATGCTTAGCACGTCGTTTGGTAGAAATCCACGTGCGCGTTCTGCAAAAAGCACCATTTGCATGCACATCTTGTGGTTTTGCAGAAAACTTCATCCGCGTCTACCAAAAGATGCATGTGCATGCTTAAAACGCGTTTTCGCACAAATCCGTGCGCGGGTGCTAAAAAGAGCAGCATCGGCATGCTTAGCACGTCGTTTGGTAGAAATCCACGTGCGCGTTCTGCCAAAAGCACCATTTGCATGCACATCTTGTGGTTTTGCAGAAAACTTCATCCGCGTCTACCAAAAGATGCATGTGCATGCTTAAAACGCGTTTTCGCACAAATCCGTGCGCGGGTGCTAAAAAGAGCAGCATCGGCTAGCTTAGCACATCGTTTGGTAGAAATCCACGTGCGCGTTCTGCAAAAAGCACCATTTGCATGCACATCTTGTGGTTTTGCAGAAAACTTCATCCGCGTCTACCAAAAGATGCATGTGCATGCTTAAAACGCGTTTTCGCACAAATGCGTGCGCGGGTGCTAAAAAGAGCAGCATCGGCATGCTTAGCACGTCGTTTGGTAGAAATCCACGTGCGCGTTCTGCAAAAAGCACCATTTGCATGCACATCTTGTGGTTTTGCAGAAAACTTCATCCGCGTCTACCAAAAGATTCATGTGCATGCTTAAAACGCGTTTTCGCACAAATGCGTGCGCGGGTGCTAAAAAGAGCAGCATCGGCATGCTTAGCACGTCGTTTGGTAGAAATCCACGTGCGCGTTCTGCAAAAAGCACCATTTGCATGCACATCTTTTGGTTTTGCAGAAAACTTCATCCGCGTCTACCAAAAGATGCATGTGCATGCTTAAAACGCGTTTTCGCACAAATGCGTGCGCGGGTGCTAAAAAGAGCAGCATCGGCATGCTTAGCACGTCGTTTGGTAGAAATCCACGTGCGCGTTCTGCAAAAAGCACCATTTGCATGCACATCTTGTGGTTTTGCAGAAAACTTCATCCGCGTCTACCAAAAGATGCATGTGCATGCTTAAAACGCGTTTTAGCACAAATGCGTGCGCGGGTGCTAAAAATAGCAGCATCGGCATGCTTAGTACGTCGTTTGGTAGAAATCCACGTGCGCGTTCTGCAAAAAGCACCATTTGCATGCACATCTTGTGGTTTTGCAGAAAACTTCATCCGCGTCTACCAAAAGATGCATGTGCATGCTTAAAACGCGTTTTCGCACAAATGCGTGCGCGGGTGCTAAAAAGAGCAGCATCGGCATGCTTAGCACGTCGTTTGGTAGAAATCCACGTGCGCGTTCTGCCAAAAGCACCATTTGCATGCACATCTTGTGGTTTTGCAGAAAACTTCATCCGCGTCTACCAAAAGATGCATGTGCGTGCTTAAAACGCGTTTTCGCACAAATGCGTGCGCGGGTGCTAAAAAGAGCAGCATCGGCATGCTTAGCACGTCGTTTGGTAGAAATCCACGTGCGCGTTCTGCCAAAAGCACCATTTGCATGCACATCTTGTGGTTTTGCAGAAAACTTCATCCGCGTCTACCAAAAGATGCATGTGCATGCTTAAAACGCGTTTTCGCACAAATCCGTGCGCGGGTGCTAAAAAGAGCAGCATCGGCATGCTTAGCACGTCGTTTGGTAGAAATCCACGTGCGCGTTCTGCAAAAAGCACCATTTGCATGCACATCTTGTGGTTTTGCAGAAAACTTCATCCGCGTCTACCAAAGATGCATGTGCATGCTTAAAACGCGTTTTCGCACAAATGCGTGCGCGGGTGCTAAAAATAGCAGCATCGGCATGCTTAGCACGTCGTTTGGTAGAAATCCACGTGCGCGTTCTGCAAAAAGCACCATTTGCATGCACATCTTGTGGTTTTGCAGAAAACTTCATCCGCGTCTACCAAAAGATGCATGTGCATGCTTAAAACGCGTTTTCGCACAAATGCGTGCGCGGGTGCTAAAAAGAGCAGCATCGGCATGCTTAGCACGTCGTTTTGTGGAAATCCACGTGCGCGTTCTGCCAAAAGCACCATTTGCATGCACATCTTGTGGTTTTGCAGAAAACTTCATCCGCGTCTACCAAAAGATGCATGTGCATGCTTAAAACGCGTTTTCGCACAAATGCGTGCGCGGGTGCTAAAAAGAGCAGCATCGGCATGCTTAGCACGTCGTTTGGTAGAAATCCACGTGCGCGTTCTGCCAAAAGCACCATTTGCATGCACATCTTGTGGTTTTGCAGAAAACTTCATCCGCGTCTACCAAAAGATGCATGTGCATGCTTAAAACGCGTTTTCGCACAAATCCGTGCGCGGGTGCTAAAAAGAGCAGCATCGGCATGCTTAGCACGTCGTTTGGTAGAAATCCACGTGCGCGTTCTGCAAAAAGCACCATTTGCATGCACATCTTGTGGTTTTGCAGAAAACTTCATCCGCGTCTACCAAAAGATGCATGTGCATGCTTAAAACGCGTTTTCGCACAAATCCGTGCGCGGGTGCTAAAAAGAGCAGCATCGGCATGCTTAGCACGTCGTTTGGTAGAAATCCACGTGCGCGTTCTGCAAAAAGCACCATTTGCATGCACATCTTGTGGTTTTGCCGAAAACTTCATCCGCGTCTACCAAAAGATGCATGTGCATGCTTAAAACGCGTTTTCGCACAAATGCGTGCGCGGGTGCTAAAAAGAGCTGCATCGGCATGCTTAGCACGTCGTTTGGTAGAAATCCACGTGCGCGTTCTGCAAAAAGCACCATTTGCATGCACATCTTGTGGTTTTGCAGAAAACTTCATCCGCGTCTACCAAAAGATGCATGTGCATGCTTAAAACGCGTTTTCGCACAAATGCGTGCGCGGGTGCTAAAAATAGCAGCATCGGCATGCTTAGCACGTCGTTTGGTAGAAATGCACGTGCGCGTTCTGAAAAAAGCACCATTTGCATGCACATCTTGTGGTTTTGCAGAAAACTTCATCCGCGTCTACCAAAAGATGCATGTGCATGCTTAAAACGCGTTTTCGCACAAATGCGTGCGCGGGTGCTAAAAAGAGCAGCATCGGCATGCTTAGCTCGTCGTTTGGTAGAAATCCACGTGCGCGTTCTGCCAAAAGCACCATTTGCATGCACATCTTGTGGTTTTGCAGAAAACTTCATCCGCGTCTACCAAAAGATGCATGTGCATGCTTAAAACGCGTTTTCGCACAAATCCGTGCCCGGGTGCTAAAAAGAGCAGCATCGGCATGCTTAGCACGTCGTTTGGTAGAAATCCACGTGCGCGTTCTGCAAAAAGCACCATTTGCATGCACATCTTGTGGTTTTGCAGAAAACTTCATCCGCGTCTACCAAAAGATGCATGTGCATGCTTAAAACGCGTTTTCGCACAAATCCGTGCGCGGGTGCTAAAAAGAGCAGCATCGGCATGCTTAGCACGTCGTTTGGTAGAAATCCACGTGCGCGTTCTGCCAAAAGCACCATTTGCATGCACATCTTGTGGTTTTGCAGAAAACTTCATCCGCGTCTACCAAAAGATGCATGTGCATGCTTAAAACGCGTTTTCGCACAAATCCGTGCGCGGGTGCTAAAAAGAGCAGCATCGGCTAGCTTAGCACATCGTTTGGTAGAAATCCACGTGCGCGTTCTGCAAAAAGCACCATTTGCATGCACATCTTGTGGTTTTGCAGAAAACTTCATCCGCGTCTACCAAAAGATGCATGTGCATGCTTAAAACGCGTTTTCGCACAAATGCGTGCGCGGGTGCTAAAAAGAGCAGCATCGGCATGCTTAGCACGTCGTTTGGTAGAAATCCACGTGCGCGTTCTGCAAAAAGCACCATTTGCATGCACATATTGTGGTTTTGCAGAAAACTTCATCCGCGTCTACCAAAAGATTCATGTGCATGCTTAAAACGCGTTTTCGCACAAATGCGTGCGTGGATGCTAAAAAGAGCAGCATCGGCATGCTTAGCACGTCGTTTGGTAGAAATCCACGTGCGCGTTCTGCAAAAAGCACCATTTGCATGCACATCTTTTGGTTTTGCAGAAAACTTCATCCGCGTCTACCAAAAGATGCATGTGCATGCTTAAAACGCGTTTTCGCACAAATGCGTGCGCGGGTGCTAAAAAGAGCAGCATCGGCATGCTTAGCACGTCGTTTGGTAGAAATCCACGTGCGCGTTCTGCAAAAAGCACCATTTGCATGCACATCTTGTGGTTTTGCAGAAAACTTCATCCGCGTCTACCAAAAGATGCATGTGCATGCTTAAAACGCGTTTTAGCACAAATGCGTGCGCGGGTGCTAAAAATAGCAGCATCGGCATGCTTAGTACGTCGTTTGGTAGAAATCCACGTGCGCGTTCTGCAAAAAGCACCATTTGCATGCACATCTTGTGGTTTTGCAGAAAACTTCATCCGCGTCTACCAAAAGATGCATGTGCATGCTTAAAACGCGTTTTCGCACAAATGCGTGCGCGGGTGCTAAAAAGAGCAGCATCGGCATGCTTAGCACGTCGTTTGGTAGAAATCCACGTGCGCGTTCTGCCAAAAGCACCATTTGCATGCACATCTTGTGGTTTTGCAGAAAACTTCATCCGCGTCTACCAAAAGATGCATGTGCATGCTCAAAACGCGTTTTCGCACAAATCCGTGCGCGGGTGCTAAAAAGAGCAGCATCGGCATGCTTAGCACGTCGTTTGGTAGAAATCCACGTGCGCGTTCTGCAAAAAGCACCATTTGCATGCACATATTGTGGTTTTGCAGAAAACTTCATCCGCGTCTACCAAAAGATGCATGTGCATGCGTAAAACGCGTTTTCGCACAAATGCGTGCGCGAGTGCTAAAAAGAGCAGCATCGGCATGCTTAGCACGTCGTTTGGTAGAAATCCACGTGCGCGTTCTGCCAAAAGCACCATTTGCATGCACATCTTGTGGTTTTGCAGAAAACTTCATCCGCGTCTACCAAAAAATGCATGTGCATGCTTAAAACGCGTTTTCGCACAAATCCATGCGCGGGTGCTAAAAAGAGCAGCATCGGCAAGCTTAGCACGTCGTTTGGTAGAAATCCACGTGCGCGTTCTGCAAAAAGCACCATTTGCATGCACATCTTGTGGTTTTGCAGAAAACTTCATCCGCGTCTACCAAAAGATGCATGTGCATGCTTAAAACGCGTTTTCGCACAAATCCGTGCGCGGGTGCTAAAAAGAGCAGCATCGGCATGCTTAGCACGTCGTTTGGTAGAAATCCACGTGCGCGTTCTGCCAAAAGCACCATTTGCATGCACATCTTGTGGTTTTGCAGAAAACTTCATCCGCGTCTACCAAAAGATGCATGTGCATGCTTAAAACGCGTTTTCGCACAAATGCGTGCGCGGGTGCTAAAAAGAGCAGCATCGGCATGCTTAGCACGTCGTTTGGTAGAAATCCACGTGCGCGTTCTGCCAAAAGCACCATTTGCATGCACATCTTGTGGTTTTGCAGAAAACTTCATCCGCGTCTACCAAAAGATGCATGTGCATGCTTAAAACGCGTTTTCGCACAAATCCGTGCGCGGGTGCTAAAAAGAGCAGCATCGGCATGCTTAGCACGTCGTTTGGTAGAAATCCACATGCGCGTTCTGCAAAAAGCACCATTTGCATGCACATCTTGTGGTTTTGCAGAAAACTTCATCCGCGTCTACCTAAAGATGCATGTGCATGCTTAAAACGCGTTTTCGCACAAATCCGTGCGCGGGTGCTAAAAAAAGCAGCATCGGCATGCTTAGCACGTCGTTTGGTAGAAATCCACGTGCGCGTTTTGCAAAAAGCACCATTTGCATGCACATCTTGTGGTTTTGCCGAAAACTTCATCCGCGTCTACCAAAAGATGCATGTGCATGCTTAAAACGCGTTTTCGCACAAATGCGTGCGCGGGTGCTAAAAAGAGCAGCATCGGCATGCTTAGCACGTCGTTTGGTAGAAATCCACGTGCGCGTTCTGCAAAAAGCACCATTTGCATGCACATCTTGTCGTTTTGCAGAAAACTTCATCCGCGTCTACCAAAAGATGCATGTGCATGCTTAAAACGCGTTTTCGCACAAATGCGTGCGCGGGTGCTAAAAATAGCAACATCGGCATGCTTAGCACGTCGTTTGGTAGAAATCCACGTGCGCGTTCTGCAAAAAGCACCATTTGCATGCACATCTTGTGGTTTTGCAGAAAACTTCATCCGCGTCTACCAAAAGATGCATGTGCATGCTTAAAACGCGTTTTCGCACAAATGCGTGCGCGGGTGCTAAAAAGAGCAGCATCGGCATGCTTAGCTCGTCGTTTGGTAGAAATCCACGTGCGCGTTCTGCCAAAAGCACCATTTGCATGCACATCTTGTGGTTTCGCAGAAAACTTCATCCGCGTCTACCAAAAGATGCATGTGCATGCTTAAAACGCGTTTTCGCACAAATCCGTGCGCGGGTGCTAAAAAGAGCAGCATCGGCTAGCTTAGCACATCGTTTGGTAGAAATCCACGTGCGCGTTCTGCAAAAAGCACCATTTGCATGCACATCTTGTGGTTTTGCAGAAAACTTCATCCGCGTCTACCAAAAGATACATGTGCATGCTTAAAACGCGTTTTGGCACGAATGCGTGCGCGGGTGCTAAAAAGAGCAGCATCGGCATGCTTAGCACGTCGTTTGGTAGAAATCCACGTGCGCGTTCTGCAAAAAGCACCATTTGCATGCACATCTTGTGGTTTTGCAGAAAACTTCATCCGCGTCTACCAAAAGATTCATGTGCATGCTTAAAACGCGTTTTCGCACAACTGCGTGCGCGGGTGCTAAAAAGAGCAGCATCGGCATGCTTAGCACGTCGTTTGGTAGAAATCCACGTGCGCGTTCTGCAAAAAGCACCATTTGCATGCACATCTTTTGGTTTTGCAGAAAACTTCATCCGCGTCTACCAAAAGATGCATGTGCATGCTTAAAACGCGTTTTCGCACAAATGCGTGCGCGGGTGCTAAAAAGAGCAGCATCGGCATGCTTAGCACGTCGTTTGGTAGAAATCCACGTGCGCGTTCTGCAAAAAGCACCATTTGCATGCACATCTTGTGGTTTTGCAGAAAACTTCATCCGCGTCTACCAAAAGATGCATGTGCATGCTTAAAACGCGTTTTAGCACAAATGCGTGCGCGGGTGCTAAAAATAGCAGCATCGGCATGCTTAGTACGTCGTTTGGTAGAAATCCACGTGCGCGTTCTGCCAAAAGCACCATTTGCATGCACATCTTGTGGTTTTGCAGAAAACTTCATCCGCGTCTACCAAAAAATGCATGTGCATGCTTAAAACGCGTTTTCGCACAAATCCATGCGCGGGTGCTAAAAAGAGCAGCATCGGCAAGCTTAGCACGTCGTTTGGTAGAAATCCACGTGCGCGTTCTGCAAAAAGCACCATTTGCATGCACATCTTGTGGTTTTGCAGAAAACTTCATCCGCGTCTACCAAAAGATGCATGTGCATGCTTAAAACGCGTTTTCGCACAAATGCGTGCGCGGGTGCTAAAAAGAGCAGCATCGGCATGCTTAGCACGTCATTTGGTAGAAATCCACGTGCGCGTTCTGCGAAAAGCACCATTTGCATGCACAATTTGTGGTTTTGCAGAAAACTTCATCTGCGTCTACCAAAAGATGCATGTGCATGCTTAAAACGCGTTTTCGCACAAATCCGTGCGCGGGTGCTAAAAAGAGCAGCATCGGCATGCTTAGCACGTCGTTTGGTAGAAATCCACGTGCGCGTTCTGCAAGAAGCACCATTTGCATGCACATCTTGTGGTTTTGCAGAAAACTTCATCCGCGTCTACCAAAAGATGCATGTGCATGCTTAAAACGCGTTTTCGCACAAATGCGTGCGCGGGTGCTAAAAAGAGCAGCATCGGCATGCTTAGCACGTCGTTTGGTAGAAATCCACTAGCGCGTTCTGCAAAAAGCACCATTTGCATGCACATCTTGTGGTTTTGCAGAAAACTTCATCCGCGTCTACCAAAAGATGCATGTGCATGCTTAAAACGCGTTTTCGCACAAATCCGTGCGCGGGTGCTAAAAAGAGCAGCATCGGCATGCTTAGCACGTCGTTTGGTAGAAATCCACGTGCGCGTTCTGCCAAAAGCACCATTTGCATGCACATCTTGTGGTTTTGCAGAAAACTTCATCCGCGTCTACCAAAAGATGCATGTGCATGCTTAAAACGCGTTTTCGCACAAATGCGTGCGCGGGTGCTAAAAAGAGCAGCATCGGCATGCTTAGCACGTCGTTTGGTAGAAATCCACGTGCGCGTTCTGCCAAAAGCACCATTTGCATGCACATCTTGTGGTTTTGCAGAAAACTTCATCCGCGTCTACCAAAAGATGCATGTGCATGCTTAAAACGCGTTTTCGCACAAATCCGTGCGCGGGTGCTAAAAAGAGCAGCATCGGCATGCTTAGCACGTCGTTTGGTAGAAATCCACATGCGCGTTCTGCAAAAAGCACCATTTGCATGCACATCTTGTGGTTTTGCAGAAAACTTCATCCGCGTCTACCAAAAGATGCATGTGCATGCTTAAAACGCGTTTTCGCACAAATCCGTGCGCGGGTGCTAAAAAAAGCAGCATCGGCATGCTTAGCACGTCGTTTGGTAGAAATCCACGTGCGCGTTTTGCAAAAAGCACCATTTGCATGCACATCTTGTGGTTTTGCCGAAAACTTCATCCGCGTCTACCAAAAGATGCATGTGCATGCTTAAAACGCGTTTTCGCACAAATGCGTGCGCGGGTGCTAAAAAGAGCAGCATCGGCATGCTTAGCACGTCGTTTGGTAGAAATCCACGTGCGCGTTCTGCAAAAAGCACCATTTGCATGCACATCTTGTGGTTTTGCAGAAAACTTCATCCGCGTCTACCAAAAGATGCATGTGCATGCTTAAAACGCGTTTTCGCACAAATGCGTGCGCGGGTGCTAAAAATAGCAACATCGGCATGCTTAGCACGTCGTTTGGTAGAAATCCACGTGCGCGTTCTGCAAAAAGCACCATTTGCATGCACATCTTGTGGTTTTGCAGAAAACTTCATCCGCGTCTACCAAAAGATGCATGTGCATGCTTAAAACGCGTTTTCGCACAAATGCGTGCGCGGGTGCTAAAAAGAGCAGCATCGGCATGCTTAGCTCGTCGTTTGGTAGAAATCCACGTGCGCGTTCTGCAAAAAGCACCATTTGCATGCACATCTTGTGGTTTTGCAGAAAACTTCATCCGCGTCTACGAAAAGATGCATGTGCATGCTTAAAACGCGTTTTAGCACAAATGCGTGCGCGGGTGCTAAAAATAGCAGCATCGGCATGCTTAGTACGTCGTTTGGTAGAAATCCACGTGCGCGTTCTGCAAAAAGCACCATTTGCATGCACATCTTGTGGTTTTGCAGAAAACTTCATCCGCGTCTACCAAAAAATGCATGTGCATGCTTAAAACGCGTTTTCGCACAAATCCATGCGCGGGTGCTAAAAAGAGCCGCATCGGCAAGCTTAGCACGTCGTTTGGTAGAAATCCACGTGCGCGTTCTGCAAAAAGCACCATTTGCATGCACATCTTGTGGTTTTGCAGAAAACTTCATCCGCGTCTACCAAAAGATGCATGTGCATGCTTAAAACGCGTTTTCGCACAAATGCGTGCGCGGGTGCTAAAAAGAGCAGCATCGGCATGCTTAGCACGTCATTTGGTAGAAATCCACGTGCGCGTTCTGCGAAAAGCACCATTTGCATGCACAATTTGTGGTTTTGCAGAAAACTTCATCTGCGTCTACCAAAAGATGCATGTGCATGCTTAAAACGCGTTTTCGCACAAATCCGTGCGCGGGTGCTAAAAAGAGCAGCATCGGCATGCTTAGCACGTCGTTTGGTAGAAATCCACGTGCGCGTTCTGCAAGAAGCACCATTTGCATGCACATCTTGTGGTTTTGCAGAAAACTTCATCCGCGTCTACCAAAAGATGCATGTGCATGCTTAAAACGCGTTTTCGCACAAATGCGTGCGCGGGTGCTAAAAAGAGCAGCATCGGCATGCTTAGCACGTCGTTTGGTAGAAATCCACTAGCGCGTTCTGCAAAAAGCACCATTTGCATGCACATCTTGTGGTTTTGCAGAAAACTTCATCCGCGTCTACCAAAAGATGCATGTGCATGCTTAAAACGCGTTTTCGCACAAATGCGTGCGCGGGTGCTAAAAAGAGCAGCATCGGCATGCTTAGCACGTCGTTTGGTAGAAATCCACGTGCGCGTTCTGCCAAAAGCACCATTTGCATGCACATCTTGTGGTTTTGCAGAAAACTTCATCCGCGTCTACCAAAAGATGCATGTGCATGCTTAAAACGCGTTTTCGCACAAATCCGTGCGCGGGTGCTAAAAAGAGCAGCATCGGCATGCTTAGCACGTCGTTTGGTAGAAATCCACGTGCGCGTTCTGCCAAAAGCACCATTTGCATGCACATCTTGTGGTTTTGCAGAAAACTTCATCCGCGTCTACCAAAAGATGCATGTGCATGCTTAAAACGCGTTTTCGCACAAATGCGTGTGCGGGTGCTAAAAAGAGCAGCATCGGCATGCTTAGCATGTCGTTTGGTAGGAATCCACGAGCGCGTTCTGCAAAAAGCACCATTTGCATGCACATCTTGTGGTTTTGCAGAAAACTTCATCCGCGTCTACCAAAAGATGCATGTGCATGCTTAAAACGCGTTTTCGCACAAATGCGTGCGCGGGTGCTAAAAAGAGCAGCATCGGCATGCTTAGCACGTCGTTTGGTAGAAATCCACGAGCGCGTTCTGCAAAAAGCACCATTTGCATGCACATCTTGTGGTTTTGCAGAAAACTTCATCCGCGTCTACCAAAAGATGCATGTGCATGCTTAAAACGCGTTTTCGCACAAATGCGTGCGCGGGTGCTAAAAAGAGCAGCATCGGCATGCTTAGCACGTCGTTTGGTAGAAATCCACGTGCGCGTTCTGCCAAAAGCACCATTTGCATGCACATCTTGTGGTTTTGCAGAAAACTTCATCCGCGTCTACCAAAAGATGCATGTGCATGCTTAAAACGCGTTTTCGCACAAATCCGTGCGCGGGTGCTAAAAAGAGCAGCATCGGCATGCTTAGCACGTCGTTTGGTAGAAATCCACGTGCGCGTTCTGCCAAAAGCACCATTTGCATGCACATCTTGTGGTTTTGCAGAAAACTTCATCCGCGTCTACCAAAAGATGCATGTGCATGCTTAAAACGCGTTTTCGCACAAATCCGTGCGCGGGTGCTAAAAAGAGCAGCATCGGCATGCTTAGCACGTCGTTTGGTAGAAATCCACGTGCGCGTTCTGCAAAAAGCACCATTTGCATGCACATCTTGTGGTTTTGCAGAAAACTTCATCCGCGTCTACCAAAAGATGCATGTGCATGCTTAAAACGCGTTTTCGCACAAATGCGTGCGCGGGTGCTAAAAAGAGCAGCATCAGCATGCTTAGCACGTCGTTTGGTAGAAATCCACGTGCGCGTTCTGCAAAAAGCACCATTTGCATGCACATCTTGTGGTTTTGCAGAAAACTTCATCCGCGTCTACCAAAAGATGCATGTGCATGCTTAAAACGCGTTTTAGCACAAATGCGTGCGCGGGTGCTAAAAATAGCAGCATCGGCATGCTTAGTACGTCGTTTGGTAGAAATCCACGTGCGCGTTCTGCCAAAAGCACCATTTGCATGCACATCTTGTGGTTTTGCAGAAAACTTCATCCGCGTCTACCAAAAAATGCATGTGCATGCTTAAAACGCGTTTTCGCACAAATCCATGCGCGGGTGCTAAAAAGAGCAGCATCGGCAAGCTTAGCACGTCGTTTGGTAGAAATCCACGTGCGCGTTCTGCAAAAAGCACCATTTGCATGCACATCTTGTGGTTTTGCAGAAAACTTCATCCGCGTCTACCAAAAGATGCATGTGCATGCTTAAAACGCGTTTTCGCACAAATGCGTGCGCGGGTGCTAAAATGAGCAGCATCGGCATGCTTAGCACGTCATTTGGTAGAAATCCACGTGCGCGTTCTGCGAAAAGCACCATTTGCATGCACAATTTGTGGTTTTGCAGAAAACTTCATCTGCGTCTACCAAAAGATGCATGTGCATGCTTAAAACGCGTTTTCGCACAAATCCGTGCGCGGGTGCTAAAAAGAGCAGCATCGGCATGCTTAGCACGTCGTTTGGTAGAAATCCACGTGCGCGTTCTGCAAGAAGCACCATTTGCATGCACATCTTGTGGTTTTGCAGAAAACTTCATCCGCGTCTACCAAAAGATGCATGTGCATGCTTAAAACGCGTTTTCGCACAAATGCGTGCGCGGGTGCTAAAAAGAGCAGCATCGGCATGCTTAGCACGTCGTTTGGTAGAAATCCACTAGCGCGTTCTGCAAAAAGCACCATTTGCATGCACATCTTGTGGTTTTGCAGAAAACTTCATCCGCGTCTACCAAAAGATGCATGTGCATGCTTAAAACGCGTTTTCGCACAAATGCGTGCGCGGGTGCTAAAAAGAGCAGCATCGGCATGCTTAGCACGTCGTTTGGTAGAAATCCACGTGCGCGTTCTGCCAAAAGCACCATTTGCATGCACATCTTGTGGTTTTGCAGAAAACTTCATCCGCGTCTACCAAAAGATGCATGTGCATGCTTAAAACGCGTTTTCGCACAAATCCGTGCGCGGGTGCTAAAAAGAGCAGCATCGGCATGCTTAGCACGTCGTTTGGTAGAAATCCACGTGCGCGTTCTGCCAAAAGCACCATTTGCATGCACATCTTGTGGTTTTGCAGAAAACTTCATCCGCGTCTACCAAAAGATGCATGTGCATGCTTAAAACGCGTTTTCGCACAAATGCGTGTGCGGGTGCTAAAAAGAGCAGCATCGGCATGCTTAGCATGTCGTTTGGTAGGAATCCACGAGCGCGTTCTGCAAAAAGCACCATTTGCATGCACATCTTGTGGTTTTGCAGAAAACTTCATCCGCGTCTACCAAAAGATGCATGTGCATGCTTAAAACGCGTTTTCGCACAAATGCGTGCGCGGGTGCTAAAAAGAGCAGCATCGGCATGCTTAGCACGTCGTTTGGTAGAAATCCACGAGCGCGTTCTGCAAAAAGCACCATTTGCATGCACATCTTGTGGTTTTGCAGAAAACTTCATCCGCGTCTACCAAAAGATGCATGTGCATGCTTAAAACGCGTTTTCGCACAAATGCGTGCGCGGGTGCTAAAAAGAGCAGCATCGGCATGCTTAGCACGTCGTTTGGTAGAAATCCACGTGCGCGTTCTGCCAAAAGCACCATTTGCATGCACATCTTGTGGTTTTGCAGAAAACTTCATCCGCGTCTACCAAAAGATGCATGTGCATGCTTAAAACGCGTTTTCGCACAAATCCGTGCGCGGGTGCTAAAAAGAGCAGCATCGGCATGCTTAGCACGTCGTTTGGTAGAAATCCACGTGCGCGTTCTGCAAAAAGCACCATTTGCATGCACATCTTGTGGTTTTGCAGAAAACTTCATCCGCGTCTACCAAAAGATGCATGTGCATGCTTAAAACGCGTTTTCGCACAAATGCGTGCGCGGGTGCTAAAAAGAGCAGCATCAGCATGCTTAGCACGTCGTTTGGTAGAAATCCACGAGCGCGTTCTGCAAAAAGCACCATTTGCATGCACATCTTGTGGTTTTGCAGAAAACTTCATCCGCGTCTACCAAAAGATGCATGTGCATGCTTAAAACGCGTTTTCACACAAATGCGTGCGCGGGTGCTAAAAAGAGCAGCATCGGCATGCTTAGCACGTCGTTTGGTAGAAATCCACGTGCGCGTTCTGCCAAAAGCACCATTTGCATGCACATCTTCTGGTTTTGCAGAAAACTTCATCCGCGTCTACCAAAAGATGCATGTGCATGCTTAAAACGCGTTTTCGCACAAATCCGTGCGCGGGTGCTAAAAAGAGCAGCATCGGCATGCTTAGCACGTCGTTTGGTAGAAATCCACGTGCGCGTTCTGCAAAAAGCACCATTTGCATGCACATCTTGTGGTTTTGCAGAAAACTTCATCCGCGTCTACCAAAAGATGCATGTGCATGCTTAAAACGCGTTTTCGCACAAATGCGTGCGCGGGTGCTAAAAAGAGCAGCATCGGCATGCTTAGCACGTCGTTTGGTAGAAATCCACGTGCGCGTTCTGCCAAAAGCACCATTTGCATGCACATCTTGTGGTTTTGCAGAAAACTTCATCCGCGTCTACCAAAAGATGCATGTGCATGCTTAAAACGCGTTTTCGCACAAATCCGTGCGCGGGTGCTAAAAAGAGCAGCATCGGCATGCTTAGCACGTCGTTTGGTAGAAATCCACGTGCGCGTTCTGCAAAAAGCACCATTTGCATGCACATCTTGTGGTTTTGCAGAAAACTTCATCCGCGTCTACCAAAAGATGCATGTGCATGCTTAAAACGCGTTTTCGCACAAATCCGTGCGCGGGTGCTAAAAAGAGCAGCATCGCCATGCTTAGCACGTCGTTTGGTAGAAATCCACGTGCGCGTTCTGCAAAAAGCACCATTTGCATGCACATCTTGTGGTTTTGCAGAAAACTTCATCCGCGTCTACCAAAAGATGCATGTGCATGCTTAAAACGCGTTTTCGCACAAATCCGTGCGCGGGTGCTAAAAAGAGCAGCATCGGCATGCTTAGCACGTCGTTTGGTAGAAATCCACGTGCGCGTTCTGCCAAAAGCACCATTTGCATGCACATCTTGTGGTTTTGCAGAAAACTTCATCCGCGTCTACCAAAAGATGCATGTGCATGCTTAAAACGCGTTTTCGCACAAATCCGTGCGCGGGTGCTAAAAAGAGCAGCATCGGCATGCTTAGCACGTCGTTTGGTAGAAATCCAAGTGCGCGTTCTGCAAAAAGCACCATTTGCATGCACATCTTGTGGTTTTGCAGAAAACTTCATCCGCGTCTACCAAAAGATGCATGTGCATGCTTAAAACGCGTTTTCGCACAAATGCGTGTGCGGGTGCTAAAAAGAGCAGCATCGGCATGCTTAGCACGTCGTTTGGTAGGAATGCACGAGCGCGTTCTGCAAAAAGCACCATTTGCATGCACATCTTGTGGTTTTGCAGAAAACTTCATCCGCGTCTACCAAAAGATGCATGTGCATGCTTAAAACGCGTTTTCGCACAAATCCGTGCGCGGGTGCTAAAAAGAGCAGCATCGCCATGCTTAGCACGTCGTTTGGTAGAAATCCACGTGCGCGTTCTGCAAAAAGCACCATTTGCATGCACATCTTGTGGTTTTGCAGAAAACTTCATCCGCGTCTACCAAAAGATGCATGTGCATGCTTAAAACGCGTTTTCGCACAAATGCGTGCGCGGGTGCTAAAAAGAGCAGCATCGGCATGTTTAGCACGTCGTTTGGTAGAAATCCACGTGCGCGTTCTGCCAAAAGCACCATTTGCATGCACATCTTCTGGTTTTGCAGAAAACTTCATCCGCGTCTACCAAAAGATGCATGTGCATGCTTAAAACGCGTTTTCGCACAAATCCGTGCGCGGGTGCTAAAAAGAGCAGCATCGGCATGCTTAGCACGTCGTTTGGTAGAAATCCACGTGCGCGTTCTGCAAAAAGCACCATTTGCATGCACATCTTGTGGTTTTGCAGAAAACTTCATCCGCGTCTACCAAAAGATGCATGTGCATGCTTAAAACGCGTTTTCGCACAAATGCGTGCGCGGGTGCTAAAAAGAGCAGCATCGGCATGCTTAGCACGTCGTTTGGTAGAAATCCACGTGCGCGTTCTGCCAAAAGCACCATTTGCATGCACATCTTGTGGTTTTGCAGAAAACTTCATCCGCGTCTACCAAAAGATGCATGTGCATGCTTAAAACGCGTTTTCGCACAAATCCGTGCGCGGGTGCTAAAAAGAGCAGCATCGGCATGCTTAGCACGTCGTTTGGTAGAAATCCACGTGCGCGTTCTGCAAAAAGCACCATTTGCATGCACATCTTGTGGTTTTGCAGAAAACTTCATCCGCGTCTACCAAAAGATGCATGTGCATGCTTAAAACGCGTTTTCGCACAAATCCGTGCGCGGGTGCTAAAAAGAGCAGCATCGCCATGCTTAGCACGTCGTTTGGTAGAAATCCACGTGCGCGTTCTGCAAAAAGCACCATTTGCATGCACATCTTGTGGTTTTGCAGAAAACTTCATCCGCGTCTACCAAAAGATGCATGTGCGTGCTTAAAACGCGTTTTCGCACAAATCCGTGCGCGGGTGCTAAAAAGAGCAGCATCGGCATGCTTAGCACGTCGTTTGGTAGAAATCCACGTGCGCGTTCTGCCAAAAGCACCATTTGCATGCACATCTTGTGGTTTTGCAGAAAACTTCATCCGCGTCTACCAAAAGATGCATGTGCATGCTTAAAACGCGTTTTCGCACAAATCCGTGCGCGGGTGCTAAAAAGAGCAGCATCGGCATGCTTAGCACGTCGTTTGGTAGAAATCCAAGTGCGCGTTCTGCAAAAAGCACCATTTGCATGCACATCTTGTGGTTTTGCAGAAAACTTCATCCGCGTCTACCAAAAGATGCATGTGCATGCTTAAAACGCGTTTTCGCACAAATGCGTGTGCGGGTGCTAAAAAGAGCAGCATCGGCATGCTTAGCACGTCGTTTGGTAGGAATCCACGAGCGCGTTCTGCAAAAAGCACCATTTGCATGCACATCTTGTGGTTTTGCAGAAAACTTCATCCGCGTCTACCAAAAGATGCATGTGCATGCTTAAAACGCGTTTTCGCACAAATGCGTGCGCGGGTGCTAAAAAGAGCAGCATCGGCATGCTTAGCACGTCGTTTGGTAGAAATCCACGAGCGCGTTCTGCAAAAAGCACCATTTGCATGCACATCTTGTGGTTTTCCAGAAAACTTCATCCGCGTCTACCAAAAGATGCATGTGCATGCTTAAAACGCGTTTTCGCACAAATGCGTGCGCGGGTGCTAAAAAGAGCAGCATCGGCATGTTTAGCACGTCGTTTGGTAGAAATCCACGTGCGCGTTCTGCCAAAAGCACCATTTGCATGCACATCTTGTGGTTTTGCAGAAAACTTCATCCGCGTCTACCAAAAGATGCATGTGCATGCTTAAAACGCGTTTTCGCACAAATCCGTGCGCGGGTGCTAAAAAGAGCAGCATCGGCATGCTTAGCACGTCGTTTGGTAGAAATCCACGTGCGCGTTCTGCAAAAAGCACCATTTGCATGCACATCTTGTGGTTTTGCAGAAAACTTCATCCGCGTCTACCAAAAGATGCATGTGCATGCTTAAAACGCGTTTTCGCACAAATGCGTGCGCGGGTGCTAAAAAGAGCAGCATCGGCATGCTTAGCACGTCGTTTGGTAGAAATCCACGAGCGCGTTCTGCAAAAAGCACCATTTGCATGCACATCTTGTGGTTTTGCAGAAAACTTCATCCGCGTCTACCAAAAGATGCATGTGCATGCTTAAAACGCGTTTTCGCACAAATCCGTGCGCGGGTGCTAAAAAGAGCAGCATCGCCATGCTTAGCACGTCGTTTGGTAGAAATCCACGTGCGCGTTCTGCAAAAAGCACCATTTGCATGCACATCTTGTGGTTTTGCAGAAAACTTCATCCGCGTCTACCAAAAGATGCATGTGCATGCTTAAAACGCGTTTTCGCACAAATCCGTGCGCGGGTGCTAAAAAGAGCAGCATCGGCATGCTTAGCACGTCGTTTGGTAGAAATCCACGTGCGCGTTCTGCCAAAAGCACCATTTGCATGCACATCTTGTGGTTTTGCAGAAAACTTCATCCGCGTCTACCAAAAGATGCATGTGCATGCTTAAAACGCGTTTTCGCACAAATCCGTGCGCGGGTGCTAAAAAGAGCAGCATCGGCATGCTTAGCACGTCGTTTGGTAGAAATCCAAGTGCGCGTTCTGCAAAAAGCACCATTTGCATGCACATCTTGTGGTTTTGCAGAAAACTTCATCCGCGTCTACCAAAAGATGCATGTGCATGCTTAAAACGCGTTTTCGCACAAATCCGTGCGCGGGTGCTAAAAAGAGCAGCATCGGCATGCTTAGCACGTCGTTTGGTAGAAATCCACGTGCGCGTTCTGCAAAAAGCACCATTTGCATGCACATCTTGTGGTTTTGCAGAAAACTTCATCCGCGTCTACCAAAAGATGCATGTGCATGCTTAAAACGCGTTTTCGCACAAATGCGTGCGCGGGTGCTAAAAAGAGCAGCATCGGCATGCTTAGCACGTCGTTTGGTAGAAATCCACGAGCGCGTTCTGCAAAAAGCACCATTTGCATGCACATTTTGTGGTTTTGCAGAAAACTTCATCCGCGTCTACCAAAAGATGCATGTGCATGCTTAAAACGCGTTTTCACACAAATGCGTGCGCGGGTGCTAAAAAGAGCAGCATCGGCATGCTTAGCACGTCGTTTGGTAGAAATCCACGTGCGCGTTCTGCCAAAAGCACCATTTGCATGCACATCTTGTGGTTTTGCAGAAAACTTCATCCGCGTCTACCAAAAGATGCATGTGCATGCTTAAAACGCGTTTTCGCACAAATCCGTGCGCGGGTGCTAAAAAGAGCAGCATCGGCATGCTTAGCACGTCGTTTGGTAGAAATCCACGTGCGCGTTCTGCAAAAAGCACCATTTGCATGCACATCTTGTGGTTTTGCAGAAAACTTCATCCGCGTCTACCAAAAGATGCATGTGCATGCTTAAAACGCGTTTTCGCACAAATGCGTGCGCGGGTGCTAAAAAGAGCAGCATCGGCATGATTAGCACGTCGTTTGGTAGAAATCCACGTGCGCGTTCTGCCAAAAGCACCATTTGCATGCACATCTTGTGGTTTTGCAGAAAACTTCATCCGCGTCTACCAAAAGATGCATGTGCATGCTTAAAACGCGTTTTCGCACAAATCCGTGCGCGGGTGCTAAAAAGAGCAGCATCGGCATGCTTAGCACGTCGTTTGGTAGAAATCCACGTGCGCGTTCTGCAAAAAGCACCATTTGCATGCACATCTTGTGGTTTTGCAGAAAACTTCATCCGCGTCTACCAAAAGATGCATGTGCATGCTTAAAACGCGTTTTCGCACAAATCCGTGCGCGGGTGCTAAAAAGAGCAGCATCGCCATGCTTAGCACGTCGTTTGGTAGAAATCCACGTGCGCGTTCTGCAAAAAGCACTATTTGCATGCACATCTTGGGGTTTTGCAGAAAACTTCATCCGCGTCTACCAAAAGATGCATGTGCATGCTTAAAACGCGTTTTCGCACAAATCCGTGCGCGGGTGCTAAAAAGAGCAGCATCGCCATGCTTAGCACGTCGTTTGGTAGAAATCCACGTGCGCGTTCTGCAAAAAGCACCATTTGCATGCACATCTTGTGGTTTTGCAGAAAACTTCATCCGCGTCTACCAAAAGATGCATGTGCATGCTTAAAACGCGTTTTCGCACAAATGCGTGCGCGGGGTGCTAAAAAGAGCAGCATCGGCATGTTTAGCACGTCGTTTGGTAGAAATCCACGTGCGCGTTCTGCCAAAAGCACCATTTGCATGCACATCTTCTGGTTTTGCAGAAAACTTCATCCGCGTCTACCAAAAGATGCATGTGCATGCTTAAAACGCGTTTTCGCACAAATCCGTGCGCGGGTGCTAAAAAGAGCAGCATCGGCATGCTTAGCACGTCGTTTGGTAGAAATCCACGTGCGCGTTCTGCAAAAAGCACCATTTGCATGCACATCTTGTGGTTTTGCAGAAAACTTCATCCGCGTCTACCAAAAGATGCATGTGCATGCTTAAAACGCGTTTTCGCACAAATGCGTGCGCGGGTGCTAAAAAGAGCAGCATCGGCATGCTTAGCACGTCGTTTGGTAGAAATCCACGTGCGCGTTCTGCCAAAAGCACCATTTGCATGCACATCTTGTGGTTTTGCAGAAAACTTCATCCGCGTCTACCAAAAGATGCATGTGCATGCTTAAAACGCGTTTTCGCACAAATCCGTGCGCGGGTGCTAAAAAGAGCAGCATCGGCATGCTTAGCACGTCGTTTGGTAGAAATCCACGTGCGCGTTCTGCAAAAAGCACCATTTGCATGCACATCTTGTGGTTTTGCAGAAAACTTCATCCGCGTCTACCAAAAGATGCATGTGCAGCTTAAAACGCGTTTTCGCACAAATCCGTGCGCGGGTGCTAAAAAGAGCAGCATCGCCATGCTTAGCACGTCGTTTGGTAGAAATCCACGTGCGCGTTCTGCAAAAAGCACCATTTGCATGCACATCTTGTGGTTTTGCAGAAAACTTCATCCGCGTCTACCAAAAGATGCATGTGCATGCTTAAAACGCGTTTTCGCACAAATCCGTGCGCGGGTGCTAAAAAGAGCAGCATCGGCATGCTTAGCACGTCGTTTGGTAGAAATCCACGTGCGCGTTCTGCCAAAAGCACCATTTGCATGCACATCTTGTGGTTTTGCAGAAAACTTCATCCGCGTCTACCAAAAGATGCATGTGCATGCTTAAAACGCGTTTTCGCACAAATCCGTGCGCGGGTGCTAAAAAGAGCAGCATCGGCATGCTTAGCACGTCGTTTGGTAGAAATCCAAGTGCGCGTTCTGCAAAAAGCACCATTTGCATGCACATCTTGTGGTTTTGCAGAAAACTTCATCCGCGTCTACCAAAAGATGCATGTGCATGCTTAAAACGCGTTTTCGCACAAATGCGTGTGCGGGTGCTAAAAAGAGCAGCATCGGCATGCTTAGCACGTCGTTTGGTAGGAATCCACGAGCGCGTTCTGCAAAAAGCACCATTTGCATGCACATCTTGTGGTTTTGCAGAAAACTTCATCCGCGTCTACCAAAAGATGCATGTGCATGCTTAAAACGCGTTTTCGCACAAATGCGTGCGCGGGTGCTAAAAAGAGCAGCATCGGCATGCTTAGCACGTCGTTTGGTAGAAATCCACGAGCGCGTTCTGCAAAAAGCACCATTTGCATGCACATCTTGTGGTTTTCCAGAAAACTTCATCCGCGTCTACCAAAAGATGCATGTGCATGCTTAAAACGCGTTTTCGCACAAATGCGTGCGCGGGTGCTAAAAAGAGCAGCATCGGCATGTTTAGCACGTCGTTTGGTAGAAATCCACGTGCGCGTTCTGCCAAAAGCACCATTTGCATGCACATCTTGTGGTTTTGCAGAAAACTTCATCCGCGTCTACCAAAAGATGCATGTGCATGCTTAAAACGCGTTTTCGCACAAATCCGTGCGCGGGTGCTAAAAAGAGCAGCATCGGCATGCTTAGCACGTCGTTTGGTAGAAATCCACGTGCGCGTTCTGCAAAAAGCACCATTTGCATGCACATCTTGTGGTTTTGCAGAAAACTTCATCCGCGTCTACCAAAAGATGCATGTGCATGCTTTTAAAACGCGTTTTCGCACAAATGCGTGCGCGGGTGCTAAAAAGAGCAGCATCGGCATGCTTAGCACGTCGTTTGGTAGAAATCCACGAGCGCGTTCTGCAAAAAGCACCATTTGCATGCACATTTTGTGGTTTTGCAGAAACTTCATCCGCGTCTACCAAAAGATGCATGTGCATGCTTAAAACGCGTTTTCACACAAATGCGTGCGCGGGTGCTAAAAAGAGCAGCATCGGCATGCTTAGCACGTCGTTTGGTAGAAATCCACGTGCGCGTTCTGCCAAAAGCACCATTTGCATGCACATCTTGTGGTTTTGCAGAAAACTTCATCCGCGTCTACCAAAAGATGCATGTGCATGCTTAAAACGCGTTTTCGCACAAATCCGTGCGCGGGTGCTAAAAAGAGCAGCATCGGCATGCTTAGCACGTCGTTTGGTAGAAATCCACGTGCGCGTTCTGCAAAAAGCACCATTTGCATGCACATCTTGTGGTTTTGCAGAAAACTTCATCCGCGTCTACCAAAAGATGCATGTGCATGCTTAAAACGCGTTTTCGCACAAATGCGTGCGCGGGTGCTAAAAAGAGCAGCATCGGCATGCTTAGCACGTCGTTTGGTAGAAATCCACGTGCGCGTTCTGCCAAAAGCACCATTTGCATGCACATCTTGTGGTTTTGCAGAAAAACTTCATCCGCGTCTACCAAAAGATGCATGTGCATGCTTAAAACGCGTTTTCGCACAAATCCGTGCGCGGGTGCTAAAAAGAGCAGCATCGGCATGCTTAGCACCTCGTTTGGTAGAAATCCACGTGCGCGTTCTGCAAAAAGCACCATTTGCATGCACATCTTGTGGTTTTGCAGAAAACTTCATCCGCGTCTACCAAAAGATGCATGTGCATGCTTAAAACGCGTTTTCGCACAAATCCGTGCGCGGGTGCTAAAAAGAGCAGCATCGCCATGCTTAGCACGTCGTTTGGTAGAAATCCACGTGCGCGTTCTGCAAAAAGCACTATTTGCATGCACATCTTGGGGTTTTGCAGAAAACTTCATCCGCATCTACCAAAAGATGCATGTGCATGCTTAAAACGCGTTTTCGCACAAATGCGTGCGCGGGTGCTAAAAAGAGCAGCATCGGCATGCTTAGCACGTCGTTTGGTAGAAATCCACGAGCGCGTTCTGCAAAAAGCACCATTTGCATGCACATCTTGTGGTTTTGCAGAAAACTTCATCCGCGTCTACCAAAAGATGCATGTGCATGCTTAAAACGCGTTTTCGCACAAATCCGTGCGCGGGTGCTAAAAAAGCAGCATCGGCATGCTTAGCGCGTCGTTTGGTAGAAATCCACGTGCGCGTTCTGCAAAAAGCACCATTTGCATGCACATCTTGTGGTTTTGCAGAAAACTTCATCCGCGTCTACCAAAAGATGCATGTGCATGCTTAAAACGCGTTTTCGCACAAATGCGTGCGCGGGTGCTAAAAAGAGCAGCATCGGCATGCTTAGCACGTCGTTTGGTAGAAATCCACGAGCGCGTTCTGCAAAAAGCACCATTTGCATGCACATCTTGTGGTTTTGCAGAAAACTTCATCCGCGTCTACCAAAAGATGCATGTGCATGCTTAAAACGCGTTTTCGCACAAATGCGTGCGCGGGTGCTAAAAAGAGCAGCATCGGCATGCTTAGCACGTCGTTTGGTAGAAATCCACGTGCGCGTTCTGCCAAAAGCACCATTTGCATGCACATCTTGTGGTTTTGCAGAAAACTTCATCCGCGTCTACCAAAAGATGCATGTGCATGCTTAAAACGCGTTTTCGCACAAATCCGTGCGCGGGTGCTAAAAAGAGCAGCATCGGCATGCTTAGCACGTCGTTTGGTAGAAATCCACGTGCGCGTTCTGCAAAAAGCACCATTGCATGCACATCTTGTGGTTTTGCAGAAAACTTCATCCGCGTCTACCAAAAGATGCATGTGCATGCTTAAAACGCGTTTTCGCACAAATGCGTGCGCGGGTGCTAAAAAGAGCAGCATCGGCATGCTTAGCACGTCGTTTGGTAGAAATCCACGTGCGGGTTCTGCCAAAAGCACCATTTGCATGCACATCTTGTGGTTTTGCAGAAAACTTCATCCGCGTCTACCAAAAGATGCATGTGCATGCTTAAAACGCGTTTTCGCACAAATCCGTGCGCGGGTGCTAAAAAGAGCAGCATCGGCATGCTTAGCACGTCGTTTGGTAGAAATCCACGTGCGCGTTCTGCAAAAAGCACCATTTGCATGCACATCTTGTGGTTTTGCAGAAAACTTCATCCGCGTCTACCAAAAGATGCATGTGCATGCTTAAAACGCGTTTTCGCACAAATGCGTGCGCGGGTGCTAAAAAGAGCAGCATCGGCATGCTTAGCACGTCGTTTGGTAGAAATCCACGAGCGCGTTCTGCAAAAAGCACCATTTGCATGCACATCTTGTGGTTTTGCAGAAAACTTCATCCGCGTCTACCAAAAGATGCATGTGCATGCGTAAAACGCGTTTTCGTACAAATGCGTGCGCGGGTGCTAAAAAGAGCAGCATCGGCATGCTTAGCACGTCGTTTGGTAGAAATCCACGAGCGCGTTCTGCAAAAAGCACCATTTGCATGCACATCTTGTGGTTTTGCAGAAAACTTAATCCGCGTCTACCAAAAGATGCATGTGCATGCTTAAAACGCGTTTTCGCACAAATGCGTGCGCGGGTGCTAAAAATAGCAGCATCGGCATGCTTAGCACGTCGTTTGGTAGATATCCACGTGCGCGTTCTGCAAAAAGCACCATTTGCATGCACATCTTGTGGTTTTGCAGAAAACTTCATCCGCGTCTACCAGAAGATGCATGTGCATGCTTAAAACGCGTTTTCGCACAAATGCGTGCGCGGGTGCTAAAAAGAGCAGCATCGGCATGCTTAGCACGTTGTTTGGTAGAAATCCACGTGCGCGTTCTGCCAAAAGCACCATTTGCATGCACATCTTGTGGTTTTGCAGAAAACTTCATCCGCGTCTACCAAAAGATGCATGTGCATGCTTAAAACGCGTTTTCGCACAAATCCGTGCGCGGGTGCTAAAAAGAGCAGCATCGGCATGCTTAGCACGTCGTTTGGTAGAAATCCACGTGCGCGTTCTGCAAAAAGCACCATTTGCATGCACATCTTGTGGTTTTGCAGAAAACTTCATCCGCGTCTACCAAAAGATGCATGTGCATGCTTAAAACGCGTTTTCGCACAAATGCGTGCGCGGGTGCTAAAAAGAGCAGCATCGGCATGCTTAGCACGTCGTTTGGTAGAAATCCACGTGCGCGTTCTGCCAAAAGCACCATTTGCATGCACATCTTGTGGTTTTGCAGAAAACTTCATCCGCGTCTACCAAAAGATGCATGTGCATGCTTAAAACGCGTTTTCGCACAAATCCGTGCGCGGGTGCTAAAAAGAGCAGCATCGGCATGCTTAGCACGTCGTTTGGTAGAAATCCACGTGCGCGTTCTGCAAAAAGCACCATTTGCATGCACATCTTGTGGTTTTGCAGAAAACCTTATCCGCGTCTACCAAAAGATGCATGTGCATGCTTAAAACGCGTTTTCGCACAAATGCGTGCGCGGGTGCTAAAAAGAGCAGCATCGGCATGCTTAGCACGTCGTTTGGTAGAAATCCACGAGCGCGTTCTGCAAAAAGCACCATTTGCATGCACATCTTGTGGTTTTGCAGAAAACTTCATCCGCGTCTACCAAAAGATGCATGTGCATGCTTAAAACGCGTTTTCGCACAAATGCGTGCGCGGGTGCTAAAAAGAGCAGCATCGGCATGCTTAGCACGTCGTTTGGTAGAAATCCACGTGCGCGTTCTGCCAAAAGCACCATTTGCATGCACATCTTGTGGTTTTGCAGAAAACTTCATCCGCGTCTACCAAAAGATGCATGTGCATGCTTAAAACGCGTTTTCGCACAAATCCGTGCGCGGGTGCTAAAAAGAGCAGCATCGGCATGCTTAGCACGTCGTTTGGTAGAAATCCACGTGCGCGTTCTGCAAAAAGCACCATTTGCATGCACATCTTGTGGTTTTGCAGAAAACTTCATCCGCGTCTACCAAAAGATGCATGTGCATGCTTAAAACGCGTTTTCGCACAAATGCGTGCGCGGGTGCTAAAAAGAGCAGCATCGGCATGCTTAGCACGTCGTTTGGTAGAAATCCACGTGCGCGTTCTGCCAAAAGCACCATTTGCATGCACATCTTGTGGTTTTGCAGAAAACTTCATCCGCGTCTACCAAAAGATGCATGTGCATGCTTAAAACGCGTTTTCGCACAAATCCGTGCGCGGGTGCTAAAAAGAGCAGCATCGGCATGCTTAGCACGTCGTTTGGTAGAAATCCACGTGCGCGTTCTGCAAAAAGCACCATTTGCATGCACATCTTGTGGTTTTGCAGAAAACTTCATCCGCGTCTACCAAAAGATGCATGTGCATGCTTAAAACGCGTTTTCGCACAAATGCGTGCGCGGGTGCTAAAAAGAGCACCATCGGCATGCTTAGCACGCTGTTTGGTAGAAATCCACGTGCGCGTTCTGCAAAAAGCACCATTTGCATGCACATCTTGTGGTTTTGCAGAAAACTTCATCCGCGTCTACCAAAAGATGCATGTGCATGCTTAAAACGCGTTTTCGCACAAATGCGTGCGCGGGTGCTAAAAAGAGCAGCATCGGCATGCTTAGCACGTCGTTTGGTAGAAATCCACGTGCGCGTTCTGCAAAAAGCACCATTTGCATGCACATCTTGTGGTTTTGAAGAAAACTTCATCCGCGTCTACCAAAAGATGCATGTGCATGCCTAAAACGCGTTTTCGCACAAATGCGTGCGCGGGTGCTAAAAATAGCAGCATCGGCATGCTTAGCACGTCGTTTGGTAGAAATCCACGTGCGCGTTCTGCAAAAAGCACCATTTGCATGCACATCTTGTGCTTTTGCAGAAAACTTCATCCGCGTCTACCAAAAGATGCATGTGCATGCTTAAAACGCGTTTTCGCACAAATGCGTGCGCGGGTGCTAAAAAGAGCAGCATCGGCATGCTTAGCACGTCGTTTGGTAGAAATCTACGTGCGCGTTCTGCCAAAAGCACCATTTGCATGCACATCTTGTGGTTTTGCAGAAAACTTCATCCGCGTCTACCAAAAGATGCATGTGTATGCTTAAAACGCGTTTTCGCACAAATCCGTGCGCGGGTGCTAAAAAGAGCAGCATCGGCATGCTTAGCACGTCGTTTGGTAGAAATCCACGTGCGCGTTCTGCAAAAAGCACCATTTGCATGCACATCTTGTGGTTTTGCAGAAAACTTCATCCGCGTCTACCAAAAGATGCATGTGCATGCTTAAAACGCGTTTTCGCACAAATGCGTGCGCGGGTGCTAAAAAGAGCAGCATCGGCATGCTTAGCACGTCGTTTGGTAGAAATCCACGTGCGCGTTCTGCAAAAAGCACCATTTGCATGCACATCTTGTGGTTTTGCAGAAAACTTCATCCGCGTCTACCAAAAGATGCATGTGCATGCTTAAAACGCGTTTTCGCACAAATGCGTGCGCGGGTGCTAAAAAGAGCAGCATCGGCATGCTTAGCACGTCGTTTGGTAGAAATCCACGTGCGCGTTCTGCCAAAAGCACCATTTGCATGCACATCTTGTGGTTTTGCAGAAAACTTCATCCGCGTCTACCAAAAGATGCATGTGCATGCTTAAAACGCGTTTTCGCACAAATCCGTGCGCGGGTGCTAAAAAGAGCAGCATCGGCAAGCTTAGCACATCGTTTGGTAGAAATCCACGTGCGCGTTCTGCAAAAAGCACCATTTGCATGCACATCTTGTGGTTTTGCAGAAAACTTCATCCGCGTCTACCAAAAGATGCATGTGCATGCTTAAAACGCGTTTTCGCACAAATGCGTGCGCGGGTGCTAAAAAGAGCAGCATCGGCATGCTTAGCACTTCGTTTGGTAGAAATCCACGTGCGCGTTCTGCCAAAAGCACCATTCGCATGCACATCTTGTGGTTTTGCAGAAAACTTCATCCGCGTCTACCAAAAGATGCATGTGCATGCTTAAAACGCGTTTTCGCACAAATCCGTGCGCGGGTGCTAAAAAGAGCAGCATCGGCATGCTTAGCACGTCGTTTGGTAGAAATCCACGTGCGCGTTCTGCAAAAAGCACCATTTGCATGCACATCTTGTGGTTTTGCAGAAAACCTTATCCGCGTCTACCAAAAGATGCATGTGCATGCTTAAAACGCGTTTTCGCACAAATGCGTCCGCGGGTGCTATAAAGAGCAGCATCGGCATGCTTAGCACGTCGTTTGGTAGAAATCCACGAGCGCGTTCTGCAAAAAGCACCATTTGCATGCACATCTTGCGGTTTTGCAGAAAACTTCATCCGCGTCTACCAAAAGATGCATGTGCATGCTTAAAACGCGTTTTCGCACAAATGCGTGCCCGGGTGCTAAAAAGAGCAGCATCGGCATGCTTAGCACGTCGTTTGGTAGAAATCCACGTGCGCGTTCTGCCAAAAGCACCATTTGCATGCACATCTTGTGGTTTTGCAGAAAACTTCATCCGCGTCTACCAAAAGATGCATGTGCATGCTTAAAACGCGTTTTCGCACAAATCCGTGCGCGGGTGCTAAAAAGAGCAGCATCGGCATGCTTAGCACGTCGTTTGGTAGAAATCCACGTGCGCGTTCTGCAAAAAGCACCATTTGCATGCACATCTTGTGGTTTTGCAGAAAACTTCATCCGCGTCTACCAAAAGATGCATGTGCATGCTTAAAACGCGTTTTCGCACAAATGCGTGCGCGGGTGCTAAAAAGAGCAGCATCGGCATGCTTAGCATGTCGTTTGGTAGAAATCCACGTGCGCGTTCTGCCAAAAGCACCATTTGCATGCACATCTTGTGGTTTTGCAGAAAACTTCATCCGCGTCTACCAAAAGATGCATGTGCATGCTTAAAACGCGTTTTCGCACAAATCCGTGCGCGGGTGCTAAAAAGAGCAGCATCGGCATGCTTAGCACGTCGTTTGGTAGAAATCCACGTGCGCGTTCTGCAAAAAGCACCATTTGCATGCACATCTTGTGGTTTTGCAGAAAACTTCATCCGCGTCTACCAAAAGATGCATGTGCATGCTTAAAACGCGTTTTCGCACAAATGCGTGCGCGGGTGCTAAAAAGAGCACCATCGGCATGCTTAGCACGTTGTTTGGTAGAAATCCACGTGCGCGTTCTGCAAAAAGCACCATTTGCATGCACATCTTGTGGTTTTGCAGAAAACTTCATCCGCGTCTACCAAAAGATGCATGTGCATGCTTAAAATGCGTTTTCGCACAAATGCGTGCGCGGGTGCTAAAAAGAGCAGCATCGGCATGCTTAGCACTTCGTTTGGTAGAAATCCACGTGCGCGTTCTGCAAAAAGCACCATTTGCATGCACATCTTGTGGTTTTGCAGAAAACTTCATCCGCGTCTACCAAAAGATGCATGTGCATGCCTAAAACGCGTTTTCGCACAAATGCGTGCGCGGGTGCTAAAAATAGCAGCATCGGCATGCTTAGCACGTCGTTTGGTAGAAATCCACGTGCGCGTTCTGCAAAAAGCACCATTTGCATGCACATCTTGTGGTTTTGCAGAAAACTTCATCCGCGTCTACCAAAAGATGCATGTGCATGCTTAAAACGCGTTTTCGCACAAATGCGTGCGCGGGTGCTAAAAAGAGCAGCATCGGCATGCTTAGCACGTCGTTTGGTAGAAATCCACGTGCGCGTTCTGCCAAAAGCACCATTTGCATGCACATCTTGTGGTTTTGCAGAAAACTTCATCCGCGTCTACCAAAAGATGCATGTGCATGCTTAAAACGCGTTTTCGCACAAATCCGTGCGCGGGTGCTAAAAAGAGCAGCATCGGCATGCTTAGCACGTCGTTTGGTAGAAATCCACGTGCGCGTTCTGCAAAAAGCACCATTTGCATGCACATCTTGTGGTTTTGCAGAAAACCTTATCCGCGTCTACCAAAAGATGCATGTGCATGCTTAAAACGCGTTTTCGCACAAATGCGTGCGCGGGTGCTAAAAAGAGCAGCATCGGCATGCTTAGCACGTCGTTTGGTAGAAATCCACGAGCGCGTTCTGCAAAAAGCACCATTTGCATGCACATCTTGTGGTTTTGCAGAAAACTTCATCCGCGTCTACCAAAAGATGCATGTGCATGCTTAAAACGCGTTTTCGCACAAATGCGTGCGCGGGTGCTAAAAAGAGCAGCATCGGCATGCTTAGCACGTCGTTTGGTAGAAATCCACGTGCGCGTTCTGCCAAAAGCACCATTTGCATGCACATCTTGTGGTTTTGCAGAAAACTTCATCCGCGTCTACCAAAAGATGCATGTGCATGCTTAAAACGCGTTTTCGCACAAATCCGTGCGCGGGTGCTAAAAAGAGCAGCATCGGCATGCTTAGCACGTCGTTTGGTAGAAATCCACGTGCGCGTTCTGCAAAAAGCACCATTTGCATGCACATCTTGTGGTTTTGCAGAAAACTTCATCCGCGTCTACCAAAAGATGCATGTGCATGCTTAAAACGCGTTTTCGCACAAATGCGTGCGCGGGTGCTAAAAAGAGCAGCATCGGCATGCTTAGCACGTCGTTTGGTAGAAATCCACGTGCGCGTTCTGCCAAAAGCACCATTTGCATGCACATCTTGTGGTTTTGCAGAAAACTTCATCCGCGTCTACCAAAAGATGCATGTGCATGCTTAAAACGCGTTTTCGCACAAATCCGTGCGCGGGTGCTAAAAAGAGCAGCATCGGCATGCTTAGGAAGTCGTTTGGTAGAAATCCACGTGCGCGCTCTGCAAAAAGCACCATTTGCATGCACATCTTGTGGTTTTGCAGAAAACTTCATCCGCGTCTACCAAAAGATGCATGTGCATGCTTAAAACGCGTTTTCGCACAAATGCGTGCGCGGGTGCTAAAAAGAGCAGCATCGGCATGCTTAGCACGTCGTTTGGTAGAAATCCACGAGCGCGTTCTGCAAAAAGCACCATTTGCATGCACATCTTGTGGTTTTGCAGAAAACTTCATCCGCGTCTACCAAAAGATGCATGTGCATGCTTAAAACGCGTTTTCGCACAAATGCGTGCGCGGGTGCTAAAAAGAGCAGCATCAGCATGCTTAGCACGTCGTTTGGTAGAAATCCACGTGCGCGTTCTGCAAAAAGCACCATTTGCATGCACATCTTGTGGTTTTGCAGAAAACTTCATCCGCGTCTACCAAAAGATGCATGTGCATGCTTAAAACGCGTTTTCGCACAAATGCGTGCGCGGGTGCTAAAAAGAGCAGCATCGGCATGCTTAGCACGTCGTTTGGTAGAAATCCACGAGCGCGTTCTGCAAAAAGCACCATTTGCATGCACATCTTGTGGTTTTGCAGAAAACTTCATCCGCGTCTACCAAAAGATGCATGTGCATGCTTAAAACGCGTTTTCGCACAAATGCGTGCGCGGGTGCTAAAAAGAGCAGCATCGGCATGCTTAGCACGTCGTTTGGTAGAAATCCACGTGCGCGTTCTGCAAAAAGCACCATTTGCATGCACATCTTGTGGTTTTGCAGAAAACTTCATCCGCGTCTACCAAAAGATGCATGTGCATGCTTAAAACGCGTTTTCGCACAAATGCGTGCGCGGGTGCTAAAAATAGCAGCATCGGCATGCTTAGCACGTCGTTTGGTAGAAATCCACGTGCGCGTTCTGCAAAAAGCACCATTTGCATGCACATCTTGTGGTTTTGCAGAAAACTTCATCCGCGTCTACCAAAAGATGCATGTGCATGCTTAAAACGCGTTTTCGCACAAATGCGTGCGCGGGTGCTAAAAAGAGCAGCATCGGCATGCTTAGCACGTCGTTTGGTAGAAATCCACGTGCGCGTTCTGCAAAAAGCACCATTTGCATGCACATCTTGTGGTTTTGCAGAAAACTTCATCCGCGTCTACCAAAAGATGCATGTGCATGCTTAAAACGCGTTTTCGCACAAATGCGTGCGCGGGTGCTAAAAAGAGCAGCATCGGCATGCTTAGCACGTCGTTTAGTAGAAATCCACGTGCGCGTTCTGCAAAAAGCACCATTTGCATGCACATCTTGTGGTTTTGCAGAAAACTTCATCCGCGTCTACCAAAAGATGCATGTGCATGCTTAAAACGCGTTTTCGCACAAATGCGTGCGCGGGTGCTAAAAAGAGCAGCATCGGCATGCTTAGCACGTCGTTTGGTAGAAATCCACGTGCGCGTTCTGCCAAAAGCACCATTTGCATGCACATCTTGTGGTTTTGCAGAAAACTTCATCCGCGTCTACCAAAAGATGCATGTGCATGCTTAAAACGGGTTTTCGCACAAATCCGTGCGCGGGTGCTAAAAAGAGCAGCATCGGCATGCTTAGCACGTCGTTTGGTAGAAATCCACGTGCGCGTTCTGCAAAAAGCACCATTTGCATGCACATCTTGTGGTTTTGCAGAAAACTTCATCCGCGTCTACCAAAAGATGCATGTGCATGCTTAAAACGCGTTTTCGCACAAATGCGTGCGCAGGTGCTAAAAAGAGCAGCATCGGCATGCTTAGCACGTCGTTTGGTAGAAATCCACGTGCGCGTTCTGCCAAAAGCACCATTTGCATGCACATCTTGTGGTTTTGCAGAAAACTTTATCCGCGTCTACCAAAAGATGCATGTGCATGCTTAAAACGCGTTTTCGCACAAATCCGTGCGCGGGTGCTAAAAAGAGCAGCATCGGCATGCTTAGCACGTCGTTTGGTAGAAATCCACGTGCGCGTTCTGCCAAAAGCACCATTTGCATGCACATCTTGTGGTTTTGCAGAAAACTTCATCCGCGTCTACCAAAAGATGCATGTGCATGCTTAAAACGCGTTTTCGCACAAATCCGTGCGCGGGTGCTAAAAAGAGCAGCATCGGCATGCTTAGCACGTCGTTTGGTAGAAATCCACGTGCGCGTTCTGCAAAAAGCACCATTTGCATGCACATCTTGTGGTTTTGCAGAAAACTTCATCCGCGTCTACCAAAAGATGCATGTGCATGCTTAAAACGCGTTTTCGCACAAATGCGTGCGCGGGTGCTAAAAAGAGCAGCATCGTCATGCTTAGCACGTCGTTTGGTAGAAATCCACGTGCGCGTTCTGCCAAAAGCACCATTTGCATGCACATCTTGTGGTTTTGCAGAAAACTTCATCCGCGTCTACCAAAAGATGCATGTGCATGCTTAAAACGGGTTTTCGCACAAATCCGTGCGCGGGTGCTAAAAAGAGCAGCATCGGCATGCTTAGCACGTCGTTTGGTAGAAATCCACGTGCGCGTTCTGCAAAAAGCACCATTTGCATGCACATCTTGTGGTTTTGCAGAAAACTTCATCCGCGTCTACCAAAAGATGCATGTGCATGCTTAAAACGCGTTTTCGCACAAATGCGTGCGCGGGTGCTAAAAAGAGCAGCATCGGCATGCTTAGCACGTCGTTTGGTAGAAATCCACGTGCGCGTTCTGCCAAAAGCACCATTTGCATGCACATCTTGTGGTTTTGCAGAAAACTTTATCCGCGTCTACCAAAAGATGCATGTGCATGCTTAAAACGCGTTTTCGCAAAAATCCGTGCGCGGGTGCTAAAAAGAGCAGCATCGGCATGCTTAGCACGTCGTTTGGTAGAAATCCACGTGCGCGTTCTGCCAAAAGCACCATTTGCATGCACATCTTGTGGTTTTGCAGAAAACTTCATCCGCGTCTACCAAAAGATGCATGTGCATGCTTAAAACGCGTTTTCGCACAAATCCGTGCGCGGGTGCTAAAAAGAGCAGCATCGGCATGCTTAGCACGTCGTTTGGTAGAAATCCACGTGCGCGTTCTGCAAAAAGCACCATTTGCATGCACATCTTGTGGTTTTGCAGAAAACTTCATCCGCGTCTACCAAAAGATGCATGTGCATGCTTAAAACGCGTTTTCGCACAAATGCGTGCGCGGGTGCTAAAAAGAGCAGCATCGTCATGCTTAGCACGTCGTTTGGTAGAAATCCACGTGCGCGTTCTGCAAAAAGCACCATTTGCATGCACATCTTGTGGTTTTGCAGAAAACTTCATCCGCGTCTACCAAAAGATGCATGTGCATGCTTAAAACGCGTTTTCGCACAAATGCGTGCGCGGGTGCTAAAAAGAGCAGCATCGGCATGCTTAGCACGTCGTTTGGTAGAAATCCACGTGCGCGTTCTGCAAAAAGCACCATTTGCATGCACATCTTGTGGTTTTGCAGAAAACTTCATCCGCGTCTACCAAAAGATGCATGTGCATGCTTAAAACGCGTTTTCGCACAAATCCGTGCGCGGGTGCTAAAAAGAGCAGCATCGGCATGCTTAGCACGTCGTTTGGTAGAAATCCACGTGCGCGTTCTGCCAAAAGCACCATTTGCATGCACATCTTGTGGTTTTGCAGAAAACTTCATCCGCGTCTACCAAAAGATGCATGTGCATGCTTAAAACGCGTTTTCGCACAAATCCGTGCGCGGGTGCTAAAAAGAGCAGCATCGGCATGCTTAGCACGTCGTTTGGTAGAAATCCACGTGCGCGTTCTGCAAAAAGCACCATTTGCATGCACATCTTGTGGTTTTGCAGAAAACTTCATCCGCGTCTACCAAAAGATGCATGTGCATGCTTAAAACGCGTTTTCGCACAAATGCGTGTGCGGGTGCTAAAAAGAGCAGCATCGGCATGCTTAGCACGTCGTTTGGTAGAAATCCACGTGCGCGTTCTGCAAAAAGCACCATTTGCATGCACATCTTGTGGTTTTGCAGAAAACTTCATCCGCGTCTACCAAAAGATGCATGTGCATGCTTAAAACGCGTTTTCGCACAAATGCGTGCACGGGTGCTAAAAAGAGCAGCATCGGCATGCTTAGCACGTCGTTTGGTAGAAATCCACGTGCGCGTTCTGCCAAAAGCACCATTTGCATGCACATCTTGTGGTTTTGCAGAAAACTTCATCCGCGTCTACCAAAAGATGCATGTGCATGCTTAAAACGCGTTTTCGCACAAATGCGTGCGCGAGTGCTAAAAAGAGCAGCATCGGCATGCTTAGCACGTCGTTTGGTAGAAATCCACGTGCGCGTTCTGCCAAAAGCACCATTTGCATGCACATCTTGTGGTTTTGCAGAAAACTTCATCCGCGTCTACCAAAAAATGCATGTGCATGCTTAAAACGCGTTTTCGCACAAATCCGTCCGCGGGTGCTAAAAAGAGCAGCATCGGCAAGCTTAGCACGTCGTTTGGTAGAAATCCACGTGCGCGTTCTGCAAAAAGCACCATTTGCATGCACATCTTGTGGTTTTGCAGAAAACTTCATCCGCGTCTACCAAAAGATGCATGTGCATGCTTAAAACGCGTTTTCGCACAAATGCGTGCGCGGGTGCTAAAAAGAGCAGCATCGGCATGCTTAGCACGTCGTTTGGTAGAAATCCACGTGCGCGTTCTGCCAAAAGCACCATTTGCATGCACATTTTGTGGTTTTGCAGAAAACTTCATCCGCGTCTACCAAAAGATGCATGTGCATGCTTAAAACGCGTTTTCGCAAAAATCCGTGCGCGGGTGCTAAAAAGAGCAGCATCGGCATGCTTAGCACGTCGTTTGGTAGAAATCCACGTGCGCGTTCTGCCAAAAGCACCATTTGCATGCACATCTTGTGGTTTTGCAGAAAACTTCATCCGCGTCTACCAAAAGATGCATGTGCATGCTTAAAACGCGTTTCCGCACAAATCCGTGCGCGGGTGCTAAAAAGAGCAGCATCGGCTAGCTTAGCACATCGTTTGGTAGAAATCCACGTGCGCGTTCTGCAAAAAGCACCATTTGCATGCACATCTTGTGGTTTTGCAGAAAACTTCATCCGCGTCTACCAAAAGATGCATGTGCATGCTTAAAACGCGTTTTCGCACAAATGCGTGCGCGGGTGCTAAAAAGAGCAGCATCGGCATGCTTAGCACGTCGCTTGGTAGAAATCCACGTGCGCGTTCTGCAAAAAGCACCATTTGCATGCACATCTTGTGGTTTTGCAGAAAACTTCATCCGCGTCTACCAAAAGATGCATGTGCATCCTTAAAACGCGTTTTCGCACAAATGCGTGCGCGGGTGCTAAAAAGAGCAGCATCGGCTTGCTTAGCACGTCGTTTGGTAGAAATCCACGTGCGCGTTCTGCCAAAAGCACCATTTGCATGCACATCTTGTGGTTTTGCAGAAAACTTCATCCGCGTCTACCAAAAGATGCATGTGCATGCTTAAAACGCGTTTTCGCACAAATCCGTGCGCGGGTGCTAAAAAGAGCAGCATCGGCATGCTTAGCACGTCGTTTGGTAGAAATCCACGTGCGCGTTCTGCCAAAAGCACCATTTGCATGCACATCTTGTGGTTTTGCAGAAAACTTCATCCGCGTCTACCAAAAGATGCATGTGCATGCTTAAAACGCGTTTTCGCACAAATCCGTGCGCGGGTGCTAAAAAGAGCAGCATCGGCATGCTTAGCACGTCGTTTGGTAGAAATCCACGTGCGCGTTCTGCAAAAAGCACCATTTGCATGCACATCTTGTGGTTTTGCAGAAAACTTCATCCGCGTCTACCAAAAGATGCATGTGCATGCTTAAAACGCGTTTTCGCACAAATGCGTGCGCGGGTGCTAAAAAGAGCAGCATCGGCATGCTTAGCACGTCGTTTGGTAGAAATCCACGTGCGCGTTCTGCAAAAAGCACCATTTGCATGCACATCTTGTGGTTTTGCAGAAAACTTCATCCGCGTCTACCAAAAGATGCATGTGCATGCTTAAAACGCGTTTTCGCACAAATGCGTGCGCGGGTGCTAAAAAGAGCAGCATCGGCATGCTTAGCACGTCGTTTGGTAGAAATCCACGTGCGCGTTCTGCAAAAAGCACCATTTGCATGCACATCTTGTGGTTTTGCAGAAAACTTCATCCGCGTCTACCAAAAGATGCATGTGCATGCTTAAAACGCGTTTTCGCACAAATGCGTGCGCGGGTGCTAAAAAGAGCAGCATCGGCATGCTTAGCACGTCGTTTGGTAGAAATCCACGTGCGCGTTCTGCCAAAAGCACCATTTGCATGCACATCTTGTGGTTTTGCAGAAAACTTCATCCGCGTCTACCAAAAGATGCATGTGCATGCTTAAAACGCGTTTTCGCACAAATCCGTGTGCGGGTGCTAAAAAGAGCAGCATCGGCAAGCTTAGCACGTCGTTTGGTAGAAATCCACGTGCGCGTTCTGCAAAAAGCACCATTTGCATGCACATCTTGTGGTTTTGCAGAAAACTTCATCCGCGTCTACCAAAAGATGCATGTGCATGCTTAAAACGCGTTTTCGCACAAATGCGTGCGCGGGTGCTAAAAAGAGCAGCATCGGCATGCTTAGCACGTCGTTTGGTAGAAATCCACGTGCGCGTTCTGCCAAAAGCACCATTTGCATGCACATTTTGTGGTTTTGCAGAAAACTTCATCCGCGTCTACCAAAAGATGCATGTGCATGCTTAAAACGCGTTTTCGCACAAATCCGTGCGCGGGTGCTAAAAAGAGCAGCATCGGCATGCTTAGCACGTCGTTTGGTAGAAATCCACGTGCGCGTTCTGCCAAAAGCACCATTTGCATGCACATCTTGTGGTTTTGCAGAAAACTTCATCCGCGTCTACCAAAAGATGCATGTGTATGCTTAAAACGCGTTTCCGCACAAATCCGTGCGCGGGTGCTAAAAAGAGCAGCATCGGCTAGCTTAGCACATCGTTTGGTAGAAATCCACGTGCGCGTTCTGCAAAAAGCACCATTTGCATGCACATCTTGTGGTTTTGCAGAAAACTTCATCCGCGTCTACCAAAAGATGCATGTTTCATGCTTAAAACGCGTTTTCGCACAAATGCGTGCGCGGGTGCTAAAAAGAGCAGCATCGGCATGCTTAGCACGTCGCTTGGTAGAAATCCACGTGCGCGTTCTGCAAAAAGCACCATTTGCATGCACATCTTGTGGTTTTGCAGAAAACTTCATCCGCGTCTACCAAAAGATGCATGTGCATCCTTAAAACGCGTTTTCGCACAAATGCGTGCGCGGGTGCTAAAAAGAGCAGCATCGGCATGCTTAGCACGTCGTTTGGTAGAAATCCACGTGCGCGTTCTGCAAAAAGCACCATTTGCATGCACATCTTGTGGTTTTGCAGAAAACTTCATCCGCGTCTACCAAAAGATGCATGTGCATGCTTAAAACGCGTTTTCGCACAAATGCGTGCGCGGGTGCTAAAAAGAGCAGCATCGGCATGCTTAGCACGTCGTTTGGTAGAAATCCACGTGCGCGTTCTGCAAAAAGCACCATTTGCATGCACATCTTGTGGTTTTGCAGAAAACTTCATCCGCGTCTACCAAAAGATGCATGTGCATGCTTAAAACGCGTTTTCGCACAAATGCGTGCGCGGGTGCTAAAAAGAGCAGCATCGGCATGCTTAGCACGTCGTTTGGTAGAAATCCACGTGCGCGTTCTGCCAAAAGCACCATTTGCATGCACATCTTGTGGTTTTGCAGAAAACTTCATCCGCGTCTACCAAAAGATGCATGTGCATGCTTAAAAAGCGTTTTCGCACAAATCCGTGCGCGGGTGCTAAAAAGAGCAGCATCGGCATGCTTAGCACGTCGTTTGGTAGAAATCCACGTGCGCGTTCTGCAAAAAGCACCATTTGCATGCACATCTTGTGGTTTTGCAGAAAACTTCATCCGCGTCTACCAAAACATGCATGTGCATGCTTAAAACGCGTTTTCGCACAAATGCGTGCGCGAGTGCTAAAAAGAGCAGCATCGGCATGCTTAGCACGTCGTTTGGTAGAAATCCACGTGCGCGTTCTGCCAAAAGCACCATTTGCATGCACATCTTGCGGTTTTGCAGAAAACTTCATCCGCGTCTACCAAAAAATGCATGTGCATGCTTAAAACGCGTTTTCGCACAAATCCGTGCGCGGGTGCTAAAAAGAGCAGCATCGGCAAGCTTAGCACGTCGTTTGGTAGAAATCCACGTGCGCGTTCTGCAAAAAGCACTATTTGCATGCACATCTTGTGGTTTTGCAGAAAACTTCATCCGCGTCTACCAAAAGATGCATGTGCATGCTTAAAACGCGTTTTCGCACAAATGCGTGCGCGGGTGCTAAAAAGAGCAGCATCGGCATGCTTAGCACGTCGTTTGGTAGAAATCCACGTGCGCGTTCTGCCAAAAGCACCATTTGCATGCACATTTTGTGGTTTTGCAGAAAACTTCATCCGCGTCTACCAAAAGATGCATGTGCATGCTTAAAACGCGTTTTCGCACAAATGCGTGCGCGAGTGCTAAAAAGAGCAGCATCGGCATGCTTAGCACGTCGTTTGGTAGAAATCCACGAGCGCGTTCTGCAAAAAGCACCATTTGCATGCACATCTTGTGGTTTTGCAGAAAACTTCATCTGCGTCAACCAAAAGATGCATGTGCATGCTTAAAACGCGTTTTCGCACAAATGCGTGCGCGGGTGCTAAAAAGAGCAGCATCGGCATGCTTAGCACGTCGTTTGGTAGAAATCCACGTGCGCGTTCTGCCAAAAGCACCATTTGCATGCACATATTGTGGTTTTGCAGAAAACTTCATCCGCGTCTACCAAAAGATGCATGTGCATGCTTAAAACGCGTTTTCGCACAAATCCGTGCGCGGGTGCTAAAAAGAGCAGCATCGGCATGCTTAGCACGTCGTTTGGTAGAAATCCACGTGCGCGTTCTGCCAAAAGCACCATTTGCATGCACATCTTGTGGTTTTGCAGAAAACTTCATCCGCGTCTACCAAAAGATGCATGTGCATGCTTAAAACGCGTTTTCGCACAAATCCGTGCGCGGGTGCTAAAAAGAGCAGCATCGGCATGCTTAGCACGTCGTTTGGTAGAAATCCACGTGCGCGTTCTGCAAAAAGCACCATTTGCATGCACATCTTGTGGTTTTGCAGAAAACTTCATCCGCGTCTACCAAAAGATGCATGTGCATGCTTAAAACGCGTTTTCGCACAAATGCGTGCGCGGGTGCTAAAAAGAGCAGCATCGGCATGCTTAGCACGTCGTTTGGTAGAAATCCACGAGCGCGTTCTGCAAAAAGCACCATTTGCATGCACATCTTGTGGTTTTGCAGAAAACTTCATCCGCGTCTACCAAAAGATGCATGTGCATGCTTAAAACGCGTTTTCACACAAATGCGTGCGCGGGTGCTAAAAAGAGCAGCATCGACATGCTTAGCACGTCGTTTGGTAGAAATCCACGTGCGCGTTCTGCCAAAAGCACCATTTGCATGCACATCTTGTGGTTTTGCAGAAAACTTCATCCGCGTCTACCAAAAGATGCATGTGCATGCTTAAAACGCGTTTTCGCACAAATCCGTGCGCGGGTGCTAAAAAGAGCAGCATCGGCATGCTTAGCACGTCGTTTGGTAGAAATCCACGTGCGCGTTCTGCAAAAAGCACCATTTGCATGCACATCTTGTGGTTTTGCAGAAAACTTCATCCGCGTCTACCAAAAGATGCATGTGCATGCTTAAAACGCGTTTTCGCGCAAATGCGTGCGCGGGTGCTAAAAAGATTAGCATCGGCATGCTTAGCACGTCGTTTGGTAGAAATCCACGTGCGCGTTCTGCAAAAAGCACCATTTGCATGCACATCTTGTGGTTTTGCAGAAAACTTCATCCGCGTCTACCAAAAGATGCATGTGCATGCTTAAAACGCGTTTTCGCACAAATGCGTGCGCGGGTGCTAAAAAGAGCAGCATCGGCATGCTTAGCACGTCGTTTGGTAGAAATCCACGTGCGCGTTCTGCCAAAAGCACCATTTGCATGCACATCTTGTGGTTTGCAGAAAACTTCATCCGCGTCTACCAAAAGATGCATGTGCATGCTTAAAACGCGTTTTCGCACAAATCCGTGCGCGGGTGCTAAAAAGAGCAGCATCGGCATGCTTAGCACGTCGTTTGGTAGAAATCCACGTGCGCGTTCTGCAAAAAGCACCATTTGCATGCACATCTTGTGGTTTTGCAGAAAACTTCATCCGCGTCTACCAAAAGATGCATGTGCATGCTTAAAACGCGTTTTCGCACAAATGCGTGCGCGGGTGCTAAAAAGAGCAGCATCGGCATGCTTAGCACGTCGTTTGGTAGAAATCCACGTGCGCGTTCTGCCAAAAGCACCATTTGCATGCACATCTTGTGGTTTTGCAGAAAACTTCATCCACGTCTACCAAAAGATGCATGTGCATGCTTAAACCGCGTTTTCGCACAAATCCGTGCGCGGGTGCTAAAAGAGCAGCATCGGCAAGCTTAGCACGTCGTTTGGTAGAAATCCACGTGCGCGTTCTACAAAAAGCACCATTTGCATGCACATCTTGTGGTTTTGCAGAAAACTTCATTCGCGTCTACCAAAAGATGCATGTGCATGCTTAAAACGCGTTTTCGCACAAATGCGTGCGCGGGTGCTAAAAAGAGCAGCATCGGCATGCTTAGCACGTCGTTTGGTAGAAATCCACGTGCGCGTTCTGCCAAAAGCACCATTTGCATGCACATCTTGTGGTTTTGCAGAAAACTTCATCCGCGTCTACCAAAAGATGCATGTGCATGCTTAAAACGCGTTTTCGCACAAATGCGTGCGCGGGTGCTAAAAAGAGCAGCATCGGCATGCTTAGCACGTCGTTTGGTAGAAATCCACGTGCGCGTTCTGCCAAAAGCACCATTTGCATAGCACATCTTGTGGTTTTGCAGAAAACTTCATCCGCGTCTACCAAAAGATGCATGTGCATGCTTAAAACGCGTTTTCGCACAAATCCGTGCGCGGGTGCTAAAAAGAGCAGCATCGGCATGCTTAGCACGTCGTTTGGTAGAAATCCACGTGCGCGTTCTGCCAAAAGCACCATTTGCATGCACATCTTGTGGTTTTGCAGAAAACTTCATCCGCGTCTACCAAAAGATGCATGTGCATGCATAAAACGCGTTTTCGCACAAATCCGTGCGCGGGTGCTAAAAAGAGCAGCATCGGCATGCTTAGCACGTCGTTTGGTAGAAATCCACGTGCGCGTTCTGCCAAAAGCACCATTTGCATGCACATCTTGTGGTTTTGCAGAAAACTTCATCCGCGTCTACCAAAAGATGCATGTGCATGCTTCAAACGCGTTTTCGCACAAATCCGTGCGCGGGTGCTAAAAAGAGCAGCATCGGCATGCTTAGCACGTCGTTTGGTAGAAATCCACGTGCGCGTTCTGCCAAAAGCACCATTTGCATGCACATCTTCTGGTTTTGCAGAAAACTTCATCCGCGTCTACCAAAAGATGCATGTGCATGCTTCAAACGCGTTTTCGCACAAATCCGTGCGCGGGTGCTAAAAAGAGCAGCATCGGCATGCTTAGCACGTCGTTTGGTAGAAATCCACGTGCGCGTTCTGCCAAAAGCACCATTTGCATGCACATCTTGTGCTTTTGCAGAGAACTTCATCCGCGTCTACCAAAAGATGCATGTGCATGCTTAAAACGCGTTTTCGCACAAATCCGTGCGCGGGTGCTAAAAAGAGCAGCATCGGCATGCTTAGCACGTCGTTTGGTAGAAATCCACGTGCGCGTTCTGCCAAAAGCACCATTTGCATGCACATCTTGTGGTTTTGCAGAAAACTTCATCCGCGTCTACCAAAAGATGCATGTGCATGCATAAAACGCGTTTTCGCACAAATCCGTGCGCGGGTGCTAAAAAGAGCAGCATCGGCATGCTTAGCACGTCGTTTGGTAGAAATCCACGTGCGCGTTCTGCCAAAAGCACCATTTGCATGCACATCTTGTGGTTTTGCAGAAAACTTCATCCGCGTCTACCAAAAGATGCATGTGCATGCTTCAAACGCGTTTTCGCACAAATCCGTGCGCGGGTGCTAAAAAGAGCAGCATCGGCATGCTTAGCACGTCGTTTGGTAGAAATCCACGTGCGCGTTCTGCCAAAAGCACCATTTGCATGCACATCTTCTGGTTTTGCAGAAAACTTCATCCGCGTCTACCAAAAGATGCATGTGCATGCTTCAAACGCGTTTCATGCTTAGCACGTCGTTTGGTAGAAATCCACGTGCGCGTTCTGCCAAAAGCACCATTTGCATGCACATCTTGTGCTTTTGCAGAGAACTTCATCCGCGTCTACCAAAAGATGCATGTGCATGCTTAAAACGCGTTTTCGCACAAATCCGTGCGCGGGTGCTAAAAAAAGCAGCATCGGCATGCTTAGCACGTCGTTTGGTAGAAATCCTCGTGCGCGTTCTGCCAAAAGCACCATTTGCATGCAGATCTTCTGGTTTTGCAGAAAACTTCATCCGCGTCTACCAAAAGATGCATGTGCATGCTTCAAACGCGTTTTCGCACAAATCCGTGCGTGGGTGCTAAAAAGAGCAGCATCGGCATGCTTAGCACGTCGTTTGGTAGAAATCCACGTGCGCGTTCTGCCAAAACCACCATTTGCATGCATATCTTGTGGTTTTGCAGAAAACTTCATCCGCGTCTACCAAAAGATGCATGTGCATGCTTAAAACTCGTTTTCGCACAAATCCGTGCGCGGGTGCTAAAAAGAGCAGCATCGGCATGCTTAGCACGTTATTTGGTAGAAATCCACGTGCGCGTTCTGCCAAAAGCACCATTTGCATGCACATCTTGTGGTTTTGCAGAAAACTTCATCCGCGTCTACCAAAAGAAGCATGTGCATGCTTAAAAGGCGTTTTCGCACAAATCCGTGCGCGGGTGCTAAAAAGAGCAGCATCGGCATGCTTAGCACGTCGTTTGGTAGAAATCCACGTGCGCGTTCTGCTAAAAGCACCATTTGCATGCACATCTTGTGGTTTTGCAGAAAACTTCATCCGCGTCTACCAAAAGATGCATGTGCATGCTTAAAACGCGTTTTCGCACAAATCCGTGCGCGGGTGCTAAAAAGAGCAGCATCGGCATGCTTAGCACGTCGTTTGGTAGAAATCCACGTGCGCGTTCTGCCAAAAGCACCATTTGCATGCACATCTTGTGGTATTGCAGAAAACTTCATCCGCGTCTACCAAAAGATGCATGTGCATGCTTAAAACGCGTTTTCGCAAAAATCCGTGCGCGGGTGCTAAAAAGAGCAGCATCGGCATGCTTAGCACGTCGTTTGGTAGAAATCCACGTGCGCGTTCTGCCAAAAGCACCATTTGCATGCACATCTTGTGCTTTTGCAGAAAACTTCATCCGCGTCTACCAAAAGATGCATGTGCATGCTTAAAACGCGTTTTCGCACAAATCCGTGCGCGGGTGCTAAAAAGAGCAGCATCGGCATGCTTAGCACGTCGTTTGGTAGAAATCCTCGTGCGCGTTCTGCCAAAAGCACCATTTGCATGCACATCTTCTGGTTTTGCAGAAAACTTCATCCGCGTCTACCAAAAGATGCATGTGCATGCTTCAAACGCGTTTTCGCACAAATCCGTGCGCGGGTGCTAAAAAGAGCAGCATCGGCATGCTTAGCACGTCGTTTGGTAGAAATCCACGTGCGCGTTCTGCCAAAAGCACCATTTGCATGCATATCTTGTGGTTTTGCAGAAAACTTCATCCGCGTCTACCAAAAGATGCATGTGCATGCTTAAAACTCGTTTTCGCACAAATCCGTGCGCGGGTGCTAAAAAGAGCAGCATCGGCATGCTTAGCACGTCATTTGGTAGAAATCCACGTGCGCGTTCTCCCAAAAGCACCATTTGCATGCACATCTTGTGGTTTTGCAGAAAACTTCATCCGCGTCTACCAAAAGAAGCATGTGCATGCTTAAAAGGCGTTTTCGCACAAATCCGTGCGCGGGTGCTAAAAAGAGCAGCATCGGCATGCTTAGCACGTCGTTTGGTAGAAATCCACGTGCGCGTTCTGCCAAAAGCACCATTTGCATGCACATCTTGTGGTTTTGCAGAAAACTTCATCCGCGTCTACCAAAAGATGCATGTGCATGCTTAAAACGCGTTTTCGCAAAAATCCGTGCGCGGGTGCTAAAAAGAGCAGCATCGGCATGCTTAGCACGTCGTTTGGTAGAAATCCACGTGCGCGTTCTGCCAAAAGCACCATTTGCATGCACATCTTGTGCTTTTGCAGAAAACTTCATCCGCGTCTACCAAAAGACGCATGTGCATGCTTAAAACGCGTTTTCGCACAAATCCGTGCGCGGGTGCTAAAAAGAGCAGCATCGGCATGCTTAGCACGTCGTTTGGTAGAAATCCACGTGCGCGTTCTGCCAAAAGCACTATTTGCATGCACATCTTGTGGTTTTGCAGAAAACATCATCCGCGTCTACCAAAAGGTGCATGTGCATGCTTAAAACGCGTTTTCGCACAAATCCGTGCGCGGGTGCTAAAAAGAGCAGCATCGGCATGCTTAGCACGTCGTTTGGTAGAAATCCACGTGCGCGTTCTGCCAAAAGCACCATTTGCATGCACATCTTGTGGTTTTGCAGAAAACTTCATCCGCGTCTACCAAAAGATGCATGTGCATCCTTAAAACGCGTTTTCGCACAAATCCGTGCGCGGGTGCTAAAAAGAGCAGCATCGGCATGCTTAGCACTTCGTTTGGTAGAAATCCACGTGCGCGTTCTGCCAAAAGCACCATTTGCATGCACATCTTGTGGTTTTGCAGAAAACTTCATCCGCGTCTACCAAAAGATGCATGAGCATGCTTAAAACGCGTTTTCGCACAAATGCGTGCGCGGGTGCTAAAAAGAGCAGCATCGGCATGCTTCGCACGTCGTTTGGTAGAAATCCACGTGCGCGTTCTGCCAAAAGCACCATTTGCATGCACATCTTGTGGTTTTGCAGAAAACTTCATCCGCGTCTACCAAAAGATGCATGTGCATGCTTAAAACGCGTTTTCGCAGAAATCCGTGTGCGGGTGCTAAAAAGAGCAGCATCGGCATGCTTAGCACGTCGTTTGGTAGAAATCCACGTGCGCGTTCTGCCAAAAGCACCATTTGCAAGCACATCTTGTGGTTTTGCAGAAAACTTCATCCGCGTCTACCAAAAGATGCATGTGCATGCTTAAAACGCGTTTTCGCACAAATCCGTGCGCGGGTGCTAAAAAGAGCAGCATCGGCATGCTTAGCACGTCGTTTGGTAGAAATCCACGTGCGCGTTCTGCCAAAAGCACCATTTGCATGCACATCTTGTGGTTTTGCAGAAAACTTCATCCGCGTCTACCAAAAGATGCATGTGCATGCATTAAAACGCGTTTTCGCACAAATCCGTGCGCGGGTGCTAAAAAGAGCAGCATCGGCATGCTTAGCACGTCGTTTGGTAGAAATCCACGTGCGCGTTCTGCCAAAAGCACCATTTGCATGCACATCTTGTGGTTTTGCAGAAAACTTCATCCGCGTCTACCAAAAGATGCATGTGCATGCTTCAAACGCGTTTTCGCACAAATCCGTGCGCGGGTGCTAAAAAGAGCAGCATCGGCATGCTTAGCACGTCGTTTGGTAGAAATCCACGTGCGCGTTCTGCCAAAAGCACCATTTGCATGCACATCTTGTGGTTTTGCAGAAAACTTCATCCGCGTCTACCAAAAGATGCATGTGCATGCTTAAAACTCGTTTTCGCACAAATCCGTGCGCGGGTGCTAAAAAGAGCAGCATCGGCATGCTTAGCACGTCATTTGGTAGAAATCCACGTGCGCGTTCTGCCAAAAGCACCATTTGCATGCAGATCTTGTGGTTTTGCAGAAAACTTCATCCGCGTCTACCAAAAGAAGCATGTGCATGCTTAAAAGGCGTTTTCGCACAAATCCGTGCGCGGGTGCTAAAAAGAGCAGCATCGGCATGCTTAGCACGTCGTTTGGTAGAAATCCACGTGCGCGTTCTGCCAAAAGCACCATTTGCATGCACATCTTGTGGTTTTGCAGAAAACTTCATCCGCGTCTACCAAAAGATGCATGTGCATGCTTAAAACGCGTTTTCGCACAAATCCGTGCGCGGGTGCTAAAAAGAGCAGCATCGGCATGCTTAGCACGTCGTTTGGTAGAAATCCACGTGCGCGTTCTGCCAAAAGCACCATTTGCATGCACATCTTGTGGTATTGCAGAAAACTTCATCCGCGTCTACCAAAAGATGCATGTGCATGCTTAAAACGCGTTTTCGCAAAAATCCGTGCGCGGGTGCTAAAAAGAGCAGCATCGGCATGCTTAGCACGTCGTTTGGTAGAAATCCACGTGCGCGTTCTGCCAAAAGCACCATTTGCATGCACATCTTGTGGTTTTGCAGAAAACTTCATCCGCGTCTACCAAAAGATGCATGTGCATGCTTAAAACGCGTTTTCGCACAAATCCGTGCGAGGGTGCTAAAAAGAGCAGCATCGGCATACTTAGCACGTCGTTTGGTAGAAATCTACGTGCGCGTTCTGCCAAAAGCACTATTTGCATGCACATCTTGTGTTTTTGCAGAAAACTTCATCCGCGTCTACCAAAAGATGCATGTGCATGCTTAAAACGCGTTTTCGCACAAGTGCCTCTTATTCTCGAGCGTAAAAAGTCGTGGTACATAAAAGCGGTACATAAAAGTATTCTTTTTCTCCAGTGTAAAGAAGGTGTGGTTCATAAAAGTGGTGCATAAAAGTTTTTTTTGTCGAGCGTAAAGAAGCCGTGGTACGTAAAAGTGGTACATAAAAGTGTTTTTTTTTATCTCGAGCATAAAGAAGCCGTGGTACATAAAAGTGGTACATATAAGTGTTTTTTTCTCGAGTGTTAAGAAATCGTGGTACATAAATGTGTTCTTTTACTCCAGCGTAAAGAAGCCGTGGTACATAAAAGTGGTACATAAGAGTATTATTTTTTCTAGGGCGTAAAGAAACCGTGGCAATTAAAAGTGTTTTTTTTTGTCGAGTAAAGAAGCCGTGGTACATAAAAGTGGTTCATAAAGGTTTTTTTTTCGAGCGTCAGGAAGCCGTGGTACCTTAAAGTGGTACATAAAGTGTTTTTTTGTCGAGCGTAAAGAAGCCGTGGTACATAAAAGTGGTACACACGTGTTCTTTTCTCGAGCGTTTAGAAGCCATAGTACATAAAAGTGGTACATAAAAGGGTTTTTCTCGAGCGTAAGGAAGCTGTGGTACATAAATGTAGTACATAAAAGTGTTGTTTTTCTCGAGCGTAAAGAAGCCGTGGTACATAAAAGTTGTACATAAAAGTGTTTTTTCTCGTGTGTTTAGAAACCGTGGTACATAAAAGTGGTACATAAGAGTGTTTTTTTCTCGCTCCTAAATGAGCCGTGGCACATAAAAGTGGTACATAAGAGCATTATTTTTCTCGAGCATAAAGAAGCCGTGGTACATAAAAGTGGTACATAAAAGTGTTCTTTTTTCGAGCGCAAAGAAGCCGTGGTACATGAAATTGGTACATAAAAGTGCTTTTCTCCAGTGTAAAGAAGCCATGGTACATAAAAGTGGTACATAAAGGTGTCTTTTTTCTCGAGCGTAAGGAAGCCATGGTACATAGAAGTGGTCCATAAAAGTGCTTTTTTGTCACGCATAAAGAAGCCGTGGTACATGTGTTAATTTTCTGGAGCGTAAGGAAGCCGTGGCACATAAAAGTGGTACATAGAAGTGCCTCTTATTCTCGAGCGTAAGAAAGTCGTGGTACATAAAAGTGGTGTATAAAAGTGTTCTTTTTCTCCAGTGTAAAGAAGCCGTGGTACATAAAGTGGTACATAAAAGTGTTCTTTTTCTCGAGCGTAAAGAAGCTGTGGTTCATAAAAGTGTTGCATAAAAGTGTTTTTTTTGTCGAGCGTAAGGAAGCCGTGGTACATAAAAGCGGTACATAAAAGTGTTTTTTTCTCGAGCGTAAAGAAGCCGTGGTACACAAATGTGCTACTTAAAAGTTCTTTTCTCGAGCGTAACGAAGGCGTGGTACATAAAAGTGGCACATAAAAGTGTTTTTTTTTCTCCAGCGTAACGAAGCCGCGGTACGTAAAAGTGGTACATAGAAGTGTCTTTTTTTCTGGAGCGTAAGGAAGCTGTGGTACACAAAAGTGGTACATAAAAGTGCTTTTTTTCTCAAGTGTAAAGAATCCGTGGTACATAAAAGTGGTACATAAAAGGGTTTTTTACGAGCGTAAGGAAGCCGGGGTATATAAATGTGGTACATAGAAGTGCCTGTTATTCTCGAGCGTAAGGAAGCTATGGTACATAATTGTGGTACATAAAAGTGTTCTTTTTCTCGAGCGTAAAGAAGCCGTGGTACATAAAACTGGTGCATAAAAGTTCTTTTTTTGTCAAGCATAAAAAGCCGTGGTACATAAAATTGTTAATTTTCTGGAGCGTAAGGCAGCCATGGTATAGAAAAGTGGTGGATAAAGTTGTTTTTTCTCGTGAGTAAGGAAGCCGTGGCACATAAAAGTGGTACATAGAAGTGCCTCTTATTCTCGAGCGTAAGAAAGTCGTGGTACATAAAAGTGGTACATAAAAGGGTTCTTTTTCTCCAGTGTAAAGAAGCCGTGGTACATAAAAGTGGTACATAAAAGTGCTCTTTTTCTCGAGCGTAAAGAAGCTGTGGTGCATAAAAGTGTTTTTTTTTTGTCGAGCGTAAAGAAGCCGTGGTACATAAAAGCGGTACATAAAAGTGTTTTTTTGTCGAGCGTAAAGAAGCCGTGGTACATAAAAGCGGTACATAAAAGTGTTTTCTTCTCGAGCGTAAAGAAGCCGTGGTACATAAATGTGGTACTTAAAAGTTCTTTTCGCGAGCGTAACGAAGGCGTCGTACATAAAAGTGGCACATAAAAGTGTTTTTTTTCTTCAGCGTAAAGAAGCCGCGGTACGTAAAAGTGGTACATAAAAGTGTCTTTTTTTCTGGAGCGTAAGCAAGCTGTGGTACATAAAAGTGGTACATAAAAGGGTTTTTAACGAGCCTAAGGAAGCCGGGGTATATAAATGTGGTACATAGAAGTGCCTGTTATTCTCGAGCGTAAGAAAGCTATGGTACATAAATGTGGTACATAAAAGGCTTCTTTTTCTCGAGCGTAAAGAAGCCGTGGTACATAAAAGTGGTACATAAAAGTATTTTTTTTCTCGAACGTTTAGAAACCGTGGTACATAGAAGTGGGACATTAGAGGGTTTTTTCTCGCGCCTAAATAAGCCGAGATACATAAAAGTGGTACGTAAGAGTTTTATATTTTCTAGAGCATAAAGAAGCCGTGGTACAAAAAAGTGGTGCATAAAAGTGTTTTTTTTGTCGAGTAAAGAAGCCGTGGTACATAAAAGTGTTTTTTTTCTCGAGCCTAAAGCCATGGTACATAAAAGTGGTACATAAAAGTGTTCTTTTTTAAGAGCGTAAAGAAGCCGTGCTTCATAAAGGTGGTACATAAAAGTGCTTTTTCTCCAGCGTAATGAAGCCATGGTACATAAAAGTGGTACATAAAGGTCTTTTTTTCTCGAGCGTAAGGAAGCCATGGTACATAGAAGTGGTACATAAGAGTGTTATTTTTTCTACGGCGCAAAGAACCCGTGGTACATAAGAGTGGTACATAAAATTCTTTTTTTTCTCGAGCGTTTAGAAACAGTGGTACATAAAAGTGGTCTTTTTCTCGAGCGTAAACAAGCCGTGGTACATAAAATGGTACATAAAAGTGTTTTTTATCTCGAGCGTAAAGAAGCCATGGTATATAAAAGTGGTACATAAAAGTGTTTTTTTCTCTAGCGTTTAGAAACAGTAGTACATAAAAGTGCTACATAAGTGTTTTTTTCTCGAGCTTATAGAAGCCGTGGTACATAAGCGTTTTTTCTCAAGCGTAAGGAAGCCGTGGTACATAAAAGTGGTTTATAAAAGTGTTTTTTTTCTCGAGCGTTTAGAAACCATGGTACATGAAAGTGATACATAAAAGTGTTCTTTTTCTCGAGCGTAAGCAAGCCTTGGTACGTAAAAGTGGCACATAAAAGTTTTCTTTTGCTCGAGCGTAAAGAATCCGTGGTACATAAAAGTGTTTTTATCTCGAGCGTGAAGAAGCCGTGGTACATAAAATTGCTACATAAAAGTTTTTGAACTCAAGCGTAAAGAAGCCATGGTACATAAGTGTTCTTTTTCTCGAGCGTTAAGAAGCCGTGGTACATAAAAGTGGTACATAAAAGTGTTTTTTTTTCTCGAGCGTTTAAAAACTGTAGTACATAGGAGTGGTACATGAAAGTGTTCTTTTTCTCGAGCATGAAGACGCCGTGGTACATAAAAGTGGTACATAAAAGTGTTTCTTAATCTCGAGCGTAGAGAAACCGTGGTACATAACAGTGTTTTTTTTTCTCGCGCCTAAATGAGCCGTGGAACATAGGAGTGGTACATAAGGGTGTTATTTTTTCTAGAGTGTAAAGAAGCCGTGGTGCATAAAATTGTTTTTTTTTTCTCGAGCGTAAAGAAGCCGCGGTACATAAAGGTGGTGCATAAAAGTGTTTTTTTGTCGAGCGTAAGGAAGCCGTGGTACAAGAAGGTGGTACACAAAAGTGTTCTTTTCTCGAGCGTTTAGAAGCCGTGGTACATCAAAAGTGGTACATAGAAGTGTTCTTTTTCTCGAGCGTAAAGAAGCCGTGGTACATAAAAGTGGTACATTAAATTTTTTTTATCTCGAGCATAAAGGAGCCGTGGTACATAAAAGTGGTACGTAAAAGTGTTTTTTTTTCTCGAGCGCCTAGAATCTGTGGTACATAAGAGTGGTACATGAAATTGTTCTTTTTCTCGAGCGTGAAGACGCCGTGGTACATAAAAGTGGTACATAGAAGTGTTCTTTTTCTCGACCGTAAAGAAGCCGTGCTACATAAAAGTGGTACATAAAAGTGTTTTTTATCTCGAGCGTAAGGAAGCTGTGGTATATAAATGTGGTACATAAAAGTGTTTTTTTTCTCGAGTGTTTAGAAACCGTGGTACATAAAAGTGGTACATAAGAGTGTTTTTTCTCGCGCCTAAATAAGCCGTGGTACATAAATGTGGTACATAAGAGTATTATTTTTTCTAAGCCTAAAGAAGCCATGGTACATAAAAGTGGTACATAAAAGTGTTTTTTTTCTGGAGACAAAAGCCGTGGTAAATAAAAGTGGTACATAAAAGTGTTCTTTTTCTTGCGCCTAAAGCCGTGGTACATAAAAGTGTTTTTTTTCTCGAGCATTTAGAAACTGTGGTACATAAAAGTGGTGCATAAAAGTGTTCTTTTTCTCGAGCATTTAGAAACTGTGGTACATAAAATTGGTACATAAGAGTGTTTTTTGTCGCGCCTAAAACAGCCGTGGTACAAAAAAGTGGTACATAAGAGTGTTCTTTTTATCTCGAGCGTAAAGAAGCCGTGGTACGTAAAAGTGGTACATAAAAGTTTTTTATCTCGAGCGTAAAGAAGCCGTGGTGCATAAATGTGGTACATAAATGTGTTTTTTTTCTCGAGCGTCCTGAAACCATGGTACCTAAAAGTGGTACATAAGGGTGCTTTTTTCTCGAGCCTATAGAAGCCGTGGTACATAAGTGTTTTTTTCTCGAGCGTAATGAAGCCGTGGTACATAAAAGCTTTACATAAAAGTGTTTTTATTCTCGAGCGTTTAGAAACCGTGGTACATAAAAGTGGTACATAAAAGTGTTTTTTCTCGAGCGTCAGGAAGCCGTGGTAAATAGAAGTGGTACATAAAAGTCTTTTTCTCGAGCGTAAGAAAGCCGTGGTACATAAAAGTGGTAGATAAAAGTGTTTTTTTATCTCGACCGTAAAGAAGCCGTGGTACACAAAAGTGGTACATAAAGTGTTTTTTTTCTCGAGCCTTAAGAAGCCGTGGTACATAAAAGTAGTACATAGAAGTGTTCTTTTTCTCGAGCGTAAAGAAGCCGTGGTACATAAATGTGTTTTTTCTCGAGCGTGTAGAAACCGTGGTACATAAAAGTGTTACTTAAATGTGTTTTTTTTCTCGAGCGTCCTGAAACCGTGGTACATAAAAGTGCTACATAAGAGTGTTTTTTTCTCGAGCCTATAGAAGCCGTGGTACATAAGTGTTTTTTTATCGAGCGTAAAGAAGCCGTGGTACATAAAAGCTGTACATAAAAGTGTTTTTATTCTCGAGCGTTTAGAAACCGTTGTATATAAAAGTGGTTTATTAAAGTGTTCTTTTTCTCGAGCGTGAAGAAGCCGTGGTACATAAAAGTGGTACATAAAAGTGTTTTTTACCTCGAGCGTAAAGCCGTGGTACAAAAAGTGGTACATAAAAGTGTTTTTTCTCGAGCATAAGGAAGCCGTGGTACAATAAAGTGGTACATAAAAGGGTTTTTTCTCGAGCGTAAAGAAGCCATGGTACATAAAAGTGGTAGATAAAAGTGTCTTTATTTCTCGAGCGTAAGGAAGCCGTGGTACATAGAAGTGCTACATAAGGGTGTTATTTCTGCTAGAGCGTAAAGAAGCCGTGGTGCATAAAAGTGCTTTTTGTTGAGTGTAAAGAGGCCGTGGTGCATAAAAGTGTACATAAAAGTGCTTTTTTTATCTCGAGCGTAAAGATGCCGTGGTACCCAAAAGTGGTACGTAAAATTGTTTTTTTCTCGAGCGTAAAGAAGCCGCGGTACATAAAAGTGGTACGTAAAAGTGTTTTCCTTCCTCGAGCGTAAATAAGCCGTGGTACATAAAAGTGGTACATAAAAGTGTTTTCTTTCTCGAGCGTCTAGAAACAGTGGTACATAAAAGTGGTACAAAAATTTTTTTTTATCTCGAGCACAAGGAAGCCACGGTACATAAAAGTGGTACATAAAAGTGTTTTTTTCTCGAGCGTCTAGAAACCGTGGTACATAAAAGTGGTACATAAAAGGGATTTAACGAGCGTAAGGAAGCCGTGGTATAAAAAATGTGGTACATAAAAGTGCCTGTTATTCTCGAGCGTAAGAAAGCTTTGGGACACAAATGTGGTACATAAAAGTGTTCTTTTTCTCGAGCGTAAAGAAGCCGTGGTACATAAAAGTGGTACATAAAAGTGTTTTTTATCTCGCGCCGAAAGCCGTGGTACATAAAAGTGGTACATAAAAGTGTTTTTTTATCTCGAGCGTAAAGAAGCCAGGGTACATAAAAGTGGTACATATAAGTGTTTTTTTCTCGAGCGTTTAGAAATCGTGGTACCTACATGTTCTTTTACTCCAGCGTAAAGAAGCCGTGGCAAATAAAAGTGTTTTTTTGTCGAGTAAAGAAGCCGTGGTACATAAAAGTGGTTCATAAAAGTGTTTTTTCTCGAGAATCAGGAAGCCGTGGTAAATAGAAGTGATACATAAAAGTCTTTTTCTCGAGCGTAAAGAAGCCGTGGTACATATAAGTGGTACATAAAAGTGCTTTTTTGTCAAGCATAAGGAAGCCGCGGTACATAAAAGTGTTAATTTTCTGGAGCGTAAGGAAGCCGTGGTACATAAAAGTGGTGCATAAAGGTTTTTTGTCTCGTGAGTAAGGAAGCCGTGGCACCTAAAAGTGGTACATAGAAGTGCCTCTTATTCTCGAGCGTAAGAAGTCGCGGTACATAAAAGCGGTACATAAAAGTATTCTTTTTCTCCAGTGTAAAGAAGGTGTGGTTCATAAAAGTGGTGCATAAAAGTTTTTTTTGTCGAGCGTAAAGAAGCCGTGGTCCATAAAAGTGGTACATAAAAGTGTTTTTTTTATCTCGAGCATAAAGAAGCCGTGGTACATAAAAGTGGTACATATAAGTGTTTTTTTCTCCAGTGTTAAGAAATCGTGGTACATAAATGTGTCCTTTACTCCAGCGGTACTCCAGTGGTACATAAGAGTATTATTTTTTCTAGAGCGTAAAGAAGCCGTGGCAATTAAAAGTGTTTTTTTGTCGAGTAAAGAAGCCGTGGTACATAAAAGTGGTTCATAAAGGTTTTTTTTTCGAGCGTCAGGAAGCCGTGGTAAATAGAAGTGATACAAAAAAGTCTTTTTCTCGAGCGTAAAGAAGCCGTGGTACATATAAGTGGTGCATAAAAGTGCTTTTTTGTCAAGCATAAAGAAGCCGTGGTACATAAAAGTGGTAATTTTCTGGAGCGTAAGGAAGCCGTGGTACACAAGAGTGGTGCATAAAAGTGTTCTTTTTATCTCGAGCGTAAAGAAGCCGTGGTACATAAAAGTGGTACATAAAAGGGTTTTTATCTCGAGCGTAAAGAAGCCGTGGTACATTAAAGTGGTACATAAAAGTGTTTTTTCTCGAGCGTTTTGAAACCGTGGTACATAAAAGAGGTACATAAGAGTATTTTTTTCTCGCGCCTAAATAAGCCGTGGTACATAAAAGTGGTACATAAAAGTGTTTTTTTCTCGAGCGTTTGGAAACAGTGGTACATAAAAGTGGTACATAAGGGTGTTTTTTTTCTAGAGCGTAAAGAAGCCGTGGTACATAAAAGTGTTTTTTTCTCGAGCATTTAGAAACTGTGGTACATAAAAGTGGTACATAAAAGTGTTCTTTTATTCGAGCGTGAAGAAGCCGTGGTACATAAAGGTGGTACATAAAAGTGCTTTTTCTCCAGCGTAAAGAAGCCATGCTACATAAAAGTGGTACATAAAGGTGTTTTTTTCTCGAGCGTTTTGAAACCGTGGTACATAAAAGTGGTACATAAGAGTATTTTTTTCTCGCGCCTAAATGAGCGGTGGTACATAAAAGTGGTACATAAAAGTGTTTTTTTCTCGAGCGTAAAGAAGCCGTGGTACATAAAAGTGTTTTTTCTCTCGAGCGTAAAGAAGCTGTGGTACATAAAAGTGTTTTTTCTCTCGAGCGTAAAGAAGCCATGGTACATAAAAGTGGTACATAAAGTGTTCTTTTTCTCGAGGATTTAGAAACTGTGGTACATAAAATTGGTACATAAGAGTGTTTTTTTCTCGCGCCTAAATAAGCCGTGGTACATAAAAGTGGTACATAAGAGTGTTCTTTTTATAAGTGTTTTTTCTCGAGCGTAAAGAAGCCGTGGTACATAAAAGCTGTATATAAAAGTGTTTTTATTCTCGAGCGTTTAGAAACCGTGGTAAATAGAAATGGTACATAATAGTCTTTTTCTCGAGCGTAAGAAAGCCGTGGTACAGAAAAGTGGTAGATAAAAGTGTTTTATTTATCTCGAGCGAAAAGAAGCCGTGGTACACAAGAGTGGTATATAAAGTGTTTTTTTTTTCTCGAGCGTTTAGAAATCGTGGTACATACATGTGTTCTTTTACTCCAGCGTAAAGAAGCCGTGGTACATAAAAGTGGTACATAAGAGTATTATTTTTTCTAGACCGTAAAGAAGCCGTGGCAAATAAAAGTGTTTTTTTTGTCGAGTAAAGAAGCCGTGGTACATAAAAGTGGTTCATAAAAGTGTTTTTCTCGAGAGTCAGGAAGCCGTGGTAAATAGAAGTGATACATAAAAGTCTTTTTTCTCGAGCGTAAAGAAGCCGTGGTACATTAAAGTGGTACATAAAAGTGTTTTTTTCTCGAGCGTTTTGAAACCGTGGTACATAAAACTGGTACATAGGAGTATTTTTTTCTCGCGCCTAAATAAGCCGTGGTACATAAAAGGGGTACATAAAAGTGTTTTTTTCTCGAGCGTTTGGAAACAGTGGTACATAAATGTGGTACATAAAGATGTTCTTTTTCTCGAGCGTAAAGAAGCCATGGTGCATAAAAGTGTCTTTTTTCTGAGCGTAAGGAAGCCGTGGTACACAGAAGTGGTACATAAGGGTGTTTTTTTTCTAGAGCGTAAAGAAGCCGTGGTACATAAAAGTGTTTTTTTTTTCTCGAGCGTTTAGAAACCGTGGTACATAAAAGTGGTACATAAGAGTGTTTTTTCTCGCGCCTAAATAAGCCATGGTACATGAAAGTGGTACCTAAGAGTTCTTTTTTCTAGAGCATAAGGAAGCCATGGTACATAAAAGTGGTGCATAAAAGTATTTTTTGTCGAGTAAAGAAGCCATGGTACATAAATGTGGTATATAAAAGTGTTCTTTTTCTCGAGCATTTAGAAACTGTGGTACATAAAATTGGTACATAAGAGTGTTTTTTCTCGCGCCTAAATAAGCCGTGGTACATAAAATGGTACATAAAAGTGTTTTTTATCTCGAGCGTAAAGAAGCCGTGGTATATAAATGTGGTACATAAAAGTGTTTTTGTTCTCGAGCGTGTAGAAACCGTGGTACATAAAAGTGGTACATAAATGTGTTTTTTTTCTCGAGCGTCCTGAAACCGTGGTACATAAAAGTGGTACATAAGAGTTTTTTTCTCGAGCCTACAGAAGCCGTGGTACATAAGTGTTTTTTTCTCGAGCGTCTAGAAACCGTGGTACATAAAAGTGGTACATAAAAGGGATTTAACGAGCGTAAGGAAGCCGTGGTATAAAAAATGTGGTACATAAAAGTGCCTGTTATTCTCGAGCGTAAGAAAGCTTTTGGACACAAATGTGGTACATAAAAGTGTTCTTTTTCTCGAGCGTAAAGAAGCCGTGGTACATAAAAGTGGTACATAAAAGTGTTTTTATCTCGAGCGTAAACACGCCGTGGTACCTAAAAGTGGTACATAAAAGTGTTTTTTATCTCGAGCCGAAAGCCGTGGTACATAAAAGTGGTACATAAAAGTGTTTTTTTATCTCGAGCGTAAAGAAGCCAGAGTACATAAAAGTGGTACATATAAGTGTTTTTTTCTCGAGCGTTTAGAAATCGTGGTACCTACATGTTCTTTTACTCCAGCGTAAAGAAGCCGTGGCAAATAAAAGTGTTTTTTTTGTCGAGTGAAGAAGCCGTGGTACATAAAAGTGGTTCATAAAAGTGTTTTTTCTCGAGAATCAGGAAGCCGTGGTAAATAGAAGTGATACATAAAAGTCTTTTTCTCGAGCGTAAAGAAGCCGTGGTACATATAAGTGGTACATAAAAGTGCTTTTTTGTCAAGCATAAGGAAGCCGCGGTACATAAAAGTGTTAATTTTCTGGAGCGTAAGGAAGCCGTGGTACATAAAAGTGGTGCATAAAGGTGTTTTTTCTCGTGAGTAAGGAAGCCGTGGCACCTAAAAGTGGTACATAGAAGTGCCTCTTATTCTCGAGCGTAAAAAGTCGTGGTACATAAAAGCGGTACATAAAAGTATTCTTTTTCTCCAGTGTAAAGAAGGTGTGGTTCATAAAAGTGGTGCATAAAAGTTTTTTTTGTCGAGCGTAAAGAAGCCGTGGTCCATAAAAGTGGTACATAAAAGTTTTTTTTTTTTATCTCGAGCATAAAGAAGCCGTGGTACATAAAAGTGGTACATATAAGTGTTTTTTTCTCCAGTGTTAAGAAATCGTGGTACATAAATGTGTTCTTTTACTCCAGCGTAAAGAAGCCGTGGTACATAAAAGTGGTACATAAGAGTATTATTTTTTCTAGAGCGTAAAGAAGCCGTGGCAATTAAAAGTGTTTTTTGTCGAGTAAAGAAGCCGTGGTACATAAAAGTGGTTCATAAAGGTTTTTTTTTTCGAGCGTCAGGAAGCTGTGGTAAATAGAAGTGATACAAAAAAGTCTTTTTCTCGAGCGTAAAGAAGCCGTGGTACATATAAGTGGTGCATAAAAGTGCTTTTTTGTCAAGCATAAAGAAGCCGTGGTACATAAAAGTGGTAATTTTCTGGAGCGTAAGGAAGCCGTGGTACACAAGAGTGGTGCATAAAAGTGTTCTTTTTATCTCGAGCGTAAAGAAGCCGTGGTACATAAAAGTGGTACATAAAAGGGTTTTTATCTCGAGCGTAAAGAAGCCGTGGTACATTAAAGTGGTACATAAAAGTGTTTTTTCTCGAGCGTTTTGAAACCGTGGTACATAAAAGAGGTACATAAGAGTATTTTTTTCTCGCGCCTAAATAAGCCGTGGTACATAAAAGTGGTACATAAAAGTGTTTTTTTCTCGAGCGTTTGGAAACAGTGGTACATAAGGGTGGTACATAAAAGTGTTCTTTTATTCGAGCGTAAAGAAGCCGTGGTACATAAAGGTGGTACATAAAAGTGCTTTTTCTCCAGCGTAAAGAAGCCATGCTACATAAAAGTGGTACATAAAGGTGTTTTTTTCTCGAGCGTTTTGAAACCGTGGTACATAAAAGTGGTACATAAGAGTATTTTTTTCTCGCGCCTAAATGAGCGGTGGTACATAAAAGTGGTACATAAAAGTGTTTTTTTCTCGAGCGTAAAGAAGCCGTTGTACATAAAAGTGTTTTTTCTCTCGAGCGTAAAGAAGCTGTGGTACATAAAAGTGTTTTTTCTCTCGAGCGTAAAGAAGCCGTGGTACATAAAAGTGGTACATAAAGTGTTCTTTTTCTCGAGGATTTAGAAACTGTGGTACATAAAATTGGTACATAAGAGTGTTTTTTCTCGCGCCTAAATAAGCCGTGGTACATAAAAGTGGTACATAAGAGTGTTCTTTTTATAAGTGTTTTTTCTCGAGCGTAAAGAAGCCGTGGTACATAAAAGCTGTACATAAAAGTGTTTTTATTCTCGAGCGTTTAGAAACCGTGGTAAATAGAAATGGTACATAATAGTCTTTTTCTCGAGCGTAAGAAAGCCGTGGTACAGAAAAGTGGTAGATAAAAGTGTTTTTTTATCTCGAGCGAAAAGAAGCCGTGGTACACAAGAGTGGTATATAAAGTGTTTTTTTTTCTCGAGTGTTTAGAAATCGTGGTACATACATGTGTTCTTTTACTCCAGCGTAAAGAAGCCGTGGTACATAAAAGTGGTACATAAGAGTATTATTTTTTCTAGACCGTAAAGAAGCCGTGGCAAATAAAAGTGTTTTTTTTTGTCGAGTAAAGAAGCCGTGGTACATAAAAGTGGTTCATAAAAGTGTTTTTCTCGAGAGTCAGGAAGCCGTGGTAAATAGAAGTGATACATAAAAGTCTTTTTTCTCGAGCGTAAAGAAGCCGTGGTACATTAAAGTGGTACATAAAAGTGTTTTTTTCTCGAGCGTTTTGAAACCGTGGTACATAAAACTGGTACATAGGAGTATTTTTTCTCGCGCCTAAATAAGCCGTGGTACATAAAAGTGGTACATAAAAGTGTTTTTTTCTCGAGCGTTTGGAAACAGTGGTACATAAATGTGGTACATAAAGATGTTCTTTTTCTCGAGCGTAAAGAAGCCATGGTGCATAAAAGTGTCTTTTTTCTCGAGCGTAAGGAAGCCGTGGTACACAGAAGTGGTACATAAGGGTGTTTTTTTTTCTAGAGCGTAAAGAAGCCGTGGTACATAAAAGTGTTTTTTTTTCTCGAGCGTTTAGAAACCGTGGTACATAAAAGTGGTACATAAGAGTGTTTTTTCTCGCGCCTAAATAAGCCATGGTACATGAAAGTGGTGCATAAAAGTATTTTTTGTCGAGTAAAGAAGCCATGGTACATAAAAGTGGTATATAAAAGTGTTCTTTTTCTCGAGCATTTAGAAACTGTGGTGCATAAAATTGGTACATAAGAGTGTTTTTTCTCGCGCCTAAATAAGCCGTGGTACATAAAATGGTACATAAAAGTGTTTTTTATCTCGAGCGTAAAGAAGCCGTGGTATATAAATGTGGTACATAAAAGTGTTTTTTTTCTCGAGCGTGTAGAAACCGTGGTACATAAAAGTGGTACATGAATGTGTTTTTTTTCTCGAGCGTCCTGAAACCGTGGTACCTAAAAGTGGTACATAAGAGTGTTTTTTTCTCGAGCCTACAGAAGCCGTGGTACATAAGTGTTTTTTTCTCGAGCGTAAAGAAGCCGTGGTACATAAAAGCTGTACATAAAAGTGTTTTTATTCTCGAGCGTTTAGAAACCGTGGTACATAAAAGTGTTACATAAAAGTGTTTTTTCTCGAGCGTCAGGAAGCCGTGGTAAATAGAAATGGTACATAAAAGTCTTTTTCTCGAGCGTAAGAAAGCCGTGGTACAGAAAAGTGGTAGATAAAAGTGTTTTTTTATCTCGAGCGTAAAGAAGCCGTGGTACACAAGAGTGGTATATAAAGTGTTTTTTTTTCTCGAGCGTTTAGAAACCGTGGTACATAAAAGTGGTACATAAGAGTGTTTTTTCTCGAGCCTTAAGAAGCCGTGGTACATAAAAGTGGTACATAGAAGTGTTCTTTTCCTCGAGCGTAAAGAAGCCGCGGTACACAAAAGTGGCACATAAAAGTGTTTTTTATCTCGAGCGTAAAGAAGCCGTGGTAAATAAATGTGGTACATAAATGTGTTTTTTTTTCTCGAGCCTGTAGAAACCGTGGTACATAAAAGTGGTACTTAAATGTGTTTTTTTTCTCGATAGTCCTGAAACCGTGGTACATAAAAGTGCTACATAAGAGTGTTTTTTGTCGAGCCTATAGAAGCCGTGGTACATAAGTGTTTTTTTATCGAGCGTAAAGAAGCCGTGGTACATAAAAGCTGTACATAAAAGTGTTTTATTCTCGAGCGTTTAGAAACCGTGGTATATAAAAGTGGTACATTAAAGTGTTCTTTTTCTCGAGCGTGAAGAAGCCGTGGTACATAAAAGTGGTACATAGAAGTGTTCTTTTTCTCGAGTGTAAAGAAGCCGTGGTACATAAAAGTGGTATACAAAAGTGTTTTTTATCTCGAGCGTAAAGAAGCCGTGGTACAAAAAAGTGGTACATAAATGTGTTTTTTTTCTCGAGCGTCCTGAAACCGTGGTACATAAAAGTGCTACATAAGAGTGTTTTTTTCTCGAGCCTATAGAAGCCGTGGTACATAAGTGTTTTTTTATCGAGCGTAAAGAAGCCGTGGTACATAAAAGCTGTACATAAAAGTGTTTTTATTCTCGAGCGTTTAGAAACCGTTGTATATAAAAGTGGTTTATTAAAGTGTTCTTTTTCTCGAGCGTGAAGAAGCCGTGGTACATAAAAGTGGTACATAAAAGTGTTTTTTACCTCGAGCGTAAAGCCGTGGTACAAAAAGTGGTACATAGAAGTGTTTTTTTTCTTGAGCGTTTAGAAACTGTGATACATAAAAATAGTACATAAGAGTGTTTTTTCTCGCGCCTAAATAAGCCGTGGTATAAAAAAGTGGTAAATACGAGTATTATTTTTACAAGAGCGTAAAGAAGCCGTGGTACATAAAAGTGGTATATAATAGTGTTCTTTTTATCTCGAGCGTAAAGAAGCCGTGGTACATACAAGTGGTACATAAAAGTGTTTTTTCTCGAGCATAAGGAAGCCGTGGTACAATAAAGTGGTACATAAAAGGGTTTTTTCTCGAGCGTAAAGAAGCCATGGTACATAAAAGTGGTAGATAAAAGTGTCTTTATTTCTCGAGCGTAAGGAAGCCGTGGTACATAGAAGTGCTACATAAGGGTGTTATTTCTGCTAGAGCGTAAAGAAGCCGTGGTGCATAAAAGTGCTTTTTGTCGAGTGTAAAGAGGCCGTGGTGCATAAAAGTGTACATAAAAGTGCTTTTTTTATCTCGAGCGTAAAGATGCCGTGGTACCCAAAAGTGGTACGTAAAATTGTTTTTTTCTCGAGCGTAAAGAAGCCGCGGTACATAAAAGTGGTACGTAAAAGTGTTTTCCTTGCTCGAGCGTAAATAAGCCGTGGTACATAAAGTGGTACATAAAAGTGTTTTCTTTCTCGAGCGTCTAGAAACAGTGGTACATAAAAGTGGTACAAAAATTTTTTTTTATCTCGAGCACAAGGAAGCCACGGTACATAAAAGTGGTACATAAAAGTGTTTTTTTCTCGAGCGTCTAGAAACCGTGGTACATAAAAGTGGTACATAAAAGGGATTTAACGAGCGTAAGGAAGCCGTGGTATAAAAAATGTGGTACATAAAAGTGCCTGTTATTCTCGAGCGTAAGAAAGCTTTGGGACACAAATGTGGTACATAAAAGTGTTCTTTTTCTCGAGCGTAAAGAAGCCGTGGTACATAAAAGTGGTACATAAAAGTGTTTTTTATCTCGCGCCGAAAGCCGTGGTACATAAAAGTGGTACATAAAAGTGTTTTTTTATCTCGAGCGTAAAGAAGCCAGGGTACATAAAAGTGGTACATATAAGTGTTTTTTTCTCGAGCGTTTAGAAATCGTGGTACCTACATGTTCTTTTACTCCAGCGTAAAGAAGCCGTGGCAAATAAAAGTGTTTTTTTGTCGAGTAAAGAAGCCGTGGTACATAAAAGTGGTTCATAAAAGTGTTTTTTCTCGAGAATCAGGAAGCCGTGGTAAATAGAAGTGATACATAAAAGTCTTTTTCTCGAGCGTAAAGAAGCCGTGGTACATATAAGTGGTACATAAAAGTGCTTTTTTGTCAAGCATAAGGAAGCCGCGGTACATAAAAGTGTTAATTTTCTGGAGCGTAAGGAAGCCGTGGTACATAAAAGTGGTGCATAAAGGTTTTTTTTCTCGTGAGTAAGGAAGCCGTGGCACCTAAAAGTGGTACATAGAAGTGCCTCTTATTCTCGAGCGTAAGAAGTCGCGGTACATAAAAGCGGTACATAAAAGTATTCTTTTTCTCCAGTGTAAAGAAGGTGTGGTTCATAAAAGTGGTGCATAAAAGTTTTTTTTGTCGAGCGTAAAGAAGCCGTGGTCCATAAAAGTGGTACATAAAAGTGTTTTTTTTATCTCGAGCATAAAGAAGCCGTGGTACATAAAAGTGGTACATATAAGTGTTTTTTTCTCCAGTGTTAAGAAATCGTGGTACATAAATGTGTCCTTTACTCCAGCGTAAAGAAGCCGTGGTACATAAAAGTGGTACATAAGAGTATTATTTTTTCTAGAGCGTAAAGAAGCCGTGGCAATTAAAAGTGTTTTTTTGTCGAGTAAAGAAGCCGTGGTACATAAAAGTGGTTCATAAAGGTTTTTTTTTCGAGCGTCAGGAAGCCGTGGTAAATAGAAGTGATACAAAAAAGTCTTTTTCTCGAGCGTAAAGAAGCCGTGGTACATATAAGTGGTGCATAAAAGTGCTTTTTTGTCAAGCATAAAGAAGCCGTGGTACATAAAAGTGGTAATTTTCTGGAGCGTAAGGAAGCCGTGGTACACAAGAGTGGTGCATAAAAGTGTTCTTTTTATCTCGAGCGTAAAGAAGCCGTGGTACATAAAAGTGGTACATAAAAGGGTTTTTATCTCGAGCGTAAAGAAGCCGTGGTACATTAAAGTGGTACATAAAAGTGTTTTTTCTCGAGCGTTTTGAAACCGTGGTACATAAAAGAGGTACATAAGAGTATTTTTTTCTCGCGCCTAAATAAGCCGTGGTACATAAAAGTGGTACATAAAAGTGTTTTTTTCTCGAGCGTTTGGAAACAGTGGTACATAAAAGTGGTACATAAGGGTGTTTTTTTTCTAGAGCGTAAAGAAGCCGTGGTACATAAAAGTGTTTTTTTCTCGAGCATTTAGAAACTGTGGTACATAAAAGTGGTACATAAAAGTGTTCTTTTATTCGAGCGTGAAGAAGCCGTGGTACATAAAGGTGGTACATAAAAGTGCTTTTTCTCCAGCGTAAAGAAGCCATGCTACATAAAAGTGGTACATAAAGGTGTTTTTTTCTCGAGCGTTTTGAAACCGTGGTACATAAAAGTGGTACATAAGAGTATTTTTTTCTCGCGCCTAAATGAGCGGTGGTACATAAAAGTGGTACATAAAAGTGTTTTTTTCTCGAGCGTAAAGAAGCCGTGGTACATAAAATTGTTTTTTCTCTCGAGCGTAAAGAAGCTGTGGTACATAAAAGTGTTTTTTCTCTCGAGCGTAAAGAAGCCATGGTACATAAAAGTGGTACATAAAGTGTTCTTTTTCTCGAGGATTTAGAAACTGTGGTACATAAAATTGGTACATAAGAGTGTTTTTTCTCGCGCCTAAATAAGCCGTGGTACATAAAAGTGGTACATAAGAGTGTTCTTTATATAAGTGTTTTTTCTCGAGCGTAAAGAAGCCGTGGTACATAAAAGCTGTATATAAAAGTGTTTTTATTCTCGAGCGTTTAGAAACCGTGGTAAATAGAAATGGTACATAATAGTCTTTTTCTCGAGCGTAAGAAAGCCGTGGTACAGAAAAGTGGTAGATAAAAGTGTTTTTTTATCTCGAGCGAAAAGAAGCCGTGGTACACAAGAGTGGTATATAAAGTGTTTTTTTTTTCTCGAGCGTTTAGAAATCGTGGTACATACATGTGTTCTTTTACTCCAGCGTAAAGAAGCCGTGGTACATAAAAGTGGTACATAAGAGTATTATTTTTTCTAGACCGTAAAGAAGCCGTGGCAAATAAAAGTGTTTTTTTTGTCGAGTAAAGAAGCCGTGGTACATAAAAGTGGTTCATAAAAGTGTTTTTCTCGAGAGTCAGGAAGCCGTGGTAAATAGAAGTGATACATAAAAGTCTTTTTTCTCGAGCGTAAAGAAGCCGTGGTACATTAAAGTGGTACATAAAAGTGTTTTTTTCTCGAGCGTTTTGAAACCGTGGTACATAAAACTGGTACATAGGAGTATTTTTTTCTCGCGCCTAAATAAGCCGTGGTACATAAAAGTGGTACATAAAAGTGTTTTTTTCTCGAGCGTTTGGAAACAGTGGTACATAAATGTGGTACATAAAGATGTTCTTTTTCTCGAGCGTAAAGAAGCCATGGTGCATAAAAGTGTCTTTTTTCTGAGCGTAAGGAAGCCGTGGTACACAGAAGTGGTACATAAGGGTGTTTTTTTTCTAGAGCGTAAAGAAGCCGTGGTACATAAAAGTGTTTTTTTTTCTCGAGCGTTTAGAAACCGTGGTACATAAAAGTGGTACATAAGAGTGTTTTTTCTCGCGCCTAAATAAGCCATGGTACATGAAAGTGGTACCTAAGAGTTCTTTTTTCTAGAGCATAAAGAAGCCATGGTACATAAAAGTGGTGCATAAAAGTATTTTTTGTCGAGTAAAGAAGCCATGGTACATAAATGTGGTATATAAAAGTGTTCTTTTTCTCGAGCATTTAGAAACTGTGGTACATAAAATTGGTACGTAAGAGTGTTTTTTCTCGCGCCTAAATAAGCCGTGGTACATAAAATGGTACATAAAAGTGTTTTTTATCTCGAGCGTAAAGAAGCCGTGGTATATAAATGTGGTACATAAAAGTGTTTTTGTTCTCGAGCGTGTAGAAACCGTGGTACATAAAAGTGGTACATAAATGTGTTTTTTTTCTCGAGCGTCCTGAAACCGTGGTACATAAAAGTGGTACATAAGAGTGTTTTTTTCTCGAGCCTACAGAAGCCGTGGTACATAAGTGTTTTTTTTCTCGAGCGTAAAGAAGCCGTGGTACATAAAAGCTGTACATAAAAGTGTTTTTATTCTCGAGCGTTTAGAAACCGTGGTACATAAAAGTGGTACTTAAATGTGTTTTTTTTCTCGAGAGTCCTGAAACCGTGGTACATAAAAGTGCTACATAAGAGTGTTTTTTGTCGAGCCTATAGAAGCCGTGGTACATAAGTGTTTTTTTATCGAGCGTAAAGAAGCCGTGGTACATAAAAGCTGTACATAAAAGTGTTTTTATTCTCGAGCGTTTAGAAACCGTTGTATATAAAAGTGGTTTATTAAAGTGTTCTTTTTCTCGAGCGTGAAGAAGCCGTGGTACATAAAAGTGGTACATAAAAGTGTTTTTTACCTCGAGCGTAAAGCCGTGGTACAAAAAGTGGTACATAAAAGTGTTTTTTTTCTTGAGCGTTTAGAAACTGTGATACATAAAAATAGTACATAAGAGTGTTTTTTCTCGCGCCTAAATAAGCCGTGGTATATAAAAGTGGTAAATACGAGTATTATTTTTACAAGAGCGTAAAGAAGCCGTGGTACATAAAAGTGGTATATAATAGTGTTCTTTTTATCTCGAGCGTAAAGAAGCCGTGGTACATACAAGTGGTACATAAAAGTGTTTTTTCTCGAGCGTCAGGAAGCCGTGGTAAATAGAAGTGGTACATAAAAGTCTTTTTCTCGAGCATAAGGAAGCCGTGGTACAATAAAGTGGTACATAAAAGGGTTTTTTCTCGAGCGTAAAGAAGCCATGGTACATAAAAGTGGTAGATAAAAGTGTCTTTATTTCTCGAGCGTAAGGAAGCCGTGGTACATAGAAGTGCTACATAAGGGTGTTACTTCTGCTAGAGCGTAAAGAAGCCGTGGTGCATAAAAGTGCCTTTTGTCGAGTGTAAAGAGGCCGTGGTGCATAAAAGTGTACATAAAAGTGCTTTTTTTATCTCGAGCGTAAAGATGCCGTGGTACCCAAAAGTGGTACGTAAAATTGTTTTTTTCTCGAGCGTAAAGAAGCCGCGGTACATAAAAGTGGTACGTAAAAGTGTTTTCCTTGCTCGAGCGTAAAGAAGCCGTGGTACATAAAAGTGGTACATAAAAGTGTTTTCTTTCTCGAGCGTCTAGAAACAGTGGTACATAAAAGTGGTACAAAAATTTTTTTTATCTCGAGCACACGGAAGCCACGGTACATAAAAGTGGTACATAAAAGTGTTTTTTTCTCGAGCGTCTAGAAACCGTGGTACATAAAAGTTGTACATAAAAGGGATTTAACGAGCGTAAGGAAGCCGTGGTATAAAAAATGTGGTACATAAAAGTGCCTGTTATTCTCGAGCGTAAGAAAGCTTTTGGACACAAATGTGGTACATAAAAGTGTTCTTTTTCTCGAGCGTAAAGAAGCCGTGGTACATAAAAGTGGTACATAAAAGTGTTTTTATCTCGAGCGTAAACACGCCGTGGTACCTAAAAGTGGTACATAAAAGTGTTTTTTATCTCGAGCCGAAAGCCGTGGTACATAAAAGTGGTACATAAAAGTGTTTTTTTATCTCGAGCGTAAAGAAGCCAGAGTACATAAAAGTGGTACATATAAGTGTTTTTTTCTCGAGCGTTTAGAAATCGTGGTACCTACATGTTCTTTTACTCCAGCGTAAAGAAGCCGTGGCAAATAAAAGTGTTTTTTTTGTCGAGTGAAGAAGCCGTGGTACATAAAAGTGGTTCATAAAAGTGTTTTTTCTCGAGAATCAGGAAGCCGTGGTAAATAGAAGTGATACATAAAAGTCTTTTTCTCGAGCGTAAAGAAGCCGTGGTACATATAAGTGGTACATAAAAGTGCTTTTTTGTCAAGCATAAGGAAGCCGCGGTACATAAAAGTGTTAATTTTCTGGAGCGTAAGGAAGCCGTGGTACATAAAAGTGGTGCATAAAGGTGTTTTTTCTCGTGAGTAAGGAAGCCGTGGCACCTAAAAGTGGTACATAGAAGTGCCTCTTATTCTCGAGCGTAAAAAGTCGTGGTACATAAAAGCGGTACATAAAAGTATTCTTTTTCTCCAGTGTAAAGAAGGTGTGGTTCATAAAAGTGGTGCATAAAAGTTTTTTTTGTCGAGCGTAAAGAAGCCGTGGTCCATAAAAGTGGTACATAAAAGTTTTTTTTTATTATCTCGAGCATAAAGAAGCCGTGGTACATAAAAGTGGTACATATAAGTGTTTTTTTCTCCAGTGTTAAGAAATCGTGGTACATAAATGTGTTCTTTTACTCCAGCGTAAAGAAGCCGTGGTACATAAAAGTGGTACATAAGAGTATTATTTTTTCTAGAGCGTAAAGAAGCCGTGGCAATTAAAAGTGTTTTTTGTCGAGTAAAGAAGCCGTGGTACATAAAAGTGGTTCATAAAGGTTTTTTTTTCGAGCGTCAGGAAGCTGTGGTAAATAGAAGTGATACAAAAAAGTCTTTTTCTCGAGCGTAAAGAAGCCGTGGTACATATAAGTGGTGCATAAAAGTGCTTTTTTGTCAAGCATAAAGAAGCCGTGGTACATAAAAGTGGTAATTTTCTGGAGCGTAAGGAAGCCGTGGTACACAAGAGTGGTGCATAAAAGTGTTCTTTTTATCTCGAGCGTAAAGAAGCCGTGGTACATAAAAGTGGTACATAAAAGGGTTTTTATCTCGAGCGTAAAGAAGCCGTGGTACATTAAAGTGGTACATAAAAGTGTTTTTTCTCGAGCGTTTTGAAACCGTGGTACATAAAAGAGGTACATAAGAGTATTTTTTTCTCGCGCCTAAATAAGCCGTGGTACAGAAAAGTGGTAGATAAAAGTGTTTTTTTATCTCGAGCGAAAAGAAGCCGTGGTACACAAGAGTGGTATATAAAGTGTTTTTTTTTTCTCGAGCGTTTAGAAATCGTGGTACATACATGTGTTCTTTTACTCCAGCGTAAAGAAGCCGTGGTTCATAAAAGTGGTACATAAGAGTATTATTTTTTCTAGACCGTAAAGAAGCCGTGGCAAATAAAAGTGTTTTTTTTGTCGAGTAAAGAAGCCGTGGTACATAAAAGTGGTTCATAAAAGTGTTTTTCTCGAGAGTCAGGAAGCCGTGGTAAATAGAAGTGATACATAAAAGTCTTTTTTCTCGAGCGTAAAGAAGCCGTGGTACATTAAAGTGGTACATAAAAGTGTTTTTTTCTCGAGCGTTTTGAAACCGTGGTACATAAAACTGGTACATAGGAGTATTTTTTCTCGCGCCTAAATAAGCCGTGGTACATAAAAGTGGTACATAAAAGTGTTTTTTTCTCGAGCGTTTGGAAACAGTGGTACATAAATGTGGTACATAAAGATGTTCTTTTTCTCGAGCGTAAAGAAGCCATGGTGCATAAAAGTGTCTTTTTTCTCGAGCGTAAGGAAGCCGTGGTACACAGAAGTGGTACATAAGGGTGTTTTTTTTTTCTAGAGCGTAAAGAAGCCGTGGTACATAAAAGTGTTTTTTTTTCTCGAGCGTTTAGAAACCGTGGTACATAAAAGTGGTACATAAGAGTGTTTTTTCTCGCGCCTAAATAAGCCATGGTACATGAAAGTGGTGCATAAAAGTATTTTTTGTCGAGTAAAGAAGCCATGGTACATAAAAGTGGTATATAAAAGTGTTCTTTTTCTCGAGCATTTAGAAACTGTGGTGCATAAAATTGGTACATAAGAGTGTTTTTTCTCGCGCCTAAATAAGCCGTGGTACATAAAATGGTACATAAAAGTGTTTTTTATCTCGAGCGTAAAGAAGCCGTGGTATATAAATGTGGTACATAAAAGTGTTTTTTTTCTCGAGCGTGTAGAAACCGTGGTACATAAAAGTGGTACATAAATGTGTTTTTTTTCTCGAGCGTCCTGAAACCGTGGTACATAAAAGTGGTACATAAGAGTGTTTTTTTCTCGAGCCTACAGAAGCCGTGGTACATAAGTGTTTTTTTCTCGAGCGTAAAGGAGCCGTGGTACATAAAAGCTGTACATAAAAGTGTTTTTATTCTCGAGCGTTTAGAAACCGTGGTACATAAAAGTGGTACATAAAAGTTTTTTCTCGAGCGTCAGGAAGCCGTGGTAAATAGAAATGGTACATAAAAGTCTTTTTCTCGAGCGTAAGAAAGCCGTGGTACAGAAAAGTGGTAGATAAAAGTGTTTTTTTATCTCGAGCGTAAAGAAGCCGTGGTACACAAGAGTGGTATATAAAGTGTTTTTTTTTCTCGAGCGTTTAGAAACCGTGGTACATAAAAGTGGTACATAAGAGTGTTTTTTCTCGAGCCTTAAGAAGCCGTGGTACATAAAAGTGGTACATAGAAGTGTTCTTTTCCTCGAGCGTAAAGAAGCCGCGGTACACAAAAGTGGCACATAAAAGTGTTTTTTATCTCGAGCGTAAAGAAGCCGTGGTAAATAAATGTGGTACATAAATGTGTTTTTTTTTCTCGAGCCTGTAGAAACCGTGGTACATAAAAGTGGTACTTAAATGTATTTTTTTTCTCGAGAGTCCTGAAACCGTGGTACATAAAAGTGCTACATAAGAGTGTTTTTTGTCGAGCCTATAGAAGCCGTGGTACATAAGTGTTTTTTTATCGAGCGTAAAGAAGCCGTGGTACATAAAAGCTGTACATAAAAGTGTTTTATTCTCGAGCGTTTAGAAACCGTGGTATATAAAAGTGGTACATTAAAGTGTTCTTTTTCTCGAGCGTGAAGAAGCCGTGGTACATAAAAGTGGTACATAGAAGTGTTCTTTTTCTCGAGTGTAAAGAAGCCGTGGTACATAAAAGTGGTATACAAAAGTGTTTTTTATCTCGAGCGTAAAGAAGCCGTGGTACAAAAAAGTGGTACATAAAAGTGTTTTTTTTCTTGAGCGTTTAGAAACCGTGGTACATAAAAGTGGTACATAAGAGTGTTTTTTCTCGCGCCTAAATATGCCGTGGTACATAAATGTGGTAAATAGGATTATTATTTTTTCCAGAGCGTAAACAAGCCGTGGTACATAAAAGTGGTGCATAAGAGTGTTCTTTTTATCTCGAGCGTAAAGAAGCCGTGGTACACACAAGTGGTACATAAAAGTGTTTTTTCTCGTGAGTAAGGAAGCCGTGGCCTGTAAAAGTGGTACATAAAAGTGCTTTTTTATCTCGAGCGTATAGTGGCCGTGGTACCTAAAAGTGCTACATAAAAGAGTTTTTTTTGTCGAGCGTAAGGAAGCCGTATTACATAATAGTGGTATATAAAAGGGTTTTTTTCGAGTGTAAGGAAGCGGTGGTATATAAAAGTGGTACATAGAAGTGCCTGTTATTCTCGAGCGTAAGGAAGCTGTGGTACATAAATGTAGTACATAAAAGTGTTGTTTTTCTAGCGCCTAAATAAGCCGTGGTACATAAAAGTGGTACATAAGAGGTATATTTTTTCTAGAGCATAAAGATGCCGTGGTACATAAAAGTGGTACATATAAGTGTTTTTTATCTCGAGCGTAAACACGCCGTGGTACCTAAAAGTGGTACATAAAAGTGTTCTTTCGCACGAGTGTAAAGGAGCCGTGGTACATAATAGTGTGTTTTTCTCGAGCGTTTAGAAACCGTGGTACATAAAAGTGGTACATAAGAGTGTTTTTTCTCGCGCCTAAATAAGCCATGGTACATAAAAGTGGTACATAAGAGTTCTTTTTTTCTAGAGCATAAAGAAGCCATGGTACATAAAAGTGGTGCATAAAAGTATTTTTGTCGAGTAAAGAAGCCGTGGTACCTAAAAGTGTTTTTTATCTTGAGCCTAAAGCCGTGGTACATAAAAGTGGTACATAAAAGTGTTCTTTTTCTCGAGCGTAAAGAAGCCATGGTACATAAAAGTGTTTTTTCTCTGGAGCGTAAAGAAGCCGTGGTACATAAAAGTGGTACATAAAAGTGTTCTTTTTCTCGAGCAATTAAAAACTGTGGTACATAAAATTGGTACATAAGAGTGTTTTTTCTCGCGCCTAAATAAGCCATGGTACATAAAAGTGGTGCATAAGAGTGTTCTTTTTATCTCGAGCGTAAAGAAGCCGTGGTACATAAAAGTGGTACATAAAAGTGTTTTTTATCTCGAGCGTAAAGAAGCCGTCGTACATAAATGTGGTACATAAAAGTGTTTTTTTCTCGAGCATGTAAAAACCGTGGCACATAAAAGTGGTACATAAATGTGTTTTTTTCTCGAGCGTCCTGAAACCGTGGTACATAAAAGTGGTACATAAGAGTGTTTTTTTCTCGAGCCTATAGAAGCCGTGGTACATAAGTGTTTTTTTATCGAGCGTAAAGAAGCCGTGGTACATAAAAGCTGTACATAAAAGTCTTTTTATTCTCGAGCGTTTAGAAACCGTGGTATATAAAAGTGGTACATTAAAGTGTTCTTTTTCTCGAGCGTGAAGAAGCCGTGGTACATAAAAGTGGTACATAGAAGTGTTCTTTTTCTCGAGTGTAAAGAAGCCGTGGTACATAAAAGTGGTATATAAAAGTTTTTTATCTCGAGCGTAAAGAAGCCGTGGTACAAAAAAGTGATACATAAAAGAGTTTTTTTCTTGAGCGTTTAGAAACCGTGGTACATAAAAGTGGTATATAAGAGTGTTTTTTCTCGCGCCTAAATAAGCCGTGGTACATAAATGTGGTAAATAGGAGTATTATTTTTTCCAGAGCGTAAAGAAGCCGTGGTACATAAAAGAGGTGCATAAGAGTGTTCTTTCTATCTCGAGCGTAAAGAAGCCATGGTACATACAAGTGGTACATAAAAGTGTTTTTTCTCGAGCGTCAGGAAGCCATGGTAAATAGAAGTGGTACATAAAAGAATTTTCTCGAGCGTAAGGAAGCCGTGGTACAATAAAGTGGTACATAAAAGTGTTTTTATATCTCGAGCGTAAGGAAGCCGTGGCACATAAAAGTGGTACATGAAGTGTTTTTTCTCGAGCGCTTAGGAACCGTGCTACATAAAAGTGGTACATAAGAGTGTTTTTTCTCGAGCCTTTAGAAGCCGTGGTACATAAAAGTGGTACATAGAAGTGTTCTTTTTCTCGAGCCTTTAGAAGCCGTGGTACATAAAAGTGGTACATAGAAGTGTTCTTTTTCTCGAGCGTAAAGAAGCCGTGGTACACAAAAGTGGCACATAAAAGTGTTTTTTATCTCGAGCGTAAAGAAGCCGTGGTACACAAATATGGTACATAAATGTGTTTTTTTTCTCGAGCCTGTAGAAACCGTGCTACATAAAAGTGGTACTTAAATGTGTTTTTTTTCTCGAGCGTCCTGAAACCGTGGTACATAAAAGTGCTACATAAGAGTGTTTTTTTCGCGAGCCTATAGAAGCCGTGGTACATAAAAGCTGTACATAAAAGTGTTTTTATTCTCGAGCGTTTAGAAACCGTGGTATATAAAAGTGGTACATTAAAGTGTTCTTTTTCTCGAGCGTGAAGAAGCCGTGGTACATAAAAGTGGTACATAGAAGTGTTCTTTTTCTCGAGCGTAAAGAAGCCATGGTACATAAAAGTGGTATATAAAAGTTTTTTATCTCGAGCGTAAAGAAGCCGTGGTAAAAAAAAGTGGTACATAAAAGTGTTTTTTTCTCGAGCAAAGAAGCCGTGGTACATAAATGTGGTACATAAATGTGTTTTTTTTCTCGATCCTGTAGAAACCGTGGTACATAAAAGTGGTACCTAAATGTGTTTTTTTTCTCGAGCGTCCTGAAACCGTGGTACATAAAAGTGCTACGTAAGAGTGTTTTTTTCTCGAGCCTATAGAAGCCGTGGTACATAAGTGTTTTTTTATCGAGCGTAAAGAAGCCGTGCTACATAAAAGCTGTACATAAAAGTGTTTTTATTCTCGAGCGTCTAGAAACCGTGGTACATAAAAGTGGTATATAAAAGTGTTTTTTGTCGAGCGTCAGGAAGCCGTGGTAAATAGAAGTGGTACATAAAAGTCTTTTTCTCGAGCGTAAGAAAGCCGTGGTGCAGAAAAGGGGTAGATAAATTGTTTTTTATCTCGAGCGTAAAGAAGCCGTGGTACACAAGAGTGGTATATAAAGTGTTTTTTTTCTCGAGCGTTTCAAAACCGTGGTACATAAAAGTGGTACATAAGAGTGTTTTTTCTCGAGCCTTAAGAAGCCGTGGTACATAAAAGTGGTACATAGAAGTGTTCTTTTTGTCGAGCGTAAAGAAGCCGTGGTACACAAAAGTGGCACATAAAAGTGTTTTTTATCTCGAGCGTAAAGAAGCCGTGGTACACAAATATGGTACATAAATGTGTTTTTTTTCTCGAGCCTGTAGAAACCGTGCTACATAAAAGTGGTACTTAAATGTGTTTTTTTTTCTCGAGCGTCCTGAAACCATGGTACATAAAAGTCCTACATAAGAGTGTTTTTTTCTCGAGCCTATAGAAGCCGTGGTACATAAGTGTTTTTTATCGAGCGTAAAGAAGCCGTGGTACATAAAAGCTGTACATAAAAGTGTTTTTATTCTCGAGCGTTTAGAAACCGTGCTATATAAATGTGGTACATTAAAGTGTTCTTTTTCTCGAGCGTGAAGAAGCCGTGGTACATAAAAGGTGTACATAGAAGTGTTCTTTTTCTCGAGCGTAAAGAAGCCGTGGTACATAAAAGTGGTATATAAAAGTTTTTTATCTCGAGCGTAAATAAGCCGTGGTACATAAAAGTGGTACATAAGAGTGTTTTTTCTCGCGCCTAAATAAGCCGTGGTACATAAATGTGGTAAATAGGAGTATTATTTTTTCCAGAGCGTAAAGAAGCCGTGGTACATAAAAGTGCTGCATAAGAGTGTCCTTTTTATCTCGAGCGTAAAGAAGCCGTGGTACATACAAGGGGTACATAAAAGTGTTTTTTCTCGAGCGTCAGGAAGCCGTGGTAAATAGAAGTGGTACATAAAAGTCTTTTTCTCGAGCGTAAGGAAGCCGTGGTACAATAAAGTGGTACATAAAAGTGTTTTTATATCTCGAGCGTAAGGAAGCCGTGGCACATAAAAGTGGTACATAAAGTGTTTTTTCTCGAGCGCTTAGAAACCGTGCTACATAAAAGTGGTACGTAAGAGTGTTTTTTCTCCAGCCTTAAGAAGCCGTGGTACATAAAAGTGGGACATAAAAGTGCCCTTTCTTCTTTAGCCTAAAGAAGCCATGGTAAATAAAAGTGATAGATAAAAGTGTCTTTTTTTCTCGAGCGTAAGGAAACCGTGGTACATAAAAGTGGTACATAAGGGTGTTATTTTTTCTAGAGCGTAAAGAAGCCGTGGTACATAAAAGTGCTTTTTTTATCTCGAGCGTAAAGAAGCCGTGGTACTTAAAGTGGTACATAAAATTGTTTTTCTCGACCGTAAAGAAGACGTGGTACATAAAAGTGGTACATAAAAGTGTTTTTCTCCAGCGTAAAGAAGCCATGGTACATAAAAGTGGTAGATAAAAATGTATTTTTTTCTCGTGCGTAAGGAAGCCGTGGTACATAGAAGTGGTACATAAGGGTGTTATTTCTGCTAGAGCGTAAAGAAGCCGTGGTGCATAAAAGTGTACATAAAAGTGCTTTCTTTATCTCGAGCGTAAAGATGCCGTGGTACCTAAAAGTGGTACATAAAATTGTTTTTTTTCTCGAGCGTAAAGAAGCCGTGGTACACAAAAGTGGTACATAAAAGTGTTTTTTCTCAAGCGTAAAGAATCCGTGGTACATAAAAGTGTTAATTATCTGGAGCGTAAAGAAGCCGTGGTACATGAAAGTGGTACATAAAAGTGCTTTTTCTCCAGTGTAAAGAAGCCATGGTACATAAAAGTGGTACATCAAGGTGTCTTTTTTTCTCGAGTGTAAGGAAGCCATGGTACATAGAAGTTGTACATAATAGTGTTATTTTTTCTAGGGCGTAAAGAAGCCGTGGTACATAAAAGTGGTACATAAAAGTGTTTTCTTTCTCGAGCGTCTAGAAACAGTGGTACATAAAAGTGGTACATAAAAGTGTTTTTTTCTCGAGCGTCTAGAAACCGTGGTACATAAAAGTGGTACATAAGAGTGTTTTTTTCTCTAGCTTATGGAATCCGTGGTACATAAGTGTTTTTTCTCCAGCGTAAAGAAGCCGTGGTACATAAAAGTGGTACATAAAAGTGTATTTTCTCGAGCGTAAAGAAGCCATGGTACATAAAAGTGGTACATAAAAGTGCTTTTTTATCTCAAGCGTAAAGCAGCCGTGGTACCTAAAAGTGGTACATAAATTTTTTTTTCTCGAGCGTAAAGAAGCCACGGTAGATAAAAGTGGTACGTAAAAGTGTTTTCCTTTCTCGAGCGTAAAGAAGCCGTGGTACATAAAAGTGTTAATTTTCTGGAGCGTAAAGAAGCCGTGGTACAAGAAAGTGGTACATAAAAGTGCTTTTTTTCCAGTGTAAAGAAGCGATGGTACATAAAAGTGGTACATAAAGGTGTCTTTTTTCTCGAGCGTAAGGAAGCCGTGGTACATAGAAGTGGTACATAAGGGTGTTATTTTTTCTAGAGCGTAAAGAAGCCGTGGTGCATAAAATTGTTTTTATCTCGAGCGTAGAGAAGCCGTGGTACATAAAATTGGTACATAAAATATTTTTTTTCTCGAGCGTAAAGAAGCCGCGGTACATAAAAGTGGTACGTAAAAGTGTTTTCCTTCCTCGAGCGTAAAGAAGCCGTGGCACATAAAAGTGGCACCTAAAAGTTTTTTCTCAAGCGTAAAGAATCCGTGGTACATAGGTGTTAATTTTCTGGAGCGTAAAGAAGCCGTGGTACATGAAAGTGGTACATAAAAGTGCTTTTTCTCCAGTGTAAAAAAGCCATGGTACATAAAAGTGGTACATAAAGGTGTCTTTTTTTCTCGAGCGTAAGGAAGCCATGGTACATAGAAGTGGTACATAGGAGTGTTATTTTTTCAACGGCGTAAAGAAGCCGTGGTACATAAAAGTGGTACATAAAAGTGTTTTCTTTCTCGAGCGTCTAGAAATAGTGGTACATAAGAGTGTTTTTTTCCCGAGCTTATGGAAGCCGTGGTACATATGTATTTTTTCTCGAGCGTAAAGAAGCCGTGGTACATAAATGTGGTACATTAAAGTGTTCCTTTTCTCGAGCGTGAAGAAGCCATGGTACATAAAAGTGGTACATAAAACTGTTTTTATCTCGAGCGTAAATGAGCCGTGGTACATAAAAGTGGTACATAAAAGTGTTCTTTTTCTCGAGCGTAAAGAAGCCGTGGTACATAAAAGTGGTACGTGAAAGTGTTTTCATTTCTCGAGCGTAAAGAAGCCGTGGTACATAAAAGTGGCACATAAAAGTGTTTTTTCTCAAGCATAAAGAATCCGTGGTACATATTAGTGTTAATTTTCTGGAGCGTAAGGAAGCCGTGGTACATAAAAGTGTTTTTTTCTCGAGCGTAAAGAAGCCGTGGTACATAAAGGTGGTGCATAAAAGTGTTCTTTTGTCGAGCGTAAGGAAGCCGTGGTACCTAAGAGTGGTACATGAAAGTGTTCTTTTTCTCGAGCGTGAAGACGCCGTGGTGCGTAAAAGTGGTACATAGAAGTGTTCTTTTTCTCGACCGTAAAGAAGCCGTGGTACATAAAAGTGGTACATAAAAGTGTTTCTTAATCTCGAGCGTAATGAAGCCGTGGTACATAAAAGTGGTACATAAAAGTGTTTTTTGCTCGAGCATATAGAAACTGTGGTACATAAAAGTGGTACATAAAAGTGGTGCATAAAAGTGCTTTTTTTCAAGCATAAAGAAGCCGTGGTACATAAGTGTTAATTTTCTGGAGCGTAAGGAAGCCGTGGTACATAAAAGTGGTGCATGAAGGTGTTTTTTCTCGTGAGTAAGGAAGCCGTGGCACATAAAAGTGGTACAAAGAAGTGCCTCTTATTCTCGAGCGTAAAAAGTCGTGGTACATAAAAGCGGTACATAAAAGTATTCTTTTTCTCCAGTGTAAAGAAGGTGTGGTTCATAAAATTGGAGCATAAATGTTTTTTTTGTCGAGCGTAAAGAAGCCGTGGTACATAAAAGTGGTACAAAAAAGTGTTTTTTTATCTCGAGCATAAAGAAGCCGTGGTACATAAAAGTGGTACATATAAGTGTTTTTTTCTCGAGTGTTAAGAAATCGTGGTACATAAATGTGTTCTTTTACTCCAGCGTAAAGAAGCCGTGGTACATAAAAGTGGTACATAAGAGTAATATTTTTTCTAGAGCGTAAAGAAGCCGTGGCAATTAAAAGTGTTTTTTGTCGAGTAAAGAAGCCGTGGTACATAAAAGTGGTTCATAAAAGCTTTTTTTTTCGAGCGTCAGGAAGCCGTGGTAAATAGAAGTGATACAAAAAAGTCTTTTTCTCGAGCGTAAAGAAGCCGTGGTACATATAAGGGGTGCATAAATGTGCTTTTTTGTCAAGCATAAAGGAGCCGTGGTACATAAAAGTGGTAATTTTCTGGAGCGTAAGGAAGCCGTGGTACACAAGAGTGGTACATAAAAGTGTTCTTTTTATCTCGAGCGTAAAGAAGCCGTGGTACATAAAAGCGATACATAAAAGGGTTTTTATCTCGAGCGTAAGGAAGCCGTGGTACATTAAAGTGGTACATAAAAGTGTTTTTTTCTCGAGCGTTTTGAAACCGTGGTACATAAAAGTGGTACATAAGAGTATTTTTTTTCTCGCGCCCAAATGAGCCGTGGTACATAAAAGTGGCACATAGTTTTTTCTCGAGCGTGAAGACGCCGTGGTACATAAAAGTGGTACATAGAAGTCTTCTTTTTCTCGAACGTAAAGAAGCTGTGGTACATAAAAGTGGTACATAAAAGTGTTTCTTAATCTCGAGCGTAAAGAAGCCGTGGTACATAAAAGTGGTACATAAAAGTGTTCTTTTTCTCGTGCGTAAAGAAGCCGTGGTACATAAAAGTGGTACATAAAAGTGTTTCTTAATCTCGAGCGTAAAGCAGCCTTGGTACATAAAAGTTGTACATAAGAGTATTTTTTTCTCGAGTCTATAGAAGCCGTGGTACATAAGTGTTTTTTTCTTGAGCGTAAAGAAGCCGTGGTACATAAAAGCTGTACATAAAAGGGTTTTTATTCTCGAGCGTTTAGAAACCGTGGTACATAAAAGTGGTACATTAAAGTGTTCTTTTTCTCGAGCGTAAAGAAGCCGTGGTACATAAAAGTGGTACATAGAAGTGTTCTTTTTCTCGAGCGTAAAGAAGCCGTGGTACATAAAAGTGGTACATAAAAGTGTCTTATCTCGAGCGTAAAGAAGCCTTGGTGCGTTTAGAAACCGTGGTACATAAAAGTGGTACATAAGAGTATTTTTTCTCGCGCCTAAATGGGCCGTGGTACATAAAAGTGGTACATAAGAGTGTTATTTTTTCTACGGCGTAGAGAAGCCGTGGTACATAAATGTCGTACATCAAAATGTTTTTTTCTCTAGCGTTTAGACACAGTGGTACATAAAAGTGGTACATAAAAATCTTCTTTTTCTCGAGGGTAAAGAAGCCGTGGTACCTAAAAGTGGTACATAAATGTGTTTTTTCTCGAGCGTAAGGAAGCCGCGGTATATAAAAGTGGTATGTAAAAGTGTTTTCCTTTCTCGAGCGTAAGGAAGCCGTGGTACATAAAAGTGGTACGTAAAAGTGTTTTTTCTCATGCGTGAAGAATTTTCTGGAGCGTAAAGAAGCCATGGTACATAAAAGTGGTACATAAAAGTGTTCTTTTTTCTCGAGCGTTTAGAAACCGTGGTACATAAAAGTGGTACATAAGAGTATTATTTTTCTAGAGCGTAAAGAAGCCGTGGTACATGCAAGTGGTACATAAAAGTATTTTTTTCTCGAGCGTCAGGAAGCCGGGGTAAATAGAAGTGGTACATAAACGTCTTTTTCTCGAGCGTAAAGAAGCCTTGGTACATAAAAGTGGAACATAAACGTTCTTTTCGCGAGCGTAAGGAAGCCGTGGTACATAAAAGTGGTACATAAAAGTGTTCTTTTTCTCGAGCGTAAAAAAGTCATGGTACCTAAAAGTGGTACATAAAGTGTTCTTTTTCTCGAGCGTAAAGAATCCGTGGTACACAAAAGTGTTAATTTTCTGGAGCGTAAGGAAGCCGTGGTACATAAAAGTGGTACATAAAAGTGGTTTTTCTCGAGAGTAAGGAAGCCGTGGTAGATAAAAGTGGTACATAGAAGTGCCTCTTATTCTCCAGCGTAAAGAAGCCGTGGTACATAAAAGTGGTACATAAGAGTGTTTTTTCTTGAGCCTTGGGAAGCCGTGGTACATAAAAGTGCCCTTTTTTCTTTAGCGTAAAGAAGCCATGGTAGATAAAAGTGGTACATAAAAGTGTTCTTTTTCTCGAGCGTAAAGAAGCCGTGGTACATAAAAGTGCTAGTTAAAAGTGTCCTTTTTTCTCGAGCGTAAGGAAGCCGTGGTACATAGAAGTAGTACATAAGGCTGGTATTTTTTCTAGAGCGTAAAGAAGCCGTGGTGCTTAAAAGTGTTTTTGTCGAGCGTAAAGAAGCCGTGGTACATAAATGTGGTACATAAAGGTGCTTGTCTTATCTCGAGCGTAAAGAAGCCGTGTTACGTAAAAGTGGTACATAAAATTGTTTTTCTTTCTCGAGCGTAAAGAAGCCGTGGTACATAATAGTGGTACATAAAAGTGTTTTTTCTCAAGCATAAAGAATCCGTGGTACATAATAGAGTTAATTTTCTGGAGCGTAAGGAAGCCGTGCTACATAAAAGTGGTACATAAAAGTGTTTTTTTTTCTCGAGCGTCAAGAAACCATGGTACATAAAAGTGGTACATAAGAGTGTTTTTTTCTCGAGCCTATGGAAGCCGTGGTACATAAGTGTATTTTTCTAGAGCGTAAAGAAGCCGTGGTACATAAAAGTGGTACATAAAAGTGTCTTTTCTGGAGCGTTTAGAAACCGTGGTACATAAAAGTGGTACATTAAAGTGTTCTTTTTCTCGTGCGTAAAGAAGCCATGGTACATAAAATGGTACATAAAAGTGTTTTTTATCTCGAGCGTAAACAAGCCGTGGTACCTAAAAGTGGAACATAAATGTACTTTTTCTCGAGCGCAAAGAATCCGTGGTACATAAAAGTGGTACATAAAAGTGTTCTTTATCTCGAGCCTAAAGCCGTGGTACATAAAAGTGGTACATAAAAGTGTTCCTTTTTTCGAGCGTAAAGAAGCCGTGGTACATAAAAGTGTTTTTTCTCGAGCGTAAAGAAGCCATGGTACATAAAAGTGGTAGATAAAAGTGTCTTTTTTTTCTCGAGCGTAAGGAAGCCGTGGTACACAGAAGTGGTGCATAAGGGTGTTATTTTTTCTAGAGCGTAAAGAAGCCGTGGTGCATAAAAGTGGCACATAAAAGTGTTTTTTTATCTCGAGCCTAAAGCCGTGGTACATAAAAGTGGTACATAAAATTGTTTTTTTTTCTCGAGCGTAAGGAAGCCGCGCTATATAAAAGTGGTATTTAAAAGTGTTTTCCTTTCTCGAGCGTAAGGAAGCCGTGGTACATAAAAGTGGTACGTAAAAGTGTTTTATCTCATGTGTGAAGAATCCGTGGTACATAAAAGTGTTAATTTTCTGGAGCGTAAAAAACCCGTGGTACAAAACAGTCGTGCATAAAAGTGTTTTTTTTTTTTGTCGAGTAAAGAAGCCCTGGTACATGCAAGTGGTACATAAAAGTATTTTTTCTCGAGCGTCAGGAAGTCGGGGTAAATAGAAGTGGTACATAAACGTCTTTTTCTCGAGCGTAAAGAAGCCGTGGTGCATAAAAGTGGAACATAAACGTGTTTTTTATCTCGAGTGTAAAGAAGCCATGGTACATAATAGTGGTACATAAAAGTGTTTTTTTTCTCCAGCGTTTAGAAACAGTGGTACATAAAAGTGGTTCATAAAAGTGTTTTTTTCTCGAGCATTTTGAAACCGTGGTAGAGGAAAGTGGTACATAAAAGTGTTCTTTTTCTCGAGCGTAAGCAAGCCATGGTACACAAATTGGTACATAAAAGTTTTCTTTTTCTCGAGCGTAAAGTATCCGTGGTACATAAAAGTGGTACATAAAAGTGTTTTTCTCGAGCGTAAAAAGCTATTGTACATAAGTACATAAAAGTGTTTTCCTTTCTCGAGCGTAAGGAAGCCATCGTACATAGAAGTTGTACATAACAGTGTTATTTTTCTACGGCGTAAAGAAGCCGTGGTACATAAAAGTGGTACATAAAAGTGTTTTCTTTCTCGAGCGTCTAGAAAAAGTGGTACATAAAAGTGGTACATAAAAGTTTTTTTATCTCGAGCACAAGGGAGCTATGGTACATAAAAGTGGTACATAAAAGTGTTTTATTTTTCTATAGCGTCTAGAAACCGTGGTACATAAAAGTGGTACATAAGAGTGTTTTTTTCTCGAGCTTATGGAAGCCGTGGTACATAAGTGTTTTTTCTCGAGCGTAAAGAAGCCGTGGTACCTAAGAGTGGTGCATAAAATTGTTTTTTTTCTCGAGCGTAAAGAAGCCGCGGTACATAAAAGTGGTACGTAAAAGTGTTTTTTCTCGAGCGTAAAGAAGCCATGGTACATAAAAGTGGTAGATAAAAGTGTCTTTTTTTTCTCGAGCGTAAGGAAGCCGTGGTACACAGAAGTGGTGCATAAGGGTGTTATTTTTTCTAGAGCGTAAAGAAGCCGTGGTGCATAAAAGTGGCACATAAAAGTGTTTTTTTATCTCGAGCCTAAAGCCGTGGTACATAAAAGTGGTACATAAAATTGTTTTTTTTTCTCGAGCGTAAGGAAGCCGCGCTATATAAAAGTGGTATTTAAAAGTGTTTTCCTTTCTCGAGCGTAAGGAAGCCGTGGTACATAAAAGTGGTACGTAAAAGTGTTTTATCTCATGTGTGAAGAATCCGTGGTACATAAAAGTGTTAATTTTCTGGAGCGTAAAAAACCCGTGGTACAAAACAGTCGTGCATAAAAGTGTTTTTTTTTTGTCGAGTAAAGAAGCCCTGGTACATGCAAGTGGTACATAAAAGTATTTTTTCTCGAGCGTCAGGAAGCCGGGGTAAATAGAAGTGGTACATAAACGTCTTTTTCTCGAGCGTAAAGAAGCCGTGGTGCATAAAAGTGGAACATAAACGTGTTTTTTATCTCGAGTGTAAAGAAGCCATGGTACATAATAGTGGTACATAAAAGTGTTTTTTTCTCCAGCGTTTAGAAACAGTGGTACATAAAAGTGGTTCATAAAAGTGTTTTTTTCTCGAGCATTTTGAAACCGTGGTAGAGGAAAGTGGTACATAAAAGTGTTCTTTTTCTCGAGCGTAAGCAAGCCATGGTACACAAATTGGTACATAAAAGTTTTCTTTTTCTCGAGCGTAAAGTATCCGTGGTACATAAAAGTGGTACATAAAAGTGTTTTTTTTGTCTATAGCGTCTAGAAACCGTGGTACATAAAAGTGGTACATAAGAGTGTTTTTTTCTCGAGCTTATGGAAGCCGTGGTACATAAGTGTTTTTTCTCGAGCGTAAAGAAGCCGTGGTACATAAAAGTGGTACATAAAAGTGTCTTTTCTCGAGCGTTTAGAAACCGTAGTACATAAAAGTGGTACATTCAAGTGTTCTTTTTCTCGAGCGTGAAGAAGCCGTGGTACATAGAAGTGGTACATAAAACTGTTTTAATCTCGAGCGTAAAGGAGCAGTGGTATACAAAAGTGGTACATAAATGTGTTCTTTTTCTCGAGCGTAAAGAAGCCGTGGTACATAAAAGTGGTACACACTTTTATGTACCACGGCTTCTTTATGCTAAAGAAAAAAGGGCACTTTTATGTACCACTTTTATGTACCACGGCTTCCTAAGGCTCGAGAAAAAACACTCTTATGTACCACTTTTATGTACCATGGTTTCTAAACGCTCGAGAAAAAACACTTTATGTACCACTTTTATGTACCACGACTTATTTACGCTCGAGATAAAAAACACTTTTATGTACCACTTTTATATACCACGTCTCATTTGGGCGTGAGAAAAAACACTTCTGTACCATGGCTTCTTTATGCTGGAGAAAAAGAACACATTTATGTACCATGGTTTCTAAACGCTCGAGAAAAAAACACTTATATGTACCACATTTATGTACCACGGCTTCTTTACGCTCGAGATAAAAAGAACACTTTTATGTACCATGGCTTCTTTACACTGGAGAAAAAGAACACTCTCATGTACCACTTTTATATACCACGGTTTCTAGACGCTCGAAAAAAAACACTTTTATGTACCACTTTTATGTACCATGGCTTCCTTGTGCTCGATATAAAAAAACACTTTTATGTACCACTTTTATGTACCACTGTTTCTAGACGCTTGAGAAAGAAAACACTTTTATGTACCCCTTTTATGTACCACGGCTTCTTTACGCCGTAGAAAAAATAACACTCTTATTTACCACTTCTGTGTACAATGGCTTCCTTACATTCGAGAAAAAAAGACACCTTTATGTACCACTTTTATGTACCAAGGCATCTTTACACTTGAGAAAAAGCACTTTTATGTACCACTTTCATGTACCATGGCTTCTTTATGCTCCAGAAAATGAACACTTTTATGTACCACAGATTCTTTACGCTTGGGAAAGGAAAACACTTTTACGTACCACTTTTATGTACCGCGGCTTCTTTACGCTCGAGAAAAAAAACAATTTTATGCACCACTCTTAGGTACCACGGCTTCTTTACGCTCGAGATAAAAAAGCCCGTTTATGTACCACTTTTATGTACCACGGCTTCTTTACGCTCGACAAAAAACACTTTTCTGCACCACGGCTTCTTTGCGCTCTAGAAAAAATAACACCCTTACCACTTCTATGCACCACGGCTTCCTTACGCTCGAGAAAAAACACATTTATGTACCACTTTTATGTACCACGGCTTCTTTACGCTCGAGAAAAAGAACACTTCTATATACCACTTTTATGTACCACGGCGTCTTTATGCTAAAGAAAAAAGGGCACTTTTATGTACCACGTTTATGTACCACAGCTTCTTAAGGCTCGAGAAAAAACACTCTTATGTACCACTTTTATGTACCACGGTTCCTAAACGCTCGAGAAAAATACACTTTATGTACCACTTTTATGTACCACGGCTTATTTAGGCGTGAGAAAAAACACTCTTATGCACCACTTTTATGTACCGCGGCTTCTTCATGCTGGAGAAAAAGAACACATTTATAAACCACGGTTTCTAAATGATCGAGAAAAAAACACTTATATGTACCACTTTTATGTACCACGGATTCTTTACGCTCGAGATAAAAAGAACACTTTTATGTACCACAGCTTCTTTACACTGGAGAAAAAGAACACTTTTATGTACCACTTTTATGTACCACGACTTCTTTACGCTCAAGAATAAGAGGCACTTCTATGTGCCACTTTTATGTGCCACGGCTTCCTTACTCACAAGAAAAAACACTTTTATGCACCACTTTTGTGTACCACGGCTTCCTTACGCTGTAGAAAAAGCCGTAGAAAAAATAATACTCTTATGTACCACTGTTATGTACCACGGCTCATTTAGGCGCGAGAAAAAACACTATTATGTACCACTCTTATGTACCACGGTTTCTAAACGCTCGAGAAAAAAACACTTTTATGTACCACTTTTATGTACCACGGCTTCATTCGCTCGAGGTAAAAACACTTTTATGTACCACATTTATGTACCACGGCTTCTTTACGCTGGAGAAAAAGAACACTTCTATGTACAACTTTTATGTACCACGGCTTCATCACACTCGAGAAAAAGAACACTTTAATGTACCACGGTTTCTAAACGCTCGAGAAGACACTTTTATGTACCACTTTTATGTACCACGGCTTCTTTACGCTCGAGAAAAAGACACTTATGTACCACGGCTTCCATAAGCTCGAGAAAGAAACACTCTTAAGTACCACTTTTATGTACCACGGTTTCTTGACACTCGAGAAAAAAACACTTTTATGTACCACTTTTATGTACCATGACTTCTTTATGCTCGAGATAAAAAACACTTTTATGTACCACTTTTATGTAACACGGCTTGTTTACGCTCGAGAAAAAGAACACTTTTATGTACCACATTTATGTACCACTGTTTCTAAACGCTCGAGAAAGAAAACACTTTATGTACCACTTTTATGTACCACGGCTTCCTTACGCCGTAGAAAAAATAACACTGATATGTACCACTTCTATGTATCATGGCTTCCTTGCACTCGAGAAAAAAAGGCACCTTTATGTACCACTTTTATGTACCTTGGCTTCTTTACACTGGAGAAAAAGCACTTTTATGTACCACTTTCATGTACCACGACTTCTTTACGCTCGAAAAAAGAACACTTTTATGTACCACTTTTATGTACCACAGCCTTAGGCTCGAGATAAAAAACACTTTTATGTACCACTTTTATGTACTATGGCTTCTTTATGCTCTGGAAAAAATAATACTCTTATGTACCACTTCTATGTACCACGGCTTATTTAGGCGCGAGAAAGAACAATCTTATGTACCACTTTTATGTACCACGGTTTCTAAACGCTCGAGAAAAAAGACACTTTTATGTACCACGGCTTCTTTACGCTCGAGAAAAAGAACACTTTTTTGTACCACATAGTAAGAATTCGATGCCAAACGATCGATCGAATGGTTCGTTGAAATTCACCCCCACCGTCGGCGTCCGAGACGCACCGTCAGAGACGGTCTGCACAGGTGGCTCAATGGGTGACTTAGGCTCGAAAGGCCAAGACGCTGTAGTAACGAACGAACAACTTGTATTTACAGATAAAATTACAAAGTTTGGTTACAAAAGTGCATAGTTTCAACAGTACATCGGTTACAAATAGTTACACTGGTTTGGACCACATAGGGCGACCCTATTTCGGCAGAGCCAATGGTGCTTAGCACCGAAACCAGGTCCAGAACTCCTCATCGGAGCGCTGCGGCAGCGTTTGGAGACGCAACGCTCCGCCCACAATATTTGCTGGCGAATTACCGCCGGGTCACGTCTCAACTGGACAATTCGTTCACCAATCACTGCGTTCCGCAGAACTTGCGTGCGTGATTGGCCAGTCGAACAACCCTCAATCAATTCTCAATACATTCCCAAAACCCAAAAGCCTGGGAACGTCGGGGCCATGTTTTCAGTGCTCGAACACGTGCGCGACGCGACCGGATTACAAGAAACCGCAGGCCATGCGGCGCCATAAACAAGCGATTGTTTGCAAGTCAAACTGTCACAGAGGAGCACGGGATAATTGTCCACCCGCCACGGTCGGCCTTGTGTCCGGGCCGTAAGCCGAAGAAGACGTTCCCACGGCGCCTCGGAATCGAGGCAAAACCGCAGGCTCTTTTGCGGCTCAAAGAATCCCTACGTCGGTCAGCGCGCGGTGCAAAGCCATAAAAAGTAATGAGGCTGGCGCGCCTGCTTGATGCCGCGCGATCTCCGTTGCCCGCGGCCAGAGCAGAACCGAGCACTCTTCAAGGGCACCCATCAGATCACCGCGGAAGTCAGACGCGCTCGCCTGTTACGGCGTTTGACGCCCATTCGGGGAGACCCCAGCTGTGAATGGGTTTACTCCCGCCAGCCCGCCGCGCGCAAGGGAAACGCCTGCGGGGATTCCGAGGAAGCGCAAAGCGACGGGGGTCCGAAGCTCCCTTTGTACTGTGATGCGCGACCGCTGCTATGGTGCTGGTGGTCATCTCCGCTCCCCGAACTGTGCCGCAGCCATGGTTGCCGACAGCGTGGTTACTCTGCTTGCTTCCAAGGCTCAGCTCTGTGTCATCCGTTGACAGCCATTACTCAAGTGTGCAAACAATCTCGTCGAGACACATGTCCCCTGCCCAGATGGCCCGCGCCGTCCTTTTGGTTTTGTCTTGCCGCCGCCCATAGCGGGGCTTACACACATTTATGTACCGCAACTTCCTTACGCTCGAGAATAACAGGCCCTTCTATGTACCACTTTTATATACCACGGCTTCCTTACGCTCGAAAAAAAACCATCTTATGTACCACTTTTATGTAGCACGGCTTCCTTACGGTCGACAAAAAAACACTTTTATGCACCACCTTTATGTACCATGGCTTCTTTACGCTCCAGAAAATTAACACTTTTATGTACCACGGATTCTTTACGCTTGAGAAAAAACACTTTTATGTACCACTTTTATGTACCACGGCTTCTTTACGCTCGAGAAAGGAAAACACTTTTACGTACCACTTTTATATACCGCGGCTTCTTTACGCTCGAGAAAAAAACAATTTTATGTACCACTTTTATGTACCTCGGCTGTAGGCTCGAGATAAAAAACACTTTTATGTGCCAATTTTATGCACCACGGCTTCTTTACGCTCTAGAAAAAAACACCCTTATGTACCACATCTGTATACCACCGCTTCTTTACGCCCGAGAAAAAAAGACTCTTTTATCTACCACTTTTATATACCATGGCTTCTTTACGCTCGAGAAAAACACTTTTATGTACCACTTTTATGTACCACGGCTTCCTTACGCTCGAGAAAAAGAACATTTTTATGTGCCATTTTATGTACCACTGTTTCTAAACGCTCGAGAATAAGAGGCACTTCTATGTGCCACTTTTATGTGCCACGGCTTCCTTACTCACGAGAAAAAACACTTATGCACCACTTTTATGTACCACAGCTTATTTAGGCGTGAGAAAAAACACTCCTATGTATCACTTTTATGTACCACGGCTTCTTTACGCTGGAGAAAAAAAACGCATTTACGTACCACGGTTTCTAAACGCTCGAGAAAAAACACTTATATGTACCACTTTTATGTACCACGGCTTCTTTACGCTCGACATAAACAGAACACATTTATGTACCACTTTTATGTACCACGACTTCTTTACGCTCGAGAATAAGAGGCACTTCTATGTACCACTTTTATGTGCCACGGCTTCCTTACTCACGAGAAAAAACACTTTTATGCACCACTTTTATGTACCACAGCTTCCTTACGCTGCAGAAAATTAACACTTTTATGTACCGCTGCTTCTTTAAGCTCTAGAAAAATAATACTCTTATGTACAATGGCTTCTTTACGCTCGAGAAAAAAACAGTTCTATGAACCACTTTTATGTACCACGGCTTCTTTACGCTCGAGAAAAAGAACATTTTTATATGCCATTTTATGTACCACTGTTTCTAAACTCTCGAGAATAAGAGGCACTTCTATGTACCACTTCTATGTGCCACGGCTTCCTTACTCACGAGAAAAAACACTTATGCACCACTTTTATGTACCACGGCTTATTTAGGCGTGAGAAAAAACACTCTTATGTACCACGGCTTCTTTGCTCTGGAGAAAAAGAACACATTTATGTACCACGGTTTCTAAACGCTCGAGAAAAAACATTTATGATGTACCACGGCTTGTTTATGCTCGACACAAACAGAACACATTTATGTACCACTTTTATGTACCACGACTTCTTTACGCTCGAGAATAAGAGGCACTTCTATGTGCCACTTTTATGTGCCACGGCTTCCTTACTCACGAGAAAAAACCCTTATGCACCACTTTTATGTACCACAGCTTCCTTACGCTCCAGAAAATTAACACTTTTATGTACCGCTGCTTCTTTACGCTCTAGAAAAATATTACACTTATGTACCACTTTTATGTACCACGGTTTCTCTACACTTGAGAAAAAACACTTTTATGCACCGCTTTTATATACCACGGCTTCTTTACGCTCGAGATTAAGAAACAATTTTATGCACCATTGTTATGTACAACGGCTTCTTTACACTCGAGAAAAAAACAGTTCTATGAACCACTTTTATGTACCACGGCGTCTTCACGCTCAAGAAACAGATCACTTTCATGTACCACTCTTATGTACCACGGCTTCTTTACGCTCGAGAAAAAGTACACTTTTATGTACCACGGCTTCTTTACGCTCGAGAATAAGAGGCACTTCTATGTACCGCTTTATGTACCACGGCTTCCTTACGCTCGAGAAAAAAACACTTATGTACCACGGCTTCTTTAGGCTCGAGAAAAAAACACTCTGATGTACCACTTTCATGTACCATGGATTCTTTACGCTCGAGAAAAAGAAAACTTTTATGTACCACTTTTATGTACCACGGCTTGCTTACGCTCGAGAAAAAGAACACTTCTATATACCACTTTTATGTACCACGGCGTCTTTATGCTAAAGAAAAAAGGGCACTTTTATGTACCACGTTTATGTACCACGGCTTCTTAAGGCTCGAGAAAAAACACTCTTATGTACCACTTTTATGTACCACGGTTCCTAAACGCTCGAGAAAAATACACTTTATGTACCACTTTTATGTACCACGGCTCATTTAGGCGTGAGAAAAAACACTCTTATGCACCACTTTTATGTACCGCGGCTTCTTCATGCTGGAGAAAAAGAACACATTTATAAACCACGGTTTCTAAATGATCGAGAAAAAAACACTTATATGTACCACTTTTATGTACCACGGATTCTTTACGCTCGAGATAAAAAGAACACTTTTATGTACCACAGCTTCTTTACACTGGAGAAAAAGAACACTTTTATGTACCACTTTTATGTACCACGACTTCTTTACGCTCAAGAATAAGAGGCACTTCTATGTGCCACTTTTATGTGCCACGGCTTCCTTACTCACGAGAAAAAACACTTTTATGCACCACTTTTGTGTACCACGGCTTCCTTACGCTCCAGAAAACTAACACTTTTATGTACCACGGCTTCTTTAAGCCGTAGAAAAAATAATACTTTTATGTACCACTTTTATGTACCACGGCTCATTTAGGCGCGAGAAAAAACACTATTATGTACCACTCTTATGTACCACGGTTTCTAAACGCTCGAGAAAAAAACACTTTTATGTACCACTTTTATGTACCACGGCTTCATTCGCTCGAGGTAAAAAACACTTTTATGTACCACATTTATGTACCACGGCTTCTTTACGCTGGAGAAAAAGAACACTTCTATGTAAACTTTTATGTACCACGGCTTCATCACGCTCGAGAAAAAGAACACTTTAATGTACCACGGTTTCCAAACGCTCGAGAAAAAAACACTTTTATGTACCACTTTTATGTACCACGGCTTCTTTACGCTCGAGAAAAAGACACTTATGTACCACTGCTTCCATAAGCTCGAGAAACACTCTTAAGTACCACTTTTATGTACCACTTTTATGTAACACGGCTTGTTTACGCTCGAGAAAAAGAACGCTTTTATGTACCACATTTATGTACCACTGTTTCTAAATGCTCGAGAAAGAAAACACTTTATGTACCACTTTTATGTACCACGGCTTCCTTACGCCGTAGAAAAAATAACACTCATATGTACCACTTCTATGTATCATGGCTTCCTTGCACTCGAGAAAAAAAGACACCTTTATGTACCACTTTTATGTACCATGGCTTCTTTACACTGGAGAAAAAGCACTTTTATGTACCACTTTCATGTACCACGACTTCTTTACGCTCGAAAAAAGAACACTTTTATGTACCACTTTTATGTACCACAGCCTTAGCCTCGAGATAAAAAACACTTTTATGTACCACTTTTATGTACTATGGCTTCTTTATGCTCTGGAAAAAATAATACTCTTATGTACCACTTCTATGTACCACGGCTTATTTAGGCGCGAGAAAGAACAATCTTATGTACCACTTTTATGTACCACGGTTTCTAAATGCTCGAGAAAAAAGACACTTTTATGTACCACGGCTTCTTTACGCTCGAGAAAAAGAACACTTTTATGTACCACATAGCAAGAATTCGATGCCAAACGATCGATCGAATGGTTCGTTGAAATTCACCCCCACCGTCGGCGTCCGAGACGCACCGTCAGAGACGGTCTGCACAGGTGGCTCAATGGGTGACTTAGGCTCGAAAGGCCAAGACGCTGTAGTAACGAACGAACAACTTGTATTTACAGATAAAATTACAATGTTTGGTTACAAAAGTGCATAGTTTCAACAGTACATCGGTTACAAATAGTTACACTGGTTTGGACCACATAGGGCGACCCTATTTCGGCAGCGCCAATGGTGCTTAGCACCGAAACCAGGTCCAGAACTCCTCATCGGAGCGCTGCGGCAGCGTTTGGAGACGCAACGCTCCGCCCACAATATTTGCTGGCGAATTACCGCCGGGTTACGTCTCAACTGGACAATTCGTTCACCAATCACTGCGTTCAGCAGAACTTGCGTGCGTGATTGGCCAGTCGAACAACCCTCAATCTAAGAACATCTTTTTTAGTACAGTTCACAGTGTAGAACCCTCACCCGAAATACACAACATACAACAACAAAGGGGTGAGGGTCATGCCAGCTGTACAAACAGCAAGTTCCGAGCAACGGCTCACGAGCACAGCCGGCGCAACAAGCACTGACCAACAAAATACATTCCCAAAACCCAAAAGCCTGGGAACGTCGGGGCCATGTTTTCAGTGCTCGAACACGTGCGCGACGCGACCGGATTACAAGAAACCGCAGGCCATGCGGCGCCATAAACAAGCGATTGTTTGCAAGTCAAACTGTCACAGAGGAGCACGGGATAATTGTCCACCCGCCACGGTCGGCCTTGTGTCCGGGCCGTAAGCCGAAGAAGACGTTCCCACGGCGCCTCGGAATCGAGGCAAAACCGCAGGCTCTTTTGCGGCTCAAAGAATCCCTACGTCGGTCAGCGCGCGGTGCAAAGCCATAAAAAGTAATGAGGCTGGCGCGCCTGCTTGATGCCGCGCGATCTCCGTTGCCCGCGGCCAGAGCAGAACCGAGCACTCTTCAAGGGCACCCATCAGATCACCGCGGAAGTCAGACGCGCTCGCCTGTTACGGCGTTTGACGCCCATTCGGGGAGACCCCAGCTGTGAATGGCTTTACTCCCGCCAGCCCGCCGCGCGCAAGGGAAACGCCTGCGGGGATTCCGAGGAAGCGAAAAGCGACGGGGGTCCGAAGCTCCCTTTGTACTGTGATGCGCGACCGCTGCTATGGTGCTGGTGGTCGTCTCCGCTCCCCGAACTGTGCCGCAGCCATGGTTGCCGACAGCGTGGTTACTCTGCTTGCTTGCAAGGCCCCGCTCTGTGTCAACCGTTGACAGCCATTACTCAAGTGTGCAAACAATCTCGTCGAGACGCATGCCCCCTGCCCAGATGGCCCGCGCCGTCCTTTTGGTTTTGTCTTGCCGCCGCTCATAGCGGGGCTTACACACATTTATGTACCGCAACTTCCTTACGCTCGAGAATAACAGGCCCTTCTATGTACCACTTTTATATACCACGGCTTCCTTACGCTCGAAAAAAACCATCTTATGTACCACTTTTATGTACCGCGGCTTCTAAAGGCTCGAGAAAGGAACACTTTTGTGTACTACTTTTATGTACCACGGCTTCCTTACGGTCGACAAAAAAACACTTTTATGCACCACCTTTATGTACCATGGCTTCATTACGCTCCAGAAAATTAACACTTTTATGTACCACGGATTCTTTACGCTTGAGAAAAAACACTTTTATGTACCACGGCTTCTTTACGCTCGAGAAAGGAAAACACTTTTACGTACCACCTTTATGTACCGCGGCTTCTTTACGCTCGAGAAAAAAAAATACTTTTATGCACCACTTTTAGGTACCACGGCTTCTTCACGCTCGAGAAAAAGAACACTTTTATGTACCACTTTTATGTACCACTGTTTCTAAACGCTCGAGAAAAAAAAACACTTTTATGTACCACTCTTATAAACCACGACTTCTTTACGCTGTAGAAAAAAACCACTCTTATGTACCACTTCTATGTACCACGGCTTCTTTACGCTCGAAAAAAAGAACACTTTTATGTACCACTTTTAGGTACCACGGCTTCTTTACGCTCGACAAAAAACGCTTTTATGCACCACGGCTTCTTCACGCTCTAGAAAAAAAGACACTTTTATCTACCACTTTTATGTACCATGGATTCTTTGCGCTCGAGAAAAAACACTTTTATGTACCGCTTTTATGTACAACGGCTTCTTTGGGCTGCAGAAAAAGAACACTCTTATGTACCATATTTATGTACTACGGCTTCTTTACACTAAAAAGGGGCACTTTTATGTACCACTTTTATGTACCACAGCTTTTGAAGGCTCGAGAAAAAACACTCTCATGTACCACTTTTATGTACCACGGTTTCTACACGCTTGAGTATAAAAACACTTTATCTACCACTTTTATGTACCACGGCTTGCTTACGCTCGAGATAAAAAAACACTTTTATGTACCACTTTTATGTACCACAGCTACATTACGCTCGACAAATGGAACACTTTTATGTACCACTTTTATGTACCATGGCTTTTATACACTCGAGAAAAAAAACTTTTATGTACCACTCCTATGTACCATGGCTTCCTTACGCTCGAGAAAAAAGACACTTTTGTGTACCCCTTTTATGTACCACGGCTTCTAAACGCTCCAGAAAAAGAACACTTTTATGCACCACTTTTTGTACCACAGCTTCTTTACACTCGAGAAATGAAACACTTATGTACCACTTTTATGTACCACGGGTTTTTTACGCTCGAGATAAAAACACTTTTATGTAATACTTTTATCTACCACGGCTTCTTTATGCTCTAGAAAAAAAAATACTCCTATATACCACTTTTATGTACCACGGCTCATTTAGGCGCGAGAAAAAACACTCTTATGTACCACTTTTGTGTACCACGGTTTCTAAACGCTCGAGAAAAAAGAACTCTTATGTGCCACGGCTTCTTTACGCTCGAGATAAAAAACAGTTTTATGTACCACTTTTATGTACCCCGGCTTCTTCACGTTCGAAAAAAAGAACACTTTAATGTACCACTTTTACGTACCACGGCTTCTTTACGCTCCAGAAAATTAACACTTTTATGTACCACGGATTCTTTACGCTTGAGAAAAAACACTTTTATGTACCACTTTTATGTACCACGGCTTCTTTACGCTCGAGAAAGGAAAACACTTTTACGTACCACTTTTATGTACCGCGGCTTCTTTACGCTCGTGAAAAAAGGGCACTTTTATGTACCACTTTTATGTACCATTACTTCACGCTCAACAAATGCAACACTATTATGTAGCACATTTATGTACCACGGCTTCTTTATGCACGAGAAAAAGAACACTTTTATGTACCATGGTTTCTCAACGCTCGAGAAAAAAACACTTATGCACCACTTTTATGTACTACGGCTTCTTTACGCTCGAGATAAAAAACACTTTTATGTACCACATTTATGTACCACGGCTTCTTTACGCTGGAGAAAAAGAACACTTCTATGTACCACTTTTATGTACCACTGTTTCTAAACGCTCGAGAAAGAAAACAATTTTATGCGCCACTTTTATATACCACAGCTTCCTTACGCTCGAGAAAAAAGACACCTTTGTGTACCACTTTTATGTACCTTGGCTTCGTTACACTGGAGAAAAAGCACTTTTATGTACTACTTTCATGTACCACGGCTTCTTTACGCTCGAAAAAAAGAACACTTTTACGTACCACTTTTTTGTACCACGGCTTTAGACTCAAAATAAAAAAAAACACTTTTATATACCACTTTTATGTACCATGGCTTCTTTATGCTCTAGAAAAAATAATACTGTTATATACCACTTTTATGTACCACGGCTTATTTAGGCGCGAGAAAAAACACTCTGATGTGCCACTTTTATGTACCACGGCTTCTAAACGCTCGAGAAAAAAAACACTTTTATGTACCACTATTATGTACCACGGCTTCTTTACGCTCGAGAAAAAGAACACTTTTATGTACCACATTTATGTACCACAGCTTCCTTACGCTCGAGAATAACAGGCACTACTATGTACCACTTTTATACACCACGGCTTCCTTACGCTCGAAAAAAATTCTTTTATGTACCACTTTTATGTACCACGGCTTTTAAACGCTCGAGAAAAGAACACTTTTGTGTACCACTTTTATGTACCACGGCATCCTTACGCTCGACAAAAAAACACTTTTATGCACCACCTTTATGCACCATGGCTTCTTTACGCTCCAGAAAATTAACACTTTTATGTACCACGGATTCTTTACGCTTGAGAAAAAACACTTTTATTTACCACGGCTTCTTTACGCTCGAGAAAGGAAAACACTTTTACGTACCACCTTTATGTACCGCGGCTTCTTTACGCTCGAGAAAAAGAACACTTTTATGTACCACTTTTATGTACCACTGTTTCTAAACGCTCGAGAAAAAAAAACACTTTTATGTACCACTCTTATAAACCACGACTTCTTTACGCCGTAGAAAAAAACCACTCTTATGTACCACTTCTATGTACCACGGCTTCTTTACGCTCGAAAAAAAGAACACTTTTATGTACCACTTTTAGGTACCACGGCTTCTTTACGCTCGACAAAAACGCTTTTATGCACCACGGCTTCTTCACGCTCTAGAAAAAAAGACACTTTTATCTACCACTTTTATGTACCATGGATTCTTTGCGCTCGAGAAAAAACACTTTTATGTACCGCTTTTATGTACAACGGCTTCTTTGGGCTGCAGAAAAAGAACACTCTTATGTACCACATTTATGTACTACGGCTTCTTTACACTAAAAAGGGGCACTTTTATGTACCACTTTTATGTACCACAGCTTTTTAAGGCTCGAGAATAAAAACACTTTATCTACCACTTTTATGTACCACGGCTTGCTTACGCTCGAGATAAAAAAACACTTTTATGTACCACTTTTATGTACCACAGCTACATTACGCTCGACAAATGGAACACTTTTATGTACCACTTTTATGTACCATGGCTTTTATACACTCGAGAAAAAAACTTTTATGTACCACTCCTATGTACCATGGCTTCATTACGCTCGAGAAAAAAGACACTTTTGTGTACCCCTTTTATGTACCACGGCTTCTAAACGCTCGAGAAAAAGAACACTTTTGTGCACCACTTTTATGTACCACAGCTTCTTTACACTCGAGAAATGAAACACTTATGTACCACTTTTATGTACCACGGGTTTTTTACGCTCAAGATAAAAACACTTTTATGTAATACTTTTATCTACCACGGCTTCTTTATGCTCTAGAAAAAAAAAATACTCCTATATACCACTTTTATGTACCACGGCTTATTTAGGCGCGAGAAAAAACACTCTTATGTACCACTTTTGTGTACCACGGTTTCTAAACGCTCGAGAAAAAAGAACTCTTATGTGCCACGGCTTCTTTACGCTCGAGATAAAAAACAGTTTTATGTACCACTTTTATGTACCCCGGCTTCTTCACGTTCGAGAAAAAGAACACTTTAATGTACCACTTTTACGTACCACGGCTTCTTTACGCTCCAGAAAATTAACACTTTTATGTACCACGGATTCTTTACGCTTGAGAAAAAACACTTTTATGTACCACTTTTATGTACCACGGCTTCTTTACGCTCGAGAAAGGAAAACACTTTTACGTACCACTTTTTTGTACCGCGGCTTCTTTACGCTCGTGAAAAAAGGGCACTTTTATGTACCACTTTTATGTACCATTACTTCACGCTCAACAAATGCAACACTTTTATGTAGCACATTTATGTACCACGGCTTCTTTATGCACGAGAAAAAGAACACCTTTATGTACCATGGTTTCTCAACGCTCGAGAAAAAAACACTTATGCACCACTTTTATGTACTACGGCTCCTTTACGCACGAGATAAAAAACACTTTTATGTACCACGGCTTCTTTACGCTCGAGAAAAAGAACACTTCTATGTACCACTTTAATGTACCACGGCTTCTTCACGCTCGAGAAAAAAGCACTTTATTGTACCACTTTTATGTACCACGGTTTCTAAACGCTCGAGAAAAGACACTTTTATGTACCACTTTTATGTACCACGTCTTCTTTACGCTGCAGAAAAAGAACACTTCTATGCACCACTTTTATGTACCACTGTTTCTAAACGCTCGAGAAAAAACACTTTTATGTACCACTTTTATGTACCACGGCTTCTTTACGCTGGAAAAAAAAAAACTCATGTACCACGGCTTCCATAAGCTCGAGAAAAAAAACACTCTTATGTACCGCTTTTGTGTACCACGGTTTCTAGATGATCGAGAAAAAAAAACACTTTTATGTACCACTTTTATGTACATGGCTTCTTTACTCTCGAGATAAAAATACACTTTTATGTACCGCTTTTATGCACCACTGTTTCTAGACGCTCGAGAAAGAAAACACTTTTATGTACCACTTTTATGTACCACGGCCTACTTAGGCGCGAGAAAAAAACACTATTATGTGCCACTTTTATGTACCATGGTTTCCAAACCTCGTGAAAAAAAACACTTTTATGTACCACTTTTATGTACCACGGCTTCTTTATGCTCTAGAAAAAAATACTCTTATGTACCACGGCTTATTTAGGCGCGAGAAAAAACACTCTTATGTACCACTTTTATGTACCACGGTTTCTAAACGCTCGAGGAAAAAACACTTTTATGTACCACCTTTAGGTACCACGGATTCTTCACGCTCGAGAAAAAAACACTTATGTACCACGGCTTCCATACGTTCGAGAAAAAAGCACTCTTATGTACCACTCTTATGTACCACAGATTCTAAACGTTCGAGAAAAAAAACACTTTTACGTACCACTTTTATGTACTACGGCTCCTTTACGCTCGAGATAAAAAACACTTTTATGTACCACGGCTTCTTTACGCTCGAGAAAAAGAACACTTCTATGTACCACTTTAATGTACCACGGCTTCTCCACGCTCGAGAAAAAAACACTTTAATGTACTACTTTTATGTACCACGGTTTCTAAACGCTCGAGAAAAGACACTTTTATGTACCACTTTTATGTACCACGGTTTCTAGACGTTCGAGAAAAAAAACACTTTTATGTACCACTTTTATGTACCATGGCTTCTTTACACTCTAGAAAAAATAATACTCTTATGTACCACATTTATGTACCACGGCTTCTTTATGCACCAGAAAAAGAACACATTTATGTACCATGGTTTCTCAACGCTCGAGAAAAAAACACTTTTATGCACCACTTTTATGTACCACGGCTTCTTTACGCTCGAGATAAAAAAACACTTTTATGTAGCACATTTATGTACCACGCCTTCTTTACGCTGCAGAAAAAGAACACTTCTAAATACCACTTTTATGTACCACGGCTTCTTCACGCTCGAGAAAGAAACACTTTAATGTACCACTTTTATGTACCACGATTTCTAAACGCTCGAGAAAAGGCACTTTTATGTACCAAGGTTTCTAGACGCTCGAGAAAAAAAACACTTTTATGTACCACTTTTATGTACCAAGGCTTCTTTACGCTCTAGAAAAAATAATACTCTTATGTACCACTTTTATGTACCACGGCTTATTTAGGCGCGAGAAAAAAACACTCTGATGTGCCACTTTTATGTACCACGGCTTCTAAACGCTCGAGAAAAAAAACACTTTTATGTACCACTATTATGTACCACGGCTTCTTTACGCTCAAGAAAAAGAACACTTTTATGTACTACATTTATGTACCACAGCTTCCTTACGTTCGAGAATAACAGGCACTACTATGTACCACTTTTATATACCACGGCTTTCTTACGCTCGAAAAAAATTCTTTTATGTACCACTTTTATGTACCACGGCTTTTAAACGCTCGAGAAAAGAACACTTTTGTGTACCACTTTTATGTACCACGGCATCCTTACGCTCGACAAAAAACACTTTTATGCACCACCTTTATGCACCACGGCTTCTTTACGCTCCAGAAAATTAACACTCTTATGTACCACGGATTCTTTACGCTTGAGAAAAAACACTTTTATGTACCACGGCTTCATTACGCTCGAGAAAGGAAAACACTTTTACGTACCACCTTTATGTACCGCGGCTTCTTTACGCTCGAGAAAAAAACTACTTTTATGCACCACTTTTAGGTACCACGGCTTCTTTACGCTCGTGAAAAAAGGGCACTTTTATGTACCACTTTTATGTACCATTACTTCACGCTCAACAAATGCAACACTATTATGTAGCACATTTATGTACCACGGCTTCTTTATGCACGAGAAAAAGAACACTTTTATGTACCATGGTTTCTCAACGCTCGAGAAAAAAACACTTATGCACCACTTTTATGTACTACGGCTTCTTTACGCTCGAGATAAAAAACACTTTTATGTACCACATTTATGTACCACGGCTTCTTTACGCTGGAGAAAAAGAACACTTCTATGTACCACTTTTATGTACCACTGTTTCTAAACGCTCGAGAAAGAAAACAATTTTATGCGCCACTTTTATATACCACAGCTTCCTTACGCTCGAGAAAAAAGACACCTTTGTGTACCACTTTTATGTACCTTGGCTTCGTTACACTGGAGAAAAAGCACTTTTATGTACTACTTTCATGTACCACGGCTTCTTTACGCTCGAAAAAAAGAACACTTTTACGTACCACTTTTTTGTACCACGGCTTTAGACTCAAAATAAAAAAAAACACTTTTATATACCACTTTTATGTACCATGGCTTCTTTATGCTCTAGAAAAAATAATACTCTTATATACCACTTTTATGTACCACGGCTTATTTAGGCGCGAGAAAAAACACTCTGATGTGCCACTTTTATGTACCACGGCTTCTAAACGCTCGAGAAAAAAAACACTTTTATGTACCACTATTATGTACCACGGCTTCTTTACGCTCGAGAAAAAGAACACTTTTATGTACCACATTTATGTACCACAGCTTCCTTACGCTCGAGAATAACAGGCACTACTATGTACCACTTTTATACACCACGGCTTCCTTACGCTCGAAAAAAATTCTTTTATGTACCACTTTTATGTACCACGGCTTTTAAACGCTCGAGAAAAGAACACTTTTGTGTACCACTTTTATGTACCACGGCATCCTTACGCTCGACAAAAAAACACTTTTATGCACCACCTTTATGCACCATGGCTTCTTTACGCTCCAGAAAATTAACACTTTTATGTACCACGGATTCTTTACGCTTGAGAAAAAACACTTTTATTTACCACGGCTTCTTTACGCTCGAGAAAGGAAAACACTTTTACGTACCACCTTTATGTACCGCGGCTTCTTTACGCTCGAGAAAAAGAACACTTTTATGTACCACTTTTATGTACCACTGTTTCTAAACGCTCGAGAAAAAAAAACACTTTTATGTACCACTCTTATAAACCACGACTTCTTTACGCCGTAGAAAAAAACCACTCTTATGTACCACTTCTATGTACCACGGCTTCTTTACGCTCGAAAAAAAGAACACTTTTATGTACCACTTTTAGGTACCACGGCTTCTTTACGCTCGACAAAAACGCTTTTATGCACCACGGCTTCTTCACGCTCTAGAAAAAAAGACACTTTTATCTACCACTTTTATGTACCATGGATTCTTTGCGCTCGAGAAAAAACACTTTTATGTACCGCTTTTATGTACAACGGCTTCTTTGGGCTGCAGAAAAAGAACACTCTTATGTACCACATTTATGTACTACGGCTTCTTTACACTAAAAAGGGGCACTTTTATGTACCACTTTTATGTACCACAGCTTTTTAAGGCTCGAGAATAAAAACACTTTATCTACCACTTTTATGTACCACGGCTTGCTTACGCTCGAGATAAAAAAACACTTTTATGTACCACTTTTATGTACCACAGCTACATTACGCTCGACAAATGGAACACTTTTATGTACCACTTTTATGTACCATGGCTTTTATACACTCGAGAAAAAAACTTTTATGTACCACTCCTATGTACCATGGCTTCATTACGCTCGAGAAAAAAGACACTTTTGTGTACCCCTTTTATGTACCACGGCTTCTAAACGCTCGAGAAAAAGAACACTTTTGTGCACCACTTTTATGTACCACAGCTTCTTTACACTCGAGAAATGAAACACTTATGTACCACTTTTATGTACCACGGGTTTTTTACGCTCAAGATAAAAACACTTTTATGTAATACTTTTATCTACCACGGCTTCTTTATGCTCTAGAAAAAAAAAATACTCCTATATACCACTTTTATGTACCACGGCTTATTTAGGCGCGAGAAAAAACACTCTTATGTACCACTTTTGTGTACCACGGTTTCTAAACGCTCGAGAAAAAAGAACTCTTATGTGCCACGGCTTCTTTACGCTCGAGATAAAAAACAGTTTTATGTACCACTTTTATGTACCCCGGCTTCTTCACGTTCGAGAAAAAGAACACTTTAATGTACCACTTTTACGTACCACGGCTTCTTTACGCTCCAGAAAATTAACACTTTTATGTACCACGGATTCTTTACGCTTGAGAAAAAACACTTTTATGTACCACTTTTATGTACCACGGCTTCTTTACGCTCGAGAAAGGAAAACACTTTTACGTACCACTTTTTTGTACCGCGGCTTCTTTACGCTCGTGAAAAAAGGGCACTTTTATGTACCACTTTTATGTACCATTACTTCACGCTCAACAAATGCAACACTTTTATGTAGCACATTTATGTACCACGGCTTCTTTATGCACGAGAAAAAGAACACCTTTATGTACCATGGTTTCTCAACGCTCGAGAAAAAAACACTTATGCACCACTTTTATGTACTACGGCTCCTTTACGCACGAGATAAAAAACACTTTTATGTACCACGGCTTCTTTACGCTCGAGAAAAAGAACACTTCTATGTACCACTTTAATGTACCACGGCTTCTTCACGCTCGAGAAAAAAGCACTTTATTGTACCACTTTTATGTACCACGGTTTCTAAACGCTCGAGAAAAGACACTTTTATGTACCACTTTTATGTACCACGTCTTCTTTACGCTGCAGAAAAAGAACACTTCTATGCACCACTTTTATGTACCACTGTTTCTAAACGCTCGAGAAAAAACACTTTTATGTACCACTTTTATGTACCACGGCTTCTTTACGCTGGAAAAAAAAAAACTCATGTACCACGGCTTCCATAAGCTCGAGAAAAAAAACACTCTTATGTACCGCTTTTGTGTACCACGGTTTCTAGATGATCGAGAAAAAAAACACTTTTATGTACCACTTTTATGTACATGGCTTCTTTACTCTCGAGATAAAAATACACTTTTATGTACCGCTTTTATGCACCACTGTTTCTAGACGCTCGAGAAAGAAAACACTTTTATGTACCACTTTTATGTACCACGGCCTACTTAGGCGCGAGAAAAAAACACTATTATGTGCCACTTTTATGTACCATGGTTTCCAAACCTCGTGAAAAAAAACACTTTTATGTACCACTTTTATGTACCACGGCTTCTTTATGCTCTAGAAAAAAATACTCTTATGTACCACGGCTTATTTAGGCGCGAGAAAAAACACTCTTATGTACCACTTTTATGTACCACAGATTCTAAACGCTCGAGGAAAAAACACTTTTATGTACCACTTTTATGTACTACGGCTCCTTTACGCTCGAGATAAAAAACACTTTTATGTACCACGGCTTCTTTACGCTCGAGAAAAAGAACACTTCTATGTACCACTTTAATGTACCACGGCTTCTCCACGCTCGAGAAAAAAACACTTTAATGTACTACTTTTATGTACCACGGTTTCTAAACGCTCGAGAAAAGACACTTTTATGTACCACTTTTATGTACCACGGTTTCTAGACGTTCGAGAAAAAAAACACTTTTATGTACCACTTTTATGTACCATGGCTTCTTTACACTCTAGAAAAAATAATACTCTTATGTACCACATTTATGTACCACGGCTTCTTTATGCACCAGAAAAAGAACACATTTATGTACCATGGTTTCTCAACGCTCGAGAAAAAAACACTTTTATGCACCACTTTTATGTACCACGGCTTCTTTACGCTCGAGATAAAAAAACACTTTTATGTAGCACATTTATGTACCACGCCTTCTTTACGCTGCAGAAAAAGAACACTTCTAAATACCACTTTTATGTACCACGGCTTCTTCACGCTCGAGAAAGAAACACTTTAATGTACCACTTTTATGTACCACGGTTTCTAAACGCTCGAGAAAAGGCACTTTTATGTACCAAGGTTTCTAGACGCTCGAGAAAAAAAACACTTTTATGTACCACTTTTATGTACCAAGGCTTCTTTACGCTCTAGAAAAAATAATACTCTTATGTACCACTTTTATGTACCACGGCTTATTTAGGCGCGAGAAAAAAACACTCTGATGTGCCACTTTTATGTACCACGGCTTCTAAACGCTCGAGAAAAAAAACACTTTTATGTACCACTATTATGTACCACGGCTTCTTTACGCTCAAGAAAAAGAACACTTTTATGTACTACATTTATGTACCACAGCTTCCTTACGTTCGAGAATAACAGGCACTACTATGTACCACTTTTATATACCACGGCTTTCTTACGCTCGAAAAAAATTCTTTTATGTACCACTTTTATGTACCACGGCTTTTAAACGCTCGAGAAAAGAACACTTTTGTGTACCACTTTTATGTACCACGGCATCCTTACGCTCGACAAAAAACACTTTTATGCACCACCTTTATGCACCACGGCTTCTTTACGCTCCAGAAAATTAACACTCTTATGTACCACGGATTCTTTACGCTTGAGAAAAAACACTTTTATGTACCACGGCTTCATTACGCTCGAGAAAGGAAAACACTTTTACGTACCACCTTTATGTACCGCGGCTTCTTTACGCTCGAGAAAAAAACTACTTTTATGCACCACTTTTAGGTACCACGGCTTCTTCACGCTCGAGAAAAAGAACACTTTTATGTACCACTGTTTCTAAACGCTCGAGAAAAAAAACACTTTTATGTACCACTCTTTTAAACCACGGATTCTTTACACCGTAGAAAATACCACTCTAATGTACCACTTCTATGTACCATGGCTTCCTTACGCTCGAGAAAAAAAGACACCTTTATGTACCACTCTTATGTACCACGGCTTCTTCACGCTGGAGAAAAAGCACTTTTATGTACCACCTTTATGTACCACGGCTTCTTGACGCTCGAAAAAAAGAACACTTTTATGTACCACTTTTAGGTACCACGGCTTCTTTACGCTCGACAAAAAACGCTTTTATGCACCACGGCTTCTTCACGCTCTAGAACAAAAGACACTTTTATCTACCACTTTTATGTACCATGGATTCTTTGCGCTCGAGAAAAAACACTTTTATGTACCGCTTTTATGTACCACGGCTTCTTTGGGCTGGAGAAAAAGAACACACTTATGTACCACATTTATGTACTACGGCTTCTTTACACTAAAAAGGGGCACTTTTATGTACCACTTTTATGTACCACAGCTTTTTAAGGCTCGAGAAAAAACACTCTTATGTACCACTTTTAAGTACCACGGTTTCTACACGCTTGAGAATAAAAACACTTAATCTACTACTTTTATGTACCACGGCTTGCTTATGCTCGAGATAAAAAAACACTTTTATGTACCACTTTTATGTACCACAGCTACATTACGCTCGACAAATGGAACACTTTTATGTACCACCTTTATGCACCACGGCTTCTTTACGCTCGAGAAAAACAACGTTTTTATGTCCCACAGTTTCTAAACGCTCGAGAAACACTTTTATATACCCCTTTTATGCACCACGGCTTTTTTACGCTCCAAGAAATTAACACTTTTATGTACCACGGCTTTATTACGCTTGAGAAAAAACACTTTTATGTACCACTTTTATGTACCACGGCTTCTTTACGTTCGAGAAAGGAAAACACTTTTTCGTACCACTTTTATGTACCGCGGCTTCTTTACGCTCGTGAAAAAAGGGCACTTTTATGTACCACTTTTATGTACCACAGCTTCTTAAGGCTCGAGATAAAAAACACTTTTATGTGCCACTTTTATGTACCACTGCTACTTCATGCTCAACAAATGCAACACTTTTATGTACCACATTTATGTACCACGGCTTCTTTATGCACCAGAAAAAGAACACATTTATGTACCATGGTTTCTCCACGCTCGAGAAAAGAACACTTTTATGCACCACGTTTATGTACCACGGCTTCTTTACGCTCGAGATAGAAAAAAACACTTTTATGTACCACATTTATGTACCACGCCTTCTTTACGCTGCAGAAAAAGAACACTTCTAAGTACCACTTTTATGTACCACGGCTTCTTCACGCTCGAGAAAAAGAACACTTTTATGTATCACTTTTATGTACCACTGTTTCTAAACGCTCGAGAAAAAACGCTTTTATGTACCACTTTTATGTACCACGGCTTCTTTACGCTCGAGAAAAAAACACTTATGTACCACGGCTTCCATAAGCTCGAGAAAAAAAACACTCTTATGTACCATTTTTGTGTACCACGGTTTCTAGATGCTCGAGAAAAAAACACTTTTATGTACCACTTTTATGTACATGGCTTCTTTACTCTAGAGATAAAAATACACTTTTATGTAGCACTTTTATGTACCACTGTTTCTAGACGCTCGAGAAAGAAAACACTTTTATGTACCACTTTTATGTACCACGGCCTATTTAGGCGCGAGAAAAAACACTAATATGTGCCACTTTTATGTACCATGGTTTCCAAACCTCGTGAAAACCAACACTTTTATGTACCAGTTTTATGTACCACGGCTTCTTTATGCTCTAGAAAAAAATACTCTTATGTACCACTTTTATGTACCACGGCTTATTTAGGCGCGAGAAAAAATACTCTTATGTACCACAGATTCTAAACGCTCGAGGAAAAAAAACACTTTTACGTACCACTTTTATGTACCACGGCTCCTTTACGCTCGAGATAAAAAACACTTTTATGTACCACACCTTCTTTACGCTCGAGAAAAAGAACACTTCTATGTACCACTTTAATGTACCACGGCTTCTTCACGCTCGAGAAAAAAACACTTTAATGTACCACTTTTATGTACCACAATTTCTAAACGCTCGAGAAAAGACATTTTTATGTACCACTTTTATGTACCACGGTTTCTAGACGCTCGAGAAAAAAAAACACTTTTATGTACCACTTTCATGTACCACGGCTTCTTTACGCTCGAAAAAAAGAACACTAATATGTACCACTTTTATGTACCACGGCTTTAGGCTTGAGAAAAAAAACCTTTTATGTACCACGGCTTCTTTATGCTCTAAAAAAATAATACTCTTATGTACCACTTTTATGTACCACGGCTTTTTAGGCGCGAGAAAAACACTCTTATGTGCCACTTTTATGTACCACGATTTCTAAACGCTCGAGATAAAAAGAACACTTTTATGTACCACTCTTGTGTACCACGGCTTCCTTACAATCGAGAAAAAGAACACTTTTATGTACCACTTTTGTGTACCGCGACTTCTTTACGTTCGAGAATAAGAGGCACTTCTATGTACCACTTTTATCTACCACGGCTTCTTTACGCTCGAGAATAAGATGCACTTCTATGTACGACTTTTATGTGCCACGGCTTCCTTACTCAGGAGAAAAAACACCTTTATGCACCACTTTTATGTACCACGGCTTCCTTGCGCTCCAGAACATTAAAACATTTATGTACCACGGCTCCTTTAGGCTTGACAAAAAAAGCACTTTTATGCACCACTTTTATGTACCACGCTTCTTTACTCGACCAAAAAACTTTTATGTACCACGGCTTCTTTACGCTCTAGCAAAAATAATACTCTTATGTACGATTTTATGTACCGCGGCTTTTTTACACTGGAGAAAAAGAACACATTTATGTACCACGATTTTTAAACGCTCGAGAATAAAACACTTATATGTACCACTTTTTATGTACCACGGCTTCTTTACACTCGAGATAAAAAAACACTTCTATGTACCACTTTTATGTACCACGGCGTCTTCACGCTCGAGAAAAACAACTTTCATGTACCACTCCTATATACCACAGATTCTAAACTCTCGAGAAAAAAACTTTTACGTACAACTTTTCTGTACCACGGCTCCTTTACGCTCGAGATAAAAACACTTTAATGTACCACTTTTATGTACCACGGTTTCTAAACGCTCGAGAAAAGACACTTTTATGTACCACTTTTATGTACCACGGCTTCTATACGCTCGCGAAAAAACACTTATGTACCACGATTTCCATAAGCTCTCAAAAACACTCATATGTGCCACTTTTATGTACCACGGTTTCTAGACGCTCGAGAAAAAAACTTGTATGTACCACTTTTATGTACCATAGCTCCCTTGTGCTCGAGATAAAAAAAACACTTTCACGTACCAGTTTTATGTACCACGGCTTCTTTACGCCGCAGAAAAAATAACTCTTATGTACCACTTCTATGTATCATGGCTTCATTACGCTCGAGCAAAAAAGACACCTTTATGTACCACTTTTAAGTACCATGGCTTCTTTACACTGGAGAAAAAGCACTTTAATGTACCACTTTTATGTACCACGGCTTTAGGCTTGAGAAAAGAAAACACTTTTATGTACCACGGCTTCTTTATGCTCTAGAAAAATAATACTCTTATGTACCACTTTTATGTACAACGGCTTATTTAGGCGCGAGAAAAAAAACACTCTTATGTACCACTTTTATGTACCTTGGTTACAAAATCCTCGAGAAAAAAAACACCTTTATGTACCACTTTTATGTACCACGGCTTCTTTACACTCGCGAAAAAGAACACTTTTATGTACCACATTTATGTACCACAGCTGCCTTACGCTCGAGAATAACAGGCACTTCTATGTACAACTTTTATATACCACGGCGTCCTTACGCTCGAAAAAAACCCTTTTATGTACCACTTTTATGTACCACGGCTCCTAAACGCTCAGAAAAGAACACTTTTGTGTACCACTTTTATGCACCAGGCTTCCTTACGCTCGACAAAAAAAACCATTTATGCACCACGTTTATGTACCACGGCTTCTTTACGCTCCAGAAAATTACCTTTATTATGTACCACGGATTCTTTATGCTTGAGAAAAAACACTTTTATGTACCACGGTTGCTAGACGCTCGAGAAAAAAACACTTTTATGCACCACATTTATGTACCATGGCTTCTTTACGCTCGAGATAAAAAAACACTTTTATGTACCACTTTTATGTACCACGGCTTGTTTACGCTCGAGAAAAAGAACACTTTTATGTACCACTTTTATGTACCACGGTTTCTAAACCCTCGAGAAAGAAAACACTTTTATGCGCCACTTTTGTGTACCACAGCTTCCTTTCGCTCGAGAAAAAAAGACACCTTTGCGCACCACTTTTATGGACCATGGCTTCTTTACACTGGAGAAAAAGCACTTTTATGTACCCCTTTCATGTACCACGGCTTCTTTACGCTCGAAAAAAAGAACATTTTTATGTACCACGGCTTCTTTATGCTCTAGAAAAAATAAAACTCTTATGTACCACATTTATGTACCACGGCTTATTCAGGCGCGAGAAAAGAACTTTTATGCACCACTTTTATGTACCACAGCTTCTTTACGCTCGAGAAATGAAACACTTATGTACCACTTTTATGTACCACGGCTTCTTTACGCTTCAGAAAATTAACACTTTTATGCACCACGGCTTCTTTATTCTTCAGAAAAAAAGCACTTTTATGTACCACTCTTGTGTACCACGGCTTCCTTACACTCTCGAAAAAGACCTTTATGTACCTCTTCCATTTACCACGGCTTCCTGACGCTCGAGAAAAAACACCTTTATGTACCACTTGTATGTACCACGGCTTCTTTACTCGACAAAAAAACACTTTTATGCACCACTTTTATGTACCACGGCTTCTTTATGCTCTAGAAAAATAATACTCTTATGAACCACTTTTATGTACCACGGCTTATAAACGCTCGAGAAAAAAGAACACATTTATGTACCACGGCTTCTTTATGCTCGAGATAAAAAACACTTTTATGCACCACTTTTATGTACCACGGCTTCCTTACGCTCGAGAAAAAGAACACTTTAATGTACCACTTTTATCTACCACGGCTTCTTTACGGTCCAGAAAATTAACACTTTTATGTACCACGGATTCTTTATGCTTGAGAAAAAACACTTTTATTTACCACGGTTTCAAGACGCTCGAGAAAAAGCACTTTTATGTACCACATTTATGTACCATGGCTTCTTTACGCTCGAGATAAAAAAACACTTTTATGTACCACTTTTATGTACCACGGCTTGTTTACGCTCGAGAAAAAGAACACTTTTATGTACCACTTTTATGTACCACTGTTACTAAACGCTCGAGAAAAAAAGCCCTTTTATGTACCACTTTTATGTACCACGGCTTCTTTATGCCGTAGCAAAAATAATACTCTTATGCACCACTTTTATGTACCACGGCTTATTTAGGCGCGAGAAAAAAGCATTCTTATGTACCACTTCTTTGTACCACAGTTTCTAAACGCTCGAAAAAAACACTTTTATGTACCACTTTTATGTACCGCGGCTTCTCTACGCTCGAGATAAAAAACACTTTTATGTACCACTTTTATGTACCACGGCCTATTTAGGCGAGAGAAAAAACATTCTTATGTACCACTTCTTTGTACAACAGTTTCTAAACGCTCGAGAAAAAAAAAACACTTTTATGCACCACTTATATGTGCCACGGCTTCTTTACGCTCGAGATAAGAACACTTTTATGTACCACATTTATGTACCACGGCTTCTTTACGCTGGAGAAAAAGAACACTTCTATGTACCACTTTTATGTACCACGGTTTCTAAACGCTCGAGAAAGAAAACACTTTTATGCGCCACTTTTATGTACCACAGCTTCCTTACGCTCGAGAAAAAAAGACACCTTTATGTACCACTTTTATGTACCTTGGCTTCTTTACACTGGAGAAAAAGCACTTTTATGTACCACTTTCATGTACCACGGCTTCTTTACGCTCGAAAAAAGGACACTTTTATGTACCACTTTTATGTACCACGGCTTTAGACTCAAAATAAAAAAACACTTTTATGTACCACTTTTATGTACCGTGGCTTCTTTATGCTCTAGAAAATAAACACTTCTATGTACCACGGATTCTTTATGCTTGAGAAAAAACACTTTTATTTACCACGGTTTCAAGACGCTCGAGAAAAAACACTTTTATGTACCACATTTAGGTACCGTGGCTTCTTTGCGCTCGAGATAAAAAAAACACTTTCATGTACCACTTTTATGTACCACGGCTTGATTACGCTCGAGAAAAAGAACACTTTTATGTACCACTTTTATGTACCACTGTTTCTAAACGCTCGAGAAAAAAAGCACATTTATGTACCACTTTTATGTACCACGGCTTCTTTACGCCGTAGAAAATATAATACTCTTATGCACCACTTTTATGTACCACGGCTCATTTAGGGGCAAGAAAAAACACTCTGATGTACCACTTTTATGTACAACGGTTTCTAAATGCTCGAGAAAAAAAACACTTTTATGCACCACTTATATGTACCACGGCTTCTTTACGCTCGAGATAAAAAACACTTTTATGTACCACATTTATGTACCACGGCTTCTTTACGCTGGAGAAAAAGAACACTTCTATGTAACACTTTTATGTACCACGGTTTCTGAACGCTCGAGAAAGAAAACACTTTTATGCGCCACTTTATGTACCACAGCTCCCTTACGCTCGAGAAAAAAAGACACCTTTATGTACCACTTTTATGTACCTTGGCTTCTTTACACTGGAGAAAAAGCACTTTTATGTACCACTTTCATGTACCACGGCTTCTTTACGCTCGAAAAAAGAACACTTCTATGTACCACTTTTATGTACCACGGCTTTAGACTCAAAATAAAAAAACACTTTTATGTACCATGGCTTCTTTATGCTCTAGAAAAAATAATACTTTTATGTGCCTTTTTCCGTACCACGGCTTCTTTACGCTCGAAAAAAAGAACACTTTTATGTACCACATTTATGTACCACAGCTTCCTTACGCTCGAGAATAACAGGCACTTCTATGTACCATTTTTATATACCACGGCTTCCTTACGCTCGAAAAAAATTCTTTTATGTACCAATTTTATGTACCACGGCTTCTAAACGCTCGAGGAAAGAACACTTTTGTGTACCACTTTTATGTACCACGGCATCCTTACGCTCGACAAAAAAACACTTTTATGCACCACCTTTATGCACCACGGATTCTTTACGCTTGAGAAAAAACACTTTTATGTACCAAGGCTTCTTACGCTCGAGAAAGGAAAACACTTTTACCTACCACCTTTATGTACCGCGGCTTCCTTACGCTCGAGAATAACAGGCACTTCTATGTACCATTTTTATATACCACGGCTTCCTTACGCTCGAAAAAAATTCTTTTATGTACCAATTTTATGTACCACGGCTTCTAAACGCTCGAGGAAAGAACACTTTTGTGTACCACTTTTATGTACCACGGCATCCTTACGCTCGACAAAAAAACACTTTTATGCACCACCTTTATGCACCACGGATTCTTTACGCTTGAGAAAAAACACTTTTATGTACCCAGGCTTCTTAAGCTCGAGAAAGGAAAACACTTTTACCTACCACCTTTATGTACCGCGGCTTCCTTACGCTCGAGAAAAAAAATACTTTTCTGTACCACTTTTACGTACCACGGCTTCCTTACGCTCGAGAAAAAAATACTTTTCTGTACCACTTTTAGGTACCACGGCTTGTTTACGCTCGAGAAAAATAACACTTTTATATACCACTTTTATGTACCACTGTTTCTAAACGCTCGAGAAAAAAAACACTTTTATGTACCACTCTTATATACCACGGCTTCTTTACGCCGTAGAAAAAATAACACTCTTATGTACCACTTCTATGTACCATGGCTTCCTTACGCTCGAGAAAAAAAGACACCTTTATGTACCACTCTTATGTACCACGGCTTCTTTACGCTGGAGAAAAAGCACTTTTATGTACCACCGTTATGTACCACGGCTTCTTTACGCTCGATAAAAAGAACACTTTTATGTACCACTTTTAGGTACCACGGCTTCTTTACGCTCGACAAAAAACGCTTTTATGCACCCCGGCTTCTTCACGCTCTAGAAAAATTAACACCCTTATGTACCACTTACGCTCGAGAAAAAAAGACACTTTTATCTACCACTTATATGTACCATGGATTCTTTGCGCTCGAGAAAAAACACTTTTATGTACCGCTTTTATGTACCACGGCTTCTTTGGGCTGGAGAAAAAGAACACTCTTATGTACCAAATTTATGTACCACGGCTTCTTTACGCTAAAAAAGGGCACTTTTATGTACCACTCTTATGTACCACAGCGTTTTTAGGCTGTGGTACATGTACCAGTCTTATGTACCACTTTTACATACCACGGCTTCTTTACGCCGTAGAAAAAATAACTCTTATGTACCACTTCTATGTACCATTGCTTCATTACGCTCGAGCAAAAAAGACACCTTTATGTACCACTTTTATGTACCATGGCTTCTTTCCACTGGAGAAAAAGCACTTTTATGTACCACTTTTATGTAGCACGGCTTTAGGCTTGAGAAAAGAAAACACTTTTATATACCACGGCTGCTTTATGCTCTAGAAAAAATAATACTCTTATGTACCCCTTTTCTGTACCACGGCTTATTTAGGCGCGAGAAAAAGAACACTATTATGTACCACATTTGTGTACCACAGCTTCCTTACGCTCGAGAATAAGAGGCCCTTCTATGTACCACTTTTATATACCACGGCTTCTTTACGCTCCAGAAAATTAACTCTATTATGTACCACGGATTCTTTATGCTTGAGAAAAAACACCTTTATGTACCACTTTTATGTACCACGGCTTCTTTACGATCGAGAAACGAAAATACTTTTACGTACCACTTTTATGTACCGCGGCTTCTTTACGCTCGAGAAAAAAAACAATTTTATGTACCACTTTTAGGTACCACGGCTTCTTTACGGTCGAGATAAGAAAAGCACTTTTATGTACCCCTTTTATGTACCACGGCTTCTTTACGCTCGACAAAAGACACTTTTATGCACCAAAGCTTCTTTACGCTCTAGAAAAAATAACATCCTTATGTACCACTTCTATGTCCCACGGCTTCCTTACGCTGGAGAAAAAGACCACATTTATGTACCACGATTTCTTAACGCTCGAGAAAAAAACACTTATATGTACCACTTTTATGTACCACGGTTTCTTTCCGCTCGAGAATAAGAGACACTTCTATGTACCACTTTTATCTACCACGGCTTCCTTACTCTCGAGAAAAACCACTTTTATGTACCACTTTTATGTACCACGGCTTCCTTACGCTCCAGAAAATTAACACTTTTATGTACCACAGATTCTTTACGCTCAAGAAAAAGAACACTTTCTGTACCACTTTTAGGTACCATGGCTTGTTTACGCTCGAGAAAAAGAACACTTTTATGTACCACTTTTATATACCACGGCTTCTTTACGCTCGAGAAAAAAAACACTTTTATGTACCACGACTACTTTACGCTCCAGAAAATAACACTTTTATGTACCACGGATTCTTTACGCTTGAGAAAAAACACTTTTACGTACCACTTTTATGCACCACGGCTTCTTTACGCTCGAGAAAGGAAAACACTTTTAACTACCACTTATATATACCGCGGCTTCCTTACGCTCGAGAAAAAAAAACAATTTTATGACCCACATTTATGTACCACGGCTTTAGGCTCGAGATAAAAAAACACTTTTGTGTGCCACTTTTATGTACCACGGCTTCCTTACGCTCGAGAAAAAGAACATTTTTATGTACCACTTTTATGTACCACTGCTTCTAAACGCTCGAGAAAAAAACACTTCTATGTACCACTTTTATGTACCATGCCTTCTTCACGCTCGAGAAAAAAACACTTATGTACCACTTCTATGTACCACGGCTTTAATCTGTAGAAGAAATAACACTCTTATGTACCACTTCTATGTACCATTGCTTCCTTACTCTCGAGATAAAAAGACACGTTTATGTACCATGGCTTCTTTACACTGGAGAAAAATCGCTTTTATGTACCACTTTCATGTACCACGGCTTCTTTATGCTCTAGAAAAAATAATACTCTTATCTATCACTTTTATGTACCACAGCTTCCAAACGCTCGAGAATAACAGGCACTTCTATGTACCACTTTTATGTACCACGGCTTCTAAACGCTTGAGAAAAGAACACTTTTGTGTACCACTTTTATGTACCACGACTTCTTTACACTCGAGAATAAGAGGCACTCATATGTACCACTTTTATGTGCCACGGCTTCCTTACTCCCGAGAAAAAACACTTTTATGTACCACTTTTATGTGCCACGGTTTCTAGACGCTCGAGAAAAAGCTTGTACCACTTTTATGTACCATGGCTCCCTTGTGCTTTTTTCTCGAGCTTATGGAAGCCGTGGTAAGTGTTTATAAGTGGTACATAAAAGTCTTTTTCTCGAGCGTAAAGAAGCCGTGGTACATAAAAATGGTGCACAAAAGTGCTTTTTTTGTCAAGCATAAAGAAGCCGTGGTACATAAAAGTGTTAATTTTCTGGAGCGTAAGGAAGCCGTGGTATAGAAAAGTGGTGCATAAAGGTGGTTTTTCTCGTGAGTAAGCAAGCCGTGGCACATAAAAGTGGTACAAAGAAGTGCCTCTTATTCTCGAGCGTAAGAGAGTCGTGGTACATAAAAGTGGTACATAAAAGTGTTCTTTTGTCCAGTGTAAAGAAGCCGTGGTACATAAATGTGGTACATAAAACTGCTCTTTCTCTCGAGCGTAAAGAAGCCGTGGTACATAAAAGCGGTACATAAAAGTGTTTTTTCTCGAGCGTAAGGAAGCCGTGTTATTTAAGAAAGGTACATAAAAGTGTTTTCTTCTCGAGCGTAAAGAAGCCGTGGTACATAAATGTGGTACTTAAAAGTTCTTTTCGCGAGCGTAACGAAGGCGTGGTACATAAAAGTGGCACATAAAAGTGTTTTTTTTCTCGAGCGTAAAGAAGCCGGGGTACGTAAAAGTGGTACATAGAAGTGTCTTGTTTTCTAGAGCGCAAGGAATCTCTGGTACATAAAAGTGGTACATAAAAGTGCTTTTTTTCTCAAGTGTAAAGAATCTGTGTTACATAGAACTGGTACATAAAAGGGTTTTTTTCGAGCGTAAGGAAGCCGTGGTATATAAATGTGGTACATAGAAGTGCCTGTTATTCTCGAGCGTAAGGAAGCTGTGGTACATAAATGTGGTACATCAAAGTGTTCTTTTTCTCGAGCGTAAAGAAGCCGTGGTACATAAAAGTGGTACATAAAAGTGTTTTTCGCTCGAGCGTAAAGAAGCCGTGGTACATAAAAGTGGTACATAAAAGTGTTTTTTTTTCTCGAGCGTTGAGAAGCCGTGGTACATAAAAGTGGTACATTAGAGGGTTTTTTTCTCGCGCCTAAATAAGCCGTGGCACATAAAAGTGGTACGTGTGAGTTTTATTTTTTCTAGAGCATAAAGAAGCCGTGGTACATAAAAGTGGTGCATAAAAGTGTTTTTTGTCGAGTAAAGAAGCCGTGGTACATAAAAGTGTCTTTTATCTCGAACCTAACGCCGTGGTACATCAAAAGTGGTACATAAAAGTGTTCTTTTTTTCGAGCGTAAAGAAGCCGTGGTACATAAAGGTGGTACATAAAAGTGCTTTTTCTTCAGCGTAAAGAAGGCATGCTACATATAAGTGGCACATAAAGGTGTCTTTTTTTCTCGAGCGTAAGGATGCCATGGTACATAGAAGTGGTACATAAGAGTTATTTTTCTACGGCGCAAAGAAGCCGTGGTACATAAGAGTGGTGCATAAAAGTCTTTTTTTCTCGAACGTTTAGAAACAGTGGTACTCAAAAGTGGTACATAAAAGTGTTCTTTTTCTCGAGCGTAAACAAGCCGTGGTACATAAAAGTGGTACATAAGAGTATTATTTTGTCTAGAGCAAAAAGACGCCATGGTACATAAAAGTGGAACATAAGAGTGTTATTTTTTCTACGGCGTAAGGAAGCCGTGGTACATAAAAGTGGTACACAAAAGTGTTCTTTTTCTCGAGCGTGAAGAAGCGGTGGTACATAAAAGTGTTTTTTATCTCGAGCGTAGTAAAGCCGTGGTACATAAAAGTGCTACATAAGAGTGTTTTTTTCTCGAGCGTTTTGAAACTGTGGTACAAAGAAGTGGTATATAAGAATGTTTTTTTCTCTCGCCTAAATGAGCCGTGGTACATAAAGGTGGTACATAAGAGTAATATTTTTCTAGAGCTTAAAGAAGCCGTGGTACATAAAAGTGGTACATAAAAGTGTTTTTTTCTCGAGCGTTTAGAAACAGTGGTACATAAAAGTGGTAAATAAAAATGTTCTTTTTCTCGAGCGTAAAGAAGCCGTGGTACATAAAAGTGGTACATAGAAGTGTTTTCTTTCTCGAGCGTAAAGAAGCCATGGTACATAAAAGTGGTAGATAAAAGTGTCTTTTTTTCTCGAGCGTAAGGAAGCCGTGGTACACAGAAGTGGTACATAAGGGTGTTATTTTTTCTAGAGCGTAAAGAAGCCGTGTTGCATAAAAGTGGCACATAAAGTGTTTCTTTATCTCGAGCCTAAAGCCGTGGTAAATAAAAGTGGTAGATAAAATTGTTTTTTTTCTCGAGCGTAAGGAAGCCGAGGTATATAAAAGTGGTACGTAAGAGTGTTTTCCTTTCTCGAGAATAAAGAAGCCGTGGTACATAAAAGTGGTACGTAAAAGTTTTTTTTCTTAAGCGTAAAGAATCCGTGGTACATAAAAGTGTTCATTTTCTGGAGCGTAAAGAAGCCGTGTTATATGAAGGTGGTACATAAAAGCGCTTTTTCTCCAGTGTAAAGAAGCCATGGTACATGAATGTGGTACATAAAGGTGTCTTTTTCTCGAGCGTAAGGAAGCCATGCTACATAGAAGTGGTACACAAGAGTGTTATTTCTTCTACGGAGTAAAGAAGCCGTAGTACATAAAAGTGGTACATAAATGTTTTTTTCTCGAGCGTAAAGAAGCCGTGGTACATAAAAGTGGTACATAAAAGGGTTTTTTTCTCGAGCGTAAAGAAGCCATGGTACATAACAGTGGTACATAAAAGGGTTTTTATCTCGAGCCTAAGGAAGCCGTGGTACACAAAAGTGGTACATAAAAGTGTTTTTTTTCTCGAGCGTTTAGAAACCGTGGTACATAAAAGTGGTACATAAGAGTATTTTTTTCTCGCGCCTAAATGAGCCGTGGCACATAAAAGTGGTACATAAAAGTGTTTTCTCTCGAGCGTAAAGAAGCCATGGTACATAAAAGTGGTAGATAAAAGTGTCTTTTTTTCTCGAGCGTAAGGATGCCGTGGTACACAGAAGTGGTACATAAGGGTGTTATTTTTTCTAGAGCGTAAAGAAGCAATGGTGCATAAAAGTGGCACATAAAAGTGTTTTTTTTATCTCGAGCCTAAAGCCGTGGTACATAAAAGTGGTAGATAAAATTGTTTTTTTTTCTCGAGCGTAAGGAAGCCGCGGTATATAAAAGTGGTACGTAAAAGTGTTTTCCTTTCTCGAGCGTAAAGAAGCCGTGGTACATAAAAGTGGTGTGTAAAAGTGTTTTTTCTCAAGCGTAAAGAATCCGTGGTACATAAAAGTGTTAATTTTCTGGAGCGTAAAGAAGCCGTGGTACATAACAGTGGTACATAAAAGTGTTCTTTTTTCTCGAGCGTTTAGAAACCGTGGTACATAAAAGGGTACATAAGAGTGTTTTTCTCGCGCCTAACTAGGCCGTGGTACATAAAAGTGGTGCATAAGAGTATTATTTTTTCTAGAGCGTAAAGAAGCCGTGGTACAAAAAAGTGGTGCATAAAAGTGTTTTTTTGTCGAGTAAAGAAGCCGTGGTACATACAAGTTGTACATAAAAGTGTTTTTTCTCAATCGTCAGGAAGCCATGGTAAATAGAATTGGTACATAAACGTCTCTTTCTCGAGTGTAAAGAAGCCGTGGTTCATAAAAGTGGTACATAAAAGTGTTCTTTTCATTGAGCGTAAAGCCATGGTACCTAAAATTGGTACATAAAGTGTTCTTTTTCTCGAGCGTAAGGAATAAGTGGTACACAAAAGTGTTAATTTTCTGGAGCGTAAGGAAGCCGTGGTACATAAAAGTGGTACATAAAAGTGGTTTTTCTCGAGAGTAAGGAAGCCGTGGTAGATAAAAGTGGTACATAGAAGTGCCTCTTATTCTGGAGCGTAAAGAAGTCGCGGTACATATAAGTGGTACATAAAAGTGTTCTTTTTCTCGAGTTTAAGGAAGCCGTGGTACACAAGAGTGGTACATAAAAGTGTTCATTTTATCTCGAGCGTAAAGCCGTGGTACATAAATGTGGTACATATAAGTGTTTTTTGCTCGAGCGTTTAGAAATCGGGGTACATAAATGTGTTCTTTTTCTCCAGCGTAAGGAATCCTTGGTACATAAAAGTTGCACATAAGACTGGTTTATCTCGAGCATTAAGAAGCCGTGGTACATAAAAGTGCCCTTCTTTCTTTAGCATAAAGAAGCCGTGGTACATAAAAGTGCTCTTTTTCTCGAGCGTAAAGAAGCCGTGGTACATAAAAGTGGTAGATAAAAGTGTCCTTTTTCTTGAGCGTAAGGAAGCCGTGGTACGTAGAAGTGGTACATAAGGCTGGTATTTTTTCTAGAGCGTAAAGAAGCCGTGGTGCATAAAAGTGTTTTTGTCGAGCGTAAAGAAGCCGTGGTACATAAAAGTGGTACATAAAAGTGTTTTTTTTTCTCGAGCGTTTAGAAACAGTGGTACATAAAAGTGGTACATATAAGTGTTTTTTTCTCGAGCGTTTAGAAATCGTGGTACATAAATGTGTTCTTTTTCTCGAGTTTAAGGAAGCCGTGGTACACAAGAGTGGTACATAAAAGTGTTCTTTTTATCTCGAGCGTAAAGCCGTGGTACATATGTTTTTTTCTCGAGCGTTTAGAAATCGGGGTACACAAATGTGTTCTTTTTCTCCAGCGTAAAGAATCCGTGGTACATACAAGTGGTACATAAAAGTGTTTTTTCTCGATCGTCAGGAAGCCATGGTAAATAGAATTGGTACATAAACGTCTCTTTCTCGAGTGTAAAGAAGCCGTGGTACATAAAAGTGGTACATAAAAGTGTTCTTTTCATTGAGCGTAAAGCCATGGTACCTAAAATTGGTACATAAAGTGTTCTTTTTCTCGAGCGTAAAGAATAAGTGGTACACAAAAGTGTTAATTTTCTGGAGCGTAAGGAAGCCGTGGTACATAAAAGTGGTACATAAAAGTGGTTTTTCTCGAGAGTAAGGAAGCCGTGGTAGATAAAAGTGGTACATAGAAGTGCCTCTTATTCTGGAGCGTAAAGAAGTCGCGGTACATATAAGTGGTACATAAAAGTGTTCTTTTTCTCGAGTTTAAGGAAGCCGTGGTACACAAGAGTGGTACATAAAAGTGTTAATTTTATCTCGAGCGTAAAGCCGTGGTACATAAAAGTGGTACATATAAGTGTTTTTTGCTCGAGCGTTTAGAAATCGGGGTACATAAATGTGTTCTTTTTCTCCAGCGTAAAGAATCCTTGGTACATAAAAGTTGCACATAAGACTGGTTTATCTCGAGCATTAAGCAGCCGTGGTACATAAAAGTGCCCTTTTTTCTTTAGCGTAAAGAAGCCGTGGTACATAAAAGTGGTACATAAAAGTGCTCTTTTTCTCGAGCGTAAAGAAGCCGTGGTACATAAAAGTGGTAGATAAAAGTGTCCTTTTTCTCGAGCGTAAGGAAGCCGTGGTACGTAGAAGTGGTACATAAGGCTGGTATTTTTTCTAGAGCGTAAAGAAGCCGTGGTGCATAAAAGTGTTTTTGTCGAGCGTAAAGAAGCCGTGGTACATAAAAGTGGTACATAAAAGTGTTTTTTTTCTCGAGCGTTTAGAAACAGTGGTACATAAAAGTGGTAAATAAAAATGTTCTTTTTCTCGAGCGTAAAGAAGCCGTGGTACATAAAAGTGGTACATAGAAGTGTTTTCTTTCTCGAGCGTAAAGAAGCCATGGTACATAAAAGTGGTAGATAAAAGTGTCTTTTTTTCTCGAGCGTAAGGAAGCCGTGGTACACAGAAGTGGTACATAAGGGTGTTATTTTTTCTAGAGCGTAAAGAAGCCGTGTTGCATAAAAGTGGCACATAAAAGTGTTTTTTTATCTCGAGCCTAAAGCCGTGGTAAATAAAAGTGGTAGATAAAATTGTTTTTTTTTTCTCGAGCGTAAGGAAGCCGAGGTATATAAAAGTGGTACGTAAGAGTGTTTTCCTTTCTCGAGAATAAAGAATCCGTGGTACATAAAAGTGTTCATTTTCTGGAGCGTAAAGAAGCCGTGTTATATGAAGGTGGTACATAAAAGCGCTTTTTCTCCAGTGTAAAGAAGCCATGGTACATGAATGTGGTACATAAAGGTGTCTTTTTCTCGAGCGTAAGGAAGCCATGCTACATAGAAGTGGTACACAAGAGTGTTATTTCTTCTACGGAGTAAAGAAGCCGTGGTACATAAAAGTGGTACATAAATGTTTTTTTCTCGAGCGTAAAGAAGCCGTGGTACATAAAAGTGGTACATAAATGTTTTTTTCTCGAGCGTTTAGAAACCGTGGTATATAAAAGTGGTACATTAAAGTGTTCTTTTTCTCGAGCGTGAAGAAGCCGTGGTACATAAAAGTGGTACATAGAAGTGTTCTTTTTCTCGAGCGTAAAGAAGCCGTGGTACATAAATGTTGTGCATAAGAGTGTTCTTTTTATCTCGAGCATAAAGAAGCCGTGGTACATACAAGTGGTATATAAAAGTGTTTTATCTCGAGCGTAAAGAAGCCGTGGTACATAAAAGTGGTACATAAAGGTGGTTTTTTATCTCGAGCGTAAAGAAGCCGTGGTACATAAAAGTGGTAAATAAGAGTTTTTTCTCGAGCCTTAAGAAGCCGTGGTACACAAAAGTGGTACATAAAAGTGCCCTTTTTTCTTTAGCATAAAGAAGCCGTGGTACATGAAAGTGGTACATAAAAGTGTTCTTTTTCTCGAGCGTAAAGAAGCCGTGGTACATAAAAGTGGTACATAAAAGTGTTTCTTAATCTCGAGCGTAAAGAAGCCGCGATACATAAAAGTGGTACATAAGAGTATTATTTTTCTACAGTGTAAAGAAGTCGCGGTACATAAAAGTGTTAATTTTCTGGAGCGTAAGGAAGCCGTGGTACATAAAAGTGGTACATAGAAGTGCCTCTTATTCTCGAGCGTAAAGAGGTCGTGGTACATAAATGTGGTACATCAAAGTGTTCTTTTTCTCCAGTGTAAAGAAGCCGTGGTACGTATTAGTGTTCTTTTTATCTCGAGCGTAAAGAAGCCGTTGTACATAAAAGTGGTACATATAAGTGTTTTTTCTCACGCCTAAATGAGCCGTGGTACATAAAAGTGGTAAATAAAAGTGTTTTCTACCTGGGGCCTAAAGAAGCCGTGGTACATAAAAGTGGTAAATAAAAGTGTTTTTTTCTCGAGCGTTTAGAAACCATGGTACATAAAAGTGGTACATAAGAGTTTTTTCTCGAGCCTTAAGAAGCCGTGGTACATAAAAGTGCCCTTTTTTCTTTAGTATAAAGAAGCCGCGGTACATAAATGTGGTACATAAAAGTGTTCTTTTCTCGAGCTTAAAGAAGCCGTGGTACAAAAAAGTGGTACAGAAAAGTGTTTTTATCTCGAGCGTAAAGGAGCCGTGGTACATAAAAGTACGTAAAAGTTTTTTTCTCGAGCGTAAAGAAGCCATGGTACATAACAGTGGTACATAAAAGGGTTTTTATCTCGAGCCTAAGGAAGCCGTGGTACACAAAAGTGGTACATAAAAGTGTTTTTTTTCTCGAGCGTTTAGAAACCGTGGTACATAAAAGTGGTACATAAGAGTATTTTTTTCTCGCGCCTAAATGAGCCGTGGCACATAAAAGTGGTACATAAAAGTGTTTTCTCTCGAGCGTAAAGAAGCCATGGTACATAAAAGTGGTAGATAAAAGTGTCTTTTTTTCTCGAGCGTAAGGATGCCGTGGTACACAGAAGTGGTACATAAGGGTGTTATTTTTTCTAGAGCGTAAAGAAGCAATGGTGCATAAAAGTGGCACATAAAAGTGTTTTTTTTATCTCGAGCCTAAAGCCGTGGTACATAAAAGTGGTAGATAAAATTGTTTTTTTTTCTCGAGCGTAAGGAAGCCGCGGTATATAAAAGTGGTACGTAAAAGTGTTTTCCTTTCTCGAGCGTAAAGAAGCCGTGGTACATAAAAGTGGTGTGTAAAAGTGTTTTTTCTCAAGCGTAAAGAATCCGTGGTACATAAAAGTGTTAATTTTCTGGAGCGTAAAGAAGCCGTGGTACATAACAGTGGTACATAAAAGTGTTCTTTTTTCTCGAGCGTTTAGAAACCGTGGTACATAAAAGGGTACATAAGAGTGTTTTTCTCGCGCCTAACTAGGCCGTGGTACATAAAAGTGGTGCATAAGAGTATTATTTTTTCTAGAGCGTAAAGAAGCCGTGGTACAAAAAAGTGGTGCATAAAAGTGTTTTTTTGTCGAGTAAAGAAGCCGTGGTACATACAAGTTGTACATAAAAGTGTTTTTTCTCAATCGTCAGGAAGCCATGGTAAATAGAATTGGTACATAAACGTCTCTTTCTCGAGTGTAAAGAAGCCGTGGTTCATAAAAGTGGTACATAAAAGTGTTCTTTTCATTGAGCGTAAAGCCATGGTACCTAAAATTGGTACATAAAGTGTTCTTTTTCTCGAGCGTAAGGAATAAGTGGTACACAAAAGTGTTAATTTTCTGGAGCGTAAGGAAGCCGTGGTACATAAAAGTGGTACATAAAAGTGGTTTTTCTCGAGAGTAAGGAAGCCGTGGTAGATAAAAGTGGTACATAGAAGTGCCTCTTATTCTGGAGCGTAAAGAAGTCGCGGTACATATAAGTGGTACATAAAAGTGTTCTTTTTCTCGAGTTTAAGGAAGCCGTGGTACACAAGAGTGGTACATAAAAGTGTTAATTTTATCTCGAGCGTAAAGCCGTGGTACATAAAAGTGGTACATATAAGTGTTTTTTGCTCGAGCGTTTAGAAATCGGGGTACATAAATGTGTTCTTTTTCTCCAGCGTAAAGAATCCTTGGTACATAAAAGTTGCACATAAGACTGGTTTATCTCGAGCATTAAGCAGCCGTGGTACATAAAAGTGCCCTTTTTTCTTTAGCGTAAAGAAGCCGTGGTACATAAAAGTGGTACATAAAAGTGCTCTTTTTCTCGAGCGTAAAGAAGCCGTGGTACATAAAAGTGGTAGATAAAAGTGTCCTTTTTCTCGAGCGTAAGGAAGCCGTGGTACGTAGAAGTGGTACATAAGGCTGGTATTTTTTCTAGAGCGTAAAGAAGCCGTGGTGCATAAAAGTGTTTTTGTCGAGCGTAAAGAAGCCGTGGTACATAAAAGTGGTAAATAAAAATGTTCTTTTTCTCGAGCGTAAAGAAGCCGTGGTACATAAAAGTGGTACATAGAAGTGTTTTCTTTCTCGAGCGTAAAGAAGCCATGGTACATAAAAGTGGTAGATAAAAGTGTCTTTTTTTCTCGAGCGTAAGGAAGCCGTGGTACACAGAAGTGGTACATAAGGGTGTTATTTTTTCTAGAGCGTAAAGAAGCCGTGTTGCATAAAAGTGGCACATAAAAGTGTTTTTTTATCTCGAGCCTAAAGCCGTGGTAAATAAAAGTGGTAGATAAAATTGTTTTTTTTTCTCGAGCGTAAGGAAGCCGAGGTATATAAAAGTGGTACGTAAGAGTGTTTTCCTTTCTCGAGAATAAAGAATCCGTGGTACATAAAAGTGTTCATTTTCTGGAGCGTAAAGAAGCCGTGTTATATGAAGGTGGTACATAAAAGCGCTTTTTCTCCAGTGTAAAGAAGCCATGGCACATGAATGTGGTACATAAAGGTGTCTTTTTCTCGAGCGTAAGGAAGCCATGCTACATAGAAGTGGTACACAAGAGTGTTATTTCTTCTACGGAGTAAAGAAGCCGTGGTACATAAAAGTGGTACATAAATGTTTTTTTCTCGAGCGTAAAGAAGCCGTGGTACATAAAAGTGGTACATAAATGTTTTTTTCTCGAGCGTTTAGAAACCGTGGTATATAAAAGTGGTACATTAAAGTGTTCTTTTTCTCGAGCGTGAAGAAGCCGTGGTACATAAAAGTGGTACATAGAAGTGTTCTTTTTCTCGAGCGTAAAGAAGCCGTGGTACATAAATGTTGTGCATAAGAGTGTTCTTTTTATCTCGAGCATAAAGAAGCCGTGGTACATACAAGTGGTATATAAAAGTGTTTTATCTCGAGCGTAAAGAAGCCGTGGTACATAAAAGTGGTACATAAAGGTGGTTTTTTATCTCGAGCGTAAAGAAGCCGTGGTACATAAAAGTGGTAAATAAGAGTTTTTTCTCGAGCCTTAAGAAGCCGTGGTACACAAAAGTGGTACATAAAAGTGCCCTTTTTTCTTTAGCATAAAGAAGCCGTGGTACATGAAAGTGGTACATAAAAGTGTTCTTTTTCTCGAGCGTAAAGAAGCCGTGGTACATAAAAGTGGTACATAAAAGTGTTTCTTAATCTCGAGCGTAAAGAAGCCGCGATACATAAAAGTGGTACATAAGAGTATTATTTTTCTACAGTGTAAAGAAGTCGCGGTACATAAAAGTGTTAATTTTCTGGAGCGTAAGGAAGCCGTGGTACATAAAAGTGGTACATAGAAGTGCCTCTTATTCTCGAGCGTAAAGAGGTCGTGGTACATAAATGTGGTACATCAAAGTGTTCTTTTTCTCCAGTGTAAAGAAGCCGTGGTACGTATTAGTGTTCTTTTTATCTCGAGCGTAAAGAAGCCGTGGTACATAAAAGTGGTACATATAAGTGTTTTTTCTCACGCCTAAATGAGCCGTGGTACATAAAAGTGGTAAATAAAAGTGTTTTCTACCTGGGGCCTAAAGAAGCCGTGGTACATAAAAGTGGTAAATAAAAGTGTTTTTTTCTCGAGCGTTTAGAAACCATGGTACATAAAAGTGGTACATAAGAGTTTTTTCTCGAGCCTTAAGAAGCCGTGGTACATAAAAGTGCCCTTTTTTCTTTAGTATAAAGAAGCCGCGGTACATAAATGTGGTACATAAAAGTGTTCTTTTCTCGAGCTTAAAGAAGCCGTGGTACAAAAAAGTGGTACAGAAAAGTGTTTTTATCTCGAGCGTAAAGGAGCCGTGGTACATAAAAGTACGTAAAAGTTTTTTTTCTCGAGCGTTTAGAATCTGTGGTACATAAGAGTGCTACATGAAAGGGTTCTTTTTCTCGAGCGTGAAGACGCCGTGGTACATAAAAGTGGTACATAGAAGTGCTCTTTTTCTCGAGCGTAAAGAAGCCGTGGTACATCAATGTGGTACATAAAAGTGTTTTTTTTTCTCGAGCGTCTAGAAACCGTGGTACATAAAGGTGGGATATAAGAGTGTTTTTTCTCGAGCTTATTGAAGCCGTGGAAACATGTGTTTTTTCTCTCGAGCGTAAAGAAGCTGTGGTACATAAAAGTGGTACATAAAAGTGTTTTTTTCTCGAGCGTTTAGAAACCGTGGTATATAAAAGTGGTACATTAAAGTGTTCTTTTTCTCGAGCGTGAAGAAGCCGTGGTACATAAAAGTGGTACATAGAAGTGTTCTTTTTCTCGAGCGTAAAGAAGCCGTGGTACATAAATGTTGTGCATAAGAGTGTTCTTTTTATCTCGAGCATAAAGAAGCCGTGGTACATACAAGTGGTACATAAAAGTGTTTTATCTCGAGCGTAAAGAAGCCGTGGTACATAAAAGTGGTTTTTTATCTCGAGCGTAAAGAAGCCGTGGTACATAAAAGTGGTAAATAAGAGTTTTTTCTCGAGCCTTAAGAAGCCGTGGTACACAAAAGTGGTACATAAAAGTGCCCTTTTTTCTTTAGCATAAAGAAGCCGTGGTACATGAAAGTGGTACATAAAAGTGTTCTTTTTCTCGAGCGTAAAGAAGCCGTGGTACATAAAAGTGGTACATAAAAGTGTTTTTTCTCGAGCGTAAAGAAGCCATGGTACATAAAAGTGGTAGATAAAAGTGTCTTTTTTTCTCGAGCGTAAAGAAGCCGTGGTGCATAAAAGTGGTACATAAAAGTGCTCTTTTCTCGAGCGTTCAGAAGCCGTGGTACATAAATTGGTACATAAAGGGGTTTTTTTCGAGCGTAAGGAAGCCGTGGTATATAAAAGTGGTACATAGAAGTGCCTGGTATTCTCTAAAAGTGGTACATTAAAGTGTTCTTTTTCTCGAGCGTGAAGAAGCCGTGGTACATAAAAGTGGTACATAGAAGTGTTCTTTTTCTCGAGCGTAAAGAAGCCGTGGTACATAAATGTTGTGCATAAGAGTGTTCTTTTTATCTCGAGCATAAAGAAGCCGTGGTACATACAAGTGGTACATAAAAGTGTTTTATCTCGAGCGTAAAGAAGCCGTGGTACATAAAAGTGGTACATAAAAGTGGTTTTTTATCTCGAGCGTAAAGAAGCCGTGGTACATAAAAGTGGTAAATAAGAGTTTTTTCTCGAGCCTTAAGAAGCCGTGGTACACAAAAGTGGTACATAAAAGTGCCCTTTTTTCTTTAGCATAAAGAAGGCGTGGTACATGAAAGTGGTACATAAAAGTGTTCTTTTTCTCGAGCGTAAGGAAGCCGCGGTACGTAGAAGTGGTACATAAGGCTGGTATTTTTTCTAGAGCGTAAAGAAGCCGTGGTGCATAAAAGTGTTTTTGTCGAGCGTAAAGAAGCCGTGGTACATAAAAGTGGTACATAAAAGTGTTTTTTTTTCTCGAGCGTTTAGAAACAGTGGTACATAAAAGTGGTACATATAAGTGTTTTTTTCTCGAGCGTTTAGAAATCGTGGTACATAAATGTGTTCTTTTTCTCGAGTTTAAGGAAGCCGTGGTACACAAGAGTGGTACATAAAAGTGTTCTTTTTATCTCGAGCGTAAAGCCGTGGTACATATGTTTTTTTCTCGAGCGTTTAGAAATCGGGGTACACAAATGTGTTCTTTTTCTCCAGCGTAAAGAATCCGTGGTACATACAAGTGGTACATAAAAGTGTTTTTTCTCGATCGTCAGGAAGCCATGGTAAATAGAATTGGTACATAAACGTCTCTTTCTCGAGTGTAAAGAAGCCGTGGTACATAAAAGTGGTACATAAAAGTGTTCTTTTCATTGAGCGTAAAGCCATGGTACCTAAAATTGGTACATAAAGTGTTCTTTTTCTCGAGCGTAAAGAATAAGTGGTACACAAAAGTGTTAATTTTCTGGAGCGTAAGGAAGCCGTGGTACATAAAAGTGGTACATAAAAGTGGTTTTTCTCGAGAGTAAGGAAGCCGTGGTACACAAGAGTGGTACATAAAAGTGTTAATTTTATCTCGAGCGTAAAGCCGTGGTACATAAAAGTGGTACATATAAGTGTTTTTTGCTCGAGCGTTTAGAAATCGGGGTACATAAATGTGTTCTTTTTCTCCAGCGTAAAGAATCCTTGGTACATAAAAGTTGCACATAAGACTGGTTTATCTCGAGCATTAAGCAGCCGTGGTACATAAAAGTGCCCTTTTTTCTTTAGCGTAAAGAAGCCGTGGTACATAAAAGTGGTACATAAAAGTGCTCTTTTTCTCGAGCGTAAAGAAGCCGTGGTACATAAAAGTGGTAGATAAAAGTGTCCTTTTTCTCGAGCGTAAGGAAGCCGTGGTACGTAGAAGTGGTACATAAGGCTGGTATTTTTTCTAGAGCGTAAAGAAGCCGTGGTGCATAAAAGTGTTTTTGTCGAGCGTAAAGAAGCCGTGGTACATAAAAGTGGTACATAAAAGTGTTTTTTTTCTCGAGCGTTTAGAAACAGTGGTACATAAAAGTGGTAAATAAAAATGTTCTTTTTCTCGAGCGTAAAGAAGCCGTGGTACATAAAAGTGGTACATAGAAGTGTTTTCTTTCTCGAGCGTAAAGAAGCCATGGTACATAAAAGTGGTAGATAAAAGTGTCTTTTTTTCTCGAGCGTAAGGAAGCCGTGGTACACAGAAGTGGTACATAAGGGTGTTATTTTTTCTAGAGCGTAAAGAAGCCGTGTTGCATAAAAGTGGCACATAAAAGTGTTTTTTTATCTCGAGCCTAAAGCCGTGGTAAATAAAAGTGGTAGATAAAATTGTTTTTTTTTCTCGAGCGTAAGGAAGCCGAGGTATATAAAAGTGGTACGTAAGAGTGTTTTCCTTTCTCGAGAATAAAGAATCCGTGGTACATAAAAGTGTTCATTTTCTGGAGCGTAAAGAAGCCGTGTTATATGAAGGTGGTACATAAAAGCGCTTTTTCTCCAGTGTAAAGAAGCCATGGTACATGAATGTGGTACATAAAGGTGTCTTTTTCTCGAGCGTAAGGAAGCCATGCTACATAGAAGTGGTACACAAGAGTGTTATTTCTTCTACGGAGTAAAGAAGCCGTGGTACATAAAAGTGGTACATAAATGTTTTTTTCTCGAGCGTAAAGAAGCCGTGGTACATAAAAGTGGTACATAAATGTTTTTTTCTCGAGCGTTTAGAAACCGTGGTATATAAAAGTGGTACATTAAAGTGTTCTTTTTCTCGAGCGTGAAGAAGCCGTGGTACATAAAAGTGGTACATAGAAGTGTTCTTTTTCTCGAGCGTAAAGAAGCCGTGGTACATAAATGTTGTGCATAAGAGTGTTCTTTTTATCTCGAGCATAAAGAAGCCGTGGTACATACAAGTGGTATATAAAAGTGTTTTATCTCGAGCGTAAAGAAGCCGTGGTACATAAAAGTGGTACATAAAGGTGGTTTTTTATCTCGAGCGTAAAGAAGCCGTGGTACATAAAAGTGGTAAATAAGAGTTTTTTCTCGAGCCTTAAGAAGCCGTGGTACACAAAAGTGGTACATAAAAGTGCCCTTTTTTCTTTAGCATAAAGAAGCCGTGGTACATGAAAGTGGTACATAAAAGTGTTCTTTTTCTCGAGCGTAAAGAAGCCGTGGTACATAAAAGTGGTACATAAAAGTGTTTCTTAATCTCGAGCGTAAAGAAGCCGCGATACATAAAAGTGGTACTCAAGAGTATTATTTTTCTACAGTGTAAAGAAGTCGCGGTACATAAAAGTGTTAATTTTCTGGAGCGTAAGGAAGCCGTGGTACATAAAAGTGGTACATAGAAGTGCCTCTTATTCTCGAGCGTAAAGGGGTCGTGGTACATAAATGTGGTACATCAAAGTGTTCTTTTTCTCCAGTGTAAAGAAGCCGTGGTACGTATTAGTGTTCTTTTTATCTCGAGCGTAAAGAAGCCGTGGTACATAAAAGTGGTACATATAAGTGTTTTTTCTCACGCCTAAATGAGCCGTGGTACATAAAAGTGGTAAATAAAAGTGTTTTCTACCTGGGGCCTAAAGAAGCCGTGGTACATAAAAGTGGTAAATAAAAGTGTTTTTTTCTCGAGCGTTTAGAAACCATGGTACATAAAAGTGGTACATAAGAGTTTTTTCTCGAGCCTTAAGAAGCCGTGGTACATAAAAGTGCCCTTTTTTCTTTAGTATAAAGAAGCCGCGGTACATAAATGTCGTACATAAAAGTGTTCTTTTCTCGAGCTTAAAGAAGCCGTGGTACAAAAAAGTGGTACAGAAAAGTGTTTTTATCTCGAGCGTAAAGGAGCCGTGGTACATAAAAGTACGTAAAAGTTTTTTTTCTCGAGCGTTTAGAATCTGTGGTACATAAGAGTGCTACATGAAAGGGTTCTTTTTCTCGAGCGTGAAGACGCCGTGGTACATAAAAGTGGTACATAGAAGTGCTCTTTTTCTCGAGCGTAAAGAAGCCGTGGTACATCAATGTGGTACATAAAAGTGTTTTTTTTTCTCGAGCGTCTAGAAACCGTGGTACATAAAGGTGGGATATAAGAGTGTTTTTTCTCGAGCTTATTGAAGCCGTGGAAACATGTGTTTTTTCTCTCGAGCGTAAAGAAGCTGTGGTACATAAAAGTGGTACATAAAAGTGTTTTTTTCTCGAGCGTTTAGAAACCGTGGTATATAAAAGTGGTACATTAAAGTGTTCTTTTTCTCGAGCGTGAAGAAGCCGTGGTACATAAAAGTGGTACATAGAAGTGTTCTTTTTCTCGAGCGTAAAGAAGCCGTGGTACATAAATGTTGTGCATAAGAGTGTTCTTTTTATCTCGAGCATAAAGAAGCCGTGGTACATACAAGTGGTACATAAAAGTGTTTTATCTCGAGCGTAAAGAAGCCGTGGTACATAAAAGTGGTACATAAAAGTGGTTTTTTATCTCGAGCGTAAAGAAGCCGTGGTACATAAAAGTGGTAAATAAGAGTTTTTTCTCGAGCCTTAAGAAGCCGTGGTACACAAAAGTGGTACATAAAAGTGCCCTTTTTTCTTTAGCATAAAGAAGCCGTGGTACATGAAAGTGGTACATAAAAGTGTTCTTTTTCTCGAGCGTAAAGAAGCCGTGGTACATAAAAGTGGTACATAAAAGTGTTTTTTCTCGAGCGTAAAGAAGCCATGGTACATAAAAGTGGTAGATAAAAGTGTCTTTTTTTCTCGAGCGTAAAGAAGCCGTGGTGCATAAAAGTGGTACATAAAAGTGCTCTTTTCTCGAGCGTTTAGAAGCCGTGGTACATAAATTGGTACATAAAGGGGTTTTTTTCGAGCGTAAGGAAGCCGTGGTATATAAAAGTGGTACATAGAAGTGCCTGGTATTCTCGAGCGTAAGGAAGCTGCGGTATATAAATGTGGTACACAAAAGTGTTCTTTTTCTCGAGCGTAAGGAAGCCGCGGTACATAATAGTGGTACATAAAAGTGTTTTTTCTCGGCATTTATAAACCGTGGTGCATAAAAGTGGTACATACGAGTGTTTTTTTCTCTCGCCTAAATAGGCTGTGGTACATAAAAGTGGTCCATAGGAGTATTATTTTTTTCTAGAGCTTAAAGAAGCCGTGTTACATAAAAGTGTTTTTTTTTCTCGAGCCTAAAGCCATGGTACATAAAAGTGGTACATTAATGTATTCTTTTTCTCGAGCGTAAAGAAGCCGTGGTACCTAAAGTGGTACATAAAAGTGTTTTTTATCTCGAGCGGGAAGAAGCCGTGGTACACAAAAGTGGTACATAAAAGTGTTTTTTCTCGAGCATTTAAAAACCATGGTACATAAAAGTGGTACATAAGAGTGTTTTTTCTCGCGCCTAAATAAGCCGCGGTACATAAAAGTGGTACTTAAAAGTGTTTTCCTTTCTCGAGCGTAAAGAAGCCGTTGTACATGAAAGTGCTACATAAAAGTGCTTTTTCTCCAGTGTAAAGAAGCCATGGTACATAAAAGTGGTACATAAAGGTGTCTTTTTTTCTCGTGCGTAAGGAAACCATGGTACAATGAAGTGGTACATAAGAGTGTTATTTTTTCTACGGCGTAAAGAAGCCGTGGTACGTAAAAGTGGTACATAAAAGTGTTTTTTTATCTCGAGCACAAGGAAGCCATCGTACATAAAAGTGGTACACAAAAGTGTTTTTTTTCTCGAGCGTCTAGAAACCGTGGTACATAAAAGTGGTACATAAGAGTGTTTTTTTCGCGAGCTTATGGAAGCCGTGGTACATAAGTGTTTTTTCTCGAGCGTAAAGAAGCCGTGGTACATAAAAGTGTCTTTTCTCGAGCGTTTAGAAACCGTGGTACATAAAAGTGGTACATTAAAGTGTTCATTTTCTCGAGCGTGAAGAAGCCGTGGTACATAAAAGTGGTACATAGAAGTGTTCTTTTTCTCGAGCGGGAAGAAGCCGTGGTACATAAAAGCGGTATATAGAAGTGTTCTTTTTCTCGAGCGTAAAGAAGCCATGGTACATAAAAGTTGTGCATAAGAGTGTTCTTTTTATCTCGAGCATAAAGAAGCCGTGGTACATACAAGTGGTACATAAAAGTGTTTTATCTCGAGCGTCAGGAAGCCGTGGTAAACAGAAGCGGTACATAAAAGTCTTTTTCTCGAGCGTAAGGAAGCCGTGGTACATAAAAGTGTTTTTTTATCTCGAGCGTAAAGAAGCCGTGGTACATAAAAGTGGTACATAAAGTGTTTTTTTTCTCGAGCGCTTAGAAACTGTGGTACATAAAAGTGGTACATAAGAGTGTTTTTTCTCGAGCCTTAAGAAGCCGTGGTACATAAATGTGGTACATAAAAGTGCCCTTTTTTCTTTAGCGTAAAGAAGCCGTGGTACATGAAAGTGGTACACAAAAGTGTTCTTTTTCTCGAGCGTAAAGCAGCCGTGGTACATAAAACTGGTACATAAAAGTGTTTTTTCTCGAGGGTAAAGAAGCCATGCTACATAAAAGTGGTAGACAAAAGTGTCTTTTTTTCTCGAGCGTAAGGAAGCCGTGGTACATAAAAGTGGTAGATAAAAGTGTCTTTTTTTCTCGAGCGTAAAGAAGCCGCGGTACATAAAAGTGTTTTTTTCTCAAGCTTAAAGAATCGGTGGTACATAAAAGTGTTCATTTTCTGGAGCGTAAAGAAGCCGTGGTACATAAAAGTGGTATATAAAAGTGTTTTTCTCGAGCGTTTACAAAACGTGGTACATAAAAGTGGTACATAAAAGTGTTTTTTTATCACGAGCGTGAAGAGGCCGTGGTATATAAAAGTGGTACATAAAAGTTTTTTAAACTCAAGCGTAAAGAAGCCATGGTACATAAAAGTGTTCTTTTTCTCGAACGTAAACAAGCCGAGGTACTTAAAAGTGGTACATAAAAGTGTTTTTTTTCTCGAGTGTTTAGAAACTGTGGTACATAAGAGTGGTACATGAAAGTGTTCTTTTTCTCGAGCGTGAAGACGCCGTGGTACATAAAAGTGGCACATAGAAGTGTTCTTTTTCTCGAGCGTAAAGAAGCCGTGGTACAGAAAAGTGATACATAAAAGTTTCTTAATCTCGAGCGTAAAGAAGCCGTGGTACATAAAAGTGTTTTTTTTCTCGAGCTTAGAGAAAACGTGCTACATAAAAGTTGTACATAAGAGTGTTTTTTTCTCGCGCCTAAATAGGCCGTGGTACATAAGAGTATTATTTTTCTTGAGCGTAAAGAAGCCGCGGTACATAAAAGTGGTAATTTTCTGGAGCGTAAGGAAGCCGTGGTATATAAAAGTGGTGCATAAAAGTGTTTTTTCTCGTGAGTAAGGAAGCCGTGGCACATAAAAGTGGCACATAGAAGTGCCTCTTATTCTCGAGCGTAAAGAAGTCGTGGTACATAAAAGTGGTACATAAAAAAGTTCTTTTTCTCCAGTATAAAGAAGCCGAGATACATAAAAGTGGTACATAAGAGTGTTTTTTCTCACGCCCAAATAAGCCGTGGTACATAAAAGGGGTACATAAAAGTGTTTTTTATCTGGGGCGTAAAGAAGCCGTGGTAATTAAAAGTGGTACATAAAGTGTTTTTTCTCGAGCGTTTAGAAACCGTGGTACATAAAATTGGTACATAAGAGTTTTTTTTCTCGAGCCTTAAGAAACCGTGGTACATAAAAGTGCCTTTTTTCTTTAGCATAAAGAAGCCGTGGTACATAAAAGTGGTACATAAAAGTGTTCTTTTTCTCGAGCGTAAAGAAGTCGTGGTACATAAAAGTGGTACATAAAAGTGTATTTTCTCGAGCGTAAAGAAGCCATGGTACATAAAAGTGGTAGATAAAAGTGCCTTTTTTCTCGAGCGTAAGGAAGCCGTGGTACATAGAAGTGGTACATAAATGTTTTTTTCTCGAGCGTAAAGAAGCCGTGGTACATAAAAGTGGTACATAAATGTTTTTTTCTCGAGCGTTTAGAAACCGTGGTATATAAAAGTGGTACATTAAAGTGTTCTTTTTCTCGAGCGTGAAGAAGCCGTGGTACATAAAAGTGGTACATAGAAGTGTTCTTTTTCTCGAGCGTAAAGAAGCCGTGGTACATAAATGTTGTGCATAAGAGTGTTCTTTTTATCTCGAGCATAAAGAAGCCGTGGTACATAAAAGTGGTACATAAAAGTGTTTTATCTCGAGCGTAAAGAAGCCGTGGTACATAAAAGTGGTACATAAAGGTGGTTTTTTATCTCGAGCGTAAAGAAGCCGTGGTACATAAAAGTGGTAAATAAGAGTTTTTTCTCGAGCCTTAAGAAGCCGTGGTACACAAAAGTGGTACATAAAAGTGCCCTTTTTTCTTTAGCATAAAGAAGCCGTGGTACATGAAAGTGGTACATAAAAGTGTTCTTTTTCTCGAGCGTAAAGAAGCCGTGGTACATAAAAGTGGTACATAAAAGTGTTTCTTAATCTCGAGCGTAAAGAAGCCGCGATACATAAAAGTGGTACATAAGAGTATTATTTTTCTAGAGTGTAAAGAAGTCGCGGTACATAAAAGTGTTAATTTTCTGGAGCGTAAGGAAGCCGTGGTACATAAAAGTGGTACATAGAAGTGCCTCTTATTCTCGAGCGTAAAGAGGTCGTGGTACATAAATGTGGTACATCAAAGTGTTCTTTTTCTCCAGTGTAAAGAAGCCGTGGTACGTATTAGTGTTCTTTTTATCTCGAGCGTAAAGAAGCCGTGGTACATAAAAGTGGTACATATAAGTGTTTTTTCTCACGCCTAAATGAGCCGTGGTACATAAAAGTGGTAAATAAAAGTGTTTTCTACCTGGGGCCTAAAGAAGCCGTGGTACATAAAAGTGGTAAATAAAAGTGTTTTTTTCTCGAGCGTTTAGAAACCATGGTACATAAAAGTGGTACATAAGAGTTTTTTCTCGAGCCTTAAGAAGCCGTGGTACATAAAAGTGCCCTTTTTTCTTTAGTATAAAGAAGCCGCGGTACATAAATGTGGTACATAAAAGTGTTCTTTTCTCGAGCTTAAAGAAGCCGTGGTACAAAAAAGTGGTACAGAAAAGTGTTTTTATCTCGAGCGTAAAGGAGCCGTGGTACATAAAAGTACGTAAAAGTTTTTTTTCTCGAGCGTTTAGAATCTGTGGTACATAAGAGTGCTACATGAAAGGGTTCTTTTTCTCGAGCGTGAAGACGCCGTGGTACATAAAAGTGGTACATAGAAGTGCTCTTTTTCTCGAGCGTAAAGAAGCCGTGGTACATCAATGTGGTACATAAAAGTGTTTTTTTTTCTCGAGCGTCTAGAAACCGTGGTACATAAAGGTGGGATATAAGAGTGTTTTTTCTCGAGCTTATTGAAGCCGTGGAAACATGTGTTTTTTCTCTCGAGCGTAAAGAAGCTGTGGTACATAAAAGTGGTACATAAAAGTGTTTTTTTCTCGAGCGTTTAGAAACCGTGGTATATAAAAGTGGTACATTAAAGTGTTCTTTTTCTCGAGCGTGAAGAAGCCGTGGTACATAAAAGTGGTACATAGAAGTGTTCTTTTTCTCGAGCGTAAAGAAGCCGTGGTACATAAATGTTGTGCATAAGAGTGTTCTTTTTATCTCGAGCATAAAGAAGCCGTGGTACATACAAGTGGTACATAAAAGTGTTTTATCTCGAGCGTAAAGAAGCCGTGGTACATAAAAGTGGTACATAAAAGTGGTTTTTTATCTCGAGCGTAAAGAAGCCGTGGTACATAAAAGTGATAAATAAGAGTTTTTTCTCGAGCCTTAAGAAGCCGTGGTACACAAAAGTGGTACATAAAAGTGCCCTTTTTTCTTTAGCATAAAGAAGCCGTGGTACATGAAAGTGGTACATAAAAGTGTTCTTTTTCTCGAGCGTAAAGAAGCCGTGGTACATAAAAGTGGTACATAAAAGTGTTTTTTCTCGAGCGTAAAGAAGCCATGGTACATAAAAGTGGTAGATAAAAGTGTCTTTTTTTCTCGAGCGTAAAGAAGCCGTGGTGCATAAAAGTGGTACATAAAAGTGCTCTTTTCTCGAGCGTTCAGAAGCCGTGGTACATAAATTGGTACATAAAGGGGTTTTTTTCGAGCGTAAGGAAGCCGTGGTATATAAAAGTGGTACATAGAAGTGCCTGGTATTCTCTAAAAGTGGTACTATAAAGTGTTCTTTTTCTCGAGCGTGAAGAAGCCGTGGTACATAAAAGTGGTACATAGAAGTGTTCTTTTTCTCGAGCATAAAGAAGCCGTGGTACATAAATGTTGTGCATAAGAGTGTTCTTTTTATCTCGAGCATAAAGAAGCCGTGGTACATACAAGTGGTACATAAAAGTGTTTTATCTCGAGCGTAAAGAAGCCGTGGTACATAAAAGTGGTACATAAAAGTGGTTTTTTATCTCGAGCGTAAAGAAGCCGTGGTACATAAAAGTGGTAAATAAGAGTTTTTTCTCGAGCCTTAAGAAGCCGTGGTACACAAAAGTGGTACATAAAAGTGCCCTTTTTTCTTTAGCATAAAGAAGGCGTGGTACATGAAAGTGGTACATAAAAGTGTTCTTTTTCTCGAGCGTAAAGAAGCCGTGGTACATAAAAGTGGTACATAAAAGTGTTTTTTCTCGAGCGTAAAGAAGCCATGGTACATAATAGTGGTAGATAAAAGTGTCTTTTTTTCTCGAGCGTAAAGAAGCCGTGGTGCATAAAAGTGGTACATAAGAGTGCTCTTTTCTCGAGCGTTTAGAAGCCGTGGTACATAAATTGGTACATAAAGGGGTTTTTTTCGAGCGTAAGGAAGCCGTGGTATATAAAAGTGGTACATAGAAGTGTCTGGTATTCTCTAAAAGTGGTACATTAAAGTGTTCTTTTTCTCGAGCGTGAAGAAGCCGTGGTACATAAAAGTGGTACATAGAAGTGTTCTTTTTCTCGAGCGTAAAGAAGCCGTGGTACATAAATGTTGTGCATAAGAGTGTTCTTTTTATCTCGAGCATAAAGAAGCCGTGGTACATACAAGTGGTACATAAAAGTGTTTTATCTCGAGCGTAAAGAAGCCGTGGTACATAAAAGTGGTACATAAAAGTGGTTTTTTATCTCGAGCGTAAAGAAGCCGTGGTACATAAAAGTGGTAAATAAGAGTTTTTTCTCGAGCCTTAAGAAGCCGTGGTACACAAAAGTGGTACATAAAAGTGCCCTTTTTTCTTTAGCATAAAGAAGCCGTGGTACATGAAAGTGGTACATAAAAGTGTTCTTTTTCTCGAGCGTAAAGAAGCCGTGGTACATAAAAGTGGTACATAAAAGTGTTTTTTCTCGAGCGTAAAGAAGCCATGGTACATAAAAGTGGTAGATAAAAGTGTCTTTTTTTCTCGAGCGTAAAGAAGCCGTGGTGCATAAAAGTGGTACATAAAAGTGCTCTTTTTTCGAGCGTTTAGAAGCCGTGGTACATAAATTGGTACATAAAGGGGTTTTTTTCGAGCGTAAGGAAGCCGTGGTATATAAAAGTGGTACATAGAAGTGCCTGGTATTCTCGAGCGTAAGGAAGCTGCGGTATATAAATGTGGTACACAAAAGTGTTCTTTTTCTCGAGCGTAAGGAAGCCGCGGTACATAATAGTGGTACATAAAAGTGTTTTTTCTCGGCATTTATAAACCGTGGTGCATAAAAGTGGTACATACGAGTGTTTTTTTCTCTCGCCTAAATAGGCTGTGGTACATAAAAGTGGTCCATAGGAGTATTATTTTTTTCTAGAGCTTAAAGAAGCCGTGTTACATAAAAGTGTTTTTTTTTCTCGAGCCTAAAGCCATGGTACATAAAAGTGGTACATTAAAGTATTCTTTTTCTCGAGCGTAAAGAAGCCGTCGTACCTAAAGTGGTACATAAAAGTGTTTTTTATCTCGAGCGGGAAGAAGCCGTGGTACACAAAAGTGGTACATAAAAGTGTTTTTTCTCGAGCATTTAAAAACCATGGTACATAAAAGTGGTACATAAGAGTGTTTTTTCTCGCGCCTAAATAAGCCGCGGTACATAAAAGTGGTACTTAAAAGTGTTTTCCTTTCTCGAGCGTAAAGAAGCCGTTGTACATGAAAGTGCTACATAAAAGTGCTTTTTCTCCAGTGTAAAGAAGCCATGGTACATAAAAGTGGTACATAAAGGTGTCTTTTTTTCTCGTGCGTAAGGAAACCATGGTACAATGAAGTGGTACATAAGAGTGTTATTTTTTCTACGGCGTAAAGAAGCCGTGGTACGTAAAAGTGGTACATAAAAGTGTTTTTTTATCTCGAGCACAAGGAAGCCATCGTACATAAAAGTGGTACACAAAAGTGTTTTTTTTCTCGAGCGTCTAGAAACCGTGGTACATAAAAGTGGTACATAAGAGTGTTTTTTTCGCGAGCTTATGGAAGCCGTGGTACATAAGTGTTTTTTCTCGAGCGTAAAGAAGCCGTGGTACATAAAAGTGTCTTTTCTCGAGCGTTTAGAAACCGTGGTACATAAAAGTGGTACATTAAAGTGTTCATTTTCTCGAGCGTGAAGAAGCCGTGGTACATAAAAGTGGTACATAGAAGTGTTCTTTTTCTCGAGCGGGAAGAAGCCGTGGTACATAAAAGCGGTATATAGAAGTGTTCTTTTTCTCGAGCGTAAAGAAGCCATGGTACATAAAAGTTGTGCATAAGAGTGTTCTTTTTATCTCGAGCATAAAGAAGCCGTGGTACATACAAGTGGTACATAAAAGTGTTTTATCTCGAGCGTCAGGAAGCCGTGGTAAACAGAAGCGGTACATAAAAGTCTTTTTCTCGAGCGTAAGGAAGCCGTGGTACATAAAAGTGTTTTTTTATCTCGAGCGTAAAGAAGCCGTGGTACATAAAAGTGGTACATAAAGTGTTTTTTTTTCTCGAGCGCTTAGAAACTGTGGTACATATAAGTGGTACATAAGAGTGTTTTTTCTCGAGCCTTAAGAAGCCGTGGTACATAAATGTGGTACATAAAAGTGCCCTTTTTTCTTTAGCGTAAAGAAGCCGTGGTACATGAAAGTGGTACACAAAAGTGTTCTTTTTCTCGAGCGTAAAGCAGCCGTGGTACATAAAACTGGTACATAAAAGTGTTTTTTCTCGAGGGTAAAGAAGCCATGCTACATAAAAGTGGTAGACAAAAGTGTCTTTTTTTCTCGAGCGTAAGGAAGCCGTGGTACATAAAAGTGGTAGATAAAAGTGTCTTTTTTTCTCGAGCGTAAAGAAGCCGCGGTACATAAAAGTGTTTTTTCTCAAGCTTAAAGAATCGGTGGTACATAAAAGTGTTCATTTTCTGGAGCGTAAAGAAGCCGTGGTACATAAAAGTGGTATATAAAAGTGTTTTTCTCGAGCGTTTACAAAACGTGGTACATAAAAGTGGTACATAAAAGTGTTTTTTTATCACGAGCGTGAAGAGGCCGTGGTATATAAAAGTGGTACATAAAAGTTTTTTAAACTCAAGCGTAAAGAAGCCATGGTACATAAAAGTGTTCTTTTTCTCGAACGTAAACAAGCCGAGGTACTTAAAAGTGGTACATAAAAGTGTTTTTTTTCTCGAGTGTTTAGAAACTGTGGTACATAAGAGTGGTACATGAAAGTGTTCTTTTTCTCGAGCGTGAAGACGCCGTGGTACATAAAAGTGGCACATAGAAGTGTTCTTTTTCTCGAGCGTAAAGAAGCCGTGGTACAGAAAAGTGATACATAAAAGTTTCTTAATCTCGAGCGTAAAGAAGCCGTGGTACATAAAAGTGTTTTTTTCTCGAGCTTAGAGAAAACGTGCTACATAAAAGTTGTACATAAGAGTGTTTTTTTCTCGCGCCTAAATAGGCCGTGGTACATAAGAGTATTATTTTTCTTGAGCGTAAAGAAGCCGCGGTACATAAAAGTGGTAATTTTCTGGAGCGTAAGGAAGCCGTGGTATATAAAAGTGGTGCATAAAAGTGTTTTTTCTCGTGAGTAAGGAAGCCGTGGCACATAAAAGTGGCACATAGAAGTGCCTCTTATTCTCGAGCGTAAAGAAGTCGTGGTACATAAAAGTGGTACATAAAAAAGTTCTTTTTCTCCAGTATAAAGAAGCCGAGATACATAAAAGTGGTACATAAGAGTGTTTTTTCTCACGCCCAAATAAGCCGTGGTACATAAAAGGGGTACATAAAAGTGTTTTTTATCTGGGGCGTAAAGAAGCCGTGGTAATTAAAAGTGGTACATAAAGTGTTTTTTCTCGAGCGTTTAGAAACCGTGGTACATAAAATTGGTACATAAGAGTTTTTTTTCTCGAGCCTTAAGAAACCGTGGTACATAAAAGTGCCTTTTTTCTTTAGCATAAAGAAGCCGTGGTACATAAAAGTGGTACATAAAAGTGTTCTTTTTCTCGAGCGTAAAGAAGTCGTGGTACATAAAAGTGGTACATAAAAGTGTATTTTCTCGAGCGTAAAGAAGCCATGGTACATAAAAGTGGTAGATAAAAGTGCCTTTTTTCTCGAGCGTAAGGAAGCCGTGGTACATAGAAGTGGTACATAAGGGTGCTATTTTTTCTAGAGCGTAAAGAAGCCGTTGTGCATAAAAGTGTTTTTGTCGAGCGTAAAGAAGCCGTGGTGCATAAAAGTGGTACAAAAAAGTGCATTTTTTATCTTGAGCGTAAAGAAGCCATGGTACCTAAAAGTGGTACGTAAAATTGTTTTTTTTTCGAGCGTAAAGAAGCCGCGGTACATAAAAGTGGTAAGTAAAAGTGTTTTCCTTTCTCGAGCGTAAAGAAGCCGTGGTACATAAAAGTGTTAATTTTCTGGAGCGTAAAGAAGCCGTGGAACATGAAAGTGGTACATAAAAGTGCTTTTTCTCCAGTGTAAAGAAGCCATGGTACATAAAAGTGGTACATAAAAGTTTTTTTATCTCGAGCACAAGGAAGCCATGGTACATAAAAGTGGTACATAAGGGTGTTATTTTTTCTAGAGCGTAAAGAAGAAGTGGTGCATAAAAGTGTTTTTGTCGAGCATAAAGAAGCCGGGGTACATAAAAGTGGTACATAAGGTGTTTTTTTCCCGAGCGTTTAGAAAGGGTGTACATAAAAGGGGTACATAGGAGTGTTTTTTCTCGAGCGTAAGGAAGCCGTGTTATTTAAGAAAGGTACATAAAAGTGTTTTCTTCTCGAGCGTAAAGAAGCCGTGGTACATAAATGTGGTACTTAAAAGTTGTTTTCGCGAGCGTAACGAAGGCGTGGTACATAAAAGTGGCACATAAAAGTGTTTTTTTTCTCGAGCGTAAAGAAGCCGGGGTACGTAAAAGTGGTACATAGAAGTGTCTTGTTTTCTAGAGCGCAAGGAATCTCTGGTACATAAAAGTGGTACATAAAAGTGCTTTTTTTCTCAAGTGTAAAGAATCTGTGTTACATAGAACTGGTACATAAAAGGGTTTTTTTTCGAGCGTAAGGAAGCCGTGGTATATAAATGTGGTACATAGAAGTGCCTGTTATTCTCGAGCGTAAGGAAGCTGTGGTACATAAATGTGGTACATCAAAGTGTTCTTTTTCTCGAGCGTAAAGAAGCCGTGGTACATAAAAGTGGTACATAAAAGTGTTTTTTATCTCGAGCGTAAACACGCCGTGGTACCTAAAAGTGGTACATAAAAGTGTTTTTCGCTCGAGCGTAAAGAAGCCGTGGTACATAAAAGTGGTACATAAAAGTGTTTTTTTTCTCGAGCGTTGAGAAGCCGTGGTACATAAAAGTGGTACATTAGAGGGTTTTTTTCTCGCGCCTAAATAAGCCGTGGCACATAAAAGTGGTACGTGTGAGTTTTATTTTTTCTAGAGCATAAAGAAGCCGTGGTACATAAAAGTGGTGCATAAAAGTGTTTTTTGTCGAGTAAAGAAGCCGTGGTACATAAAAGTGTCTTTTATCTCGAACCTAACGCCGTGGTACATCAAAAGTGGTACATAAAAGTGTTCTTTTTTTCGAGCGTAAAGAAGCCTTGGTACATAAAGGTGGTACATAAAAGTGCTTTTTCTCCAGCGTAAAGAAGGCATGCTACATATAAGTGGCACATAAAGGTGTCTTTTTTTCTCGAGCGTAAGGATGCCATGGTACATAGAAGTGGTACATAAGAGTTATTTTTCTACGGCGCAAAGAAGCCGTGGTACATAAGAGTGGTGCATAAAAGTCTTTTTTTCTCGAACGTTTAGAAACAGTGGTACTCAAAAGTGGTACATAAAAGTGTTCTTTTTCTCGAGCGTAAACAAGCCGTGGTACATAAAAGTGGTACATAAGAGTATTATTTTGTCTAGAGCAAAAAGACGCCATGGTACATAAAAGTGGAACATAAGAGTGTTATTTTTTCTACGGCGTAAGGAAGCCGTGGTACATAAAAGTGGTACACAAAAGTGTTCTTTTTCTCGAGCGTGAAGAAGCGGTGGTACATAAAAGTGTTTTTTTATCTCGAGCGTAGTAAAGCCGTGGTACATAAAAGTGCTACATAAGAATGTTTTTTTCTCTCGCCTAAATGAGCCGTGGTACATAAAGGTGGTACATAAGAGTAATATTTTTCTAGAGCTTAAAGAAGCCGTGGTACATAAAAGTGGTACATAAAAGTGTTTTTTTTTCTCGAGCCTAAAGCCGTGGTACATAAAAGTGGTACATAAAAGTGTTCTTTTTCTCGAGCGTAAAGAAGCCGTGGTACATTAAAGTGGTAGATAAAAGTGTCTTTTTTTCTCGAGCGTAAGGAAGCCGTGGTACACAGAAGTGGTACATAAGGGTGTTATTTTTTCTAGAGCGTAAAGAAGCCTTGGTGCATAAAAGTGGCCCATAAAATTGTTTTTTTTATCTCGAGCCTAAAGCCGTGGTACATAAAAGTGGTACATAAAATTGTTTTTTTTTCTCGAGCGTAAGGAAGCCGCGGTATATAAAAGTGGTACGTAAAAGTGTTTTCCTTTCTCGAGCGTAAAGAAGCCGTGGTACATAAAAGTGGTACGTAAAAGTGTTTTTTCTCAAGCGTAAAGAATCCGTGGTACATAAAAGTGTTAATTTTCTGGAGCGTAAAGAAGCCGTGGTACATAACAGTGGTACATAAAAGTGTTCTTTTTTCTCGAGCGTTTAGAAACCGTGGTACATAAAAGGGTACATAAGAGTGTTTTTCTCGCGCCTAACTAGGCCGTGGTACATAAAAGTGGTGCATAAGAGTATTATTTTTTCTAGAGCGTAAAGAAGCCGTGGTACAAAAAAGTGGTGCATAAAAGTGTTTTTTTGTCGAGTAAAGAAGCCGTGGTACATACAAGTGGTACATAAAAGTGTTTTTTCTCAATCGTCAGGAAGCCATGGTAAATAGAATTGGTACATAAACGTCTCTTTCTCGAGTGTAAAGAAGCCGTGGTACATAAAAGTGGTACATAAAAGTGTTTTTTTTCTCGAGCGTTTAGAAACAGTGGTACATAAAAGTGGTAAATAAAAATGTTCTTTTTCTCGAGTGTAAAGAAGCCGTGGTATATAAAAGTGGTACATAGAAGTGTTTTCTTTCTCGAGCGTAAAGAAGCCATGGTACATAAAAGTGGCACATAAAAGTGTTTCTTTATCTCGAGCCTAAAGCCGTGGTAAATAAAAGTGGTAGATAAAATTGTTTTTTTCTCGAGCGTAAGGAAGCCGAGGTATATAAAAGTGGTACGTAAGAGTGTTTTCCTTTCTCGAGAATAAAGAAGCCGTGGTACATAAAAGTGGTACGTAAAAGTTTTTTTTCTTAAGCGTAAAGAAGCCGTGGTACATAAAAGTGTTCATTTTCTGGAGCGTAAAGAAGCCGTGTTATATGAAGGTGGTACATAAAAGCGCTTTTTCTCCAGTGTAAAGAAGCCATGGTACATGAATGTGGTACATAAAGGTGTCTTTTTCTCGAGCGTAAGGAAGCCATGCTACATAGAAGTGGTACACAAGAGTGTTATTTCTTCTACGGAGTAAAGAAGCCGTGGTACATAAAAGTGGTACATAAATGTTTTTTTCTCGAGCGTAAAGAAGCCGTGGTACATAAAAGTGGTACATAAAAGGGTTTTTTTCTCGAGCGTAAAGAAGCCATGGTACATAACAGTGGTACATAAAGGGTTTTTATTTCGAGCCTAAAGAAGCCGTGGTACACAAAAGTGGTACATAAAAGTGTTTTTTTTCTCGAGCGTTTAGAAACCGTGGTACATAAAAGTGGTACATAAGAGTATTTTTTTCTCGCGCCTAAATAAGCCGTGGCACATAAAAGTGGTACATAAGAGTGTTATTTTTTCTACGGCGTAAAGAAGCCGTGGTATATAAAAGCGGTACATATAACTGTTTTTTTTTTCTCGAGCGTTTAATCACAGTGGTACATAAAAGTGGTACATAAAAATGTTCTTTTTCTCGAGTGTAAAGAAGCCGTGGTACATAAAAGTGGTACATAAAAGTGTTTTTTCTCGAGCGTAAAGAAGCCATGGTACATAAAAGTGGTAGATAAAAGTGTCTTTTTTTCTCGAGCGTAAGGAAGCCGCGGTATATAAAAGTGGTACGTAAAAGTGTTTTCCTTTCTCGAGCGTAAAGAAGCCGTGGTACATAAAAGTGGTGTGTAAAAGTGTTTTTTCTCAAGCGTAAAGAATCCGTGGTACATAAAAGTGTTAATTTTCTGGAGCGTAAAGAAGCCGTGGTACATAAAAGTGTATTTTTTCTCCAGTGTAAGGAAGCCGTGGTACATAAAAGTGGTACATAAAAGTGTTCTTTTTTCTCGAGCGTTTAGAAACCGTGGTACATAAAATTCGTACATAAGAGTATTATTTTTTCTAGAGCGTAAAGAAGCCGTGGTACAAAAAAGTGGTGCATAAAAGTGTTTTTTTGTCGAGTAAAGAAGCCGTGGTACATACAAATGGTACATGAAAGTGTTTTTTCTCGAGCGTCAGGAAGCCATGGTAAATAGAAGTGGTACATAAACGTCTTTTTCTCGAGCGTAAAGAAGCCGTGGTACATAAAAGTGGAACATAAACGTTCTTTTCGCGAGCGTAAGGAAGCCGTGGTACATAAAAGTGGTACATAAAGGTGTTCTTTTTCTCGAGCGTAAACAAGCCATGGTACCTAAAAGTGGTACATAAAGTGTTCTTTTTCTCGAGCGTAAAGAATCCGTGGTTCACAAAAGTGTTATTTTCTGGAGCGTAAGGAAGCCGTGGTACAGAAAAGTGGTACATAAAAGTGTTTTTTCTCGAGAGTAAGGAAGCCGTGGTAGATAAAAGTGGTACATAGAAGTGCCTCTTGTTCTCGAGCCTAAAGAAGTCGTGGTACATAAAAGTGGTACATAAAAGTGTTCTTTTTCTCGAGTTTAAGGAAGCCGTGGTACACAAGAGTGGTACATAAAAGTGTTCTTTTTATCTCGAGCGTAAAGCCGTGGTAGATATGTTTTTTTCTCGAGCGTTTAGAAATCGGGGTACATAAATGTGTTCTTTTTCTCCAGCGTAAAGAATCCGTGGTACATAAAAGTGGTACATAACAGTGTTTTTTCTCGAGCCTTAAGAAGCCGTGGTACATAAAAGTGCCCTTTTTTCTTTAGCGTAAAGAAGCCGTGGTACATAAAAGTTAATTTTCTGGAGCGTAAAGAAGCCATGTTACATGAAAGTGGTACATAAAAGCGCTTTTTCTCTAGTGTAAAAAGCCATGGTACATAAAAGTGGTAGATAAAGGTGTCATTTTTTCTCGAGCGTAAGGAAGCCATGGTACATAGAAGTGGTACATAGGAGTGTTATTTCTTCTACGGAGTAAAGAAGCCGTGGTACATAAAAGGGGTACATAAATGTTTTTTCTCGAGCGTAAAGAAGCCGTGGTACATAAAAGTGGTACATAACAGGGTTTTTTTCTCGAGCGTAAAGAAGCCATGGTACATAACAGTGGTACATAAAAGGGTTTTTATCTCGAGCGTAAAGAAGCCGTGGTACATAAAAGTGGTACATAAAAATGTTTTTTTCTCGAGCGTTTAGAAACCGTGGTACACAAAAGTGCTACATAAGAGTATTTTTTTCTCGCGCCTAAATAAGCCGTGGTACATAAAAGTGTTACATAAGAGTGTTATTTTTTCTACAGCGTAAAGAAGCCGTGGTACATAAAAGTGGTACATAAGAGTGCTTGTTTCCTCGAGCGTTTAGACACAGTGGCACATAAAAGTGGTACATAAAAATGTTTTTTTCTCGAGCGTAAAGAAGCCGTGGTACATAAAAGTGGTACATAAGAGTATTATTTTGTCTAGAGCAAAAAGACGCCATGGTACATAAAAGTGGAACATAAGAGTGTTAATTTTCTGGAGCGTAAGGAAGCCGTGGTAAATAAAAGTGGTACATAAAAGTGGTTTTTCTCGAGAGTAAGGAAGCCGTGGTAGATAAAAGTGGTACATAGAAGTGCCTCTTATTCTGGAGCGTAAAGAAGTCGCGGTACATATAAGTGGTACATAAAAGTGTTCTTTTTCTCGAGTTTAAGGAAGCCGTGGTACACAAGAGTGGTACATAAAAGTGTTCATTTTATCTCGAGCGTAAAGCCGTGGTACATAAATGTGGTACATATAAGTGTTTTTTGCTCGAGCGTTTAGAAATCGGGGTACATAAATGTGTTCTTTTTCTCCAGCGTAAAGAATCCTTGGTACATAAAAGTTGCACATAAGACTGGTTTATCTCGAGCATTAAGAAGCCGTGGTACATAAAAGTGCCCTTCTTTCTTTAGCATAAAGAAGCCGTGGTACATAAAAGTGGTACATAAAAGTGCTCTTTTTCTCGAGCGTAAAGAAGCCGTGGTACATAAAAGTGGTAGATAAAAGTGTCCTTTTTCTTGAGCGTAAGGAAGCCGTGGTACGTAGAAGTGGTACATAAGGCTGGTATTTTTTCTAGAGCGTAAAGAAGCCGTGGTGCATAAAAGTGTTTTTGTCGAGCGTAAAGAAGCCGTGGTACATAAAAGTGGTACATAAAAGTGTTTTTTCTCGAGCGTTTAGAAACAGTGGTACATAAAAGTGGTACATATAAGTGTTTTTTTCTCGAGCGTTTAGAAATCGTGGTACATAAATGTGTTCTTTTTCTCGAGTTTAAGGAAGCCGTGGTACACAAGAGTGGTACATAAAAGTGTTCTTTTTATCTCGAGCGTAAAGCCGTGGTACATATGTTTTTTCTCGAGCGTTTAGAAATCGGGGTACATAAATGTGTTCTTTTTCTCCAGCGTAAAGAATCCGTGGTACATACAAGTGGTACATAAAAGTGTTTTTTCTCGATCGTCAGGAAGCCATGGTAAATAGAATTGGTACATAAACGTCTCTTTCTCGAGTGTAAAGAAGCCGTGGTACATAAAAGTGGTACATAAAAGTGTTCTTTTCATTGAGCGTAAAGCCATGGTACCTAAAATTGGTACATAAAGTGTTCTTTTTCTCGAGCGTAAAGAATAAGTGGTACACAAAAGTGTTAATTTTCTGGAGCGTAAGGAAGCCGTGGTACATAAAAGTGGTACATAAAAGTGGTTTTTCTCGAGAGTAAGGAAGCCGGGGTAGATAAAAGTGGTACATAGAAGTGCCTCTTATTCTGGAGCGTAAAGAAGTCGCGGTACATATAAGTGGTACATAAAAGTGTTCTTTTTCTCGAGTTTAAGGAAGCCGTGGTACACAAGAGTGGTACATAAAAGTGTTCATTTTATCTCGAGCGTAAAGCCGTGGTACATAAAAGTGGTACATATAAGTGTTTTTTGCTCGAGCGTTTAGAAATCGGGGTACATAAATGTGTTCTTTTTCTCCAGCGTAAAGAATCCTTGGTACATAAAAGTTGCACATAAGACTGGTTTATCTCGAGCATTAAGCAGCCGTGGTACATAAAAGTGCCCTTTTTCTTTAGCGTAAAGGAGCCGTGGTACATAAAAGTGGTACATAAAAGTGCTCTTTTTCTCGAGCGTAAAGAAGCCGTGGTACATAAAAGTGGTAGATAAAAGTGTCCTTTTTCTCGAGCGTAAGGAAGCCGTGGTACGTAGAAGTGGTACATAAGGCTGGTATTTTTTCTAGAGCGTAAAGAAGCCGTGGTGCATAAAAGTGTTTTTGTCGGGCGTAAAGAAGCCGTGTTACATAAAAGTGGTACATAAAAGTGTTTTTTTTCTCGAGCGTTTAGAAACAGTGGTACATAAAAGTGGTAAATAAAAATGTTCTTTTTCTCGAGCGTAAAGAAGCCGTGGTACATAAAAGTGGTACATAGAAGTGTTTTCTTTCTCGAGCGTAAAGAAGCCATGGTACATAAAAGTGGTAGATAAAAGTGTCTTTTTTTCTCGAGCGTAAGGAAGCCGTGGTACACAGAAGTGGTACATAAGGGTGTTATTTTTTCTAGAGCGTAAAGAAGCCGTGTTGCATAAAAGTGGCACATAAAAGTGTTTTTTTATCTCGAGCCTAAAGCCGTGGTAAATAAAAGTGGTACGTAAGAGTGTTTTCCTTTCTCGAGATTAAAGAAGCCGTGGTACATAAAAGTGGTACGTAAAAGTTTTTTTTATTAAGCGTAAAGAATCCGTGGTACATAATAGTGTTAATTTTCTGGAGCGTAAAGAAGCCGTGATACATAAAAGTGGTAAATAAAAGTGTTTTTTTTCTTGAGCGTCTAGAAACCGTGGTACATAAAAGTGGTACATATAAGTGTTTTTTTCTCGAGCGTTTAGAAATCGTGGTACATAAATGTGTTCTTTTTTACCAGCGTAAAGAAGCCGTGGTACATAAAAGTGGTACATAAGAGTATTATTTTTTCTAGAGCGTAAAGAAGCCGTGGTACATAAAAGCTTTTTGTCAAGTTAAGAAGCCGTGGTACATAAAAGTGGTTCATAAAAGTGTTTTTTTTTCGAGCGTCAGGAAGCCGTGGTAAACAGAAGTGGTACATAAAAGTCTTTTTCTCGAGCGTAAAGAAGCCGTGGTACATAAAAATGGTGCACAAAAGTGCTTTTTTGTCAAGCATAAAGAAGCCGTGGTACATAAAAGTGTTAATTTTCTGGAGCGTAAGGAAGCCATGGTATAGAAAAGTGGTGCATAAAGGTGGTTTTTCTCGTGAGTAAGCAAGCCGTGGCACATAAAAGTGGTACAAAGAAGTGCCTCTTATTCTCGAGCGTAAGAAAGTCGTGGTACATAAAAGTGGTACATAAAAGTGTTCTTTTTCTCCAGTGTAAAGAAGCCGTGGTACATAAATGTGGTACATAAAACTGCTCTTTCTCTCGAGCGTAAAGAAGCCGTGGTATATAAAAGCGGTACATAAAAGTGTTTTTTCTCGAGCGTAAGGAAGCCGTGTTATTTTAGAAAGGTACATAAAAGTGTTTTCTTTTCGAGCGTAAAGAAGCCGTGGTACATAAATGTGGTACTTAAAAGTTCTTTTCGCGAGCGTAACGAAGGCGTTGTACATAAAAGTGGCACATAAAAGTGTTTTTTTTCTCGAGCGTAAAGAAGCCGGGGTACGTAAAAGTGGTACATAGAAGTGTCTTGTTTTCTAGAGCGCAAGGAATCTCTGGTACATAAAAGTGGTACATAAAAGTGCTTTTTTTCTCAAGTGTAAAGAATCTGTGTTACATAGAACTGGTACATAAAAGGGTTTTTTTCGAGCGTAAGGAAGCCGTGGTATATAAATGTGGTACATAGAAGTGCCTGTTATTCTCGAGCGTAAGGAAGCTGTGGTACATAAATGTGGTACATCAAAGTGTTCTTTTTCTCGAGCGTAAAGAAGCCGTGGTACATAAAAGTGGTACATAAAAGTGTTTTGTATCTCGAGCGTAAACACGCCGTGGTACCTAAAAGTGGTACATAAAAGTGTTTTTCGCTCGAGCGTAAAGAAGCCGTGGTACATAAAAGTGGTAGATAAAAGTGTTTTTTTTTCTCGAGCGTTGAGAAGCCGTGGTACATAAAAGTGGTACATTAGAGGGTTTTTTTCTCGCGCCTAAATAAGCCGTGGCACATAAAAGTGGTACGTGTGAGTTTTATTTTTTCTAGAGCATAAAGAAGCCGTGGTACATAAAAGTGGTGCATAAAAGTGTTTTTTGTCGAGTAAAGAAGCCGTGGTACATAAAAGTGTCTTTTATCTCTTACCTAACGCCGTGGTACATCAAAAGTTGTACATAAAAGTGTTCTTTTTTTCGAGCGTAAAGAAGCCGTGGTACATAAAGGTGGTACATAAAAGTGCTTTTTCTCCAGCGTAAAGAAGGCATGCTACATATAAGTGGCACATAAAGGTGTCTTTTTTTCTCGAGCGTAAGGATGCCATGGTACATAGAAGTGGTACATAAGAGTTATTTTTCTACGGCGCAAAGAAGCCGTGGTACATAAGAGTGGTGCATAAAAGTCTTTTTTTCTCGAACGTTTAGAAACAGTGGTACTCAAAAGTGGTACATAAAAGTGTTCTTTTTCTCGAGCGTAAACAAGCCGTGGTACATAAAAGTGGTACATAAGAGTATTATTTTGTCTAGAGCAAAAAGACGCCATGGTACATAAAAGTGGAACATAAGAGTGTTATTTTTTCTACGGCGTAAGGAAGCCGTGGTACATAAAAGTGGTACACAAAAGTGTTCTTTTTCTCGAGCGTGAAGAAGCGGTGGTACATAAAAGTGTTTTTTATCTCGAGCGTAGTAAAGCCGTGGTACATAAAAGTGCCACGGTTTCTAAAAAAAGTGCCTTTTTTTCTCGAGCGTAAGGAAGCCGGGGTACATAGAAGTCGTACATAAGGGTGTTATTTTTTCTAGAGCGTAAACAAGCCGTGGTGCATAAAAGTTTTTTTTGTCGAGCGTAAAGAAGCCGTGGTGCATAAAAGTGGCACATAAAAGTGCTTTTTTTATCTTGAGCGTAAAGAAGCCATGGTACCTAAAAGTGGTACCTAAAATTGTTTTTTTTTCTCGAGCGTAAAGAAGCCGCGGTACATAAAAGTGTTACTTCAAAGTGTTTTCCTTTCTCGAGCGTAAAGAAGCCGTGGTGCATAAAAGTGGTACATAAAAGTGTTTTTTCTCAAGCTTAAAGAATCCGTGGTACATAAAAGTGTTAATTTTCTGGAGCGTAAAGAAGCCGTGGTACATGAAAGTGCTACATAAAAGTGCTTTTTCTCCAGTGTAAAGAAGCCATGGTACATAAAAGTGGTACATAAAGGTGTCTTTTTTTCTCGTGCGTAAGGAAACCATGGTACATAGAAGTGGTACATCAGAGTGTTTTTTTTTCTACGGCGTAAAGAAGCCGTGGTACGTAAAAGTGGTACATAAAAGTGTTTTTATCTCGAGCACAAGGAAGCCATGGTACATAAAAGTGGTACTCAAAACTGTTTTTTTTCTCGAGGGTCTAGAAACCGTGGTACATAAAAGTGGTAAATAAGAGTGTTTTTTTCGCGAGCTTATGGAAGCCGTGGTACAAAAGTGTTTTTTCTCGAGCGTAAAGAAGCCGTGGTACATAAAAGTGTCTTTTCTCAAGCGTTTAGAAACCGTGGTACATAAAAGTGGTACAATAAAGTGTTCATTTTCTGGAGTGTAAGGAAGCCGTGGTACATAAAAGTGGTACATAGAAGTGCCTCTTATTCTCGAGCGTAAAGAGGTCGTGGTACATAAAAGTGTTCTTTTTCTCCAGTGTAAAGAAGCCGTGGTACGTAATACTGTTCTTTTTATCTCGAGCGTAAAGAAGCCGTGGTACATAAAAGTGGTATATATAAATGTTTTTTCTCACGCCTAAATAAGCCGTGGTACATAAAAGTGGTACATAAAAGTGTTTTTTACCAGGGGCGTAATGAAGCCGTGGTACATAAAAGTGGAACATAAAGTGTTTTTTTCTCGAGCCTTAAGAAGCCGTGGTTCATAAAAGTGCCCTTTTTTTAGTGTAAAGAAGCCGCGGCACATAAATGTGGCACATAAAACTGTTCTTTTTCTCGAGCGTAAAGAAGCCGTGGTACATAAGTGTTTTTTCTCGAGCGTAAAGAAGCCGTGGTACATAAAAGTGGTACATAAAAGTGTCTTTTCTCGAGCGTTTAGAAACCGTGGTACATAAAAGTGGTACATTAAAGTGTTCTTTTTCTCGAGCGTGAAGAAGCCGTGGTACATAAAAGTGGTACATAAAAGTGTTTTTTTTTCTCGAGCGTAAAGAAGCTGTGGTACATAAAAGTGGTACATAAAAGTGTTTTTATCTGGAGCGTAAAGGAGCCGTGGTACATAAAAGTGGTACGTAAGAGTTTTTTTTTTATCGAGCGTTCAGAATCTGTGGTACATAGGAGTGGTAAATGAAAGTGCTACATAAAAGTGCTTTTTCTCCAGTGTAAAGAAGCCATGGTACATAAAAGTGGTACATAAAGGTGTCTTTTTTTCTCGTGCGTAAGGAAACCATGATACAAAAAGTGGTACATAAGAGTGTTATTTTTTCTACGGCGTAAAGAAGCCGTGGTACGTAAAAGTGGTACATAAAAGTGTTTTTTATCTCGAGCACAAGGAAGCCATGGTACATAAAAGTGGTACAATTAGGTGTTCTTTTTCTCGAGCGTGAAGAAGCCGTGTTACATAAAAGTGGTACATAGAAGTGTTCTTTTTCTCGAGCGTAAAGAAGCCGTGGTACATAAAAGTGGTACATAAAAGTGGTACATAAAAGTGTTTTTATCTCGAGCGTAAAGGAGCCGTGGTACATAAAAGTACGTAAAAGTTTTTTTTTCTCGAGCGTTTAGAATCTGTGGTACATAAGAGTGGTACATGAAAGGGTTCTTCTTCTCGAGCGTGAAGACGCCATGGTACATAAAAGTGGTACATAGAAGTGCTCTTTTTCTCGAGCGTAAAGAAGCCGTGGTACATAAATGTGGTACATAAAAGTGTTTTTTTTTCTCGAGCGTCTAGAAACCGTGGTACATAAAGGTGGTACATAAGGGTGTTTTTTCTCGAGCTTATTGAAGCCGTGGTACATAAGTGTTTTTTCTCGAGCGTAAAGAAGCCGTGGTACATAAAAGTGGTACATAAAAGTGTTCTTTTTCTCGAGCGTGAAGAAGCCATGGTACATAAAAGTGGTACATAGAAGTGTTCTTTTTCTCGAGCGTAAAGAAGCCGTGGTACATAAAAGTGGTACATAAAAGTGGTTTTTTATCTCGAGCGTAAAGAAGCCGTGGTACATAAAAGTGGTACATAAAGTGTTTTTTTCTCGAGCGCTTAGAAACCGCGGTACGTAAAAGTGGTAAATAAGAGTGTTTTTTCTCGAGCCTTAAGAAGCTGTGGTACAGAAAAGTGGTACATAAAAGCGCCCTTTTTTCTTTAGCATAAAGAAGCCGTGGTACATGAAAGTGGTACATAAAAGTGTTCTTTTTCTCGAGCGTAAAGAAGCCGTGGTACATAAAAGTGGTACATAAAAGTGTTTTTTCTCGAGCGTAAAGAAGCCATGGTACATAAAAGTGGTAGATAGAAGTGTCTTTTCTTCTCGAGCGTAAAGAAGCCGTGGTACATAAAAGTGGTACATAAACGTGTTCTTTTCTCGAGCGTTTAGAAGCCGTGGTACCTAAAAGTGGTACATAAAGGGCTTTTTTTCGAGCGTAAGGAAGCCGTGGTATATAAAAGTGGTACATAGAAGTGCCTGGTATTCTCGAGCGTAAGGAAGCTGTGGTATATAAATGTGGTACACAAAAGTGTTCTTTTTCTCGAGCGTAAGGAAGCCGCGGTACATAAAAGTGGTAAATAAAAGTGTTTTTTTATCTCAAGCACAAGGAAGCCATGGTACATAAAAGTGGTACATAAAAGTGTTTTTTTTTCTCGAGCGTAAAGAAGCTGTGGTACATAAAAGTGGTACATAAAAGTGTTTTTATCTGGAGCGTAAAGGAGCCGTGGTACATAAAAGTGGTACGTAAGAGTTTTTTTTTTCTCGAGCGTTCAGAATCTGTGGTACATAGGAGTGGTACATGAATGTGTTCTTTTTTTCGAGCGTGAAGATGCCGTGGTACATAAAAGTGGTACATAGAAGTGTTCTTTTTCTCGAGCGTAAAGAAGCCGTGGTACATAAAAGTGGTACATAAAAGTGTTTCTTAATCTCGAGCATAAGGAAGCCGTAGTACATAGAAGTGGTACATAAAAGTGCTTTTTTTATCTCGAGCGTAAAGAAGCCGTGGTACCTAAAAGTGGTACATAAAATTGTTTTTTTTTCTCGAGCGAGAAGAAGCCGCGGTACATAAAAGTGGTACGTAAAAGTGTTTTCCTTTCTCGAGCGTGAAGAAGCCGTGGTACATAATTGTGGTATCTAAAAGTTCTTTTCGCGAGCGTAAAGCCGTGGTACATAAAAGTGGCACATAAAAGTGTTTTTTTTTCTCGAGCGTAAAGAAGCCGTGGTACATAAAAGTGGTACATAAAAGTGTTTCTTAATCTCGAGCGTAAAGAAGCCGCGATACATAAAAGTGGTACATAAGAGTGTTTTTTTCTCGCGCCTAAATGAGCCGTGGTACATAAAAGTGGTACATAAGAGTATTATTTTTCTAGAGTGTAAAGAAGTCGCGGTACATAAAAGTGTTAATTTTCTGGAGCGTAAGGAAACCGTGGTACATAAAAGTGGTACATAGAAGTGCCTCTTATTCTCGAGCGTAAAGAGGTCGTGGTACATAAATGTGGTACATCAAAGTGTTCTTTTTCTCCAGTGTAAAGAAGCCGTGGTACGTATTAGTGTTCTTTTTATCTCGAGCGTAAAGAAGCCGTGGTACATAAAAGTGGTACATATAAGTGTTTTTTCTCACGCCTAAATGAGCCGTGGTACATAAAAGTGGTACATAAAAGTGTTTTCTACCTGGGGCGTAAAGAAGCCGTGGTACATAAAAGTGGTACATAAAGTGTTTTTTTCTCGAGCGTTTAGAAACCATGGTACATAAAAGTGGTACATAAGAGTTTTTTCTCGAGCCTTAAGAAGCCGTGGTACATAAAAGTGCCCTTTTTTCTTTAGTATAAAGAAGCCGCGGTACATAAATGTGGTACATAAAAGTGTTCTTTTTCTCGAGCCTAAAGAAGCCGTGGTACATAAAAGTGGTACAGAAAAGTGTTTTTATCTCGAGCGTAAAGGAGCCGTGGTACATAAAAGTACGTAAAAGTTTTTTTTCTCGAGCGTTTAGAATCTGTGGTACACAAGAGTGCTACATGAAAGGGTTCTTTTTCTCGAGCGTGAAGACGCCGTGGTACATAAAAGTGGTACATAGAAGTGCTCTTTTTCTCGAGCGTAAAGAAGCCGTGGTACATCAATGTGGTACATAAAAGTGTTTTTTTTTCTCGAGCGTCTAGAAACCGTGGTACATAAAGGTGGTATATAAGAGTGTTTTTTCTCGAGCTTATTGAAGCCGTGGAAACATGTGTTTTTTCTCTCGAGCGTAAAGAAGCCGTGGTACATAAAAGTGGTACATAAAAGTGTTTTTTCTCGAGCGTTTAGAAACCGTGGTATATAAAAGTGGTACATTAAAGTGTTCTTTTTCTCGAGCGTGAAGAAGCCGTGGTACATAAAAGTGGTACTTAGAAGTGTTCTTTTTCTCGAGCGTAAAGAAGCCGTGGTACATAAATGTTGTGCATAAGAGTGTTCTTTTTATCTCGAGCATAAAGAAGCCGTGGTACATACAAGTGGTACATAAAAGTGTTTTATCTCGAGCGTAAAGAAGCCGTGGTACATAAAAGTGGTACATAAAGGTGGTTTTTTATCTCGAGCGTAAAGAAGCCGTGGTACATAAAAGTGGTAAATAAGAGTTTTTTCTCGAGCCTTAAGAAGCCGTGGTACACAAAAGTGGTACATAAAAGTGCCCTTTTTTCTTTAGCATAAAGAAGCCATGGTACATAAAAGTGGTAGATAAAAGTGTCTTTTTTTCTCGAGCGTAAGGAAGCCGTGGTACACAGAAGTGGTACATAAGGGTGTTATTTTTTCTAGAGCGTAAAGAAGCCGTGTTGCATAAAAGTGGCACATAAAAGTGTTTTTTTATCTCGAGCCTAAAGCCGTGGTAAATAAAAGTGGTAGATAAAATTGTTTTTTTTCTCGAGCGTAAGGAAGCCGAGGTATATAAAAGTGGTACGTAAGATTGTTTTCCTTTCTCGAGATTAAAGAAGCCGTGGTACATAAAAGTGGTACGTAAAAGTTTTTTTTATTAAGCGTAAAGAATCCGTGGTACATAATAGTGTTAATTTTCTGGAGCGTAAAGAAGCCGTGATACATAAAAGTGGTAAATAAAAGTGTTTTTTTTCTCGAGCGTCTAGAAACCGTGGTACATAAAAGTGGTACATATAAGTGTTTTTTTCTCGAGCGTTTAGAAGTCGTGGTACATAAATGTGTTCTTTTTTACCAGCGTAAAGAAGCCGTGGTACATAAAAGTGGTACATAAGAGTATTATTTTTTCTAGAGCGTAAAGAAGCCGTGGTACATAAAAGCTTTTTGTCAAGTTAAGAAGCCGTGGTACATAAAAGTGGTTCATAAAAGTGTTTTTTTTTCGAGCGTCAGGAAGCCGTGGTAAACAGAAGTGGTACATAAAAGTCTTTTTCTCGAGCGTAAAGAAGCCGTGGTACATAAAAATGGTGCACAAAAGTGCTTTTTTGTCAAGCATAAAGAAGCCGTGGTACATAAAAGTGTTAATTTTCTGGAGCGTAAGGAAGCCATGGTATAGAAAAGTGGTGCATAAAGGTGGTTTTTCTCGTGAGTAAGCAAGCCGTGGCACATAAAAGTGGTACAAAGAAGTGCCTCTTATTCTCGAGCGTAAGAAAGTCGTGGTACATAAAAGTGGTACATAAAAGTGTTCTTTTTCTCCAGTGTAAAGAAGCCGTGGTACATAAATGTGGTACATAAAACTGCTCTTTCTCTCGAGCGTAAAGAAGCCGTGGTATATAAAAGCGGTACATAAAAGTGTTTTTTCTCGAGCGTAAGGAAGCCGTGTTATTTTAGAAAGGTACATAAAAGTGTTTTCTTCTCGAGCGTAAAGAAGCCGTGGTACATAAATGTGGTACTTAAAAGTTCTTTTCGCGAGCGTAACGAAGGCGTTGTACATAAAAGTGGCACATAAAAGTGTTTTTTTTCTCGAGCGTAAAGAAGCCGGGGTACGTAAAAGTGGTACATAGAAGTGTCTTGTTTTCTAGAGCGCAAGGAATCTCTGGTACATAAAAGTGGTACATAAAAGTGCTTTTTTTCTCAAGTGTAAAGAATCTGTGTTACATAGAACTGGTACATAAAAGGGTTTTTTTCGAGCGTAAGGAAGCCGTGGTATATAAATGTGGTACATAGAAGTGCCTGTTATTCTCGAGCGTAAGGAAGCTGTGGTACATAAATGTGGTACATCAAAGTGTTCTTTTTCTCGAGCGTAAAGAAGCCGTGGTACATAAAAGTGGTACATAAAAGTGTTTTTTATCTCGAGCGTAAACACGCCGTGGTACCTAAAAGTGGTACATAAAAGTGTTTTTCGCTCGAGCGTAAAGAAGCCGTGGTACATAAAAGTGGTACATAAAAGTGTTTTTTTTTTCTCGAGCGTTGAGAAGCCGTGGTACATAAAAGTGGTACATTAGAGGGTTTTTTTCTCGCGCCTAAATAAGCCGTGGCACATAAAAGTGGTACGTGTGAGTTTTATTTTTTCTAGAGCATAAAGAAGCCGTGGTACATAAAAGTGGTGCATAAAAGTGTTTTTGTCGAGTAAAGAAGCCGTGGTACATAAAAGTGTCTTTTATCTCGAACCTAACGCCGTGGTACATCAAAAGTGGTACATAAAAGTGTTCTTTTTTTCGAGCGTAAAGAAGCCGTGGTACATAAAGGTGGTACATAAAAGTGCTTTTTCTCCAGCGTAAAGAAGGCATGCTACATATAAGTGGCACATAAAGGTGTCTTTTTTTCTCGAGCGTAAGGATGCCATGGTACATAGAAGTGCTACATAAGAGTTATTTTTCTACGGCGCAAAGAAGCCGTGGTACATAAGAGTGGTGCATAAAAGTCTTTTTTTCTCGAACGTTTAGAAACAGTGGTACTCAAAAGTGGTACACAAAAGTGTTCTTTTTCTCGAGCGTAAACAAGCCGTGGTACATAAAAGTGGTACATAAGAGTATTATTTTGTCTAGAGCAAAAAGACGCCATGGTACATAAAAGTGGAACATAAGAGTGTTATTTTTTCTACGGCGTAAGGAAGCCGTGGTACATAAAAGTGGTACACAAAAGTGTTCTTTTTCTCGAGCGTGAAGAAGCGGTGGTACATAAAAGTGTTTTTTATCTCGAGCGTAGTAAAGCCGTGGTACATAAAAGTGCCACGGTTTCTAAAAAAAGTGCCTTTTTTTCTCGAGCGTAAGGAAGCCGTGGTACATAGAAGTGGTACATAAGGGTGTTATTTTTTCTAGAGCGTAAAGAAGCCGTGGTGCATAAAAGTTTTTTTTGTCGAGCGTAAAGAAGCCGTGGTGCATAAAAGTGGCACTTAAAAGTGCTTTTTTTATCTTGAGCGTAAAGAAGCCATGGTACCTAAAAGTGGTACCTAAAATTGTTTTTTTTTCTCGAGCGTAAAGAAGCCGCGGTACATAAAAGTGGTACTTAAAAGTGTTTTCCTTTCTCGAGCGTAAAGAAGCCGTGGTGCATAAAAGTGGTACATAAAAGTGTTTTTTCTCAAGCTTAAAGAATCCGTGGTACATAAAAGTGTTAATTTTCTGGAGCGTAAAGAAGCCGTGGTACATGAAAGTGCTACATAAAAGTGCTTTTTCTCCAGTGTAAAGAAGCCATGGTACATAAAAGTGGTACATAAAGGTGTCTTTTTTTCTCGTGCGTAAGGAAACCATGGTACATAGAAGTGGTACATCAGAGTGTTTTTTTTCTACGGCGTAAAGAAGCCGTGGTACGTAAAAGTCGTACATAAAAGTGTTTTTATCTCGAGCACAAGGAAGCCATGGTACATAAAAGTGGTACACAAAAGTGTTTTTTTTCTCGAGGGTCTAGAAGCCGTGGTACAAAAGTGTTTTTTCTCGAGCGTAAAGAAGCCGTGGTACATAAAAGTGTCTTTTCTCAAGCGTTTAGAAACCGTGGTACATAAAAGTGGTACAATAAAGTGTTCATTTTCTGGAGTGTAAGGAAGCCGTGGTACATAAAAGTGGTACATAGAAGTGCCTCTCATTCTCGAGCGTAAAGAGGTCGTGGTACATAAAAGTGTTCTTTTTCTCCAGTGTAAAGAAGCCGTGGTACGTAATACTGTTCTTTTTATCTCGAGCGTAAAGAAGCCGTGGTACATAAAAGTGGTATATATAAATGTTTTTTCTCACGCCTAAATAAGCCGTGGTACATAAAAGTGGTACATAAAAGTGTTTTTTACCAGGGGCGTAATGAAGCCGTGGTACATAAAAGTGGTACATAAAGTGTTTTTTTCTCGAGCCTTAAGAAGCCGTGGTTCATAAAAGTGCCCTTTTTTTAGTATAAAGAAGCCGCGGCACATAAATGTGGCACATAAAACTGTTCTTTTTCTCGAGCGTAAAGAAGCCGTGGTACATAAAAGTGGTACATAAAAGTGTTTTTTCTCGAGCGTAAAGAAGCCATGGTACATAAAAGTGGTAGATAAAAGTGCCTTTTTTTCTCGAGCGTAAGGAAGCCGTGGTACATAGAAGTGGTACATAAGGGTGTTATTTTTTCTAGAGCGTAAAGAAGCCGTGGTGCATAAAAGTGTTTTTTGTCGAGCGTAAAGAAGCCATGGTGCATAAAAGTGGCACATAAAAGTGCTTTTTTTATCTTGAGCGTAAAGAAGCCATGGTACGTAAAAGTGGTACGTAAAATTGTTTTTTTTCTCGAGCGTAAAGAAGCCGCGGTACATAAAAGTGGTAATAAAAAGTGTTTTCCTTTCTCGAGCGTAAAGAAGCCGTGGTGCATAAAAGTGGTACATAAAAGTGTTTTTTCTCAAGCTTAAAGAATCCGTGGTACATAAAAGTGTTAATTTTCTGGAGCGTAAAGAAGCCGTGGTACATGAAAGTGCTACATAAAAGTGCTTTTTCTCCAGTGTAAAGAAGCCATGGTACATAAAAGTGGTACATAAAGGTGTCTTTTTTTCTCGTGCGTAAGGAAACCATGATACAAAAAGTGGTACATAAGAGTGTTATTTTTTCTACGGCGTAAAGAAGCCGTGGTACGTAAAAGTGGTACATAAAAGTGTTTTTTTATCTCGAGCACAAGGAAGCCATGGTACATAAAAGTGGTACAATTAGGTGTTCTTTTTCTCGAGCGTGAAGAAGCCGTGTTACATAAAAGTGGTACATAGAAGTGTTCTTTTTCTCGAGCGTAAAGAAGCCGTGGTACATAAAAGTGGTACATAAAAGTGGTACATAAAAGTGTTTTTATCTCGAGCGTAAAGGAGCCGTGGTACATAAAAGTACGTAAAAGTTTTTTTTCTCGAGCGTTTAGAATCTGTGGTACATAAGAGTGGTACATGAAAGGGTTCTTTTTCTCGAGCGTGAAGACGCCATGGTACATAAAAGTGGTACATAGAAGTGCTCTTTTTCTCGAGCGTAAAGAAGCCGTGGTACATAAATGTGGTACAGAAAAGTGTTTTTTTTTCTCGAGCGTCTAGAAACCGTGGTACATAAAGGTGGTACATAAGGGTGTTTTTTCTCGAGCTTATTGAAGCCGTGGTACATAAGTGTTTTTTTCTCGAGCGTAAAGAAGCCGTGGTACATAAAAGTGGTACATAAAAGTGTTTTTTTCTCGAGCGTTTAGAAACCGTGGTATATAAAAGTGGTACATTAAAGTGTTCTTTTTCTCGAGCGTGAAGAAGCCGTGGTACATAAAAGTGGTACATAGAAGTGTTCTTTTTCTCGAGCGTAAAGAAGCCGTGGTACATAAAAGTCGTGCATAAGAGTGTTCTTTTTATCTCGAGCATAAAGAAGCCGTGGTACATACAAGTGGTACATAAAAGTGTTTTATCTCGAGCGTCAGGAAGTGGTGGTAAACAGAAGTGGTACATAAAAGTGTTTTTCTCGAGCGTAAGGAAGCCGTGGTACATAAAAGTGGTACATAAAAGTGGTTTTTTATCTCGAGCGTAAAGAAGCCGTGGTACATAAAAGTGGTACATAAAGTGTTTTTTTTCTCGAGCGCTTAGAAACCGCGGTACATAAAAGTGGTAAATAAGAGTGTTTTTTCTCGAGCCTTAAGAAGCTGTGGTACAGAAAAGTGGTACATAAAAGCGCCCTTTTTTCTTTAGCATAAAGAAGCCGTGGTACATGAAAGTGGTACATAAAAGTGTTCTTTTTCTCGAGCGTAAAGAAGCCGTGGTACATAAAAGTGCTACATAAAAGTGTTTTTTCTCGAGCGTAAAGAAGCCATGGTACATAAAAGTGGTAGATAGAAGTGTCTTTTCTTCTCGAGCGTAAAGAAGCCGTGGTACATAAAAGTGGTACATAAACGTGTTCTTTTCTCGAGCGTTTAGAAGCCGTGGTACCTAAAAGTGGTACATAAAGGGCTTTTTTTCGAGCGTAAGGAAGCCGTGGTATATAAAAGTGGTACATAGAAGTGCCTGGTATTCTCGAGCGTAAGGAAGCTGTGGTATATAAATGTGGTACACAAAAGTGTTCTTTTTCTCGAGCGTAAGGAAGCCGCGGTACATAAAAGTGGTACATAAAAGTGTTTTTTTATCTCAAGCACAAGGAAGCCATGGTACATAAAAGTGGTACATATAAGTGTTTTTTTCTGTCGCGCGTCTAGAACCGGTGGTACATAAAAGTGGTACATAAGAGTTTTTTTCTCGAGCTTATGGAAGCCGTGGTACATAAGTGTTTTTTCTCGAGCGTAAAGAAGCCGTGGTACATAAAAGTGGTACATAAAAGTGTCTTTTCTCGAGCGTTTAGAAACCGTGGTACATAAAAGTGGTACATTAAAGTGTTCTTTTTCTCGAGCGTGAAGAAGCCGTGGTACATAAAAGTGGTACATAAAAGTGTTTTTTTTTCTCGAGCGTAAAGAAGCTGTGGTACATAAAAGTTTTACATCAAAGTGTTTTTATCTGGAGCGTAAAGGAGCCGTGGTACATAAAAGTGGTACGTAAGAGTTTTTTTTTTCTCGAGCGTTCAGAATCTGTGGTACATAGGAGTGGTACATGAATGTGTTCTTTTTTTCGAGCGTGAAGATGCCGTGGTACATAAAAGTGGTACATAGAAGTGTTCTTTTTCTCGAGCGTAAAGAAGCCGTGGTACATAAAAGTGGTACATAAAAGTGTTTCTTAATCTCGAGCATAAGGAAGCCGTAGTACATAGAAGTGGTACATAAAAGTGCTTTATTTATCTCGAGCGTAAAGAAGCCGTGGTACCTAAAAGTGGTACATAAAATTGTTTTTTTTCTCGAGCGAGAAGAAGCCGCGGTACATAAAAGTGGTACGTAAAACTGTTTCTTAATCTCGAGCGTAAAGAAGCCGCGATACATAAAAGTGGTACATAAGAGTGTTTTTTTCTCGCGCCTAAATGAGCCGTGGTACATAAAAGTGGTACATAAGAGTATTATTTTTCTAGAGTGTAAAGAAGTCGCGGTACATAAAAGTGTTAATTTTCTGGAGCGTAAGGAAACCGTGGTACATAAAAGTGGTACATAGAAGTGCCTCTTATTCTCGAGCGTAAAGAGGTCGTGGTACATAAATGTGGTACATCAAAGTGTTCTTTTTCTCCAGTGTAAAGAAGCCGTGGTACGTATTAGTGTTCTTTTTATCTCGAGCGTAAAGAAGCCGTGGTACATAAAAGTGGTACATATAAGTGTTTTTTCTCACGCCTAAATGAGCAGTGGTACATAAAAGTGGTACATAAAAGTGTTTTCTACCTGGGGCGTAAAGAAGCCGTGGTACATAAAAGTGGTACATAAAGTGTTTTTTTCTCGAGCGTTTAGAAACCATGGTACATAAAAGTGGTACATAAGAGTTTTTTCTCGAGCCTTAAGAAGCCGTGGTACATAAAAGTGCCCTTTTTTCTTTAGTATAAAGAAGCCGCGGTACATAAATGTGGTACATAAAAGTGTTCTTTTTCTCGAGCTTAAAGAAGCCGTGGTACATAAAAGTGGTACAGAGAAGTGTTTTTATCTCGAGCGTAAAGGAGCCGTGGTACATAAAAGTACGTAAAAGTTTTTTTTCTCGAGCGTTTAGAATCTGTGGTACATAAGAGTGCTACATGAAAGGGTTCTTTTTCTCGAGCGTGAAGACGCCGTGGTACATAAAAGTGGTACATAGAAGTGCTCTTTTTCTCGAGCGTAAAGAAGCCGTGGTACATCAATGTGGTACATAAAAGTGTTTTTTTTTCTCGAGCGTCTAGAAACCGTGGTACATAAAGGTGGTATATAAGAGTGTTTTTTCTCGAGCTTATTGAAGCCGTGGAAACGTGTTTTTTCTCTCGAGCGTAAAGAAGCCGTGGTACATAAAAGTGGTACATAAAAGTGTTTTTTTCTCGAGCGTTTAGAAACCGTGGTATATAAAAGTGCTACATTAAAGTGTTCTTTTTCTCGAGCGTGAAGAAGCCGTGGTACATAAAAGTGGTACTTAGAAGTGTTCTTTTTCTCGAGCGTAAAGAAGCCGTGGTACATAAATGTTGTGCATAAGAGTGTTCTTTTTATCTCGAGCATAAAGAAGCCGTGGTACATACAAGTGGTACATAAAAGTGTTTTATCTCGAGCGTAAAGAAGCCGTGGTACATAAAAGTGGTACATAAAGGTGGTTTTTTATCTCGAGCGTAAAGAAGCCGTGGTACATAAAAGTGGTCAATAAGAGTTTTTTCTCGAGCCTTAAGAAGCCGTGGTACACAAAAGTGGTACATAAAAGTGCCCTTTTTTCTTTAGCATAAAGAAGCCGTGGTACATGAAAGTGGTACATAAAAGTGTTCTTTTTCTCGAGCGTAAAGAAGCCGTGGTACATAAAAGTGGTAGATAAAAGTGTCCTTTTTCTTGAGCGTAAGGAAGCCGTGCTACGTAGAAGTGGTACATAAGGCTGGTATTTTTTCTAGAGCGTAAAGAAGCCGTGGTGCATAAAAGTGTTTTTGTCGAGCGTAAATAAGCCGCGGTACATAAAAGTGGTACATAAAAGTGTTTTTTTCTCGAGCGTTTAGAAACAGTGGTACATAAAAGTGGTACATATAAGTGTTTTTTTCTCGAGCGTTTAGAAATCGTGGTACATAAATGTGTTCTTTTTCTCGAGTTTAAGGAAGCCGTGGTACACAAGAGTGGTACATAAAAGTGTTCTTTTTATCTCGAGCGTAAAGCCGTGGTACATATGTTTTTTCTCGAGCGTTTAGAAATCGGGGTACATAAATGTGTTCTTTTTCTCCAGCGTAAAGAATCCGTGGTACATACAAGTGGTACATAAAAGTGTTTTTTCTCGATCGTCAGGAAGCCATGGTAAATAGAATTGGTACATAAACGTCCCTTTCTCGAGTGTAAAGAAGCCGTGGTACATAAAAGTGGTACATAAAAGTGTTCTTTTCATTGAGCGTAAAGCCATGGTACCTAAAATTGGTACATAAAGTGTTCTTTTTCTCGAGCGTAAAGAATAAGTGGTACACAAAAGTGTTAATTTTCTGGAGCGTAAGGAAGCCGTGGTACATAAAAGTGGTACATAAAAGTGGTTTTTCTCGAGAGTAAGGAAGCCGTGGTAGATAAAAGTGGTACATAGAAGTGCCTCTTATTCTGGAGCGTAAAGAAGTCGCGGTACATATAAGTGGTACATAAAAGTGTTCTTTTTCTCGAGTTTAAGGAAGCCGTGGTACACAAGAGTGGTACATAAAAGTGTTCATTTTATCTCGAGCGTAAAGCCGTGGTACATAAAAGTGGTACATATAAGTGTTTTTTGCTCGAGCGTTTAGAAATCGGGGTACATAAATGTGTTCTTTTTCTCCAGCGTAAAGAATCCTTGGTACATAAAAGTTGCACATAAGACTGGTTTATCTCGAGCATTAAGCAGCCGTGGTACATAAAAGTGCCCTTTTTCTTTAGCGTAAAGAAGCCGTGGTACATAAAAGTGGTACATAAAAGTGCTCTTTTTCTCGAGCGTAAAGAAGCCGTGGTACATAAAAGTGGTAGATAAAAGTGTCCTTTTTCTCAAGCGTAAGGAAGCCGTGGTACGTAGAAGTGGTACATAAGGCTGGTATTTTTTCTAGAGCGTAAAGAAGCCGTGGTGCATAAAAGTGTTTTTGTCGGGCGTAAAGAAGCCGTGTTACATAAAAGTGGTACCTAAAAGTGTTTTTTTTCTCGAGCGTTTAGAAACAGTGGTACATAAAAGTGGTAAATAAAAATGTTCTTTTTCTCGAGCGTAAAGAAGCCGTGGTACATAAAAGTGGTACATAGAAGTGTTTTCTTTCTCGAGCGTAAAGAAGCCATGGTACATAAAAGTGGTAGATAAAAGTGTCTTTTTTTCTCGAGCGTAAGGAAGCCGTGGTACACAGAAGTGGTACATAAGGGTGTTATTTTTTCTAGAGCGTAAAGAAGCCGTGTTGCATAAAAGTGGCATATAAAAGTGTTTTTTTATCTCGAGCCTAAAGCCGTGGTAAATAAAAGTGGTACGTAAGAGTGTTTTCCTTTCTCGAGATTAAAGAAGCCGTGGTACATAAAAGTGGTACGTAAAAGTTTTTTTTATTAAGCGTAAAGAATCCGTGGTACATAATAGTGTTAATTTTCTGGAGCGTAAAGAAGCCGTGATACATAAAAGTGGTAAATAAAAGTGTTTTTTTTCTCGAGCGTCTAGAAACCGTGGTACAGAAAAGTGGTACATATAAGTGTTTTTTTCTCGAGCGTTTAGAAATCGTGGTACATAAATGTGTTCTTTTTTACCAGCGTAAAGAAGCCGTGGTACATAAAAGTGGTACATAAGAGTATTATTTTTTCTAGAGCGTAAAGAAGCCGTGGTACATAAAAGCTTTTTGTCAAGTTAAGAAGCCGTGGTACATAAAAGTGGTTCATAAAAGTGTTTTTTTTTCGAGCGTCAGGAAGCCGTGGTAAACAGAAGTGGTACATAAAAGTCTTTTTCTCGAGCGTAAAGAAGCCGTGGTACATAAAAATGGTGCACAAAAGTGCTTTTTTGTCAAGCATAAAGAAGCCGTGGTACATAAAAGTGTTAATTTTCTGGAGCGTAAGGAAGCCATGGTATAGAAAAGTGGTGCATAAAGGTGGTTTTTCTCGTGAGTAAGCAAGCCGTGGCACATAAAAGTGGTACAAAGAAGTGCCTCTTATTCTCGAGCGTAAGAAAGTCGTGGTACATAAAAGTGGTACATAAAAGTGTTCTTTATCTCCAGTGTAAAGAAGCCGTGGTACATAAATGTGGTACATAAAACTGCTCTTTCTCTCGAGCGTAAAGAAGCCGTGGTATATAAAAGCGGTACAGAAAAGTGTTTTTTCTCGAGCGTAAGGAAGCCGTGTTATTTTAGAAAGGTACATAAAAGTGTTTTCTTTTCGAGCGTAAAGAAGCCGTGGTACATAAATGTGGTACTTAAAGTTCTTTTCGCGAGCGTAACGAAGGCGTTGTACATAAAAGTGGCACATAAAAGTGTTTTTTTTCTCGAGCGTAAAGAAGCCGGGGTACGTAAAAGTGGTACATAGAAGTGTCTTGTTTTCTAGAGCGCAAGGAATCTCTGGTACATAAAAGTGGTACATAAAAGTGCTTTTTTTTCTCAAGTGTAAAGAATCTGTGTTACATAGAACTGGTACATAAAAGGGTTTTTTTCGAGCGTAAGGAAGCCGTGGTATATAAATGTGGTACATAGAAGTGCCTGTTATTCTCGAGCGTAAGGAAGCTGTGGTACATAAATGTGGTACATCAAAGTGTTCTTTTTCTCGAGCGTAAAGAAGCCGTGGTACATAAAAGTGGTACATAAAAGTGTTTTTTTTTCTCGAGCGTTGAGAAGCCGTGGTACATAAAAGTGGTACATTAGAGGGTTTTTTTCTCGCGCCTAAATAAGCCGTGGCACATAAAAGTGGTACGTGTGAGTTTTATTTTTTCTAGAGCATAAAGAAGCCGTGGTACATAAAAGTGGTGCATAAAAGTGTTTTTTGTCGAGTAAAGAAGCCGTGGTACATAAAAGTGTCTTTTATCTCGAACCTAACGCCGTGGTACATCAAAAGTGGTACATAAAAGTGTTCTTTTTTTCGAGCGTAAAGAAGCCGTGGTACATAAAGGTGGTACATAAAAGTGCTTTTTCTCCAGCGTAAAGAAGGCATGCTACATATAAGTGGCACATAAAGGTGTCTTTTTTTCTCGAGCGTAAGGATGCCATGGTACATAGAAGTGGTACATAAGAGTTATTTTTCTACGGCGCAAAGAAGCCGTGGTACATAAGAGTGGTGCATAAAAGTCTTTTTTTCTCGAACGTTTAGAAACAGTGGTACTCAAAAGTGGTACATAAAAGTGTTCTTTTTCTCGAGCGTAAACAAGCCGTGGTACATAAAAGTGGTACATAAGAGTATTATTTTGTCTAGAGCAAAAAGACGCCATGGTACATAAAAGTGGAACATAAGAGTGTTATTTTTCTACGGCGTAAGGAAGCCGTGGTACATAAAAGTGGTACACAAAAGTGTTCTTTTTCTCGAGCGTGAAGAAGCGGTGGTACATAAAAGTGTTTTTTATCTCGAGCGTAGTAAAGCCGTGGTACATAAAAGTGCCACGGTTTCTAAAAAAAGTTCCTTTTTTTCTCGAGCGTAAGCAAGCCGGGGTACATAGAAGTGGTACATAAGGGTGTTATTTTTTCTAGAGCGTAAACAAGCCGTGGTGCATAAAAGTTTTTTTTGTCGAGCGTAAAGAAGCCGTGGTGCATAAAAGTGGCACATAAAAGTGCTTTTTTTATCTTGAGCGTAAAGAAGCCATGGTACCTAAAAGTGGTACCTAAAATTGTTTTTTTTTTCTCGAGCGTAAAGAAGCCGCGGTACATAAAAGTGGTACTTAAAAGTGTTTTCCTTTCTCGAGCGTAAAGAAGCCGTGGTGCATAAAAGTGGTACATAAAAGTGTTTTTTCTCAAGCTTAAAGAATCCGTGGTACATAAAAGTGTTAATTTTCTGGAGCGTAAAGAAGCCGTGGTACATGAAAGTGCTACATAAAAGTGCTTTTTCTCCAGTGTAAAGAAGCCATGGTACATAAAAGTGGTACATAAAGGTGTCTTTTTTTCTCGTGCGTAAGGAAACCATGGTACATAGAAGTGGTACATCAGAGTGTTTTTTTTCTACGGCGTAAAGAAGCCGTGGTACGTAAAAGTGGTACATAAAAGTGTTTTTATCTCGAGCACAAGGAAGCCATGGTACATAAAAGTGGTACACAAAAGTGTTTTTTTTCTCGAGGGTCTAGAAACCGTGGTACATAAAAGTGGTAAATAAGAGTGTTTTTTTCGCGAGCTTATGGAAGCCGTGGTACAAAAGTGTTTTTTCTCGAGCGTAAAGAAGCCGTGGTACAGAAAAGTGTCTTTTCTCAAGCGTTTAGAAACCGTGGTACATAAAAGTGGTACAATAAAGTGTTCATTTTCTGAAGTGTAAGGAAGCCGTGGTACATAAAAGTGGTACATAGAAGTGCCTCTTATTCTCGAGCGTAAAGAGGTCGTGGTACATAAAAGTGTTCTTTTTCTCCAGTGTAAAGAAGCCGTGGTACGTAATACTGTTCTTTTTATCTCGAGCGTAAAGAAGCCGTGGTACATAAAAGTGGTATATATAAATGTTTTTTCTCACGCCTAAATAAGCCGTGGTACATAAAAGTGGTACATAAAAGTGTTTTTTACCAGGGGCGTAATGAAGCCGTGGTACATAAAAGTGGTACATAAAGTGTTTTTTTCTCGAGCCTTAAGAAGCCGTGGTTCATAAAAGTGCCCTTTTTTAGTATAAAGAAGCCGCGGCACATAAATGTGGCACATAAAACTGTTCTTTTTCTCGAGCGTAAAGAAGCCGTGGTACATAAGTGTTTTTTCTCGAGCGTAAAGAAGCCGTGGTACATAAAAGTGGTACATAAAAGTGTCTTTTCTCGAGCGTTTAGAAACCGTGGTACATAAAAGTGGTACATTAAAGTGTTCTTTTTCTCGAGCGTGAAGAAGCCGTGGTACATAAAAGTGGTACATAAAAGTGTTTTTTTTCTCGAGCGTAAAGAAGCTGTGGTACATAAAAGTGGTACATAAAAGTGTTTTTATCTGGAGCGTAAAGGAGCCGTGGTACATAAAAGTGGTACGTAAGAGTTTTTTTTTTATCGAGCGTTCAGAATCTGTGGTACATAGGAGTGGTACATGAAAGTGCTACATAAAAGTGCTTTTTCTCCAGTGTAAAGAAGCCATGGTACATAAAAGTGGTACATAAAGGTGTCTTTTTTTCTCGTGCGTAAGGAAACCATGATACAAAAAGTGGTACATAAGAGTGTTATTTTTTCTACGGCGTAAAGAAGCCGTGGTACGTAAAAGTGGTACATAAAAGTGTTTTTTTATCTCGAGCACAAGGAAGCCATGGTACATAAAAGTGGTACAATTAGGTGTTCTTTTTCTCGAGCGTGAAGAAGCCGTGTTACATAAAAGTGGTACATAGAAGTGTTCTTTTTCTCGAGCGTAAAGAAGCCGTGGTACATAAAAGTGGTACATAAAAGTGGTACATAAAAGTGTTTTTATCTCGAGCGTAAAGGAGCCGTGGTACATAAAAGTACGTAAAAGTTTTTTTTTCTCGAGCGTTTAGAATCTGTGGTACATAAGAGTGGTACATGAAAGGGTTCTTTTTCTCGAGCGTGAAGACGCCATGGTACATAAAAGTGGTACATAGAAGTGCTCTTTTTCTCGAGCGTAAAGAAGCCGTGGTACATAAATGTGGTACATAAAAGTGTTTTTTTTTCTCGAGCGTCTAGAAACCGTGGTACATAAAGGTGGTACATAAGGGTGTTTTTTCTCGAGCTTATTGAAGCCGTGGTACATAAGTGTTTTTTTCTCGAGCGTAAAGAAGCCGTGGTACATAAAAGTGGTACATAAAAGTGTTTTTTTCTCGAGCGTTTAGAAACCGTGGTATATAAAAGTGGTACATTAAAGTGTTCTTTTTCTCGAGCGTGAAGAAGCCGTGGTACATAAAAGTGGTACATAGAAGTGTTCTTTTTCTCGAGCGTAAAGAAGCCGTGGTACATAAAAGTGGTACATAAAAGTGGTTTTTTATCTCGAGCGTAAAGAAGCCGTGGTACATAAAAGTGGTACATAAAGTGTTTTTTTCTCGAGCGCTTAGAAACCGCGGTACATAAAAGTGGTAAATAAGAGTGTTTTTTCTCGAGCCTTAAGAAGCTGTGGTACAGAAAAGTGGTACATAAAAGCGCCCTTTTTTCTTTAGCATAAAGAAGCCGTGGTACATGAAAGTGGTACATAAAAGTGTTCTTTTTCTCGAGCGTAAAGAAGCCGTGGTACATAAAAGTGGTACATAAAAGTGTTTTTTCTCGAGCGTAAAGAAGCCATGGTACATAAAAGTGGTAGATAGAAGTGTGTTTTCTTCTCGAGCGTAAAGAAGCCGTGGTACATAAAAGTGGTACATAAACGTGTTCTTTTCTCGAGCGTTTAGAAGCCGTGGTACCTAAAAGTGGTACATAAAGGGCTTTTTTTCGAGCGTAAGGAAGCCGTGGTATATAAAAGTGGTACATAGAAGTGCCTGGTATTCTCGAGCGTAAGGAAGCTGTGGTATATAAATGTGGTACACAAAAGTGTTCTTTTTCTCGAGCGTAAGGAAGCCGCGGTACATAAAAGTGGTACATAAAAGTGTTTTTTTATCTCAAGCACAAGGAAGCCATGGTACATAAAAGTGGTACATATAAGTGTTTTTTTCTGTCGCGCGTCTAGAACCGGTGGTACATAAAAGTGGTACATAAGAGTTTTTTTCTCGAGCTTATGGAAGCCGTGGTACATAAGTGTTTTTTCTCGAGCGTAAAGAAGCCGTGGTACATAAAAGTGGTACATAAAAGTGTCTTTTCTCGAGCGTTTAGAAACCGTGGTACATAAAAGTGGTACATTAAAGTGTTCTTTTTCTCGAGCGTGAAGAAGCCGTGGTACATAAAAGTGGTACATAAAAGTGTTTTTTTTTTCTCGAGCGTAAAGAAGCTGTGGTACATAAAAGTGGTACATAAAAGTGTTTTTATCTGGAGCGTAAAGGAGCCGTGGTACATAAAAGTGGTACGTAAGAGTTTTTTTTTTCTCGAGCGTTCAGAATCTGTGGTACATAGGAGTGGTACATGAATGTGTTCTTTTTTTCGAGCGTGAAAATGCCGTGGTACATAAAAGTGGTACATAGAAGTGTTCTTTTTCTCGAGCGTAAAGAAGCCGTGGTACATAAAAGTGGTACATAAAAGTGTTTCTTAATCTCGAGCATAAGGAAGCCGTAGTACATAGAAGTGGTACATAAAAGTGCTTTTTTTATCTCGAGCGTAAAGAAGCCGTGGTACCTAAAAGTGGTACATAAAATTGTTTTTTTCTCGAGCGAGAAGAAGCCGCGGTACATAAAAGTGGTACGTAAAAGTGTTTTCCTTTCTCGAGCGTAAAGAAGCCGTGGTACATAATTGTGGTATCTAAAAGTTCTTTTCGCGAGCGTAAAGCCGTGGTACATAAAAGTGGCACATAAAAGTGTTTTTTTTTCTCGAGCGTAAAGAAGCCGTGGTACATAAAAGTGGTACATAAAAGTGTTTCTTAATCTCGAGCGTAAAGAAGCCGCGATACATAAAAGTGGTACATAGGAGTGTTTTTTTCTCGCGCCTAAATGAGCCGTGGTACATAAAAGTGGTACATAAGAGTATTATTTTTCTAGAGTGTAAAGAAGTCGCGGTACATAAAAGTGTTAATTTTCTGGAGCGTAAGGAAACCGTGGTACATAAAAGTGGTACATAGAAGTGCCTCTTATTCTCGAGCGTAAAGAGGTCGTGGTACATAAATGTGGTACATCAAAGTGTTCTTTTTCTCCAGTGTAAAGAAGCCGTGGTACGTATTAGTGTTCTTTTTATCTCGAGCGTAAAGAAGCCGTGGTACATAAAAGTGGTACATATAAGTGTTTTTTCTCACGCCTAAATGAGCCGTGGTACATAAAAGTGGTACATAAAAGTGTTTTCTACCTGGGGCGTAAAGAAGCCGTGGTACATAAAAGTGGTACATAAAGTGTTTTTTTCTCGAGCGTTTAGAAACCATGGTACATAAAAGTGGTACATAAGAGTTTTTTCTCGAGCCTTAAGAAGCCGTGGTACATAAAAGTGCCCTTTTTTCTTTAGTATAAAGAAGCCGCGGTACATAAATGTGGTACATAAAAGTGTTCTTTTTCTCGAGCTTAAAGGAGCCGTGGTACATAAAAGTGGTACAGAAAAGTGTTTTTATCTCGAGCGTAAAGGAGCCGTGGTACATAAAAGTACGTAAAAGTTTTTTTTCTCGAGCGTTTAGAATCTGTGGTACATAAGAGTGCTACATGAAAGGGTTCTTTTTCTCGAGCGTGAAGACGCCGTGGTACATAAAAGTGGTACATAGAAGTGCTCTTTTTCTCGAGCGTAAAGAAGCCGTGATACATCAATGTGGTACATAAAAGTGTTTTTTTTTCTCGAGCGTCTAGAAACCGTGGTACATAAAGGTGGTATATAAGAGTGTTTTTTCTCGAGCTTATTGAAGCCGTGGAAACATGTGTTTTTTCTCTCGAGCGTAAAGAAGCCGTGGTACATAAAAGTGGTACATAAAAGTGTTTTTTTCTCGAGCGTTTAGAAACCGTGGTATATAAAAGTGGTACATTAAAGTGTTCTTTTTCTCGAGCGTGAAGAAGCCGTGGTACATAAAAGTGGTACTTAGAAGTGTTCTTTTTCTCGAGCGTAAAGAAGCCGTGGTACATAAATGTTGTGCATAAGAGTGTTCTTTTTATCTCGAGCATAAAGAAGCCGTGGTACATACAAGTGGTACATAAAAGTGTTTTATCTCGAGCGTAAAGAAGCCGTGGTACATAAAAGTGGTACATAAAGGTGGTTTTTTATCTCGAGCGTAAAGAAGCCGTGGTACATAAAAGTGGTAAATAAGAGTTTTTTCTCGAGCCTTAAGAAGCCGTGGTACACAAAAGTGGTACATAAAAGTGCCCTTTTTTCTTTAGCATAAAGAAGCCATGGTACATAAAAGTGGTAGATAAAAGTGTCTTTTTTTCTCGAGCGTAAGGAAGCCGTGGTACACAGAAGTGGTACATAAGGGTGTTATTTTTTCTAGAGCGTAAAGAAGCCGTGTTGCATAAAAGTGGCACATAAAAGTGTTTTTTTATCTCGAGCCTAAAGCCGTGGTAAATAAAAGTGGTAGATAAAATTGTTTTTTTTCTCGAGCGTAAGGAAGCCGAGGTATATAAAAGTGGTACGTAAGAGTGTTTTCCTTTCTCGAGATTAAAGAAGCCGTGGTACATAAAAGTGGTACGTAAAAGTTTTTTTTATTAAGCGTAAAGAATCCGTGGTACATAATAGTGTTAATTTTCTGGAGCGTAAAGAAGCCGTGATACATAAAAGTGGTAAATAAAAGTGTTTTTTTTTCTCGAGCGTCTAGAAACCGTGGTACATAAAAGTGGTACATATAAGTGTTTTTTTCTCGAGCGTTTAGAAGTCGTGGTACATAAATGTGTTCTTTTTTACCAGCGTAAAGAAGCCGTGGTACATAAAAGTGGTACATAAGAGTATTATTTTTTCTAGAGCGTAAAGAAGCCGTGGTACATAAAAGCTTTTTGTCAAGTTAAGAAGCCGTGGTACATAAAAAGCCGTGCATAAAAAGCCGTACATAAATAAGCCGTGGTACATAAAAGGGGTACATAAAAGTGTTTTTTTATCTGGGGCGTAAAGAAGCCATGGTAATTAAAAGTGGTACATAAAGTGTTTTTTCTCGAGCGTTTAGAAACCGTGGTACATAAAATTGGTACATAAGAGTGTTTTTTCTCGAGCCTTAAGAAACCGTGGTACATAAAAGTGCCTTTTTTCTTTAGCATAAAGAAGCCGTGGTACATAAAAGTGGTACATAAAAGTGTTCTTTTTCTCGAGCGTAAGGAAGTCGTGGTACATAAAAGTGGTACATAAAAGTGTATTTTCTCGAGCGTAAAGAAGCCATGGTACATAAAAGTGGTAGATAAAAGTGCCTTTTTTCTCGAGCGTAAGGAAGCCGTGGTACATAGAAGTGGTACATAAGGGTGCTATTTTTTCGAGAGCGTAAAGAAGCCGTTGTGCATAAAAGTGTTTTTGTCGAGCGTAAAGAAGCCGTGGTGCATAAAAGTGGTACAAAAAAGTGCATTTTTTATCTTGAGCGTAAAGAAGCCGTGGTACCTAAAAGTGGTACGTAAAATTGTTTTTTTTTTTCGAGCATAAAGAAGCCGTGGTACATAAAAGTGTTAATTTTCTGGAGCGTAAGGAAGCCATGGTATAGAAAAGTGGTGCATAAAGGTGGTTTTTCTCGTGAGTAAGCAAGCCGTGGCACATAAAAGTGGTACAAAGAAGTGCCTCTTATTCTCGAGCGTAAGAAAGTCGTGGTACATAAAAGTGGTACATAAAAGTGTTCTTTTTCTCCAGTGTAAAGAAGCCGTGGTACATAAATGTGGTACATAAAACTGCTCTTTCTCTCGAGCGTAAAGAAGCCGTGGTATATAAAAGCGGTACATAAAAGTGTTTTTTCTCGAGCGTAAGGAAGCCGTGTTATTTTAGAAAGGTACATAAAAGTGTTTTCTTCTCGAGCGTAAAGAAGCCGTGGTACATAAATGTGGTACTTAAAAGTTCTTTTCGCGAGCGTAACGAAGGCGTTGTACATAAAAGTGGCACATAAAAGTGTTTTTTTTTCTCGAGCGTAAAGAAGCCGGGGTACGTAAAAGTGGTACATAGAAGTGTCTTGTTTTCTAGAGCGCAAGGAATCTCTGGTACATAAAAGTGGTACATAAAAGTGCTTTTTTTCTCAAGTGTAAAGAATCTGTGTTACATAGAACTGGTACATAAAAGGGTTTTTTTCGAGCGTAAGGAAGCCGTGGTACATAAATGTGGTACATAGAAGTGCCTGTTATTCTCGAGCGTAAGGAAGCTGTGGTACATAAATGTGGTACATCAAAGTGTTCTTTTTCTCGAGCGTAAAGAAGCCGTGGTACATAAAAGTGGTACATAAAAGTGTTTTTTATCTCGAGCGTAAACACGCCGTGGTACCTAAAAGTGGTACATAAAAGTGTTTTTCGCTCGAGCTTAAAGAAGCCGTGGTACATAAAAGTGGTACATAAAAGTGTTTTTTTTTCTCGAGCGTTGAGAAGCCGTGGTACATAAAAGTGGTACATTAGAGGGTTTTTTTCTCGCGCCTAAATAAGCCGTGGCACATAAAAGTGGTACGTGTGAGTTTTATTTTTTCTAGAGCATAAAGAAGCCGTGGTACATAAAAGTGGTGCATAAAAGTGTTTTTTGTCGAGTAAAGAAGCCGTGGTACATAAAAGTGTCTTTTATCTCGAACCTAACGCCGTGGTACATCAAAAGTGGTACATAAAAGTGTTCTTTTTTTCGAGCGTAAAGAAGCCGTGGTACATAAAGGTGGTACATAAAAGTGCTTTTTCTCCAGCGTAAAGAAGGCATGCTACATATAAGTGTCACATAAAGGTGTCTTTTTTTCTCGAGCGTAAGGATGCCATGGTACATAGAAGTGGTACATAAGAGTTATTTTTCTACGGCGCAAAGAAGCCGTGGTACATAAGAGTGGTGCATAAAAGTCTTTTTTTCTCGAACGTTTAGAAACAGTGGTACTCAAAAGTGGTACATAAAAGTGTTCTTTTTCTCGAGCGTAAACAAGCCGTGGTACCTAAAAGTGGTAACTAAGAGTATTATTTTGTCTAGAGCAAAAAGACGCCATGGTACATAAAAGTGGAACATAAGAGTGTTATTTTTTCTACGGCGTAAGGAAGCCGTGGTACATAAAAGTGGTACACAAAAGTGTTCTTTTTCTCGAGCGTGAAGAAGCGGTGGTACATAAAAGTGTTTTTTATCTCGAGCGTAGTAAAGCCGTGGTACATAAAAGTGCCACGGTTTCTAAAAAAAGTGCCTTTTTTTCTCGAGCGTAAGGAAGCCGTGGTACATAGAAGTGGTACATAAGGGTGTTATTTTTTCTAGAGCGTAAAGAAGCCGTGGTGCATAAAAGTTTTTTTGTCGAGCGTAAAGAAGCCGTGGTACATGAAAGTGCTACATAAAAGTGCTTTTTCTCCAGTGTAAAGAAGCCATGGTACATAAAAGTGGTACATAAAGGTGTCTTTTTTTCTCGTGCGTAAGGAAACCATGGTACATAGAAGTGGTACATCAGAGTGTTTTTTTTCTACGGCGTAAAGAAGCCGTGGTACGTAAAAGTGGTACATAAAAGTGTTTTTATCTCGAGCACAAGGAAGCCATGGTACATAAAAGTGGTACACAAAAGTGTTTTTTTTCTCGAGGGTCTAGAAACCGTGGTACATAAAAGTGGTAAATAAGAGTGTTTTTTTCGCGAGCTTATGGAAGCCGTGGTACAAAAGTGTTTTTTCTCGAGCGTAAAGAAGCCGTGGTACATAAAAGTGTCTTTTCTCAAGCGTCAAGAAACCGTGGTACATAAAAGTGGTACAATAAAGTGTTCATTTTCTGGAGTGTAAGGAAGCCGTGGTACATAAAAGTGGTACATAGAAGTGCCTCTTATTCTCGAGCGTAAAGAGGTCGTGGTACATAAAAGTGTTCTTTTTCTCCAGTGTAAAGAAGCCGTGGTACGTAATACTGTTCTTTTTATCTCGAGCGTAAAGAAGCCGTGGTACATAAAAGTGGTATATATAAATGTTTTTTCTCACGCCTAAATAAGCCGTGGTACATAAAAGTGGTACATAAAAGTGTTTTTTACCAGGGGCGTAATGAAGCCGTGGTACATAAAAGTGGTACATAAAGTGTTTTTTTCTCGAGCCTTAAGAAGCCGTGGTTCATAAAAGTGCCCTTTTTTTAGTATAAAGAAGCCGCGGCACATAAATGTGGCACATAAAACTGTTCTTTTTCTCGAGCGTAAAGAAGCCGTGGTACATAAAAGTGGTACATAAAAGTGTTTTTTCTCGAGCGTAAAGAAGCCATGGTACATAAAAGTGGTAGATAAAAGTGCCTTTTTTTCTCGAGCGTAAGGAAGCCGTGGTACATAGAAGTGGTACATAAGGGTGTTATTTTTTCTAGAGCGTAAAGAAGCCGTGGTGCATAAAAGTGTTTTTTGTCGAGCGTAAAGAAGCCATGGTGCATAAAAGTGGCACATAAAAGTGCTTTTTTTATCTTGAGCGTAAAGAAGCCATGGTACGTAAAAGTGGTACGTAAAATTGTTTTTTTTCTCGAGCGTAAAGAAGCCGCGGTACATAAAAGTGGTAATAAAAAGTGTTTTCCTTTCTCGAGCGTAAAGAAGCCGTGCTGCATAAAAGTGGTACATAAAAGTGTTTTTCTCAAGCTTAAAGAATCCGTGGTACATAAAAGTGTTAATTTTCTGGAGCGTAAAGAAGCCGTGGTACATGAAAGTGCTACATAAAAGTGCTTTTTCTCCAGTGTAAAGAAGCCATGGTACATAAAAGTGGTACATAAAGGTGTCTTTTTTTCTCGTGCGTAAGGAAACCATGATACAAAAAGTGGTACATAAGAGTGTTATTTTTTCTACGGCGTAAAGAAGCCGTGGTACGTAAAAGTGGTACATAAAAGTGTTTTTTTATCTCGAGCACAAGGAAGCCATGGTACATAAAAGTGGTACAATTAGGTGTTCTTTTTCTCGAGCGTGAAGAAGCCGTGTTACATAAAAGTGGTACATAGAAGTGTTCTTTTTCTCGAGCGTAAAGAAGCCGTGGTACATAAAAGTGGTACATAAAAGTGGTACATAAAAGTGTTTTTATCTCGAGCGTAAAGGAGCCGTGGTACATAAAAGTACGTAAAAGTTTTTTTTTCTCGAGCGTTTAGAATCTGTGGTACATAAGAGTGGTACATGAAAGGGTTCTTTTTCTCGAGCGTGAAGACGCCATGGTACATAAAAGTGGTACATAGAAGTGCTCTTTTTCTCGAGCGTAAAGAAGCCGTGGTACATAAATGTGGTACAGAAAAGTGTTTTTTTTTCTCGAGCGTCTAGAAACCGTGGTACATAAAGGTGGTACATAAGGGTGTTTTTTCTCGAGCTTATTGAAGCCGTGGTACATAAGTGTTTTTTTCTCGAGCGTAAAGAGGCCGTGGTACATAAAAGTGGTACATAAAAGTGTTTTTTTCTCGAGCGTTTAGAAACCGTGGTATATAAAAGTGGTACATTAAAGTGTTCTTTTTCTCGAGCGTGAAGAAGCCGTGGTACATAAAAGTGGTACATAGAAGTGTTCTTTTTCTCGAGCGTAAAGAAGCCGTGGTACATAAAAGTCGTGCATAAGAGTGTTCTTTTTATCTCGAGCATAAACAAGCCGTGGTACATACAAGTGGTACATAAAAGTGTTTTATCTCGAGCGTCAGGAAGTGGTGGTAAACAGAAGTGGTACATAAAAGTGTTTTTCTCGAGCCTAAGGAAGCCGTGGTACATAAAAGTGGTACATAAAAGTGGTTTTTTATCTCGAGCGTAAAGAAGCCGTGGTACATAAAAGTGGTACATAAAGTGTTTTTTTCTCGAGCGCTTAGAAACCGCGGTACATAAAAGTGGTAAATAAGAGTGTTTTTTCTCGAGCCTTAAGAAGCTGTGGTACAGAAAAGTGGTACATAAAAGCGCCCTTTTTTCTTTAGCATAAAGAAGCCGTGGTACATGAAAGTGGTACATAAAAGTGTTCTTTTTCTCGAGCGTAAAGAAGCCGTGGTACATAAAAGTGGTACATAAAAGTGTTTTTTCTCGAGCGTAAAGAAGCCATGGTACATAAAAGTGGTAGATAGAAGTGTCTTTTCTTCTCGAGCGTAAAGAAGCCGTGGTACATAAAAGTGGTACATAAACGTGTTCTTTTCTCGAGCATTTAGAAGCCGTGGTACCTAAAAGTGGTACATAAAGGGCTTTTTTTCGAGCGTAAGGAAGCCGTGGTATATAAAAGTGGTACATAGAAGTGCCTGGTATTCTCGAGCGTAAGGAAGCTGTGGTATATAAATGTGGTACACAAAAGTGTTCTTTTTCTCGAGCGTAAGGAAGCCGCGGTACATAAAAGTGGTACATAAAAGTGTTTTTTTATCTCAAGCACAAGGAAGCCATGGTACATAAAAGTGGTACATATAAGTGTTTTTTTCTGTCGCGCGTCTAGAACCGGTGGTACATAAAAGTGGTACATAAGAGTTTTTTTCTCGAGCTTATGGAAGCCGTGGTACATAAGTGTTTTTTCTCGAGCGTAAAGAAGCCGTGGTACATAAAAGTGGTACATAAAAGTGTCTTTTCTCGAGCGTTTAGAAACCGTGGTACATAAAAGTGGTACATTAACGTGTTCTTTTTCTCGAGCGTGAAGAAGCCGTGGTACATAAAAGTGGTACATAAAAGTGTTTTTTTTTCTCGAGCGTAAAGAAGCTGTGGTACATAAAAGTGGCACATAAAAGTGTTTTTATCTGGAGCGTAAAGGAGCCGTGGTACATAAAAGTGGTACGTAAGAGTTTTTTTTTTTCTCGAGCGTTCAGAATCTGTGGTACATAGGAGTGGTACATGAATGTGTTCTTTTTTTCGAGCGTGAAGATGCCGTGGTACATAAAAGTGGTACATAGAAGTGTTCTTTTTCTCGAGCGTAAAGAAGCCGTGGTACATAAAAGTGGTACATAAAAGTGTTTCTTAATCTCGAGCATAAGGAAGCCGTAGTACATAGAAGTGGTACATAAAAGTGCTTTTTTTATCTCGAGCGTAAAGAAGCCGTGGTACCTAAAAGTGGTACATAAAATTGTTTTTTTTCTCGAGCGAGAAGAAGCCGCGGTACATAAAAGTGGTACGTAAAAGTGTTTCTTAATCTCGAGCGTAAAGAAGCCGCGATACATAAAAGTGGTACATAAGAGTGTTTTTTTCTCGCGCCTAAATGAGCCGTGGTACATAAAAGTGGTACATAAGAGTATTATTTTTCTAGAGTGTAAAGAAGTCGCGGTACATAAAAGTTAATTTTCTGGAGCGTAAGGAAACCGTGGTACATAAAAGTGGTACATAGAAGTGCCTCTTATTCTCGAGCGTAAAGAGGTCGTGGTACATAAATGTGGTACATCAAAGTGTTCTTTTTCTCCAGTGTAAAGAAGCCGTGGTACGTATTAGTGTTCTTTTTATCTCGAGCGTAAAGAAGCCGTGGTACATAAAAGTGGTACATATAAGTGTTTTTTCTCACGCCTAAATGAGCCGTGGTACATAAAAGTGGTACATAAAAGTGTTTTCTACCTGGGGCGTAAAGAAGCCGTGGTACATAAAAGTGGTACATAAAGTGTTTTTTTCTCGAGCGTTTAGAAACCATGGTACATAAAAGTGGTACATAAGAGTTTTTTCTCGAGCCTTAAGAAGCCGTGGTACATAAAAGTGCCCTTTTTTCTTTAGTATAAAGAAGCCGCGGTACATAAATGTGGTACATAAAAGTGTTCTTTTTATCGAGCTTAAAGAAGCCGTGGTACATAAAAGTGGTACAGAAAAGTGTTTTTATCTCGAGCGTAAAGGAGCCGTGGTACATAAAAGTACGTAAAAGTTTTTTTTCTCGAGCGTTTAGAATCTGTGGTACATAAGAGTGCTACATGAAAGGGTTCTTTTTCTGGAGCGTGAAGACGCCGTGGTACATAAAAGTGGTACATAGAAGTGCTCTTTTTCTCGAGCGTAAAGAAGCCGTGGTACATCAATGTGGTACATAAAAGTGTTTTTTTTTTCTCGAGCGTCTAGAAACCGTGGTACATAAAGGTGGTATATAAGAGTGTTTTTTCTCGAGCTTATTGAAGCCGTGGAAACATGTGTTTTTTCTCTCGAGCGTAAAGAAGCCGTGGTACATAAAAGTGGTACATAAAAGTGTTTTTTTCTCGAGCGTTTAGAAACCGTGGTATATAAAAGTGCTACATTAAAGTGTTCTTTTTCTCGAGCGTGAAGAAGCCGTGGTACATAAAAGTGGTACTTAGAAGTGTTCTTTTTCTCGAGCGTAAAGAAGCCGTGGTACATAAATGTTGTGCATAAGAGTGTTCTTTTTATCTCGAGCATAAAGAAGCCGTGGTACATACAAGTGGTACATAAAAGTGTTTTATCTCGAGCGTAAAGAAGCCGTGGTACATAAAAGTGTTACATAAAGGTGGTTTTTTATCTCGAGCGTAAAGAAGCCGTGGTACATAAAAGTGGTCAATAAGAGTTTTTTCTCGAGCCTTAAGAAGCCGTGGTACACAAAAGTGGTACATAAAAGTGCCCTTTTTTCTTTAGCATAAAGAAGCCGTGGTACATGAAAGTGGTACATAAAAGTGTTCTTTTTCTCGAGCGTAAAGAAGCCGTGGTACATAAAAGTGGTACATCAAAGTGTTTCTTAATCTCGAGTGTAAAGAAGCCACGATACATAAAAGTGGTACATAAGAGTGTTTTTTTCTCGCGCCTAAATGAGCCGTGGTACATAAAAGCGGTACATAAGAGTATTATTTTTCTAGAGTGTAAAGAAGTCGCGGTACATAAAAGTGTTAATTTTCTGGAGCGTAAGGAAGCCGTGGTACATAAAAGTGGTACATAGAAGTGCCTCTTATTCTCGAGCGTAAAGAGGTCGTGGTACATAAATGTGGTACATCAAAGTGTTCTTTTTCTCCAGTGTAAAGAAGCCGTGGTACGTATTAGTGTTCTTTTTATCTCGAGCGTAAAGAAGCCGTGGTACGTAAAAGTGGTACATATAAGTGTTTTTTCTCACGCCTAAATGAGCCGTGGTACATAAAAGTGGTACATAAAAGTGTTTTCTACCTGGGGCCTAAAGAAGCCGTGGTACATAAAAGTGGTACATAAAGTGTTTTTTTCTCGAGCGTTTAGAAACCATGGTACATAAAAGTGGTACATAAGAGTTTTTTCTCGAGCCTTAAGAAGCCGTGGTACATAAAAGTGCCCTTTTTTCTTTAGTATAAAGAAGCCGCGGTACATAAATGTGGTACATAAAAGTGTTCTTTTTCTCGAGCGTGAAGAAGCCGTGGTACATAAAAGTGGTACATAGAAGTGTTCTTTTTCTCGAGCGTAAAGAAGCCGTGGTACATAAATGTTGTGCATAAGAGTGTTCTTTTTATCTCGAGCATAAAGAAGCCGTGGTACATACAAGTGGTACATAAAAGTGTTTTATCTCGAGCGTAAAGAAGCCGTGGTACATAAAAGTGGTACAAAAAAGTGGTTTTTTATCTCGAGCGTAAAGAAGCCGTGGTACATAAAAGTGGTAAATAAGAGTTTTTTCTCGAGCCTTAAGAAGCCGTGGTACACAAAAGTGGTACATAAAAGTGCCCTTTTTTCTTTAGCATAAAGAAGTCGTGGTACATGAAAGTGGTACATAAAAGTGTTCTTTTTCTCGAGCGTAAAGAAGCCGTGGTACATAAAAGTGGTACATAAAAGTGTTTTTTCTCGAGCGTAAAGAAGCCATGGTACATAAAAGTGGTAGATAAAAGTGCCTTTTTTTCTCGAGCGTAAGGAAGCCGTGGTACATAGAAGTGGTACATAAGGGTGTTATTTTTTCTAGAGCGTAAAGAAGCCGTGGTGCATAAAAGTGTTTTTTGTCGAGCGTAAAGAAGCCATGGTGCATAAAAGTGGCACATAAAAGTGCTTTTTTTATCTTGAGTGTAAAGAAGCCATGGTACGTAAAAGTGGTACGTAAAATTGTTTTTTTTCTCGAGCGTAAAGAAGCCGCGGTACATAAAAGTGGTAATAAAAAGTGTTTTCCTTTCTCGAGCGTAAAGAAGCCGTGCTGCATAAAAGTGGTACATAAAAGTGTTTTTTCTCAAGCTTAAAGAATCCGTGGTACATAAAAGTGTTAATTTTCTGGAGCGTAAAGAAGCCGTGGTACATGAAAGTGCTACATAAAAGTGCTTTTTCTCCAGTGTAAAGAAGCCATGGTACATAAAAGTGGTACATAAAGGTGTCTTTTTTCTCGTGCGTAAGGAAACCATGATACAAAAAGTGGTACATAAGAGTGTTATTTTTTCTACGGCGTAAAGAAGCCGTGGTACGTAAAAGTGGTACATAAAAGTGTTTTTTTATCTCGAGCACAAGGAAGCCATGGTACATAAAAGTGGTACAATTAGGTGTTCTTTTTCTCGAGCGTGAAGAAGCCGTGTTACATAAAAGTGGTACATAGAAGTGTTCTTTTTCTCGAGCGTAAAGAAGCCGTGGTACATAAAAGTGGTACATAAAAGTGGTACATAAAAGTGTTTTTATCTCGAGCGTAAAGGAGCCGTGGTACATAAAAGTACGTAAAAGTTTTTTTTTCTCGAGCGTTTAGAATCTGTGGTACATAAGAGTGGTACATGAAAGGGTTCTTTTTCTCGAGCGTGAAGACGCCATGGTACATAAAAGTGGTACATAGAAGTGCTCTTTTTCTCGAGCGTAAAGAAGCCGTGGTACATAAATGTGGTACAGAAAAGTGTTTTTTTTTCTCGAGCGTCTAGAAACCGTGGTACATAAAGGTGGTACATAAGGGTGTTTTTTCTCGAGCTTATTGAAGCCGTGGTACATAAGTGTTTTTTTCTCGAGCGTAAAGAGGCCGTGGTACATAAAAGTGGTACATAAAAGTGTTTTTTTCTCGAGCGTTTAGAAACCGTGGTATTTAAAAGTGGTACATTAAAGTGTTCTTTTTCTCGAGCGTGAAGAAGCCGTGGTACATAAAAGTGGTACATAGAAGTGTTCTTTTTCTCGAGCGTAAACAAGCCGTGGTACATAAAAGTCGTGCATAAGAGTGTTCTTTTTATCTCGAGCATAAACAAGCCGTGGTACATACAAGTGGTACATAAAAGTGTTTTATCTCGAGCGTCAGGAAGTGGTGGTAAACAGAAGTGGTACATAAAAGTGTTTTTCTCGAGCCTAAGGAAGCCGTGGTACATAAAAGTGGTACATAAAAGTGGTTTTTTATCTCGAGCGTAAAGAAGCCGTGGTACATAAAAGTGGTACATAAAGTGTTTTTTTCTCGAGCGCTTAGAAACCGCGGTACATAAAAGTGGTAAATAAGAGTGTTTTTTCTCGAGCCTTAAGAAGCTGTGGTACAGAAAAGTGGTACATAAAAGCGCCCTTTTTTCTTTAGCATAAAGAAGCCGTGGTACATGAAAGTGGTACATAAAAGTGTTCTTTTTCTCGAGCGTAAAGAAGCCGTGGTACATAAAAGTGGTACATAAAAGTGTTTTTTCTCGAGCGTAAAGAAGCCATGGTACATAAAAGTGGTAGATAGAAGTGTCTTTTCTTCTCGAGCGTAAAGAAGCCGTGGTACATAAAAGTGGTACATAAACGTGTTCTTTTCTCGAGCGTTTAGAAGCCGTGGTACCTAAAAGTGGTACATAAAGGGCTTTTTTTCGAGCGTAAGGAAGCCGTGGTATATAAAAGTGGTACATAGAAGTGCCTGGTATTCTCGAGCGTAAGGAAGCTGTGGTATATAAATGTGGTACACAAAAGTGTTCTTTTTCTCGAGCGTAAGGAAGCCGCGGTACATAAAAGTGGTACATAAAAGTGTTTTTTTATCTCAAGCACAAGGAAGCCATGGTACATAAAAGTGGTACATATAAGTGTTTTTTTCTGTCGCGCGTCTAGAACCGGTGGTACATAAAAGTGGTACATAAGAGTTTTTTTCTCGAGCTTATGGAAGCCGTGGTACATAAGTGCTTTTTCTCGAGCGTAAAGAAGCCGTGGTACATAAAAGTGGTACATAAAAGTGTCTTTTCTCGAGCGTTTAGAAACCGTGGTACATAAAAGTGGTACATTAACGTGTTCTTTTTCTCGAGCGTGAAGAAGCCGTGGTACATAAAAGTGGTACATAAAAGTGTTTTTTTTTTCTCGAGCGTAAAGAAGCTGTGGTACATAAAAGTGTTTTTATCTGGAGCGTAAAGGAGCCGTGGTACATAAAAGTGGTACGTAAGAGTTTTTTTTTTTCTCGAGCGTTCAGAATCTGTGGTACATAGGAGTGGTACATGAATGTGTTCTTTTTTTCGAGCGTGAAGATGCCGTGGTACATAAAAGTGGTACATAGAAGTGTTCTTTTTCTCGAGCGTAAAGAAGCCGTGGTACATAAAAGTGGTACATAAAAGTGTTTCTTAATCTCGAGCATAAGGAAGCCGTAGTACATAGAAGTGGTACATAAAAGTGCTTTTTTTATCTCGAGCGTAAAGAAGCCGTGGTACCTAAAAGTGGTACATAAAATTGTTTTTTTTCTCGAGCGAGAAGAAGCCGCGGTACATAAAAGTGGTACGTAAAAGTGTTTCTTAATCTCGAGCGTAAAGAAGCCGCGATACATAAAAGTGGTACATAAGAGTGTTTTTTTCTCGCGCCTAAATGAGCCGTGGTACATAAAAGTGGTACATAAGAGTATTATTTTTCTAGAGTGTAAAGAAGTCGCGGTACATAAAAGTTAATTTTCTGGAGTGTAAGGAAACCGTGGTACATAAAAGTGGTACATAGAAGTGCCTCTTATTCTCGAGCGTAAAGAGGTCGTGGTACATAAATGTGGTACATCAAAGTGTTCTTTTTCTCCAGTGTAAAGAAGCCGTGGTACGTATTAGTGTTCTTTTTATCTCGAGCGTAAAGAAGCCGTGGTACATAAAAGTGGTACATATAAGTGTTTTTTCTCACGCCTAAATGAGCCGTGGTACATAAAAGTGGTACATAAAAGTGTTTTCTACCTGGGGCGTAAAGAAGCCGTGGTACATAAAAGTGGTACATAAAGTGTTTTTTTCTCGAGCGTTTAGAAACCATGGTACATAAAAGTGGTACATAAGAGTTTTTTCTCGAGCCTTAAGAAGCCGTGGTACATAAAAGTGCCCTTTTTTCTTTAGTATAAAGAAGCCGCGGTACATAAATGTGGTACATAAAAGTGTTCTTTTTATCGAGCTTAAAGAAGCCGTGGTACATAAAAGTGGTACAGAAAAGTGTTTTTATCTCGAGCGTAAAGGAGCCGTGGTACATAAAAGTACGTAAAAGTTTTTTTTCTCGAGCGTTTAGAATCTGTGGTAGATAAGAGTGCTACATGAAAGGGTTCTTTTTCTGGAGCGTGAAGACGCCGTGGTACATAAAAGTGGTACATAGAAGTGCTCTTTTTCTCGAGCGTAAAGAAGCCGTGGTACATCAATGTGGTACATAAAAGTGTTTTTTTTTTTCTCGAGCGTCTAGAAACCGTGGTACATAAAGGTGGTATATAAGAGTGTTTTTTCTCGAGCTTATTGAAGCCGTGGAAACATGTGTTTTTTCTCTCGAGCGTAAAGAAGCCGTGGTACATAAAAGTGGTACATAAAAGTGTTTTTTTCTCGAGCGTTTAGAAACCGTGGTATATAAAAGTGCTACATTAAAGTGTTCTTTTTCTCGAGCGTGAAGAAGCCGTGGTACATAAAAGTGGTACTTAGAAGTGTTCTTTTTCTCGAGCGTAAAGAAGCCGTGGTACATAAATGTTGTGCATAAGAGTGTTCTTTTTATCTCGAGCATAAAGAAGCAGTGGTACATACAAGTGGTACATAAAAGTGTTTTATCTCGAGCGTAAAGAAGCCGTGGTACATAAAAGTGTTACATAAAGGTGGTTTTTTATCTCGAGCGTAAAGAAGCCGTGGTACATAAAAGTGGTCAATAAGAGTTTTTTCTCGGGCCTTAAGAAGCCGTGGTACACAAAAGTGGTACATAAAAGTGCCCTTTTTTCTTTAGCATAAAGAAGCCGTGGTACATGAAAGTGGTACATAAAAGTGTTCTTTTTCTCGAGCGTAAAGAAGCCGTGGTACATAAAAGTGGTACATCAAAGTGTTTCTTAATCTCGAGCGTAAAGAAGCCACGATACATAAAAGTGGTACATAAGAGTGTTTTTTTCTCGCGCCTAAATGAGCCGCGGTACATAAAAGCGGTACATAAGAGTATTATTTTTCTAGAGTGTAAAGAAGTCGCGGTACATAAAAGTGTTAATTTTCTGGAGCGTAAGGAAGCCGTGGTACATAAAAGTGGTACATAGAAGTGCCTCTTATTCTCGAGCGTAAAGAGGTCGTGGTACATAAATGTGGTACATCAAAGTGTTCTTTTTCTCCAGTGTAAAGAAGCCGTGGTACGTATTAGTGTTCTTTTTATCTCGAGCGTAAAGAAGCCGTGGTACGTAAAAGTGGTACATATAAGTGTTTTTTCTCACGCCTAAATGAGCCGTGGTACATAAAAGTGGTACATAAAAGTGTTTTCTACCTGGGGCCTAAAGAAGCCGTGGTACATAAAAGTGGTACATAAAGTGTTTTTTTCTCGAGCGTTTAGAAACCATGGTACATAAAAGTGGTACATAAGAGTTTTTTCTCGAGCCTTAAGAAGCCGTGGTACATAAAAGTGCCCTTTTTTCTTTAGTATAAAGAAGCCGCGGTACATAAATGTGGTACATAAAAGTGTTCTTTTTCTCGAGCGTGAAGAAGCCGTGGTACATAAAAGTGGTACATAGAAGTGTTCTTTTTCTCGAGCGTAAAGAAGCCGTGGTACATAAATGTTGTGCATAAGAGTGTTCTTTTTATCTCGAGCATAAAGAAGCCGTGGTACATACAAGTGGTACATAAAAGTGTTTTATCTCGAGCGTAAAGAAGCCGTGGTACATAAAAGTGGTACAAAAAAGTGGTTTTTTATCTCGAGCGTAAAGAAGCCGTGGTACATAAAAGTGGTAAATAAGAGTTTTTTCTCGAGCCTTAAGAAGCCGTGGTACACAAAAGTGGTACATAAAAGTGCCCTTTTTTCTTTAGCATAAAGAAGTCGTGGTACATGAAAGTGGTACATAAAAGTGTTCTTTTTCTCGAGCGTAAAGAAGCCGTGGTACATAAAAGTGGTACATAAAAGTGTTTTTTCTCGAGCGTAAAGAAGCCATGGTACATAAAAGTGGTAGATAAAAGTGCCTTTTTTTCTCGAGCGTAAGGAAGCCGTGGTACATAGAAGTGGTACATAAGGGTGTTATTTTTTCTAGAGCGTAAAGAAGCCGTGGTGCATAAAAGTGTTTTTTGTCGAGCGTAAAGAAGCCATGGTGCATAAAAGTGGCACATAAAAGTGCTTTTTTTATCTTGAGTGTAAAGAAGCCATGGTACGTAAAAGTGGTACGTAAAATTGTTTTTTTTCTCGAGCGTAAAGAAGCCGCGGTACATAAAAGTGGTAATAAAAAGTGTTTTCCTTTCTCGAGCGTAAAGAAGCCGTGCTGCATAAAAGTGGTACATAAAAGTGTTTTTTCTCAAGCTTAAAGAATCCGTGGTACATAAAAGTGTTAATTTTCTGGAGCGTAAAGAAGCCGTGGTACATGAAAGTGCTACATAAAAGTGCTTTTTCTCCAGTGTAAAGAAGCCATGGTACATAAAAGTGGTACATAAAGGTGTCTTTTTTTCTCGTGCGTAAGGAAACCATGATACAAAAAGTGGTACATAAGAGTGTTATTTTTTCTACGGCGTAAAGAAGCCGTGGTACGTAAAAGTGGTACATAAAAGTGTTTTTTTATCTCGAGCACAAGGAAGCCATGGTACATAAAAGTGGTACAATTAGGTGTTCTTTTTCTCGAGCGTGAAGAAGCCGTGTTACATAAAAGTGGTACATAGAAGTGTTCTTTTTCTCGAGCGTAAAGAAGCCGTGGTACATAAAAGTGGTACATAAAAGTGGTACATAAAAGTGTTTTTATCTCGAGCGTAAAGGAGCCGTGGTACATAAAAGTACGTAAAAGTTTTTTTTTCTCGAGCGTTTAGAATCTGTGGTACATAAGAGTGGTACATGAAAGGGTTCTTTTTCTCGAGCGTGAAGACGCCATGGTACATAAAAGTGGTACATAGAAGTGCTCTTTTTCTCGAGCGTAAAGAAGCCGTGGTACATAAATGTGGTACAGAAAAGTGTTTTTTTTTCTCGAGCGTCTAGAAACCGTGGTACATAAAGGTGGTACATAAGGGTGTCTTTTCTCGAGCTTATTGAAGCCGTGGTACATAAGTGTTTTTTTCTCGAGCGTAAAGAGGCCGTGGTACATAAAAGTGGTACATAAAAGTGTTTTTTTCTCGAGCGTTTAGAAACCGTGGTATATAAAAGTGGTACATTAAAGTGTTCTTTTTCTCGAGCGTGAAGAAGCCGTGGTACATAAAAGTGGTACATAGAAGTGTTCTTTTTCTCGAGCGTAAAGAAGCCGTGGTACATAAAAGTCGTGCATAAGAGTGTTCTTTTTATCTCGAGCATAAACAAGCCGTGGTACATACAAGTGGTACATAAAAGTGTTTTATCTCGAGCGTCAGGAAGTGGTGGTAAACAGAAGTGGTACATAAAAGTGTTTTTCTCGAGCCTAAGGAAGCCGTGGTACATAAAAGTGGTACATAAAAGTGGTTTTTTATCTCGAGCGTAAAGAAGCCGTGGTACATAAAAGTGGTACATAAAGTGTTTTTTTCTCGAGCGCTTAGAAACCGCGGTACATAAAAGTGGTAAATAAGAGTGTTTTTTCTCGAGCCTTAAGAAGCTGTGGTACAGAAAAGTGGTACATAAAAGCGCCCTTTTTTCTTTAGCATAAAGAAGCCGTGGTACATGAAAGTGGTACATAAAAGTGTTCTTTTTCTCGAGCGTAAAGAAGCCGTGGTACATAAAAGTGGTACATAAAAGTGTTTTTTCTCGAGCGTAAAGAAGCCATGGTACATAAAAGTGGTAGATAGAAGTGTCTTTTCTTCTCGAGCGTAAAGAAGCCGTGGTACATAAAAGTGGTACATAAACGTGTTCTTTTCTCGAGCGTTTAGAAGCCGTGGTACCTAAAAGTGGTACATAAAGGGCTTTTTTTCGAGCGTAAGGAAGCCGTGGTATATAAAAGTGGTACATAGAAGTGCCTGGTATTCTCGAGCGTAAGGAAGCTGTGGTATATAAATGTGGTACACAAAAGTGTTCTTTTTCTCGAGCGTAAGGAAGCCGCGGTACATAAAAGTGGTACATAAAAGTGTTTTTTTTATCTCAAGCACAAGGAAGCCATGGTCCATAAAAGTGGTACATATAAGTGTTTTTTCTGTCGCGCGTCTAGAACCGGTGGTACATAAAAGTGGTACATAAGAGTTTTTTTCTCGAGCTTATGGAAGCCGTGGTACATAAGTGTTTTTTCTCGAGCGTAAAGAAGCCGTGGTACATAAAAGTGGTACATAAAAGTGTCTTTTCTCGAGCGTTTAGAAACCGTGGTACATAAAAGTGGTACATTAACGTGTTCTTTTTCTCGAGCGTGAAGAAGCCGTGGTACATAAAAGTGGTACATAAAAGTGTTTTTTTTTCTCGAGCGTAAAGAAGCTGTGGTACATAAAAGTGGTACATAAAAGTGTTTTTATCTGGAGCGTAAAGGAGCCGTGGTACATAAAAGTGGTACGTAAGAGTTTTTTTTTTCTCGAGCGTTCAGAATCTGTGGTACATAGGAGTGGTACATGAATGTGTTCTTTTTTTCGAGCGTGAAGATGCCGTGGTACATAAAAGTGGTACATAGAAGTGTTCTTTTTCTCGAGCGTAAAGAAGCCGTGGTACATAAAAGTGGTACATAAAAGTGTTTCTTAATCTCGAGCATAAGGAAGCCGTAGTACATAGAAGTGGTACATAAAAGTGCTTTTTTTATCTCGAGCGTAAAGAAGCCGTGGTACCTAAAAGTGGTACATAAAATTGTTTTTTTTCTCGAGCGAGAAAAATAACACTCTTATGTACCACTTCTAAGTACCATGGCTTCCTTACGCTCGAGAAAAAAAGACACCTTCATGTACCACTTTTATGTACCATGGCTTCCTTACACTGGAGAAAAAGCACTTTTATGTACCACTTTCATGTACCACGGCTTCCTTACGCTCAAGAAAATTAACACTTTTATGTACCACTTTTCTGTACCACGCCTTTACACTCGCGAAAAGAACTTTTAGGTACCACAATTATGTACCACTGCTTCTTTACGCTCGAGAAAGGAAAACACTTTTACGTACCACTTTTATGTACCGCGGCTTCTTCTCGCTCGAGAAAAAAAACAATTTTATGTACCACTTTTAGGTACCACGGCTTCTTTACGCTCGAGATAAAAAAAGCACTTTTATGTACCACTTCTATGTACTACGGCTTCCTTATGCTCGAGATTAAGAAACACTTTTATGTACCACTTTTATGTACCACGGCTTCTTTACGCTCGAGAAAAGGAACACTTCTATGTACCACTTTTAGGTACCACGGCATCTTCATGCTCGAGAAAAAGAACACTTTCATGTACCACTCCTATGTACCACAGATTCTGAACGCTCGAGAAAAAAAAACTCTTACGTACCACTTTTATGTACCACGGCTCCTTTACGCTCGAGATAAAAACACTTTTACGTACCACTTTTGTGTACCACGGCTTCTTTACGCTCGAGAAAAAAAAGCACTTTTATGTACCACTTTTATGTACCACGGCTTCTTCACGCTCGAGAAAAAGAACACTTTAATGTACCACTTTTATGTACCACGGTTTCTAAACGCTCGAGAAAAGACACTTTTATGTACCACTTTTATGTACCACGGCTTCTTTACGCTCGAGAAAAAACACTTATGTACCACGGCTTCCATAAGCTCGAGAAAAAAACTCTTATGTACCACTTTTATGTACCACCGTTTCTAGACGCTCGAGAAAAAAACACTTTTATGTACCACTTTTATGTACCATGGCTTCCTTGTGCTTGAGATAAAAAAACACTTTTATGTACCACTGTTTCTAGACGCTGGAGAAAGAAAACACTTTTATGTACCACATTTATGTACCACGGCTTCTTTACGCCATAGAAAAATAACACTCTTATGTACCACTTCTAAGTACCATGGCTTCCTTACGCTCGAGAAAAAAAGACACCTTCATGTACCACTTTTATGTACCATGGCTTCCTTACACTGGAGAAAAAGCACTTTTATGTACCACTTTCATGTACCACGGCTTCCTTACGCTCAAGAAAATTAACACTTTTATGTACCACTTTTCTGTACCACGCCTTTACACTCGCGAAAAACACTTTTAGGTACCACAATTATGTACCACGGCTTCTTTACGCTCGAGAAAGGAAAACACTTTTACGTACCACTTTTATGTACCGCGGCTTCTTCTCGCTCGAGAAAAAAAACAATTTTATGTACCACTTTTAGGTACCACGGCTTCTTTACGTTTGAGATAAAAAAAGCACTTTTATGTACCACTTCTATGTACTACGGCTTCCTTATGCTAGAGATTAAGAAACACTTTTATGTACCACTTTTGTGTACCACGGCTTCTTTACGCTCGAGAAAAAAAAGCACTTTTATGTACCACTTTTATGTACCACGGCTTCTTCACGCTCGAGAAAAAGAACACTTTAATGCACCACTTTTATGTACCACGGTTTCTAAACGCTCGAGAAAAGACACTTTTATGTACCACTTTTATGTACCACGGCTTCTTTACGCTCGAGAAAAAACACTTATGTACCACGGCTTCCATAAGCTCGAGAAAAAACTCTTATGTACCACTTTTATGCACCACCGTTTCTAGACGCTCGAGAAAAAAAACACTTTTATGTACCACTTTTATGTACCACTGTTTCTAGACGCTCGAGAAAGAAAACACTTTTATGTACCACATTTATGTACCACGGCTTCTTTACGCCATAGAAAAATAACACTTATGTACCACTTCTAAGTACCATGGCTTCCTTATGCTCGAGAAAAAAAGACACCTTCATGTACCACTTTTATGTACCATGGCTTCCTTACACTGGAGAAAAAGCACTTTTATGTACCACTTTGATGTACCACGGCTTCTTTACGCTCAAGAAAATTAACACTTTTATGTACCACGGAATCTTTACACTTGAGAAAAAACACTTTTATGTACCACTTTGATTTACGCGGCTTCTTTGAGCTCGAGAAAGGAAAACACTTTTACGTACCACTTTTATGTACCGTGGCTCATTTAGGCGCGAGAAAAAACTCTTATGTACCAGTTTTATGTACCACGGTTTCTAAATGCTCGAGAAAAAACACTTTTATGTACCACTTTTATGTACCACGGCTTCTTTACGCTCGAGATAAAAAACACTTTTATCTACCAATTTTATGCACCACGGCTTCTTTACGCTCGAGAAAAAGAACACTTTTATGCACCACTTTTATGTAACACGGCTTCTTTAAGCTCTAGAAAAAAATAATACTCTTATGGACCACTTTTATGTACCACGGCTTCCTTACGCTCGAGAAAAAGAACACTTTTGTGTACCACATTTATATACCACAGCTTCCTTACGCTCGAGAATACCAGGCACTTCTATGTACCACTTTTATATACAACGGCTTCCTTACGCTCGAAAAAAAGCCTTTTATGTACCACTTTTATGTACCACGGCTTCTTTACGCTCGAGATAAAAAACACTTTTATCTACCACTTTTATGTACCACGGCTTCTTTACGCTCGAGAAAAAGAACACTTTTATGCACCAATTTTATGCACCACGGTTTCTAAACCCCGAGAAAAAACACTTTTATGTACCACTTTTATGTACCGCGGCTTCCTTACGCTCGAGAAAAAGAACACTTTTGTGTACCACATTTATATACCACAGCTTCCTTACGCTCGAGAATACCAGGCACTTCTATGTACCACTTTTATATACCACGGCTTCCTTACGCTCGAAAAAAAGCCTTTTATGTACCACTTTTAGGTACCACGGCTTCTAAACGCTCGAGAAAAGAACACTTTTATGTACCACTTTTATGTACCACGGCTTCTTTACGCTCGAGAAAAAAAGACACTTCTATCTACCACTTTTATGTACCATGGCTTCTTTACGCTCAAGAAAAAACACTTTTATGTACCACTTTTATGTACCACGGCTTCTTTACGCTCGAGAAAAAGAACACTTTTATGTACCACTTTCATGTACCACGGCTTCTTTATGCTAAAGAAAAAAGGGCACTTTTATGTACCACTTTTATGTACCACGGCTTCTTAAGGCTCGAGAAAAAACACTCTTATTTACCACTTTTATGTACCACGGTTTCTAAGCGCTCGAGAAAAAAACACTTTATGTACCACTTTTATGTACCACGGCTTCTTTACGCTCGAGATAAAAAACCACTTTTATGTACCACTTTTATGTACCACGGCTTCCTTACGCTCGATAAAAAGACTTTTATGTACCACTTCTGTTTACCACGACTTCCTGACGCTCGAGATAAAACACTTTTATGTACCACTTGTATGTACCACGGCTTCTTTATGCTCGAGATAAAAAGAACATTCTTATGCACAACTTTTATGTACCACGGCTTCTTTACGCTCGAGAAACTGAACACTTCAATGTACCACTTTTATGTACCACGGCTTCCATAAGCTCGCGAAAAAAAACCCTCTTATGTACCACATTTATGTACCACGGTTTCTAGACGCTCGAGAAAAAAAAAACTCTTATTTGTACATTTTTATGTACCATGGCTTCCTTGTGCTCGAGATAAAAACACTTTTATGTACCACTTTTATGTACCACGGCTACTTTACGCCGTAGAAAAATAACACTCTTATGTACCACTTCTATGTACCATGGCTTCTTTACGCTCGAGAAAAAAAGACACCTTTATGTACCACTTTTGTGTACCATGGCTTCTTTACACTGGAGAAAAAGCACTTTTATGTACCACTTTCACGTACCACGGCTTCTTTACGCTCCAGAAAATAACACTTTTATGTACCACGGCTTCTCTACGGTCGAGAAAGGAAAACACTTTTAAGTACCACTTTTATGTACCACTTTCACGTACCACGGCTTCTTTACGCCGTAGAAAAAAAACACTATTATGTACCACTTCTATGTACCATGGTTTCCTTACGCACGAGAAAGGAAGACACCTTTATGTACCACTTTTATGTACCATGGCTTCTTTACACTGGAGAAAAAGCACTTTTATGTAGCACTTTCATGTACCACGGCTTCTTTACGCTCCAGAAAATTAACACTTTTATGGACCACGGAATCTTTAAGCTTGAGAAAAAACACTTTTATGTAACACTTTTATGCACCACGGCTTCTTTACGCTCGAGAAAGGAAAACACTTTTAAGTACCACTTTTATGTACCGCGGCTTTTTTACACTCGAGAAAAAAAAACAATTTTACGTACCACTTTTAGGTACCATGGCTTCTTTACGCTCAAGATAAAAAAAGCACTTTTATGTGCCACTTTTATGCACCACGGCTTCTTTACGCTCGACAAAAAAAACTTTCATGCACCACGGCTTCTTTACGCTCTAGAAAAAATAACACCCTTATGTACCACTTCTATGTACCACGGCTTCCTTACGCTCGAGAAAAAAAGGCACTTTTATCTACCACTTTTATGTACCATGGCTTCTTTACGCTCGAAAAAAAAACTTTTATGTACCACTTTTATGTACCAAGGCTTCTGTACGCTCGAGAAAAAGAACACTTTTATGTACCACATTTATGTACCGCGGCTTCTTTATACTAAAGAAAAAAGGGCACTTTTATGTACCACGGCTTCTTAAGGCTTATTTAGGCGCGAGAAAAAAACACTCTTATGTACCACTTTTATGTACCACGGTTTCAAAACGCTCGAGAAAAAAACACTTTATGTACCACTTTTATGCACCACGGCTTCTTTACGCCCCTGGTAAAAAACACTTTTATGTACCACTTTTATGTACCACGGCTTATTTAGGCGTGAGAAAAAACACTTATATGTACCACTTTTATGTACCGCGGCTTCTTTACGCTCGAGAAAAAGAACACTTTTGTGTACCACATTTATATACCACAGCTTCCTTACGCTCGAGAATACCAGGCACTTCTATGTACCACTTTTATATACCACGGCTTTCTTACGCTCGAAAAAAAGCCTTTTATGTACCACTTTTAGGTACCACGGCTTCTTTACGCTCGAGAAAAAAAGACACTTCTATCTACCACTTTTCTGTACCATGGCTTCTTTACGCTCGAGAAAAAACACTTTTATGTACCACTTTTATGTACCACGGCTTCTTTACGCTCGAGAAAAGGAACACTTCTATGTACCACTTTTATGTACCACGGCATCTTCACGCTCGAGAAAAAGAACACTTTCATGTACCACTCCTATGTACCACAGATTCTGAACGCTCGAGAAAAAAAAACTCTTACGTACCACTTTTATGTACCACGGCTCCTTTACGCTCGAGATAAAAACACTTTTATGTACCACTTTTGTGTACCACGGCTTCTTTACGCTCGAGAAGAAAAAGCACTTTTATGTACCACTTTTATGTACCACGGCTTCTTCACGCTCGAGAAAAAGAACGCTTTAATGTACCACTTTTATGTACCACGGTTTCTAAACCCTCGAGAAAAGACACTTTTATGTACCACTTTTATGTACCACGGCTTCTTTACGCTCGAGAAAAAACACTTATGTACCACGGCTTCCATAAGCTCGAGAAAAAAACTCTTATGTACCACTTTTATGTACCACCGTTTCTAGACGCTCGAGAAAAAAACACTTTTATGTACCATTTTTATGTACCATGGCTTCCTTGTGCTAGAGATAAAAAAACATTTTTATGTACCACTTTTATGTACCACTGTTTCTAGACGCTCGAGAAAGAAAACACTTTTATGTACCACATATATGTACCACGGCTTCTTTACGCCATAGAAAAATAACACTCTTATGTACCACTTCTAAGTACCATGGCTTCCTTACGCTCGAGAGAAAAAGACACCTTCATGTACCACTTTTATGTACCATGGCTTCCTTACACTGGAGAAAAAGCACTTTTATGTACCACTTTCATGTACCACGGCTTCTTTACGCTCAAGAAAATTAACACTTTTATGTACCACGGAATCTTTACACTTGAGAAAAAACACTTTTATGTACCACTTTGATTTACGCGGCTTCTTTGAGCTCGAGAAAGGAAAACACTTTTACGTACCACTTTTATGTACCGTGGCTTATTTAGGCGCGAGAAAAAACTCTTATGTACCAGTTTTATATACCACGGTTTCTAAATGCTCGAGAAAAAACACTTTTATGTACCACTTTTATGTACCACGGCTTCTTTACGCTCGAGATAAAAAACACTTTTATCTACCACTTTTATGTACCGCGGCTTCTTTACGCTCGAGAAAAAGAACACTTTTATGCACCACTTTTATGTAACACGGCTTCTTTAAGCTCTAGAAAAAAATAATACTCTTATGGACCACTTTTATGTACCACGGCCTATTTAGGCGCGAGAAAAAACACTCTTATGTACCAATTTTATGCACCACGGTTTCTAAACGCCGAGAAAAAACACTTTTATGTACCACTTTTATGTACCGCGGCTTCCTTACGCTCGAGAAAAAGAACACTTTTGTGTACCACATTTATATACCACAGCTTCCTTACGCTCGAGAATACCAGGCACTTCTATGTACCACTTTTATATACCACGGCTTCCTTACGCTCGAAAAAAAGCCCTTTATGTACCACTTTTAGGTACCACGGCTTCTAAACGCTCGAGAAAAGAACACTTTTATGTACCACTTTTATGTACCACGGCTTCTTTACGCTCGAGAAAAAAAGACACTTCTATCTACCACTTTTATGTACCATGGCTTCTTTACGCTCAAGAAAAAACACTTTTATGTACCACATTTATGTACCGCGGCTTCTTTATACTAAAGAAAAAAGGGCACTTTTATGTACCACGGCTTCTTAAGGCTTATTTAGGCGCGAGAAAAAAACACTCTTATGTACCACTTTTATGTACCACGGTTTCAAAACGCTCGAGAAAAAAACACTTTATGTACCACTTTTATGCACCACGGCTTCTTTACGCCCCTGGTAAAAAACACTTTTATGTACCACTTTTATGTACCACGGCTTCTTTACGCTCGAGAAAAAAAGACACTTCTATCTACCACTTTTATGTACCATGGCTTCTTTACGCTCAAGAAAAAACACTTTTATGTACCACTTTTATGTACCACGGCTTCTTTACGCTCGAGAAAAAGAACACTTTTATGTACCACTTTCATGTACCACGGCTTCTTTATGCTAAAGAAAAAAGGGCACTTTTATGTACCACTTTTATGTACCACGGCTTCTTAAGGCTCGAGAAAAAACACTCTTATTTACCACTTTTATGTACCACGGTTTCTAAGCGCTCGAGAAAAAAACACTTTATGTACCACTTTTATGTACCACGGCTTCTTTACGCTCGAGATAAAAAACCACTTTTATGTACCACTTTTATGTACCACGGCTTCCTTACGCTCGATAAAAAGACTTTTATGTACCACTTCTGTTTACCACGACTTCCTGACGCTCGAGATAAAACACTTTTATGTACCACTTGTATGTACCACGGCTTCTTTATGCTCGAGATAAAAAGAACATTCTTATGCACAACTTTTATGTACCACGGCTTCTTTACGCTCGAGAAACTGAACACTTCAATGTACCACTTTTATGTACCACGGCTTCCATAAGCTCGCGAAAAAAAACCCTCTTATGTACCACATTTATGTACCACGGTTTCTAGACGCTCGAGAAAAAAAAAACTCTTATTTGTACATTTTTATGTACCATGGCTTCCTTGTGCTCGAGATAAAAACACTTTTATGTACCACTTTTATGTACCACGGCTACTTTACGCCGTAGAAAAATAACACTCTTATGTACCACTTCTATGTACCATGGCTTCTTTACGCTCGAGAAAAAAAGACACCTTTATGTACCACTTTTGTGTACCATGGCTTCTTTACACTGGAGAAAAAGCACTTTTATGTACCACTTTCACGTACCACGGCTTCTTTACGCTCCAGAAAATAACACTTTTATGTACCACGGCTTCTCTACGGTCGAGAAAGGAAAACACTTTTAAGTACCACTTTTATGTACCACTTTCACGTACCACGGCTTCTTTACGCCGTAGAAAAAAAACACTATTATGTACCACTTCTATGTACCATGGTTTCCTTACGCACGAGAAAGAAAGACACCTTTATGTACCACTTTTATGTACCATGGCTTCTTTACACTGGAGAAAAAGCACTTTTATGTAGCACTTTCATGTACCACGGCTTCTTTACGCTCCAGAAAATTAACACTTTTATGGACCACGGAATCTTTAAGCTTGAGAAAAAACACTTTTATGTACCACTTTTATGCACCACGGCTTCTTTACGCTCGAGAAAGGAAAACACTTTTAAGTACCACTTTTATGTACCGCGGCTTTTTTACACTCGAGAAAAAAAAACAATTTTACGTACCACTTTTAGGTACCATGGCTTCTTTACGCTCAAGATAAAAAAAGCACTTTTATGTGCCACTTTTATGCACCACGGCTTCTTTACGCTCGACAAAAAAAACTTTCATGCACCACGGCTTCTTTACGCTCTAGAAAAAATAACACCCTTATGTACCACTTCTATGTACCACGGCTTCCTTACGCTCGAGAAAAAAAGGCACTTTTATCTACCACTTTTGTGTACCATGGCTTCTTTACGCTCGAAAAAAAAACTTTTATGTACCACTTTTATGTACCAAGGCTTCTTTACGCTCGAGAAAAAGAACACTTTTATGTACCACATTTATGTACCGCGGCTTCTTTATACTAAAGAAAAAAGGGCACTTTTATGTACCACGGCTTCTTAAGGCTTATTTAGGCGCGAGAAAAAAACACTCTTATGTACCACTTTTATGTACCACGGTTTCAAAACGCTCGAGAAAAAAACACTTTATGTACCACTTTTATGCACCACGGCTTCTTTACGCCCCTGGTAAAAAACACTTTTATGTACCACTTTTATGTACCACGGCTTATTTAGGCGTGAGAAAAAACACTTATATGTACCACTTTTATGTACCGCGGCTTCTTTACACTCGAGAAAAAGAACACTTTTGTGTACCACATTTATATACCACAGCTTCCTTACGCTCGAGAATACCAGGCACTTCTATGTACCACTTTTATATACCACGGCTTCCTTACGCTCGAAAAAAAGCCTTTTATGTACCACTTTTAGGTACCACGGCTTCTTTACGCTCGAGAAAAAAAGACACTTCTATCTACCACTTTTCTGTACCATGGCTTCTTTACGCTCGAGAAAAAACACTTTTATGTACCACTTTTATGTACCACGGCTTCTTTACGCTCGAGAAAAGGAACACTTCTATGTACCACTTTTATGTACCACGGCATCTTCACGCTCGAGAAAAAGAACACTTTCATGTACCACTCCTATGTACCACAGATTCTGAACGCTCGAGAAAAAAAAACTCTTACGTACCACTTTTATGTACCACGGCTCCTTTACGCTCGAGATAAAAACACTTTTATGTACCACTTTTGTGTACCACGGCTTCTTTACGCTCGAGAAGAAAAAGCACTTTTATGTACCACTTTTATGTACCACGGCTTCTTCACGCTCGAGAAAAAGAACGCTTTAATGTACCACTTTTATGTACCACGGTTTCTAAACCCTCGAGAAAAGACACTTTTATGTACCACTTTTATGTACCACGGCTTCTTTACGCTCGAGAAAAAACACTTATGTACCACGGCTTCCATAAGCTCGAGAAAAAAACTCTTATGTACCACTTTTATGTACCACCGTTTCTAGACGCTCGAGAAAAAAACACTTTTATGTAGCATTTTTATGTACCATGGCTTCCTTGTGCTAGAGATAAAAAAACATTTTTATGTACCACTTTTATGTACCACTGTTTCTAGACGCTCGAGAAAGAAAACACTTTTATGTACCACATATATGTACCACGGCTTCTTTACGCCATAGAAAAATAACACTCTTATGTACCACTTCTAAGTACCATGGCTTCCTTACGCTCGAGAGAAAAAGACACCTTCATGTACCACTTTTATGTACCATGGCTTCCTTACACTGGAGAAAAAGCACTTTTATGTACCACTTTCATGTACCACGGCTTCTTTACGCTCAAGAAAATTAACACTTTTATGTACCACGGAATCTTTACACTTGAGAAAAAACACTTTTATGTACCACTTTGATTTACGCGGCTTCTTTGAGCTCGAGAAAGGAAAACACTTTTACGTACCACTTTTATGTACCGTGGCTTATTTAGGCGCGAGAAAAAACTCTTATGTACCAGTTTTATATACCACGGTTTCTAAATGCTCGAGAAAAAACACTTTTATGTACCACTTTTATGTACCACGGCTTCTTTACGCTCGAGATAAAAAACACTTTTATCAACCACTTTTATGTACCGCGGCTTCTTTACGCTCGAGAAAAAGAACACTTTTATGCACCACTTTTATGTAACACGGCTTCTTTAAGCTCTAGAAAAAAATAATACTCTTATGGACCACTTTTATGTACCACGGCCTATTTAGGCGCGAGAAAAAACACTCTTATGTACCAATTTTATGCACCACGGTTTCTAAACGCCGAGAAAAAACACTTTTATGTACCACTTTTATGTACCGCGGCTTCCTTACGCTCGAGAAAAAGAACACTTTTGTGTACCACATTTATATACCACAGCTTCCTTACGCTCGAGAATACCAGGCACTTCTATGTACCACTTTTATATACCACGGCTTCCTTACGCTCGAAAAAAAGCCCTTTATGTACCACTTTTAGGTACCACGGCTTCTAAACGCTCGAGAAAAGAACACTTTTATGTACCACTTTTATGTACCACGGCTTCTTTACGCTCGAGAAAAAAAGACACTTCTATCTACCACTTTTATGTACCATGGCTTCTTTACGCTCAAGAAAAAACACTTTTATGTACCACTTTTATGTACCACGGCTTCTTTACGCTCGAGAAAAAGAACACTTTTATTTACCACTTTCATGTACCACGGCTTCTTTATGCTAAAGAAAAAAGGGCACTTTTATGTACCACTTTTATGTACCACGGCTTCTTTACGCTCGAGATAAAAAACCACTTTTATGTACCACTTTTATGTACCACGGCTTCCTTACGCTCGATAAAAAGACTTTTATGTACCACTTCTGTTTACCACGACTTCCTGACGCTCGAGATAAAACACTTTTATGTACCACTTGTATATACCACGGCTTCTTTATGCTCGAGATAAAAAGAACACTCTTATGCACAACTTTTATGTACCACGGCTTCTTTACGCTCGAGAAACTGAACACTTCAATGTACCACTTTTATGTACCACGGCTTCCATAAGCTCGCGAAAAAAAACCCTCTTATATACCACATTTATGTACCACGGTTTCTAGACGCTCGAGAAAAAAAAACTCTTATTTGTACATTTTTATGTACCATGGCTTCCTTGTGCTCGAGATAAAAACACTTTTATGTACCACTTTTATGTGCACGGCTACTTTACGCCGTAGAAAAATAACACTCTTATGTACCACTTCTATGTACCATGGCTTCTTTACGCTCGAGAAAAAAAGACACCTTTATGTACCACTTTCATGTACCACGGCTTCTTTACGCTCCAGAAAATTAACACTTTGATGTACCACGGAATCTTTAGGCTTGAGAAAAAACACTTTTATGTACCACTTTTATGCACCACGGCTTTTTTACGCTCGAGAAAAAAAAACAATTTTAGGTACCACTTTTAGGTACCATGGCTTCTTTACGCTCAAGATAAAAAAAGCACTTTTATGTGCCACTTTTATGCACCACGGCTTCTTTACGCTCGACAAAAAAAACTTTTATGCACCACGGCTTCTTTACGCTCTAGAAAAAATAACACCCTTATGTACCACTTCTATGTACCACGAATTCCTTACGCTCGAGAAAAAAAGGCACTTTTATCTACCACTTTTATGTACCATGGCTTCTTTACGCTCGAAAGAAAACTTTTATGTACCACTTTTATGTACCACGGCTTCTTTACGCTCGAGAAAAAGAACACTTTTATGTACCATTTTTATGTACCACGGCTTCTTAAGGCTTATTTAGGCGCGAGAAAGAAACACTCTTATGTACCACTTTTATGTACCACGGTTTCAAAACGCTCGAGAAAAAAACACTTTATGTACCACTTTTATGCACCACGGCATCTTTACGCCCCTGGTAAAAAACACTTTTATGTACCACTTTTATGTACCACGGCTTATTTAGGCGTGAGAAAAAACACTTATATGTACCACTTTTATGTACCACGGCTTCTTTACGCTCGAGAAAAAGAACACTTTTGTGTACCACATTTATATACCACAGCTTCCTTACGCTCGAGAATACCAGGCACTTCTATGTACCACTTTTATATACCACGGCTTCCTTACGCTCGAAAAAAAGCCTTTTATGTACCACTTTTAGGTACCACGGCTTCTAAACGCTCGACAAAAGAACACTTTTATGTACCACATTTATGTACCACGGCTTCTTTACGCTCGAGAAAAAAAGACACTTCTATCTACCACTTTTCTGTACCATGGCTTCTTTACGCTCGAGAAAAAACATTTTTATTTACCACTTTTATGTACCACGGTTTCTAAGCGCTCGAGAAAAAAACACTTTATGTACCACTTTTATGTACCACGGCTTCTTTACGCTCGAGTTAAAAAACCACTTTTATGTACCACTTTTAGGTACCACGGCTTCCTTACGCTCGAGAAAAAGACTTTTATGTACCACTTCTGTTTACCACGACTTCCTGACGCTCGAGATAAACCACTTTTATGTACCACTTGTATGTACCACGGCTTCTTTGTGCTCGAGATAAAAAGAACTCTTATGCAACACTTTTATGTACCACGGCTTCTTTACGCTCGAGAAAAAGAATACTTCTATGTACCACTTTTATGTACCACGGCTTCTTCACGCTGGAGAAAAATAACACTTTAATGTACCACTTTTATATACCACGGTTTCTAAACGCTCGAGAAAAAAAACACTTCTATACCACTTTTATGTACCACGGCTCCTTTACGCTCGAGATAAAAACACTTTTATGTACCACGGCTTCTTTACGCTCGAGAAAAAGAACACTTCTATGTACCACTTTTGTGTACCACGGCTTCTTCACGCTCGAGAAACTGAACACTTTATTGTACCATATTTATGTACCATGGCTTCCATAAGCTCGCGAAAAAAAACCCTCTTATGTACCACATTTATGTTCCACGGTTTCTAGACGCTCGAGAAAAAACTCTTATTTGTACCACTTTTATGTACCATGGCTTCCTTGTGCTCGAGATAAAAAACACTTTTATGTACCACTTTTATGTACCACGGCTACTTTACGCCGTAGAAAAATAACACTCTTATGTACCACTTCTATGTACCACGGCTTCTTTAGGCTCGAGAAAAAAAGACACCTTTATGTACCACTTTTGTGTACCATGGCTTCTTTACACTGGAGAAAAAGCACTTTTATGTACCACTTTCACGTACCACGGCTTCTTTCGCTACAGAAAATTAACACTTTTATGTACCACGGATTCTTTACGCTTGAGAAAAAAAACACTTTTATGTACCACTTTTATGTACCACGGCTTCTCTAAGGTCGAGAAAGCAAAACGCTTTTAAGTACCACTTTTACGTACCGCGGCTTCCTTACGCTCGAGAAAACAAACAATTTTACGTACCACTTTTAGGTACCACGGCTTCTTTACGCTCAAGATAAAAAAGCAGTTTTATGTACCACTTTTATGCACCGCGGCTTCTTTACGCTCTAGAAAAAATACCACCCTTATGTACCACTTCTATGTACCACAGCTTCCTTACGCTCGAGAAAAAAACACTTTTATGTACTACTTTTATGTACCACGGCTTCTTTACGCTCGACAAAAAGAACGCATTTATGTACCACTTTTATGTACCACGGCTTCTTTATGCTAAAGAAAAAAGGGCACTTTTATGTACCACTTTTATGTACCACGGCTTCTTAAGGCTCGAGAAAAAAAACACTTTATGTACCACTTTTATGTACCACGGCTTCTTTACGCTCGAGATAAAAAACCACTTTTATGTACCACTTTTATGTACCACGGCTTCCTTACGCTCGAGAAAAAGACTCTTATGTACCACTTCTGTTTACCACGACTTCCTGACGCTCGAGATAAAACACTTTTATGTACCACTTGTATGTACCACGGCTTCTTTATGCTCGAGATAAAAAGAACACTCTTATGCACAACTTTTATGTACCACGGCTTCTTTACGCTCGAGAAAAAGAGCACTTCTATGTACCACTTTTATGTACCACGGCTTCTTCACGCTCGAGAAAAAGAACACTTTAATGTACCACTTTTATATACCACGGTTTCTAAACGCTCGAGAAAAAAACACTTTTATGTACCACTTTTATGTACCACGGCTTCTTTACGTTCGAGAAAAAAAACACTTATGTACCACGGCTTCAATAAGCTCGAGAAAAAACACTCTTATGTACCACCTTTATGTACCACGGTTTCTAGACGCTCGATAATAAAAACGCTTTTATGTACCACATTTATGTACCACGGCTTCTTTACGCTCGAGAAAAAGAGCACTTCTATGTACCACTTTTATGTACCACGGCGTCTTCACGTTCGAGAAAAAGAACACTTTAATGTACCACTTTTATATACCACGGTCTCTAAACGCTCGAGAAAAAAACATTTTTATGTACCACTTTTATGTACCACGGCTTCTTTACACTCGAGAAAAAGAACGCTTTTATGTACCACTTTTATGTACCACGGCTTGTTTACGCTAAAGACAAAAGGGCACTTTTATGTACCACTTTTATGTACCACGGCTTCTTAAGGCTCGAGAAAAAACACTCTTATTTACCACTTTTATGTACCACGGTTTCTAAGCGCTCGAGAAAAAAAAACACTTTATGTACCACTTTTATGTACCACGGCTTCTTTATGCTCGAGATAAAAAGAACACTCTTATGCACAACTTTTATGTACCACGGCTTCTTTACGCTCGAGTAAAAGAACACTTCTATGTACCACTTTTATGTACCACGGCTTCTTCACGTTCGAGAAAAAGAACACTTTAATGTACCACTTTTATATACCAGGGTCTCTAAAACGCTCGAGAAAAAAACACTTTTATGTACCACTTTTATGTACCACGGCTTCTTTACGCTCGAGATAAAAACACTTTTATGTACCACATTTATATACCAGTTTTATATACCATGCCTTCTTTACGCTCGAGAAAAAGAACACTTCTATGTACCACTTTTATGCACCACGGCTTCTTCACGCTCGAGAAACTGAACACTTTAATGTAGCAATTTTATGTACCACGGCTTCCATAAGCTCGCGAAAAAAAACCCTCTTATGTACCACATTTACGTACCACGGTTTCTAGACGCTCGAGAAAAAAAAACTCTTATTTGTACCACTTTTATGTACCATGGCTTCCTTGTGCTCGAGATAAAAAACACTTTTAAGTACCACTTTTATGTACCACGGCTACTTTACGCCGTAGAAAAAATAACACTCTTATGTACCACTTCTATGTACCACGGCTTCTTTACGCTCGAGAAAAAAAGACACCTTTGTGTACCACTTTGGTGCACCATGGCTTCTTTACACTGGAGAAAAAGCACTTTTATGTACCAATTTCACGTACCACGGCTTCTTTACACTCCAGAAAATTAACACTTTTATGTACCACGGATTCTTTACGCTTGAGAAAAAACACTTTTATGTACCACTTTTATGTACCACGGCTTCTTTACGCTCGACAAAAAGAACGCATTTATGTACCACTTTTATGTACCACGGCTTCTTTATGCTAAAGAAAAAAGGGCACTTTTATGTACCACTTTTATGTACCACGGCTTCTTAAGGCTCGAGAAAAAAAACACTTTATGTACCACTTTTATGTACCACGGCTTCTTTACGCTCGAGATAAAAAACCACTTTTATGTACCACTTTTATGTACCACGGCTTCCTTACGCTCGAGAAAAAGACTCTTATGTACCACTTCTGTTTACCACGACTTCCTGACGCTCGAGATAAAACACTTTTATGTACCACTTTTATGTACCACGGCTTCTTTACGTTCGAGAAAAAAAACACTTATGTACCACGGCTTCAATAAGCTCGAGAAAAAACACCCTTATGTACCACCTTTATGTACCACGGTTTCTAGACGCTCGAGAATAAAAACGCTTTTATGTACCACATTTATGTACCACGGCTTCTTTACGCTCGAGAAAAAGAGCACTTCTATGTACCACTTTTATGTACCACGGCGTCTTCACGTTCGAGAAAAAGAACACTTTAATGTACCACTTTTATATACCACGGTCTCTAAACGCTCGAGAAAAAAACATTTTTATGTACCACTTTTATGTACCACGGCTTCTTTACGCTCGAGAAAAAGAACGCTTTTATGTACCACTTTTATGTACCACGGCTTGTTTACGCTAAAGACAAAAGGGCACTTTTATGTACCACTTTTATGTACCACGGCTTCTTAAGGCTCGAGAAAAAACACTCTTATTTACCACTTTTATGTACCACGGTTTCTAAGCGCTCGAGAAAAAAAAACACTTTATGTACCACTTTTATGTACCACGGCTTCTTTATGCTCGAGATAAAAAGAACACTCTTATGCACAACTTTTATGTACCACGGCTTCTTTACGCTCGAGTAAAAGAACACTTCTATGTACCACTTTTATGTACCACGGCTTCTTCACGTTCGAGAAAAAGAACACTTTAATGTACCACTTTTATATACCAGGGTCTCTAAAACGCTCGAGAAAAAAACACTTTTATGTACCACTTTTATGTACCACGGCTTCTTTACGCTCGAGATAAAAACACTTTTATGTACCACATTTATATACCAGTTTTATATACCATGCCTTCTTTACGCTCGAGAAAAAGAACACTTCTATGTACCACTTTTATGCACCACGGCTTCTTCACGCTCGAGAAACTGAACACTTTAATGTAGCAATTTTATGTACCACGGCTTCCATAAGCTCGCGAAAAAAAACCCTCTTATGTACCACATTTACGTACCACGGTTTCTAGACGCTCGAGAAAAAAAACTCTTATTTGTACCACTTTTATGTACCATGGCTTCCTTGTGCTCGAGATAAAAAACACTTTTAAGTACCACTTTTATGTACCACGGCTACTTTACGCCGTAGAAAAAATAACACTCTTATGTACCACTTCTATGTACCACGGCTTCTTTACGCTCGAGAAAAAAAGACACCTTTGTGTACCACTTTGGTGCACCATGGCTTCTTTACACTGGAGAAAAAGCACTTTTATGTACCAATTTCACGTACCACGGCTTCTTTACACTCCAGAAAATTAACACTTTTATGTACCACGGATTCTTTACGCTTGAGAAAAAACACTTTTATGTACCACTTTTATGTACCACGGCTTCTTTACGCTCGACAAAAAGAACGCATTTATGTACCACTTTTATGTACCACGGCTTCTTTATGCTAAAGAAAAAAGGGCACTTTTATGTACCACTTTTATGTACCACGGCTTCTTAAGGCTCGAGAAAAAAAACACTTTATGTACCACTTTTATGTACCACGGCTTCTTTACGCTCGAGATAAAAAACCACTTTTATGTACCACTTTTATGTACCACGGCTTCCTTACGCTCGAGAAAAAGACTCTTATGTACCACTTCTGTTTACCACGACTTCCTGACGCTCGAGATAAAACACTTTTATGTACCACTTTTATGTACCACGGCTTCTTTACGTTCGAGAAAAAAAACACTTATGTACCACGGCTTCAATAAGCTCGAGAAAAAACACCCTTATGTACCACCTTTATGTACCACGGTTTCTAGACGCTCGAGAATAAAAACGCTTTTATGTACCACATTTATGTACCACGGCTTCTTTACGCTCGAGAAAAAGAGCACTTCTATGTACCACTTTTATGTACCACGGCGTCTTCACGTTCGAGAAAAAGAACACTTTAATGTACCACTTTTATATACCACGGTCTCTAAACGCTCGAGAAAAAAACATTTTTATGTACCACTTTTATGTACCACGGCTTCTTTACGCTCGAGAAAAAGAACGCTTTTATGTACCACTTTTATGTACCACGGCTTGTTTACGCTAAAGACAAAAGGGCACTTTTATGTACCACTTTTATGTACCACGGCTTCTTAAGGCTCGAGAAAAAACACTCTTATTTACCACTTTTATGTACCACGGTTTCTAAGCGCTCGAGAAAAAAAAACACTTTATGTACCACTTTTATGTACCACGGCTTCTTTATGCTCGAGATAAAAAGAACACTCTTATGCACAACTTTTATGTACCACGGCTTCTTTACGCTCGAGTAAAAGAACACTTCTATGTACCACTTTTATGTACCACGGCTTCTTCACGTTCGAGAAAAAGAACACTTTAATGTACCACTTTTATATACCAGGGTCTCTAAAACGCTCGAGAAAAAACACTTTTATGTACCACTTTTATGTACCACGGCTTCTTTACGCTCGAGATAAAAACACTTTTATGTACCACATTTATATACCAGTTTTATATACCATGCCTTCTTTACGCTCGAGAAAAAGAACACTTCTATGTACCACTTTTATGCACCACGGCTTCTTCACGCTCGAGAAACTGAACACTTTAATGTAGCAATTTTATGTACCACGGCTTCCATAAGCTCGCGAAAAAAAACCCTCTTATGTACCACATTTACGTACCACGGTTTCTAGACGCTCGAGAAAAAAAACTCTTATTTGTACCACTTTTATGTACCATGGCTTCCTTGTGCTCGAGATAAAAAACACTTTTAAGTACCACTTTTATGTACGACGGCTACTTTACGCCGTAGAAAAAATAACACTCTTATGTACCACTTCTATGTACCACGGCTTCTTTACGCTCGAGAAAAAAAGACACCTTTATGTACCACTTTGGTGCACCATGGCTTCTTTACACTGGAGAAAAAGCACTTTTATGTACCATTTTCACGTACCACGGCTTCTTTACACTCCAGAAAATTAACACTTTTATGTACCACGGATTCTTTACGCTTGAGAAAAAACACTTTTATGTACCACTTTTATGTACCACGGCTTCTTTACGCTCGAGAAAAAGAACACTTCTATGTACCACTTTTATGTACCACGGCTTCTTCACGCTCGAGAAAAAGAACACTTTAATGTACTACTTTTATGTACCACGGCTTCTTTACGCTCGAGATAAAAAAACACTTTTAAGCACCACTTTTATGTACCACGGCTTATTTAGGCGTGAGAAAAAACACTCTTATGTACCACTTTTATGTACCACGGCTTCTTTACGCTGGAGAAAAAGAACACATTTAAGTACCACAGTTTCTAAACGCTCGAGAAAAAAACACTTATGTGTACCACTTTTGTGTACCACGGCTTCTTTACACTCGAGAAAAAGAACACTCTTATGTACAAGCGCTTCTTTACGCTCGAGGTAAAAATACTTTTATGTACCACTTTTATCTACCACGGCTTCTTCACGCTCGAGATAAAAAAACACTTTTATGTACCACATTTGAGTACCACGTTTTGTAAACGCTCGAGAAAAAACACTTTTATGTACAACTTTTATGTACCACGGCTTCTTTACGCTCGAGTAAAAGAACACTTCTATGTACCACTTTTATGTACCACGGCTTCTTCACGTTCGAGAAAAAGAACACTTTAATGTACCACTTTTATATACCAGGGTCTCTAAACGCTCGAGAAAAAAACACTTTTATGTACCACTTTTATGTACCACGGCTTCTTTACGCTCGAGATAAAAACAATTTTATGTACCACATTTATATACCAGGGTTATATACCATGCCTTCTTTACGCTCGAGAAAAAGAACACTTCTATGTACCACTTTTATGTACCACGGCTTCTTTCGCTACAGAAAATAACACTTTTATGTACCACGGATTCTTTACGCTTGAGAAAAAAAACACTTTTATGTACCACTTTTATGTACCACGGCTTCTCTACGGTCGAGAAAGCAAAACGCTTTTAAGTACCACTTTTACATACCGCGGCTTCCTTACGCTCGAGAAAACAAACAATTTTACGTACCACTTTTAGGTACCACGGCTTCTTTACGCTCAAGATAAAAAAGCAGTTTTATGTACCACTTTTATGCACCGCGGCTTCTTTACGCTCTAGAAAAAATACCACCCTTATGTACCACTTCTATGTACCACAGCTTCCTTACGCTCGAGAAAAAAACACTTTTATGTACTACTTTTATGTACCACGGCTTCTTTACGCTCGACAAAAAGAACGCATTTATGTACCACTTTTATGTACCACGGCTTCTTTATGCTAAAGAAAAAAGGGCACTTTTATGTACCACTTTTATGTACCACGGCTTCTTAAGGCTCGAGAAAAAAAACACTTTATGTACCACTTTTATGTACCACGGCTTCTTTACGCTCGAGATAAAAAACCACTTTTATGTACCACTTTTATGTACCACGGCTTCCTTACGCTCGAGAAAAAGACTCTTATGTACCACTTCTGTTTACCACGACTTCCTGACGCTCGAGATAAAACACTTTTATGTACCACTTGTATGTACCACGGCTTCTTTATGCTCGAGATAAAAAGAACACTCTTATGCACAACTTTTATGTACCACGGCTTCTTTACGCTCGAGAAAAAGAGCACTTCTATGTACCACTTTTATGTACCACGGCTTCTTCACGCTCGAGAAAAAGAACACTTTAATGTACCACTTTTACATACCACGGTTTCTAAACGCTCGAGAAAAAAACACTTTTATGTACCACTTTTATGTACCACGGCTTCTTTACGTTCGAGAAAAAAAACACTTATGTACCACGGCTTCAATAAGCTCGAGAAAAAACACTCTTATGTACCACCTTTATGTACCACGGTTTCTAGACGCTCGAGAATAAAAACGCTTTTATGTACCACATTTATGTACCACGGCTTCTTTACGCTCGAGAAAAAGAGCACTTCTATGTACCACTTTTATGTACCACGGCGTCTTCACGTTCGAGAAAAAGAACACTTTAATGTACCACTTTTATATACCACGGTCTCTAAATGCTCGAGAAAAAAACACTTTTATGTACCACTTTTATGTACCACGGCTTCTTTACGCTCGAGAAAAAGAACGCTTTTATGTACCACTTTTATGTACCACGGCTTGTTTATGCTAAAGACAAAAGGGCACTTTTATGTACCACTTTTATGTACCACGGCTTCTTAAGGCTCGAGAAAAAACACTCTTATTTACCACTTTTATGTACCACGGTTTCTAAGCGCTCGAGAAAAAAAAACACTTTATGTACCACTTTTATGTACCACGGCTTCTTTATGCTCGAGATAAAAAGAACACTCTTATGCACAACTTTTATGTACCACGGCTTCTTTACGCTCGAGTAAAAGAACACTTCTATGTACCACTTTTATGTACCACGGCTTCTTCACGTTCGAGAAAAAGAACACTTTAATGTACCACTTTTATATACCAGGGTCTCTAAAACGCTCGAGAAAAAAACACTTTTATGTACCACTTTTATGTACCACGGCTTCTTTACGCTCGAGATAAAAACACTTTTATGTACCACATTTATATACCAGTTTTATATACCATGCCTTCTTTACGCTCGAGAAAAAGAACACTTCTATGTACCACTTTTATGTACCACGGCTTCTTCACGCTTGAGAAACTGAACACTTTAATGTAGCAATTTTATGTACCACGGCTTCCATAAGCTCGCGAAAAAAAACCCTCTTATGTACCACATTTACGTACCACGGTTTCTAGACGCTCGAGAAAAAAAACTCTTATTTGTACCACTTTTATGTACCATGGCTTCCTTGTGCTCGAGATAAAAAACACTTTTAAGTACCACTTTTATGTACCACGGCTACATTACGCCGTAGAAAAAATAACACTCTTATGTACCACTTCTATGTACCACGGCTTCTTTACGCTCGAGAAAAAAAGACACCTTTATGTACCACTTTGGTGCACCATGGCTTCTTTACACTGGAGAAAAAGCACTTTTATGTACCACTTTCACGTACCACGGCTTCTTTACACTCCAGAAAATTAACACTTTTATGTACCACGGATTCTTTACGCTTGAGAAAAAACACTTTTATGTACCACTTTTATGTACCACGGCTTCTTTACGCTCGAGAAAAAGAACACTTCTATGTACCACTTTTATGTACCACGGCTTCTTCACGCTCGAGAAAAAGAACACTTTAATGTACTACTTTTATGTACCACGGCTTCTTTACGCTCGAGATAAAAAAACACTTTTAAGCACCACTTTTATGTACCACGGCTTATTTAGGCGTGAGAAAAAACACTCTTATGTACCACTTTTATGTACCACGGCTTCTTTACGCTGGAGAAAAAGAACACATTTAAGTACCACAGTTTCTAAACGCTCGAGAAAAAAACACTTATGTGTACCACTTTTGTGTACCACGGCTTCTTTACACTCGAGAAAAAGAACACTCTTATGTACAAGCGCTTCTTTACGCTCGAGGTAAAAATACTTTTATGTACCACTTTTATCTACCACGGCTTCTTCACGCTCGAGATAAAAAAACACTTTTATGTACCACATTTGTGTACCACGTTTTGTAAACGCTCGAGAAAAAACACTTTTATGTACAACTTTTATGTACCACGGCTTCTTTACGCTCGAGTAAAAGAACACTTCTATGTACCACTTTTATGTACCACGGCTTCTTCACGTTCGAGAAAAAGAACACTTTAATGTACCACTTTTATATACCAGGTTCTCTAAACGCTCGAGAAAAAAACACTTTTATGTACCACTTTTATGTACCACGGCTTCTTTACGCTCGAGATAAAAACAATTTTATGTACCACATTTATATACCAGTTTTATATACCATGCCTTCTTTACGCTCGAGAAAAAGAACACTTCTATGTACCACTTTTATGTACCACGGCTTCTTTACGCTCGAGAATAAAAGACACCTTTATGTACCACTTTTGTGTACCATGGCTTCTTTACACTGGAGAAAAAGCACTTTTATGTACCACTTTCACGTACCACGGCTTCTTTACGCTCCAGAAAATTAACACTTTTATGTACCACGGAATCTTTACGCTTGAGAAAAAACACTTTTATGTACCACTTTTATGTACCACGGCTTCTCTACGGTCGAGAAAGGAAAACACTTTTAAGTACCACTTTTATGTACCACGGCTTTTTTACGCTCAAGATAAAAAAAGCAGTTTTATGTACCACTTTTATGCACCACGGCTTCTTTACGCTCTAGAAAAAATACCACCCGTATGTACCACTTCTAGGTACCACGGCTTCCTTACGCTCGAGAAAAAAACACTTTTATGTACTACTTTTATGTACCACGGCTTCTTTACGCTCGAGAAAAAGAACGCTTTTATGTACCACTTTTATGTACCACGGCTTCTTTATGCTAAAGAAAAAAGGGCACTTTTATGTACCACGGCTCTTAAGGCTCGAGAAAAAACACTCTTATTTACCGCTTTTATGTACCACGGTTTCTAAGCGCTCGAGAAAAAAAAACACTTTATGTACCACTTTTATGTACCACGGCTTCTTTACGCTCGAGATAAAAAACCACTTTTATGTACCACTTTTAGGTACCACGGCTTCCTTACGCTCGAGAAAAAGACTTTTATGTACCACTTCTGTTTACCACGACTTCCTGACGCTCGAGATAAAACACTTTTATGTACCACTTGTATGTACCACGGCTTCTTTGTGCTCGAGATAAAAAGAACTCTTATGCACAACTTTTATGTACCACGGCTTCTTTACGCTCGAGAAAAAGAATACTTCTATGTACCACTTTTATGTACCACGGCTTCTTCACGCTGGAGAAAAAGAACACTTTAATGTACCACTTTTATATACCACGGTTTCTAAACGCTCGAGAAAAAAAAACACTTCTATACCACTTTTATGTACCACGGCTCCTTTACGCTCGAGATAAAAACACTTTTATGTACCACGGCTTCTTTACGCTCGAGAAAAAGAACACTTCTATGTACCACTTTTGTGTACCACGGCTTCTTCACGCTCGAGAAACTGAACACTTTATTGTACCATATTTATGTACCACGGCTTCCATAAGCTCGCGAAAAAAAACCCTCTTATGTACCACATTTATGTTCCACGGTTTCTAGACGCTCGAGAAAAAACGCTTATTTGTACCACTTTTATGTACCATGGCTTCCTTGTGCTCGAGATAAAAAACACTTTTATGTACCACTTTTATGTACCACGGCTACTTTACGCCGTAGAAAAATAACACTCTTATGTACCACTTCTATGTACCACGGCTTCTTTAGGCTCGAGAAAAAAGACACCTTTATGTACCACTTTTGTGTACCATGGCTTCTTTACACTGGAGAAAAAGCACTTTTATGTACCACTTTCACGTACCACGGCTTCTTTACGCTACAGAAAATTAACACTTTTATGTACCACGGATTCTTTACGCTTGAGAAAAAAAACACTTTTATGTACCACTTTTATGTACCACGGCTTCTCTACGGTCGAGAAAGCAAAACACTTTTAGGTACCACTTTTACGTACCGCGGCTTCCTTACGCTCGAGAAAACAAACAATTTTACGTACCACTTTTAGGTACCACGGCTTCTTTACGCTCAAGATAAAAAAGCAGTTTTATGTACCACTTTTATGCACCGCGGCTTCTTTATGCACTAGAAAAAATACCACCCTTATGTACCACTTCTATGTACCACAGCTTCCTTACGCTCGAGAAAAAAACACTTTTATGTACTACTTTTATGTACCACGGCTTCTTTACGCTCGACAAAAAGAACGCATTTATGTACCACTTTTATGTACCACGGCTTCTTTATGCTAAAGAAAAAAGGGCACTTTTATGTACCACTTTTATGTACCACGGCTTCTTAAGGCTCGAGAAAAAAAAACACTTTATGTACCACTTTTATGTACCACGGCTTCTTTACGCTCGAGATAAAAAACCACTTTTATGTACCACTTTTATGTACCACGGCTTCCTTACGCTCGAGAAAAAGACTCTTATGTACCACTTCTGTTTACCACGACTTCCTGACGCTCGAGATAAAACACTTTTATGTACCACTTGTATGTACCACGGCTTCTTTATGCTCGAGATAAAAAGAACACTCTTATGCACAACTTTTATGTACCACGGCTTCTTTACGCTCGAGAAAAAGAGCACTTCTATGTACCACTTTTATGTACCACGGCTTCTTCACGCTCGAGAAAAAGAACACTTTAATGTACCACTTTTATATACCACGGTTTCTAAACGCTCGAGAAAAAAACACTTTTATGTACCACTTTTATGTACCACGGCTTCTTTACGTTCGAGAAAAAAAACACTTATGTACCACGGCTTCAATAAGCTCGAGAAAAAACACTCTTATGTACCACCTTTATGTACCACGGTTTCTAGACGCTCGAGAATAAAAACGCTTTTATGTACCACATTTATGTACCACGGCTTCTTTACGCTCGAGAAAAAGAGCACTTCTATGTACCACTTTTATGTACCACGGCGTCTTCACGTTCGAGAAAAAGAACACTTTAATGTACCACTTTTATATACCACGGTCTCTAAACGCTCGAGAAAAAAACACTTTTATGTACCACTTTTATGTACCACGGCTTCTTTACGCTCGAGAAAAAGAACGCTTTTATGTACCACTTTTATGTACCACGGCTTGTTTATGCTAAAGACAAAAGGGCACTTTTATGTACCACTTTTATGTACCACGGCTTCTTAAGGCTCGAGAAAAAACACTCTTATTTACCACTTTTATGTACCACGGTTTCTAAGCGCTCGAGAAAAAAAAACACTTTATGTACCACTTTTATGTACCACGGCTTCTTTATGCTCGAGATAAAAAGAACACTCTTATGCACAACTTTTATGTACCACGGCTTCTTTACGCTCGAGTAAAAGAACACTTCTATGTACCACTTTTATGTACCACGGCTCCTTTACGCTCGAGATAAAAACACTTTTATGTACCACGGCTTCTTTACGCTCGAGAAAAAGAACACTCCTATGTACCACTTTTGTGTACCACGGCTTCTTCACGCTCGAGAAACTGAACACTTTATTGTACCATATTTATGTACCACGGCTTCCATAAGCTCGCGAAAAAAAACCCTCTTATGTACCACATTTATGTTCCACGGTTTCTAGACGCTCGAGAAAAAACTCTTATTTGTACCACTTTTATGTACCATGGCTTCCTTGTGCTCGAGATAAAAAACACTTTTATGTACCACTTTTATGTACCACGGCTACTTTACGCCGTAGAAAAATAACACTCTTATGTACCACTTCTATGTACCACGGCTTCTTTAGGCTCGAGAAAAAAAGACACCTTTATGTACCACTTTTGTGTACCATGGCTTCTTTACACTGGAGAAAAAGCACTTTTATGTACCACTTTCACGTACCACGGCTTCTTTACGCTACAGAAAATTAACACTTTTATGTACCACGGATTCTTTACGCTTGAGAAAAAAAACACTTTTATGTACCACTTTTATGTACCACGGCTTCTCTACGGTCGAGAAAGCAAAACACTTTTAAGTACCACTTTTAGGTACCGCGGCTTCCTTACGCTCGAGAAAACAAACAATTTTACGTACCACTTTTAGGTACCACGGCTTCTTTACGCTCAAGATAAAAAAGCAGTTTTATGTACCACTTTTATGCACCGCGGCTTCTTTACGCTCTAGAAAAAATACCACCCTTATGTACCACTTCTATGTACCACAGCTTCCTTACGCTCGAGAAAAAGACACTTTTATGTACTACTTTTATGTACCACGGCTTCTTTACGCTCGACAAAAAGAACGCATTTATGTACCACTTTTATGTACCACGGCTTCTTTATGCTAAAGAAAAAAGGGCACTTTTATGTACCACTTTTATGTACCACGGCTTCTTAAGGCTCGAGAAAAAAAATACACTTTATGTACCACTTTTATGTACCACGGCTTCTTTACGCTCGAGATAAAAAACCACTTTTATGTACCACTTTTATGTACCACGGCTTCCTTACGCTCGAGAAAAAGACTCTTATGTACCACTTCTGTTTACCACGACTTCCTGACGCTCGAGATAAAACACTTTTATGTACCACTTCTATATACCACGGCTTCTTTATGCTCGAGATAAAAAGAACACTCTTATGCACAACTTTTATGTACCACGGCTTCTTTACGCTCGAGAAAAAGAGCACTTCTATGTACCACTTTTATGTACCACGGCTTCTTCACGCTCGAGAAAAAGAACACTTTAATGTACCACTTTTATATACCACGGTTTCTAAACGCTCGAGAAAAAAACACTTTTATGTACCACTTTTATGTACCACGGCTTCTTTACGTTCGAGAAAAAAAACACTTATGTACCACGGCTTCAATAAGCTCGAGAAAAAACACTCTTATGTACCACCTTTATGTACCACGGTTTCTAGACGCTCGAGAATAAAAACGCTTTTATGTACCACATTTATGTACCACGGCTTCTTTACGCTCGAGAAAAAGAGCACTTCTATGTACCACTTTTATGTACCACGGCGTCTTCACGTTCGAGAAAAATAACACTTTAATGTACCACTTTTATATACCACGGTCTCTAAACGCTCGAGAAAAAAACACTTTTATGTACCACTTTTATGTACCACGGCTTCTTTACGCTCGAGAAAAAGAACGCTTTTATGTACCACTTTTATGTACCACGGCTTGTTTATGCTAAAGACAAAAGGGCACTTTTATGTACCACGGCTTCTTAAGGCTCGAGAAAAAACACTCTTATTTACCACTTTTATGTACCACGGTTTCTAAGCGCTCGAGAAAAAAAAACACTTTATGTACCACTTTTATGTACCACGGCTTCTTTATGCTCGAGATAAAAAGAACACTCTTATGCACAACTTTTATGTACCACGGCTTCTTTACGCTCGAGTAAAAGAACACTTCTATGTACCACTTTTATGTACCACGGCTTCTTCACGTTCGAGAAAAAGAACACTTTAATGTACCACTTTTATATACCAGCGTCTCTAAACGCTCGAGAAAAAAACACTTTTATGTACCACTTTTATGTACCACGGCTTCTTTACGCTCGAGATAAAAACACTTTTATGTACCACATTTATATACCAGTTTTATATACCATGCCTTCTTTACGCTCGAGAAAAAGAACACTTCTATGTACACCTTTTATGTACCACGGCTTCTTCACGCTCGAGAAACTGAACACTTTAATGTAGCAATTTTATGTACCACGGCTTCCATAGGCTCGCGAAAAAAAACCCTCTTATGTACCACATTTACGTACCACGGTTTCTAGACGCTCGAGAAAAAAAACTCTTATTTGTACCACTTTTATGTACCATGGCTTCCTTGTGCTCGAGATAGAAAACACTTTTAAGTACCACTTTTATGTACCACGGCTACTTTACGCCGTAGAAAAAATAACACTCTTATGTACCACTTCTATGTACCACGGCTTCTTTACGCTCGAGAAAAAAAGACACCTTTATGTACCACTTTGGTGCACCATGGCTTCTTTACACTGGAGAAAAAGCACTTCTATGTACCACTTTCACGTACCACGGCTTCTTTACACTCCAGAAAATTAACACTTTTATGTACCACGGATTCTTTACGCTTGAGAAAAAACACTTTTATGTACCACTTTTATGTACCACGGCTTCTTTACGCTCGAGAAAAAGAACACTTCTATGTACCACTTTTATGCACCACGGCTTCTTCACGCTCGAGAAAAAGAACACTTTAATGTACTACTTTTATGTACCACGGCTTCTTTACGCTCGAGATAAAAAAACACTTTTAAGCACCACTTTTATGTACCACGGCTTATTTAGGCGTGAGAAAAAACACTCTTATGTACCACTTTTATGTACCACGGCTTCTTTACGCTGGAGAAAAAGAACACATTTAAGTACCACAGTTTCTAAACGCTCGAGAAAAAAACACTTATGTGTACCACTTTTGTGTACCACGGCTTCTTTACACTCGAGAAAAAGAACACTCTTATGTACAAGCGCTTCTTTACGCTCGAGGTAAAAATACTTTTATGTACCACTTTTATCTACCACGGCTTCTTCACGCTCGAGATAAAAAAACACTTTTATGTACCACATTTGTGTACCACGTTTTGTAAACGCTCGAGAAAAAACACTTTTATGTACAACTTTTGTGTACCATGGCTTCCTTAGGCTCGAGATAAAAAACACTTTTTTGTACCACAGATTCTTTACGCTCCAGAAAAAGAAAACTTTTATGTACCACTTTTATGTACCACGGCTTGCTTACGCTCGAGAAAAAGAGCACTTTTATGTACCACTTTCATGTACCACGGTCTCTAAACGCTCGAGAAAAAACACTTTTATAAACCACTTTTATGTACCACGGCTTCCTTACGCTCGAGGGAAAACACTTATGTACCAGGGCTTCTATGAGCTCGAGAAAAAAACACCCTTATGTACCACTTTTATGTACCACTGTTTCTAAACGCTGGAGAAAAAAACACTTTTATGTACCATTTTTATGTACCATGGCTTCCTTACGCTCGAGAAAAAAAGACACCTTTATCTACCACTTTTATGTACAATGGCTTCTTCACGCTCGAAAAAAGAACACTTTTATGTACCACGACTTTAGGCTCGAGATAAAAACACTTTTATGTACCACGGCTTCTTTACTCGACAAAAAACACTTATGCACCACTTTTATGTAGCACGGCTTCTTTATGCTCTAAAAAAATAACTCTTATGTACCACTTTGATGTACCACGGCCTATTTAGGCGCGAGAAAAAAACACTCTTATGTACCACTTTTATATACAACAGTTTCTAAACGCTCGAGAAAAAAAACACTTTTATGTACCACTTTCATGTACCACGGCTTCTTTACGCTCGAGCGAAAAAACACTTTTATGTACCACTTTTAGGTACCACGGCGTGTTTACGCTCGAGATAAAAAACACTTTGATGTACCACTTTTTATGTACCACGGCTTCTTTACGCTCGAAAAAAAGAACACTTTAATGTACCACATTTGTGTACCACAGCTTCCTTACGCTCGAGAATAACAGCCACTACTATGTACCACATTTATATACCACGGCTTACTTACGCTCGAAAAAAACCTTTTTATGTACCACGGCTGCTTCACACTTGAGAAAAAAAAGCACTTTGATGTACCACTTTTATGTACCACAGATTCCTTACGCTCGAGAAAAAAAAGACACTTCTATGTACCACTTTTACGTACCGCGGCTTCTTTACGCTCGAGAAAAAAAAACACTTTTATGTGCCACTTTTATGTACCACGGCTTCTTTACGCTCGCGAAAAGAACTTTTAAGTACCACATTTATGTACCACGGCTTCTTTACGCTCGAGATAAAAAAAGCACTTTTATGTACCACTTCTATGTACCACGGCTTCTTTATGCTCGAGATTAAGAAACACTTTTATGTACCACTTTTATGTACCACGGCTTCTTTAGCTCGAGAAAAAAAACACTTATGTACCACGGCTTCCATGAGCTCGCGAAAAAAACACTTTTATGTACCACTTTTATGTACCACGGCTTCTTTCCGCCGTAGAAAAAAATAGCACTCTTATGTACCACTTCTATGTACCATGGCTTCCTTACGCTCGAGAAAAAAAGACGCTTTATTTACCACTTTTATTTACCATGGCTTCTTTTCACTGGAGAAAAAGCACTTTTATGTACCACTTTCATGTACCATGGCTTCTTTACGCTCCAGAAAATTGACACTTTTATGTACCACGGATTTTTTACGCTTGGGAAAAAAACTCTTATTTGTACCACTTTTATGTACCATGGCTTCCTTGTGCTCGAGATAAAAACACTTTTATATACCACTTTTATGTACCCCGGCTACTTTACGCCGTAGAAAAAATAACACTCTTATGTACCAATTCTATGTACCACGGCTTCTTTACGCTCGAGAAAAAAAGACACCTTTATGTACCACTTTGGTGCACCATGGCTTCTTTACACTGGAGAAAAAGCACTTTTATGTACCACTTTCACGTACCACGGCTTCTTGACACTCTAGAAAATTAACACTTTTATGTACCACGGATTCTTTACGCTTGAGAAAAAACACTTTTATGTACCACTTTTATGTACCACGGCTTCTCTACGGTCGAGAAAGGAAAACACTTTTAAGTACCACTTTTATGTACCACGGCTTCTTTACGCTGGAGAAAACAAACAATTTTACCTACCACTTTTAGGTACCACGGCTTCTTTACGCTGAAGATAAAAAAAGCAGTTTTATGTACCACTTTTATGCACCACGGCTTCTTTACGCTCGACAAATAACACTTTTATGCACCGCGGCTTCTTTACGCTCTAGAAAAAATACCACCCTTATGTACCACTTCTATGTACCACGGCTTCTTTACGCTCGAGAAAAAGAACACTTCTATGTACCACTTTTATGTACCACGGCTTCTTCACGCTCGAGAAAAAGAACACTTTAATGTACTACTTTTATGTACCACGGCTTCTTTACGCTCGAGATAAAAAACCACTTTTATGTACCACTTTTATGTACCACGGCTTCCTTACGCTCGAGAAAAAGACTTTTATGTACCACTTGTATGTACCACGGCTTCTTTATGCTCGAGATAAAAAGAACACTCTTATGCACAACTTTTATGTACCACGGCTTCTTTACGCTCGAGAAAAAGAACACTTCTATGTACCACTTTTATGTACCACGGCTTCTTCACGTTCGAGAAAAAGAACACTTTATAGTACCACCTTTGTGTACCACGGTTTCTAGACGCTCGAGAAAAAAAACACTTTTACGTACCACATTTATGTACCACGGCTTCTTTACGCTCGAGAAAAAGAGCACTTCTATGTACCACCTTTATGTACCACGGCGTCTTCACGCTCGAGAAAAAGAACCCTTTCATGTACCAGTCTTATGTACCACGGTTTCTAAACGCTCGAGAAAAAACACTTTATGTACCACTTTTATGTACCACGGCTTCTTTACGCTCGAGATAAAAAAACACTATTAAGCACCACTTTTATGTACCACGGCTCATTTAGGCGTGAGAAAAAACACTCTTATGTACCACTTTTATGTACCACAGCTTCTTTACGCTGGAGAAAAAGAACACATTTAAGTACCACAGTTTCTAAACGCTCGAGAAAAAAACACTTATGTGTACCACTTTTGTGTACCACGGCTTCTTTACACTCGAGAAAAAGAACACTCTTATGTACAAGGGCTTCTTTACGCTCGAGGTAAAAATACTTTTATGTACCACTTTTATGTACCACGGCTTCTTCACGCTCGAGATAAAAAAACACTTTTATGTACCACATTTGTGTACCACGTTTTGTAAAGGCTCGAGAAAAAACACTTTTATGTACAACTTTTATGTACCATGGCTTCCTTACGCTCGAGATAAAAAACACTTTTATGTACCACGGATTCTTTACGCTCGAGAAAAAGAAAACTTTTATGTACCACTTTTATGTACCACGGCTTGCTTACGCTCGAGAAAAAGAACACTTTTATGTACCACTTTCATGTACCACGGTTTCTACACGCTCGAGAAAAAACACTTTTATAAACCACTTTTATGTACCACGGCTTCCTTACGCTCGAGGGAAAACACTTATGTACCACGGCTTCTATGAGCTCGAGAAAAAAACACCCTTATGTACCACTTTTATGTACCACTGTTTCTAAACGCTGGAGAAAAAAACACTTTTATGTACCATTTTTATGTACCATGGCTTCTTTACGCTCGACATAAAAAACACTTTTATGTACCACTTTTATGTACCACGGCTTCTTTACGCCGTAGAAAAAATAACACTCTTATGTACCACTTCTATCTACCATGGCTTCCTTACGCTCGAGAAAAAAAGACACCTTTATCTACCACTTTTATGTACCATGGCTTCTTTACGCTGGAGAAAAAGCACTTTGATGTACCACCTTTATGTAATACGGCTTCTTTACGCTCGAAAAAAGAACACTTTTATGTACCACGGCTTTAGGCTCGAGATAAAAAACACTTTTATGTACCACGGCTTCTTTACTCGACAAAAAACACTTATGCACCACTTTTATGTACCACGGCTTATTTATGCTCTAGAAAAAATAAAACTCTTATGTACCACTTTGATGTACCACGGCTTATTTAGGCGCGAGAAAAAAACACTCTTATGTACTACTTTTATATACAACAGTTTTTAAAAGCTCGAGAAAAAAAACACTTTTATGTACTACTTTCATGTACCACGGCTTCTTTACGCTCGAGCGAAAAAACATTTTTATGTACCACTTTTAGGTACCACGGCGCGTTTACGCTCGAGATAAGAAACACTCCTATGTACCACTTTTATGTACCACGGCTGCTTTACGATCGAGAAAAAGAACACTTTTATGTACGACATTTATGTACCACAGCTTCCTTACGCTCGAGAATAACAGGCACTTCTATGTACCACATTTATATACCACGGCTTCCTTACGCTCGAAACAAACCCTTTTATGTACCACTTTTATGTACCACGGCTGCTTCACACTTGAGAAAAAAAAGCACTTTGATGTACCACTTTTATGTACCACAGCTTCCTTACGCTCGAGAAAAAAAGACACTTCTATGTACCACTTTTACGTACCGCGGCTTCTTTACGCTCGAGAAAAAAAAACACTTTTATGTGCCACTTTTATGTACCACGGCTTCTTTACGCTCGCGAAAAGAACTTTTAAGTACCACATTTATGTACCACAGCTTCTTTACGCTCGAGATAAAAAAAGCACTTTTATGTACCACTTCTATATACCACGGCTTCTTTATGCTCGAGATTAAAAAACACTTTTATGTACCACTTTTATGTACCACGGCTTCTTTACGCTCGAGAAAAAGAACACTTCTATGTACCACTTTTATGTACCACGGCATCTCCACGCTCGAGAAAAAGAACACTTTCATGTACCACTCCTATGTACCACAGATTCTAAACGCTCGAAAAAAAAACACTTTTACGTACCGCTTTTATGTACCACGGCTCCTTTCGCTCGAGTAAAAACACTTTTATGTACCACTTTTATGTACCACGGCTTCTTTATGCTCGAGAAAAAGAACACTTCTATGTACCACTTTTATGTACCACGGCTTTTTCACGCTCGAGAAAAAGAACACTTCAATGTACCATTTTTATGTACCACGGTTTCTAAACGCTCGAGAAAAGACACTTTTATGTACCACGGCTTCTTTAGCTCGAGAAAAAAACACTTATGTACCACGGCTTCCATGAGCTCGCGAAAAAAACACTTTTATGTACCACTTTTATGTACCACGGCTTCTTTCCGCCGCAGAAAAGATAGCACTCTTATGTACCACTTCTATGTACCATGGCTTCCTTACGCTCGAGAAAAAACGACGCTTTATTTACCACTTTTATTTACCATGGCTTCTTTTCACTGGAGAAAAAGCACTTTTATGTACCACTTTCATGTACCATGGCTTCTTTACGCTCCAGAAAATTGACACTTTTATGTACCACGGATTCTTTACGCTTGAGAAAAAACACTTTTATGTACCACTTTATGTACCACGGCTTCTTTACGCTCGAGAAAGGAAAACACTTTTAAGTACCACTTTTATGTACCGCGGCTTCTTTACGCTCGAGAAAAAAACAATTTTACGTACCACTTTTAGGTACCACGGCTTCTTTATGGTCGAGATAAAAAAGCACTTTTTGTACCACTTTTATGCACCACGGCTTCTTTACGCTCTAGCAAAGAAAACAACCTTATGTACCCCTTTTATGTACAACGGCTTCCTTACGCTCGAGAAAAAAATACACTTTTACTACCACTTTTATGTACCATGGCTTCTTTACGCTCAAGAAAAAACACTGTTATGTACCACTTTTATGTACCACGGCTTCTTTACGCTCGAGAAAAAGAACACTTTTATGTGCCACTTGTATGTACCACGCTTCTTTAGGCTAAAGAAAAAAAGGCCACTTTTATGTACCACGGCTTCTTAGGGCTCGAGAAAAAACACTCCTATGTACCACTTTTATGTACCACGGCTTCTTTCGCCGTAGAAAAAATAGCACTCTTATGTACCACTTCTATGTACCATGGCTTCCTTACGCTCGAGAAAAAAAGACGCTTTATTTACCACTTTTATTTACCATGGCTTCTTTTCACTGGAGAAAAAGCACTTTTATGTACCACTTTCATGTACCACGGCTTCTTTACGCTCCAGAAAAATGCCACTTTTATGTACCACGGATTCTTTACGCTTGAGAAAAAACACTTTTATGTACCACTTTTATGTACCACGGTTTCTTTACGCTCGAGAAAGGAAAACAATTTTACATACCACTTTTAGGTACCACGGCTTCTTTATGCTCAAGATAAAAAAAGCACTTTTATGTACCACTTTTATGCACCACAGCCTCTTTACGCTCGACAAAAAACACTTTTATGCACCGCGGCTTCATTACGCTCTAGAAAAAATAACACCCTTATGTACCACTTCTATGTACCACGGCTTCCTTACGCTCGAGAAAAAAAGACACTTTTATCTACCACTTTTATGTACCATGGCTTCTTTACGCTCGAGAAAAAACACCTTTTTGTACCACTTTTATGTACCACGGCTTCTTTACGCTCGAGAAAAAGAACACTTTTATGTACCACTTTTATGTACCACGGCTTCTTTATGCTAAAGAAAAAATGGCACTTTTATGTACCACGGCTTCTTAGGGCTCGAGAAAGAACACTCATATGTACCACTTTTGTGTACCACGGTTTCTAAACGCTCGAGAAAAAAACACTTTAAGTACCACTTTTATGTACCACGGCTTCTTTACACTCGAGATAAAAAAACACTTTTATACACCAATTTTATGTACCATGGCTTATATAGGCGTGCGAAAAAACACTCTTATGTACCACTTTTATGTACCACGGCTTCTTTACGCTGGAGAAAAAGAACACATTTATGTACCATGGTTTCTAAACGCTCGAGAAAATAACACTTATATGTACCACTTTTATGTACCGCGGCTTCTTTACGCTCGAGATAAAAAGAACACTTTTATGTACCACGGTTTCTTTACATTGGAGAAAAAGAACACTTTTATGTGCCACTTTTATGTACCACGACTTCTTTACGCTCGAGAATAAGAGGCAGTTCTATGTACCACTTTTATGTGCAACGGCTTCCTTACTCATGAGAAAAAACACATTTATGCACCACTTTTATGTACCATGGCTTCTTTACGCTCGAGAAAAAGAACACTTCTATGTACCACTTTTATGTACCATGGCGTCTTCACGCTCGAGAAAAAGAACACTTTCATGTACCACTCTTATGTACCACAGTCTCTAAACGCTCGAGAAAAAAACACTTTTATGTACCACTTTAATGTACCACGGCTTCTTTACGCTCGAGAAAAAGAACACTTTTATGTACCATGGCTTCTTTACGCTTGAGTTAAAAAAACTTTTATGTACCACTTTTATGTACCACGGCTTCTTACGCTCGAGATAAAAAAACACTGTTATGTACCACTTTTATGTACCACGTTTTGTAAACGCTCGAGAAAAAACACTTTTTTATACCACTTTTATGTACCATGGCTTCTTTACGCTCCAGATAAAAAACACTTTTATGTACCACGGATTCTTTACGATCGAGAAAACGAAAACTTTTATGTACCACTTTTAGGTACCACGGCTTGCTTCGCTCGAGAAAAAGAATACTTTTATGTACCACTTTCATGTACCACGGTTTCTAAACGCTCGAGAAAAAAAAACACTGTTATAAACCACTTTTATGTACCACGGCTTCCTTACGCTCGAGAAAAAACACTTATGTACTAGGGCTTCTCTAAGCTCGAGAAAAAAACACTCTTATGTACCACTTCTATGTACCACTGTTTCTAAACGCTGGAGAAAAAAAACACTTTTATGTACCACTTTTATGTACCATGGCTTCTTTACGCTCGAGATAAAAAACACTTTTATGTACCACTTTTATGTAGCACGGCTTGTTTGCGCTCGAGAAAAAGAACACTTTTATGTACCACTGTTTCTAAACGCTTGAGAAAAAAACTTTTATGTACCACTCTTATGTACCACGGCTTCTTTACGCCGTAGAAAAAATCACATTCTTATGTACCACTTCTATGTACCATGGCTTCCTTACGCTGCATGCTCAACTGCATGCTCAACAAGTGGTTTGAGACAATTGCATGCGCGTGCGCTGAAAAGCGCAGCATGGGCGTGCTTAGCACGTGGTTTGTCAGAAATCCACGTGCACGCTCTGGCAAAAGCAGCATGTGCATGCTTAACTTGTGGTTTGGCAGAAAACAACGTGCGCATCTACCAAAAGATGCATGTGCATGCTTAACAAGAGGTTTGGCACAAATGCATGCGCGTGCGCTATAAAGCGCAGCATGGGCGTGCTTGGCACGTCGTTTTGCAGAAATCCACGTGCGCGCTCTGGCAATAGCAGCATGTGCATTCTTAAATTGTGGTTCGGTAGAAAACAACGTGCGCGTCTACCAAAAGATGCATGTGCATGCTTAACAAGTGGTTTGGCTCAAATGCTTGCGCGTGCGCTGAAAAACGCAACATGGGCGTGCTTAGAGCGTCGTTTGGCAGAAATCCACGTGCACGCTCTGGCAAAAGCAGCATGTGCATGCTTAACTTGCGGTTTGGCAAAAAACAACGTGCGCGTCTACCAAAAGATGATTGTGCATGCTCAGCAAGTGTTTTCACACAAATGCATGCGCGTGCGCTGAAAAACGCAGCATGCGCGTGCTTAGCACGTGGTTTGGCAGAAATCCACGTGCACGCTCTGGCAAAAGCAGCGTGTGCATGCTTAACTTGTAGTTTGGCAGAAAATAACGTTCACGTATACCAAAAGATGCATGTGCATGCTTAACAAGTGGTGTGGCACAAATGCATGCGCGTGCGCTGCAAAGCGCAGCATATGCGTGCGTGGCACGTCGTTTGGCAGAAATCCACTTGCGCGCTCTGGCAAAAGCAAGATGCGCATGCTTAACTTGTCGTTTGGCAGAAAACAAGGTGCGCGTCTACCAAAAGATGCATGTGCATGCTTTACAAGTGTTTTGGCTGAAATGCTTGCGCGTGCGCTCAAAATTGCTGCATGGGCGTGCTTAGCACGTCGTTTGGCAGAAATCCACGTGCACGCTCTGACAAAAGCAGCATGTGCATGCACAACTTGTGGTTTGGCAGAAAACAACCTAACCTAACCTAACGTAACCTAACCTAACCTAACGTAACCTAACCTAACCTAACCTAACGCAACCTAACCTAACCTAACCTAACCTAACCCAACGTAACCTAACCTGACCTAACCCAACCTAACTTAACCTAACCTAACCTAAAGCAGCATGAGCATGCTTAACTTGTGGTTTGGCAGAGAACAACGTGCGCGTCTACCAAAAGATGCATGTACATTCTTAACAAGTGGTTTGGCACAAATGCATGCGCGTGCGCTGAAAAGCGCAGCATGGGCGTGCTTAGCACGTGGTTTGTCAGAAATCCACGTGCACGCTCTGGCAAAAGCAGCATGTGCATGCTTAACTTGTGGTTTGGCAAAAAACAACGTGCGCGTCTACCAAAAGATGCTTGTGAATGCTTAACAAGTGGTTTGGCTCAATGGCTTGCGCGTGCGCTGAAAAACGCAGCATGGGCGTGCTTAGCATTTCGTTTGGCAGAAATCCACGTGCACGCTCTGATAAAAGCAGCATGTGCATGCTTAACTTGTGGTTTGCAGAAAACAACCTAACCTAACCTAAACTAACCTAACGTAACCTAACCTAACCTAACCTAACCAAACCTAAACTAACCTAACCTAACCTAACCCAAGCTAACCTAACCTATCCTAACCCAACCTAACCTAACCTTACCTTACCTAAAGCAGCATGTGCATGCTTAACTTGTGGTTTGGCAGAAAATAACGTGCGCGTCTACCAAAAGATGCATGTACATTCTTAACAAGTGGTTTGGCACAAATGCATCCGCGTGCGCTGAAAAGCGCAGCATGGGCGTGCTTAGAGCGTCGTTTGGCAGAAATCCACGTGCACGCTCTGGCAAAAGCAGCATGTGCATGCTTAACTTGTGGTTTGGCAAAAAACAACGTGCGCGTCTACCAAAAGATGCATGTGCATGCTTAACAAGTGGTTTGGCACAAATGCATGCGCGTGCGCTGCAAAGCGCAGCATATGCGTCCTTGGCACGTCGTTTGGCAGAAATCCACGTGCACGCTCTGGCAAAAGCAGCATGTGCATGATTAACTTCTTGTTTGGGAGAAAAACACGTGCGCGTCTACCAAATGCTGCATGTGCATGCTCAACAAGTGGTTTAGACAATTGCATGCGCGTGTGCTTAAAAGCGCAGCATGGGCGTGCTTAGCACGTGGTTTGTCAGAAATCCACGTGCACGCTCTGGCAAAAGCAGCATGGGCATGCTTAACTTGTAGTTTGGCAGAAAACAACGTGCACGTATACCAAAAGATGCATGTGCATGCTTAACAAGTGGTTTGGCACAAATGCATGCGCGTGCGCTATAAAGCGCAGCATGGGCGTGCTTGGCACGTCGTTTTGCAGAAATCCACGTGCGCGCTCTGGCAATAGCAGCATGTGCATTCTTAACTTGTGGTTCGGTAGAAAACAACGTGCGCGTCTACCAAAAGATGCATGTGCATGCTTAACAAGTGGTTTGGCTTAAATGCTTGCGCGTGCGCTGAAAAACGCAGCATGGGCGTGCTTAGAGCGTCGTTTGGCAGAAATCCACGTGCACGCTCTGGCAAAAGCAGCATGTGCATGCTTAACTTGTGGTTTGGCAAAAAACAACGTGCGCGTCTACCAAAAGATGATTGTGCCTGCTCAGCAAGTGTTTTCACACAAATGCATGCGCGTGCGCTGAAAAACGCAGCATGCGCGTGCTTAGCACGTGGTTTGGCAGAAATCCACGTGCACGCTCTGGCAAAAGCAGCGTGTGCATGCTTAACTTGTAGTTTGGCAGAAAATAACGTGCACGTATACCAAAAGATGCATGTGCATGCTTAACAAGTGGTGTGGCACAAATGCATGCGCGTGCGCTGCAAAGCGCAGCATATGCGTGCGTGGCACGTCGTTTGGCAGAAATCCACTTGCGCGCTCTGGCAAAAGCAAGATGCGCATGCTTAACTTGTCGTTTGGCAGAAAACAAGGTGCGCGTCTACCAAAAGATGCATGTGCATGCTTTACAAGTGTTTTGGCTGAAATGCTTGCGCGTGCGCTCAAAATTGCTGCATGGGCGTGCTTAGCACGTCGTTTGGCAGAAATCCACGTGCACGCTCTGACAAAAGCAGCATGTGCATGCACAACTTGTGGTTTGGCAGAAAACAACCTAACCTAACCTAACGTAACCTAACCTAACCTAACGTAACCTAACCTAACCTAACCTAACGCAACCTAACCTAACCTAACCTAACCTAACCCAACGTAACCTAACCTGACCTAACCCAACCTAACTTAACCTAACCTAACCTAAAGCAGCATGAGCATGCTTAACTTGTGGTTTGGCAGAGAACAACGTGCGCGTCTACCAAAAGATGCATGTACATTCTTAACAAGTGGTTTGGCACAAATGCATGCGCGTGCGCTGAAAAGCGCAGCATGGGCGTGCTTAGCCCGTGGTTTGTCAGAAATCCACGTGCACGCTCTGGCAAAAGCAGCATGTGCATGCTTAACTTGTGGTTTGGCAAAAAACAACGTGCGCGTCTACCAAAAGATGCTTGTGAATGCTTAACAAGTGGTTTGGCTCAAATGCTTGCGCGTGCGCTGAAAAACGCAGCATGGGCGTGCTTAGCATTTCGTTTGGCAGAAATCCACGTGCACGCTCTGATAAAAGCAGCATGTGCATGCTTAACTTGTGGTTTGCAGAAAACAACCTAACCTAACCTAACCTAACCTAACGTAACCTAACCTATCCTAACCTAACCAAACCTAAACTAACCTAACCTAACCTAACCCAAGCTAACCTAACCTATCCTAACCCAACCTAACCTAACCTTACCTTACCTAAAGCAGCATGTGCATGCTTAACTTGTGGTTTGGCAGAAAATAACGTGCGCGTGTACCAAAAGATGCATGTACATTCTTAACAAGTGGTTTGGCACAAATGCATCCGCGTGCGCTGAAAAGCGCAGCATGGGCGTGCTTGGCACATCGTTTGGCAGAAATCCATGTGCGCGCTCTGGCAAAAGCAGCATGTGCATGCTTAACTTCTGGTTTAGCAGAAAACAACGTGCGCGTCTACCAAAAGATGCATGTGCATGCTTAACAAGTGGTTTGGCTCAAATGCTTGCGCGTGCGCTGAGAAACGCAGCATGGGCGTGCTTAGAGCGTCGTTTGGCAGAAATCCACGTGCACGCTCTGGCAAAAGCAGCATGTGCATGCTTAACTTGTGGTTTGGCAAAAAACAACGTGCGCGTCTACCAAAAGATGCTAGTGCATGCTCAGCAAGTGTTTTCACACAAATGCATGCGCGTGCGCTGAAAAACGCAGCATGCGCGTGCTTTGGCAGAAATCCACGTGCACGCTCTGGCAAAAGTACCATGTGCATGCTTAACTTGTAGTTTGGCAGAAAACAACGTGCACGTATACCAAAAGATGCATGTGCATGCTTAACAAGTGGTTTGGCACAAATGCATGCGCGTGCGCTGCAAAGCGCAGCATATGCGTCCTTGGCACGTCGTTTGGCAGAAATCCACGTGCACGCTCTGGCAAAAGCAGCATGTGCATGATTAACTTCTTGTTTGGGAGAAAAACACGTGCGCGTCTACCAAATGCTGCATGTGCATGCTCAACAAGTGGTTTAGACAATTGCATGCGCGTGTGCTTAAAAGCGCAGCATGGGCGTGCTTAGCACGTGGTTTGTCAGAAATCCACGTGCAGGCTCTGGCAAAAGCAGCATGGGCATGCTTAACTTGTAGTTTGGCAGAAAACAACGTGCACGTATACCAAAAGATGCATGTGCATGCTTAACAAGTGGTTTGGCACAAATGCATGCGCGTGCGCTGCAAAGCGCAGCATATGCGTCCTTGGCACGTCGTTTTGCAGAAATCCACGTGCACGCTCTGGGAAAAGCACCATGTGCATGCTTAACTTGTGGTTTCGCAAAAAACAACGTGCGCGTCCACCAAAAGATGATTGTGCATGTTCAGCAAGTGTTTTCACACAAATGCATGCGCGTGCGCTGAAAAACGCAGCATGCGCGTGCTTAGCACGTGGTTTGGCAGAAATCCACGTGCACGCTCTGGCAAAAGCAGCATGTGCATGCTTAACTTGTAGTTTGGCAGAAAATAACGTGCACGTATACCAAAAGATGCATGTGCATGCTTAACAAGTGGTGTGGCACAAATGCATGCGCGTGCGCTGCAAAGCGCAGCATATGCGTGCGTGGCACGTCGTTTGGCAGAAATCCACTTGCGCGCTGTGGCAAAAGCAAGATGCGCATGCTTAACTTGTCGTTTGGCAGAAAACAAGGTGCGCGTCTACCAAAAGATGCATGTGCATGCTTTACAAGTGTTTTGGCTGAAATGCTTGCGCGTGCGCTCAAAATTGCTGCATGGGCGTGCTTAGCACGTCGTTTGGCAGAAATCCACGTGCACGCTCTGACAAAAGCAGCATGTGCATGCACAACTTGTGGTTTGTCAGAAAACAACCTAACCTAACCTAACGTAACCTAACCTAACCTAACGTAACCTAACCTAGCCTAACGCAACCTAACCTAACCTAACCTAACCTAACCCAACGTAACCTAACCTGACCTAACCCAACCTAACTTAACCTAACCTAACCTAAAGCAGCATGAGCATGCTTAACTTGTGGTTTGGCAGAGAACAACGTGCGCGTCTACCAAAAGATGCATGTACATTCTTAACAAGTGGTTTGGCACAAATGCATGCGCGTGCGCTGAAAAGCGCAGCATGGGCGTGCTTAGCATTTCGTTTGGCAGAAATCCACGTGCACGCTCTGATAAAAGCAGCATGTGCATGCTTAACTTGTGGTTTGCAGAAAACAACCTAACCTAACCTAACCTAACGTAACCTAACCTAACCTAACCAAACCTAAACTAACCTAACCTAACCTAACCCAACCTAACCTAACCTATCCTAACCCAACCTAACCTAACCTTACCTTACCTAAAGCAGCATGTGCATGCTTAACTTGTGGTTTGGCAGAAAATAACGTGCGCGTCTACCAAAAGATGCATGTACATTCTTAACAAGTGGTTTGGCACAAATGCATCCGCGTGCGCTGAAAAGCGCAGCATGGGCGTGCTTGGCACATCGTTTGGCAGAAATCCATGTGCGCGCTCTGGCAAAAGCAGCATGTGCATGCTTAACTTCTGGTTTAGCAGAAAACAACGTGCGCGTCTACCAAAAGATGCATGTGCATGCTTAACAAGTGGTTTGGCTCAAATGCTTGCGCGTGCGCTGAGAAACGCAGCATGGGCGTGCTTAGAGCGTCGTTTGGCAGAAATCCACGTGCACGCTCTGGCAAAAGCAGCATGTGCATGCTTAACTTGTGGTTTGGCAAAAAACAACGTGCGCGTCTACCAAAAGATGCATGTGCATGCTTAACAAGTGGTTTGGCACAAATGCATGCGCGTGCGCTGCAAAGCGCAGCGTATGCGTCCTTGGCACGTCGTTTGGCAGAAATCCACGTGCACGCTCTGGCAAAAGCAGCATGTGCATGATTAACTTCTTGTTTGGGAGAAAAACACGTGCGCGTCTACCAAATGCTGCATGTGCATGCTCAACAAGTGGTTTAGACAATTGCATGCGCGTGTGCTTAAAAGCGCAGCATGGGCGTGCTTAGCACGTGGTTTGTCAGAAATCCACGTGCACGCTCTGGCAAAAGCAGCATGGGCATGCTTAACTTGTAGTTTGGCAGAAAACAACGTGCACGTATACCAAAAGATGCATGTGCATGCTTAACAAGTGGTTTGGCACAAATGCATGCGCGTGCGCTATAAAGCGCAGCATGGGCGTGCTTGGCACGTCGTTTTGCAGAAATCCACGTGCGCGCTCTGGCAATAGCAGCATGTGCATTCTTAACTTGTGGTTCGGTAGAAAACAACGTGCGCGTCTACCAAAAGATGCATGTGCATGCTTAACAAGTGGTTTGGCTTAAATGCTTGCGCGTGCGCTGAAAAACGCAGCATGGGCGTGCTTAGAGCGTCGTTTGGCAGAAATCCACGTGCACGCTCTGGCAAAAGCAGCATGTGCATGCTTAACTTGTGGTTTGGCAAAAAACAACGTGCGCGTCTACCAAAAGATGATTGTGCATGCTCAGCAAGTGTTTTCACACAAATGCATGCGCGTGCGCTGAAAAACGCAGCATGCGCGTGCTTAGCACGTGGTTTGGCAGAAATCCACGTGCACGCTCTGGCAAAAGCAGCGTGTGCATGCTTAACTTGTAGTTTGGCAGAAAATAACGTGCACGTATACCAAAAGATGCATGTGCATGCTTAACAAGTGGTGTGGCACAAATGCATGCGCGTGCGCTGCAAAGCGCAGCATATGCGTGCGTGGCACGTCGTTTGGCAGAAATCCACTTGCGCGCTCTGGCAAAAGCAAGATGCGCATGCTTAACTTGTCGTTTGGCAGAAAACAAGGTGCGCGTCTACCAAAAGATGCATGTGCATGCTTTACAAGTGTTTTGGCTGAAATGCTTGCACGTGCGCTCAAAATTGCTGCATGGGCGTGCTTAGCACGTCGTTTGGCAGAAATCCACGTGCACGCTCTGACAAAAGCAGCATGTGCATGCACAACTTGTGGTTTGGCAGAAAACAACCTAACCTAACCTAACGTAACCTAACCTAACCTAACGTAACCTAACCTAACCTAACCTAACGCAACCTAACCTAACCTAACCTAACCTAACCCAACGTAACCTAACCTGACCTAACCCAACCTAACTTAACCTAACCTAACCTAAAGCAGCATGAGCATGCTTAACTTGTGGTTTGGCAGAGAACAACGTGCGCGTCTACCAAAAGATGCATGTACATTCTTAACAAGTGGTTTGGCACAAATGCATGCGCGTGCGCTGAAAAGCGCAGCATGGGCGTGCTTAGCACGTGGTTTGTCAGAAATCCACGTGCACGCTCTGGCAAAAGCAGCATGTGCATGCTTAACTTGTGGTTTGGCAAAAAACAACGTGCGCGTCTACCAAAAGATGCTTGTGAATGCTTAACAAGTGGTTTGGCTCAAATGCTTGCGCGTGCGCTGAAAAACGCAGCATGGGCGTGCTTAGCATTTCGTTTGGCAGAAATCCACGTGCACGCTCTGATAAAAGCAGCATGTGCATGCTTAACTTGTGGTTTGCAGAAAACAACCTAACCTAACCTAACCTAACCTAACGTAACCTAACCTAACCTAACCTAACCAAACCTAAACTAACCTAACCTAACCTAACCCAAGCTAACCTAACCTATCCTAACCCAACCTAACCTAACCTTACCTTACCTAAAGCAGCATGTGCATGCTTAACTTGTGGTTTGGCAGAAAATAACGTGCGCGTCTACCAAAAGATGCATGTACATTCTTAACAAGTGGTTTGGCACAAATGCATCCGCGTGCGCTGAAAAGCGCAGCATGGGCGTGCTTGGCACATCGTTTGGCAGAAATCCATGTGCGCGCTCTGGCAAAAGCAGCATGTGCATGCTTAACTTCTGGTTTAGCAGAAAACAACGTGCGCGTCTACCAAAAGATGCATGTGCATGCTTAACAAGTGGTTTGGCTCAAATGCTTGCGCGTGCGCTGAGAAACGCAGCATGGGCGTGCTTAGAGCGTCGTTTGGCAGAAATCCACGTGCACGCTCTGGCAAAAGCAGCATGTGCATGCTTAACTTGTGGTTTGGCAAAAAACAACGTGCGCGTCTACCAAAAGATGCTAGTGCATGCTCAGCAAGTGTTTTCACACAAATGCATGCGCGTGCGCTGAAAAACGCAGCATGCGCGTGCTTTCGCAGAAATCCACGTGCACGCTCTGGCAAAAGTACCATGTGCATGCTTAACTTGTAGTTTGGCAGAAAACAACGTGCACGTATACCAAAAGATGCATGTGCATGCTTAACAAGTGGTTTGGCACAAATGCATGCGCGTGCGTTGCAAAGCGCAGCATATGCGTCCTTGGCACGTCGTTTGGCAGAAATCCACGTGCACGCTCTGGCAAAAGCAGCATGTGCATGATTAACTTCTTGTTTGGGAGAAAAACACGTGCGCGTCTACCAAATGCTGCATGTGCATGCTCAACAAGTGGTTTAGACAATTGCATGCGCGTGTGCTTAAAAGCGCAGCATGGGCGTGCTTAGCACGTGGTTTGTCAGAAATCCACGTGCAGGCTCTGGCAAAAGCAGCATGGGCATGCTTAACTTGTAGTTTGGCAGAAAACAACGTGCACGTATACCAAAAGATGCATGTGCATGCTTAACAAGTGGTTTGGCACAAATGCATGCGCGTGCGCTGCAAAGCGCAGCATATGCGTCCTTGGCACGTCGTTTTGCAGAAATCCACGTGCACGCTCTGGGAAAAGCACCATGTGCATGCTTAACTTGTGGTTTCGCAAAAAACAACGTGCGCGTCCACCAAAAGATGATTGTGCATGCTCAGCAAGTGTTTTCACACAAATGCATGCGCGTGCGCTGAAAAACGCAGCATGCGCGTGCTTAGCACGTGGTTTGGCAGAAATCCACGTGCACGCTCTGGCAAAAGCAGCATGTGCATGCTTAACTTGTAGTTTGGCAGAAAATAACGTGCACGTATACCAAAAGATGCATGTGCATGCTTAACAAGTGGTGTGGCACAAATGCATGCGCGTGCGCTGCAAAGCGCAGCATATGCGTGCGTGGCACGTCGTTTGGCAGAAATCCACTTGCGCGCTCTGGCAAAAGCAAGATGCGCATGCTTAACTTGTCGTTTGGCAGAAAACAAGGTGCGCGTCTACCAAAAGATGCATGTGCATGCTTTACAAGTGTTTTGGCTGAAATGCTTGCGCGTGCGCTCAAAATTGCTGCATGGGCGTGCTTAGCACGTCGTTTGGCAGAAATCCACGTGCACGCTCTGACAAAAGCAGCATGTGCATGCACAACTTGTGGTTTGTCAGAAAACAACCTAACCTATCCTACCGTAACCTAACCTAACCTAACGTAACCTAACCTAGCCTAACGCAACCTAACCTAACCTAACCTAACCTAACCCAACGTAACCTAACCTGACCTAACCCAACCTAACTTAACCTAACCTAACCTAAAGCAGCATGAGCATGCTTAACTTGTGGTTTGGCAGAGAACAACGTGCGCGTCTACCAAAAGATGCATGTACATTCTTAACAAGTGGTTTGGCACAAATGCATGCGCGTGCGCTGAAAAGCGCAGCATGGGCGTGCTTAGCACGTGGTTTGTCAGAAATCCACGTGCACGCTCTGGCAAAAGCAGCATGTGCATGCTTAACTTGTGGTTTGGCAAAAAACAACGTGCGCGTCTACCAAAAGATGCTTGTGAATGCTTAACAAGTGGTTTGGCTCAAATGCTTGCGCGTGCGCTGAAAAACGCAGCATGGGCGTGCTTAGCATTTCGTTTGGCAGAAATCCACGTGCACGCTCTGATAAAAGCAGCATGTGCATGCTTAACTTGTGGTTTGCAGAAAACAACCTAACCTAACCTAACCTAACGTAACCTAACCTAACCTAACCAAACCTAAACTAACCTAACCTAACCTAACCCAACCTAACCTAACCTATCCTAACCCAACCTAACCTAACCTTACCTTACCTAAAGCAGCATGTGCATGCTTAACTTGTGGTTTGGCAGAAAATAACGTGCGCGTCTACCAAAAGATGCATGTACATTCTTAACAAGTGGTTTGGCACAAATGCATCCGCGTGCGCTGAAAAGCGCAGCATGGGCGTGCTTGGCACATCGTTTGGCAGAAATCCATGTGCGCGCTCTGGCAAAAGCAGCATGTGCATGCTTAACTTCTGGTTTAGCAGAAAACAACGTGCGCGTCTACCAAAAGATGCATGTGCATGCTTAACAAGTGGTTTGGCTCAAATGCTTGCGCGTGCGCTGAGAAACGCAGCATGGGCGTGCTTAGAGCGTCGTTTGGCAGAAATCCACGTGCACGCTCTGGCAAAAGCAGCATGTGCATGCTTAACTTGTGGTTTGGCAAAAAACAACGTGCGCGTCTACCAAAAGATGCTAGTGCATGCTCAGCAAGTGTTTTCACACAAATGCATGCGCGTGCGCTGAAAAACGCAGCATGCGCGTGCTTTGGCAGAAATCCACGTGCACGCTCTGGCAAAAGTACCATGTGCATGCTTAACTTGTAGTTTGGCAGAAAACAACGTGCACGTATACCAAAAGATGCATGTGCATGCTTAACAAGTGGTTTGGCACAAATGCATGCGCGTGCGCTGCAAAGCGCAGCATATGCGTCCTTGGCACGTCGTTTGGCAGAAATCCACGTGCACGCTCTGGCAAAAGCAGCATGTGCATGATTAACTTCTTGTTTGGGAGAAAAACACGTGCGCGTCTACCAAATGCTGCATGTGCATGCTCAACAAGTGGTTTAGACAATTGCATGCGCGTGTGCTTAAAAGCGCAGCATGGGCGTGCTTAGCACGTGGTTTGTCAGAAATCCACGTGCAGGCTCTGGCAAAAGCAGCATGGGCATGCTTAACTTGTAGTTTGGCAGAAAACAACGTGCACGTATACCAAAAGATGCATGTGCATGCTTAACAAGTGGTTTGGCACAAATGCATGCGCGTGCGCTGCAAAGCGCAGCATATGCGTCCTTGGCACGTCGTTTTGCAGAAATCCACGTGCACGCTCTGGGAAAAGCACCATGTGCATGCTTAACTTGTGGTTTCGCAAAAAACAACGTGCGCGTCCACCAAAAGATGATTGTGCATGCTCAGCAAGTGTTTTCACACAAATGCATGCGCGTGCGCTGAAAAACGCAGCATGCGCGTGCTTAGCACGTGGTTTGGCAGAAATCCACGTGCACGCTCTGGCAAAAGCAGCATGTGCATGCTTAACTTGTAGTTTGGCAGAAAATAACGTGCACGTATACCAAAAGATGCATGTGCATGCTTAACAAGTGGTGTGGCACAAATGCATGCGCGTGCGCTGCAAAGCGCAGCATATGCGTGCGTGGCACGTCGTTTGGCAGAAATCCACTTGCGCGCTCTGGCAAAAGCAAGATGCGCATGCTTAACTTGTCGTTTGGCAGAAAACAAGGTGCGCGTCTACCAAAAGATGCATGTGCATGCTTTACAAGTGTTTTCGCTGAAATGCTTGCGCGTGCGCTCAAAATTGCTGCATGGGCGTGCTTAGCACGTCGTTTGGCAGAAATCCACGTGCACGCTCTGACAAAAGCAGCATGTGCATGCACAACTTGTGGTTTGTCAGAAAACAACCTAACCTAACCTAACGTAACCTAACCTAACCTAACGTAACCTAACCTAGCCTAACGCAACCTAACCTAACCTAACCTAACCTAACCCAACGTAACCTAACCTGACCTAACCCAACCTAACTTAACCTAACCTAACCTAAAGCAGCATGAGCATGCTTAACTTGTGGTTTGGCAGAGAACAACGTGCGCGTCTACCAAAAGATGCATGTACATTCTTAACAAGTGGTTTGGCACAAATGCATGCGCGTGCGCTGAAAAGCGCAGCATGGGCGTGCTTAGCACGTGGTTTGTCAGAAATCCACGTGCACGCTCTGGCAAAAGCAGCATGTGCATGCTTAACTTGTGGTTTGGCAAAAAACAACGTGCGCGTCTACCAAAAGATGCTTGTGAATGCTTAACAAGTGGTTTGGCTCAAATGCTTGCGCGTGCGCTGAAAAACGCAGCATGGGCGTGCTTAGCATTTCGTTTGGCAGAAATCCACGTGCACGCTCTGATAAAAGCAGCATGTGCATGCTTAACTTGTGGTTTGCAGAAAACAACCTAACCTAACCTAACCTAACGTAACCTAACCTAACCTAACCAAACCTAAACTAACCTAACCTAACCTAACCCAACCTAACCTAACCTATCCTAACCCAACCTAACCTAACCTTACCTTACCTAAAGCAGCATGTGCATGCTTAACTTGTGATTTGGCAGAAAATAACGTGCGCGTCTACCAAAAGATGCATGTACATTCTTAACAAGTGGTTTGGCACAAATGCATCCGCGTCCGCTGAAAAGCGCAGCATGGGCGTGCTTGGCACATCGTTTGGCAGAAATCCATGTGCCCGCTCTGGCAAAAGCAGCATGTGCATGCTTAACTTCTGGTTTAGCAGAAAACAACGTGCGCGTCTACCAAGAGATGCATGTGCATGCTTAACAAGTGGTTTGCCTCAAATGCTTACGTGTGCGCTGAAAAACGCAGCATGGGCGTGCTTAGCGCGTCATTTGGCAGAAATCCACGTGCACGCTCTGACAAAAGCAGCATGTGCATGCTTAACTTGTGGTTGGGCAGAAAACAACCTAACCTAACCTAACCTTACCTAACCTAACGTAACCTACCCTAACGTAACCCAACCTAACCTAACCTAACCCAACCTAACCTAACCTAACCTAAAGCAGCATGTGCATGCTTACCTTGTGGTTTGGGAGAAAACAACGTTCGCGTCTATCAAAAGATGCATGTAAATTCTCAACAAGTGGTTTGGCACAAATGCATCCGCGTGCGCTGAAAAGCGCAGCATGGGCGTGCTTTGCACATCGTTTCCCAGAAACCACGAGCACGCCCTGGCAAAAGCAGCATGTGCATGATTAACTTCTGGTTTGGGAGAAAACAACCTGCGCGTCTACCAAAAGATGCATTTGCATGCTCAACAAGTGGTTTGAGGCAATTGCATGCGCGTGCGCTGAAAAGCGCAGCATGGGCATGCTTAGCACGTGGTTTGTCAGAAATCCACGTGCACGCTCTGGCAAAAGCAGCATGTGCATACCTAACTTGTGGTTTGGTAGAAAACAACGTGCGCATCTACCAAAAGATGCATGTGCATGCTTAACAAGAGGTTTGGCACAAATGCATCCGCGTGCGCTGAAAAGCGCAGCATGGGCATGCTGGCACATCGTTTGGCAGAAATCCACGTGCGCGCACTGGCAAAAGCAGCATGTGCATGCTTAACTTGTGGTTTGGCAGAAAACAACGATTGCGTCTACCGAAAGGTGTATGTGCATGCTTCTCAAGTGGTTTGGCCCAAATGCATGCACATGCGCTGCAAATCGCAGCATGGGCGTGCTTAGCACGTCGTTTGGCAGAAATCCACGTGCACGCTCTGGCAAAAGCAGCATGTGCATGCTTAACTTGTAGTTTGGCAGAAAATAACGTGCACGTATACCAAAAGATGCATGTGCATGCTTAACAAGTTGTTTGACACAAATGCATGCGCGTGCGCTGCAAAGCGCAGCATATGCGTGCTTGGCACGTCGTTTGGCAGAATTGCACTTGCGCGCTCTGGCAAAAGCAAGATGTGCATGCTTAACTTGTCGTTTGGCAGAAAACAACGTGCACGTCTACCCAAGGATACATGTGCATGCTTAACAAGTGGTTTGTCACAAATGCATCCGCATCCGCTGAAAAGCGCAGCATGGGCGTGCTTGGCACATCGTTTGGCAGAAATCCATGTGCGCGCTCTGGCAAAATTAGCATGTGCATGCTTAACTTCTGGTTTAGCAGAAAACAACGTGCGCGTCTACCAAAAGTTGCATGTGCACGCTTAACAAGTGGTTTGGCTCAAATGCTTACGTGTGCGCTGAAAAACGCAGCATGGGCGTGCTTAGCGCGTCATTTGGCAGAAATCCACGTGCACGCTCTGACAAAAGCAGCATGTGCATGCTTAACTTGTCGTTGGGCAGAAAACAACCTAACCTAACCTAACCTTACCTAACCTAACGTAACCTACCCTAACGTAACCCAACCTAACCTAACCTAACCTAACCATACCTAACCTAAGCTAACCTAACGCAGCATGTGCATGCTTACCTTGTGGTTTGGGAGAAAACAACGTTCGCGTCTATCAAAAGATGCATGTACATTCTCAACAAGTGGTTTGGCACAAATGCATCCGCGTGCGCTGAAAAGCGCAGCATGGGCGTGCTTTGCACATCGTTTCCCAGAAACCACGAGCACGCCCTGGCAAAAGCAGCATGTGCATGCTTAACTTATGGGTTGGCAGAAAACAACGTGTGCGTCTACCCGAAGATGCATGTGCATTCTTAACAAGTGGTTTGGCACAAATGTATGCGCGTGCGCTGAAAAGCGCAACATGGGCGTGCTCGACACGTCGTTTGGCAGAAATCCACGTGCGCGCTCTGGCAAAAGCAGCATGTGCATGATTAACTTCTGGTTTGGGAGAAAACAACGTGCGCGTCTACCAAAAGATGCATGTGCATGCTGAACAAGTGGTTTGAGGCAACTGCATGCGCGTGCGCTGAAAAGCGCAGCATGGGCGTGCTTAGCACGTGGTTTGTCAGAAATCCACGTGCACGCTCTGGCAAAAGCAGCATGTGCATACCTAACTTGTGGTTTGGCAGAAAACAACGTGCGCATCTACCAAAAGATGCATGTGCATGCTTAACAAAAGGTTTGGCGCAAATGCATGCGCGTGCGCTTTAAAGCGCAGCATGGGCGTGCTTAGCACGTCGTTTTGCAGAAATCCACGTGCGCGCTCTGGCAAAAGCACCATGTGCATGCTTAACTTGTGGTTTGGCAGAAAACAACCTAACCTAACCTAACCTAAACTAACGTAACCTAACCTAACCTCACCTAACCTAACGTAACGTAACCTAACCTAACCTAACCAAACATAACCTTACTTAACCTAACCCAACCTAACCTAACCTAACCTAACCCAACCTAACCTAACCTTACCTAACCTAAAGCAGCATGTGCATGCTTAACTTGTGGTTTGGCAGAAAACAACGTGCGCGTCTACCAAAAGATGCATGTACATTCTTAACAAGTGGTTTGGCACAAATGCATCCGTGTGCGCTCAAAAGCGCACTATGGGCGTGCTTGGCACGTAGTTTGGCAGAAATCCACGTGCGCGCTCTGGCAAAAGCAGCATGTGCATGCTGAACTTCTGGTTTGGGAGAAAACAACGTGCGCGTCTACCAAAAGATGCATGTGCATGCTCAACAAGTGGTTTGAGACATTTACATGCGCGTGCGCTGAAAAGCGCTGCATGGGCGTGCTTAGCACGTGGTTTGGCAGAAATCCACGTGCACGCCCTGGCAAAAGCAGCATGTGCATGCTTAACTTGTAGTTTCGCAAAAAACAACGTGCAGGTATACCCGAAGATACATCTGCATTATTAACAAGTGGTTTGGCACAAATGCATCCGCGTGCGCTGAAAAGCGCAGCATGAGCGTGCTTGGCACATTGTTTGGCAGAAATCCAAGTGCGCGCTCTGGCAAAAGCACCATGTGCATGCTTAACTTGTGGTTTGGCAGAAAACAACCTAACCTAACCTAACCTAAACTAACGTAACCTAACCTAACCTCACCTAACCTAACCTAACTTAACCTAACCTAACCTAACCTAACCCAACCTAACCTAACCTAACCCAACCCAACCCAACCTAACCTAACCTAACCTGACCTAAAGCAGCATGTGCATGCTTAACTTGTGGTTTGGCACAAAACTACGTGCGCGTCTACCATGAGATGCATGTGCATTCTTAACAAGTGGTTTGGCACAAATGCATCCGCGTGCGCTGAAAAGCGCAGCGTGGGCGTGCTTTGCACATCGTTTGACAGAAATCCACGTGCGCGCTCTGGCAAAAGCAGCATGCGCCGGCTTAACTTCTGCTTTGGGAGAAAACAACGTGCGCGTCTACCAAAAGATGCATGTGCATGCTAAACAAGTGGTTTGAGACAATTACATGCGCGTGCGCTGAAAAGCGCAGCATGGGCGTGCTTAGCACGTGGTTTGTCAGAAATGCACGTGCACGCTCTGGAAAAAGCAGCATGTGCATGCTTAACTTGTGGTTTGGCAGAAAACAACGTGCGCGTCTACCAAAAGATGCATGTGCATGCTTAACAAGAGGTTTGGCACAAATGCATGTGCGTGCGCTGTAAAGTGCAGCATGGGCGTTCTTAGCATGTCGTTGTGCAGAAATCCACGTGCACGCTCTGGCAAAAGCAACATGTGCGTGCTTAACTTGTGGTTTAGCAGAAAACAACGTTTGCGTCTCCCAAAAGGTGCATGTGTATGCTTAACAAGTGGTTTGGCCCAAATGCATCCGCGTGCGCTGAAAAGCGCAGCATGGGCGTGCTTTGCACATTGTTTCGCAGAAACCACGTGCACGCCCTGGCAAAGGCAGCATATGCATGCTTAACTTGTGGGTTGGCAGAAAACAACGTGTGCGCCTACCCGAGGATACATGTGCATGCTTAACAAGTGGTTTGGCACAAATGCATACGCGTGCGCTGTAAAGCGCAGCATGGGCGTGCTTAGCACGTCGTTTTGCAGAAATCCACGTGCACGCTCTGGCAAAAGCAACATGTGCATGCTTAACTTGTGGTTTGGCAGAAAACAACGTGCGCGTCTACCAAAAGATGCTTGTGCATGCTCAGCAAAAGTTTTGACACAAATGCATGCGCGTGCGCTGAAAAATGCAGCATGGGTGCTTAGCGCGTGGCTTGGCAGAAATCCACGTGCGCGCTCTGGCAAAAGCAGCATGTGCATGCTTAACATGTCGTTCGGTAGGAAACAACGTGCGCATCTACCCGAAGATGCATGTGCATTCTTAACAAGTGGTTTGGCACAAATGCATCCGCGTGCGCTGAAAAGCGCAGCATGGGCATGCTGGCACATCGTTTGGCAGAAATCCACGTGCGCGCACTGGCAAAAGCAGCATGTGCATGCTTAACTTGTGGTTTGGCAGAGAACAATGATTGCGTCTACCGAAAGGTGCATGTGCATGCTTCTCAAGTGGTTTGGCCCAAATGCATGCACATGCGCTGCAAATCGCAGCATGGGCGTGCTTAGCACGTCGTTTGGCAGAAATCCACGTGCACGCTCTGGCAAAAGCAGCATGTGCATGCTTAACTTGTAGTTTGGCAGAAAATAACGTGCACATATACCAAAAGATGCATGTGCATGCTTAACAAGTTGTTTGGCACAAATGCATGCGCGTGCGCTGCAAAGCGCAGCATATGCGTGCTTGGCACGTCGTTTGGCAGAATTGCACTTGCGCGCTCTGGCAAAAGCAGGATGTGCATGCTTAACTTGTCGTTTGGCAGAAAACAACGTGCGCGTCTACCCAATGATACATGTGCATGCTTAACAAGGGGTTTGTCACAAATGCATGCGCGTGCGCGGAAAAGCGTAGCATGGGCGTGCTTGGCACGTCATTTGGCAGAAATCGGCGTGCACGCTCGGGCAAAAGCAGCATGTGCATACTTAACTTCTGGTTTGGCAGAAAACAACGTGCGCGTCTACCCGAAGATGCATGTGCATTCTTAACAAGTGGTTTGGCACAAATGCATCCGCGTGCGCTGAAAAGAGCTGCATGGGCGTGCTAGGCACATCATTTGGCAGAAATCCACGTGCACGCTCTGACAAAAGCAGCATGTGCATGCACAACTTGTGCTTTGGCAGAAAACAACCTAACCTAACCTAACCTAACGTAACGTAACCTAACCTAACCTAACCAAACATAACCTAACTTAACCTAACCCAACCTAACCTAACCTAACCTAACCCAACCTAACCTAACCTTACCTAACCTAAAGCAGCATGTGCATGCTTAACTTGTGGTTTGGCAGAAAACAACGTGCGCGTCTACCAAAAGATGCATGTACATTCTTAACAAGTGGTTTGGCACAAATGCATCCGTGTGCGCTGAAAAGCGCACTATGGGCGTGCTTGGCACGTAGTTTGGCAGAAATCCACGTGCGCGCTCTGGCAAAAGCAGCATGTGCATGCTGAACTTCTGGTTTGGGAGAAAACAACGTGCGCGTCTACCAAAAGATGCATGTGCATGCTCAACAAGTGGTTTGAGACATTTACATGCGCGTGCGCTGAAAAGCGCAGCATGGGCGTGCTTAGCACGTGGTTTGGCAGAAATCCACGTGCACGCCCTGGCAAAAGCAGCATGTGCATGCTTAACTTGTAGTTTGGCAAAAAACAACGTGCAGGTATACCCGAAGATACACGTGCATTATTAACAAGTGGTTTCGCACAAATGCATCCGCGTGCGCTGAAAAGCGCAGCATGAGCGTGCTTGGCACATTGTTTGGCAGAAATCCAAGTGCGCGCTCTGGCAAAAGCACCATGTGCATGCTTAACTTGTGGTTTGGCAGAAAACAACCTAACCTAACCTAACCTAAACTAACGTAACCTAACCTAACCTAACCTAACCTCACCTAACCTAACCTAACTTAACCTAACCTAACCTAACCTAACCCAACCTAACCTAACCTAACCCAACCCAACCCAACCTAACCTAACCTAACCTGACCTAAAGCAGCATGTGCATGCTTAACTTGTGGTTTGGCACAAAACTACGTGCGCGTCTACCATGAGATGCATGTGCATTCTTAACAAGTGGTTTGGCACAAATGCATTTGCGTGCGCTGAAAAGCGCAGCGTGGGCGTGCTTTGCACATCGTTTGACAGAAATCCACATGCGCGCTCTGGCAAAAGCAGCATGGGCCGGCTTAACTTCTGCTTTGGGAGAAAACAACGTGCGCGTCTACCAAAAGATGCATGTACATGCTAAACAAGTGGTTTGAGACAATTACATGCGCGTGCGCTGAAAAGCGCAGCATGGGCGTGCTTAGCACGTGGTTTGTCAGAAATGCACGTGCACGCTCTGGAAAAAGCAGCATGTGCATGCTTAACTTGTGGTTTGGCAGAAAACAACGTGCGCGTCTACCAAAAGATGCATGTGCATGCTTAACAAGAGGTTTGGCACAAATGCATGCGCGTGCGCTGTAAAGTGCAGCATGGGCGTTCTTAGCACGTCGTTGTGCAGAAATCCACGTGCACGCTCTGGCAAAAGCAACGTGTGCATGCTTAACTTGTGGTTTAGCAGAAAACAACGTTTGCGTCTCCCAAAAGGTGCATGTGTATGCTTAACAAGTGGTTTGGCCCAAATGCATCCGCGTGCGGTGAAAAGCGCAGCATGGGCGTGCTTTGCACATTGTTTCGCAGAAACCACGTGCACGCCCTGGCAAAGGCAGCATATGCATGCTTAACTTGTGGGTTGGCAGAAAACAACGTGTGCGCCTACCCGAAGATACATGTGCATGCTTAACAAGTGGTTTGGCACAAATGCATACGCGTGCGCTGTAAAGCGCAGCATGGGCGTGCTTAGCACGTCGTTTTGCAGAAATCCACGTGCACGCTCTGGCAAAAGCAACATGTGCATGCTTAACTTGTGGTTTGGCAGAAAACAACGTGCGCGTCTACCAAAAGATGCATGTGCATGCTCAACAAGTGGTTTGAGACAAATGCATGCGAGTGGGCTGAAAAGCGCAGCATGGGCGTGCTTAGCACGTGGTTTGTCAGAAATCCACGTGCACGCTCTGGTAAAAGCAGCATGTGCATGCTTAACTTGTGGTTTGGCAGAAAACAACGTGCGCATCTACCAAAAGATGCATGTGCATGCTTAACAAAAGGTTTGGCACAAATGCATGCGCGTGCGCTTTAAAGCGCAGCATGGGCGTGCTTAGCACGTCGTTTTGCAGAAATCCACGTGCGCGCTCTGGCAAAAGCAGCATGTGCATGCTTAACTTGCTGTTTGGCAGAAAACAACGTTTGCGTCTACCAAAAGATGCTTGTGCATGCTCAGCAAACGTTTTGACACAAATGCATGCGCGTGCGCTGAAAAACGCAGCATGGGTGCTTAGCGCGTGATTTGGCAGAAATCCACGTGCGCGCTCTGGCAAAAGCAGCATGTGCATGCTTAACATGTCGTTCGGTAGGAAACAACGTGCGCATCTACCCGAAGATGCATGTGCATTCTTAACAAGTGGTTTGGCACAAATGCATCCGCGTGCGCTGAAAAGCGCAGCATGGGCATGCTGGCACATCGTTTGGCAGAAATCCACGTGCGCGCACTGGCAAAAGCAGCATGTGCATGCTTAACTTGTGGTTTGGCAGAAAACAACGATTGCGTCTACCGAAAGGTGCATGTGCATGCTTCTCAAGTGGTTTGGCCCAAATGCATGCACATGCGCTGCAAATCGCAGCATGGGCGTGCTTAGCACGTCGTTTGGCAGAAATCCACGTGCACGCTCTGGCAAAAGCAGCATGTGCATGCTTAACTTGTAGTTTGGCAGAAAATAACGTGCACGTATACCAAAAGATGCATGTGCATGCTTAACAAGTTGTTTGGCACAAATGCATGCGCGTGCGCTGCAAAGCGCAGCATATGCGTGCTTGGCACGTCGTTTGGCAGAATTGCACTTGCGCGCTCAGGCAAAAGCAGGATGTGCATGCTTAACTTGTCGTTTGGCAGAAAACAACGTGCGCGTCTACCCAATTATACATGTGCATGCTTAACAAGGGGTTTGTCACAAATGCATGCGCGTGCGCGGAAAAGCGTAGCATGGGCGTGCTTGGCACGTCATTTGGCAGAAATCGGCGTGCACGCTCGGGCAAAAGCAGCATGTGCATACTTAACTTCTGGTTTGGCAGAAAACAACGTGCGCGTCTACCCGAAGATGCATGTGCATTCTTAACAAGTGGTTTGGCACAAATGCATCCGCGTGCGCTGAAAATAGCTGCATGGGCGTGCTTGGCACATCGTTTGGCAGAAATCCACGTGCACGCTCTGACAAAAGCAGCATGTGCATGCACAACTTGTGCTTTGGCAGAAAACAACCTAACCTAACCTAACCTAACGTAACGTAACCTAACCTAACCTAACCAAACATAACCTAACTTAACCTAACCCAACCCAACCTAACCTAACCTAACCCAACCTAACCTAACCTTACCTAACCTAAAGCAGCATGTGCATGCTTAAATTGTGGTTTGGCAGAAAACAACGTGCGCGTCTACCAAAAGATGCATGTACATTCTTAACAAGTGGTTTGGCACAAATGCATCCGTGTGCGCTGAAAAGCGCACTATGGGCGTGCTTGGCACGTAGTTTGGCAGAAATCCACGTGCGCGCTCTGGCAAAAGCAGCATGTGCATGCTGAACTTCTGGTTTGGGAGAAAACGTGCGCGTCTACCAAAAGATGCATGTGCATGCTCAACAAGTGGTTTGAGACATTTACATGCGCGTGCGCTGAAAAGCGCAGCATGGGCGTGCTTAGCACGTGGTTTGGCAGAAATCCACGTGCACGCCCTGGCAAAAGCAGCATGTGCATGCTTAACTTGTAGTTTGGCAAAAAACAACGTGCAGGTATACCCGAAGATACATGTGCATTATTAACAAGTGGTTTCGCACAAATGCATCCGCGTGCGCTGAAAAGCGCAGCATGAGCGTGCTTGGCACATTGTTTGGCAGAAATCCAAGTGCGCGCTCTGGCAAAAGCACCATGTGCATGCTTAACTTGTGGTTTGGCAGAAAACAACCTAACCTAACCTAACCTAAACTAACGTAACCTAACCTAACCTGACCTAACCTCACCTAACCTAACCTAACTTAACCTAACCTAACCTAACCTAACCCAACCTAACCTAACCTAACCCAACCCAACCCAACCTAACCTAACCTAACCTGACCTAAAGCAGCATGTGCATGCTTAACTTGTGGTTTGGCACAAAACTACGTGCGCGTCTACCATGAGATGCATGTGCATTCTTAACAAGTGGTTTGGCACAAATGCATTTGCGTGCGCTGAAAAGCGCAGCGTGGGCGTGCTTTGCACAACGTTTGACAGAAATCCACATGCGCGCTCTGGCAAAAGCAGCATGGGCCGGCTTAACTTCTGCTTTGGGAGAAAACAACGTGCGCGTCTACCAAAAGATGCATGTACATGCTAAACAAGTGGTTTGAGACAATTACATGCGCGTGCGCTGAAAAGCGCAGCATGGGCGTGCTTAGCACGTGGTTTGTCAGAAATGCACGTGCACGCTCTGGAAAAAGCAGCATGTGCATGCTTAACTTGTGGTTTGGCAGAAAACAACGTGCGCGTCTACCAAAAGATGCATGTGCATGCTTAACAAGAGGTTTGGCACAAATGCATGCGCGTGCGCTGTAAAGTGCAGCATGGGCGTTCTTAGCACGTCGTTGTGCAGAAATCCACGTGCACGCTCTGGCAAAAGCAACGTGTGCATGCTTAACTTGTGGTTTAGCAGAAAACAACGTTTGCGTCTCCCAAAAGGTGCATGTGTATGCTTAACAAGTGGTTTGGCCCAAATGCATCCGCGTGCGGTGAAAAGCGCAGCATGGGCGTGCTTTGCACATTGTTTCGCAGAAACCACGTGCACGCCCTGGCAAAGGCAGCATATGCATGCTTAACTTGTGGGTTGGCAGAAAACAACGTGTGCGCCTACCCGAAGATACATGTGCATGCTTAACAAGTGGTTTGGCACAAATGCATACGCGTGCGCTGTAAAGCGCAGCATGGGCGTGCTTAGCACGTCGTTTTGCAGAAATCCACGTGCACGCTCTGGCAAAAGCAACATGTGCATGCTTAACTTGTGGTTTGGCAGAAAACAACGTGCGCGTCTACCAAAAGATGCATGTGCATGCTCAACAAGTGGTTTGAGACAAATGCATGCGAGTGGGCTGAAAAGCGCAGCATGGGCGTGCTTAGCACGTGGTTTGTCAGAAATCCACGTGCACGCTCTGGTAAAAGCAGCATGTGCATGCTTAACTTGTGGTTTGGCAGAAAACAACGTGCGCATCTACCAAAAGATGCATGTGCATGCTTAACAAAAGGTTTGGCACAAATGCATGCGCGTGCGCTTTAAAGCGCAGCATGGGCGTGCTTAGCACGTCGTTTTGCAGAAATCCACAAGCGCTCTGGCAAAAGCAGCATGTGCATGCTTAACTTGCTGTTTGGCAGAAAACAACGTTTGCGTCTACCAAAAGATGCTTGTGCATGCTCAGCAAAAGTTTTGACACAAATGCATGCGCGTGCGCTGAAAAACGCAGCATGGGTGCTTAGCGCGTGGTTTGGCAGAAATCCACGTGCGCGCTCTGGCAAAAGCAGCATGTGCATGCTTAACATGTCGTTCGGTAGGAAACAACGTGCGCATCTACCCGAAGATGCATGTGCATTCTTAACAAGTGGTTTGGCACAAATGCATCCGCGTGCGCTGAAAAGCGCAGCATGGGCATGCTGGCACATCGTTTGGCAGAAATCCACGTGCGCGCACTGGCAAAAGCAGCATGTGCATGCTTAACTTGTGGTTTGGCAGAAAACAACGATTGCGTCTACCGAAAGGTGCATGTGCATGCTTCTTAAGTGGTTTGGCCCAAATGCATGCACATGCGCTGCAAATCGCAGCATGGGCGTGCTTAGCACGTCGTTTGGCAGAAATCCACGTGCACGCTCTGGCAAAAGCAGCATGTGCATGCTTAACTTGTAGTTTGGCAGAAAATAACGTGCACGTATACCAAAAGATGCATGTGCATGCTTAACAAGTTGTTTGGCACAAATGCATGCGCGTGCGCTGCAAAGCGCAGCATATGCGTGCTTGGCACGTCGTTTGGCAGAATTGCACTTGCGCGCTCTGGCAAAAGCAGGATGTGCATGCTTAACTTGTCGTTTGGCAGAAAACAACGTGCGCGTCTACCCAATGATACATGTGCATGCTTAACAAGGGGTTTGTCACAAATGCATGCGCGTGCGCGGAAAAGCGTAGCATGGGCGTGCTTGGCACGTCATTTGGCAGAAATCGGCGTGCACGCTCGGGCAAAAGCAGCATGTGCATACTTAACTTCTGGTTTGGCAGAAAACAACGTGCGCGTCTACCCGAAGATGCATGTGCATTCTTAACAAGTGGTTTGGCACAAATGCATCCGCGTGCGCTGAAAAGAGCTGCATGGGCGTGCTTGGCACATCGTTTGGCAGAAATCCACGTGCACGCTCTGACAAAAGCAGCATGTGCATGCACAACTTGTGCTTTGGCAGAAAACAACCTAACCTAACCTAACCTAACGTAACGTAACCTAACCTAACCTAACCAAACATAACCTAACTTAACCTAACCCAACCCAACCTAACCTAACCTAACCCAACCTAACCTAACCTTACCTAACCTAAAGCAGCATGTGCATGCTTAACTTGTGGTTTGGCAGAAAACAACGTGCGCGTCTACCAAAAAATGCATGTACATTCTTAACAAGTGGTTTGGCACAAATGCATCCGTGTGCGCTGAAAAGCGCACTATGGGCGTGCTTGGCACGTAGTTTGGCAGAAATCCACGTGCGCGCTCTGGCAAAAGCAGCATGTGCATGCTGAACATCTGGTTTGGGAGAAAACAACGTGCGCGTCTACCAAAAGATGCATGTGCATGCTCAACAAGTGGTTTGAGACATTTACATGCGCGTGCGCTGAAAAGCGCAGCATGGGCGTGCTTAGCACGTGGTTTGGCAGAAATCCACGTGCACGCCCTGGCAAAAGCAGCATGTGCATGCTTAACTTGTAGTTTGGCAAAAAACAACGTGCAGGTATACCCGAAGATACATGTGCATTATTAACAAGTGGTTTGGCACAAATGCATCCGCGTGCGCTGAAAAGCGCAGCATGAGCGTGCTTGGCACATTGTTTGGCAGAAATCCAAGTGCGCGCTCTGGCAAAAGCACCATGTGCATGCTTAACTTGTGGTTTGGCAGAAAACAACCTAACCTAACCTAACCTAAACTAACGTAACCTAACCTAACCTAACCTAACCTCACCTAACCTAACCTAACTTAACCTAACCTAACCTAACCTAACCCAACCTAACCTAACCTAACCCAACCCAACCCAACCTAACCTAACCTAACCTGACCTAAAGCAGCATGTGCATGCTTAACTTGTGGTTTGGCAGAAAACAACGTGCGCGTCTACCAAAAGATGCATGTGCATGCTTAACAAGAGGTTTGGCACAAATGCATGCGCGTGCGCTGTAAAGTGCAGCATGGGCGTTCTTAGCACGTCGTTGTGCAGAAATCCACGTGCACGCTCTGGCAAAAGCAACATGTGCATGCTTAACTTGTGGTTTAGCAGAAAACAACGTTTGCGTCTCCCAAAAGGTGCATGTGTATGCTTAACAAGTGGTTTGGCCCAAATGCATCCGCGTGCGCTGAAAAGCGCAGCATGGGCGTGCTTTGCACATTGTTTCGCAGAAACCACGTGCACGCCCTGGCAAAGGCAGCATATGCATGCTTAACTTGTGGGTTGGCAGAAAACAACGTGTGCGCCTACCCGAAGATACATGTGCATGCTTAACAAGTGGTTTGGCACAAATGCATACGCGTGCGCTGTAAAGCGCAGCATGGGCGTGCTTAGCACGTCGTTTTGCAGAAATCCACGTGCACGCTCTGGCAAAAGCAACATGTGCATGCTTAACTTGTGGTTTGGCAGAAAACAACGTGCGCGTCTACCAAAAGATGCATGTGCATGCTCAACAAGTGGTTTGAGACAAATGCATGCGAGTGGGCTTAAAAGCGCAGCATGGGCGTGCTTAGCACGTGGTTTGTCAGAAATCCACGTGCACGCTCTGGCAAAAGCAGCATGTGCATGCTTAACTTGTGGTTTGGCAGAAAACAACGTGCGCATCTACCAAAAGATGCATGTGCATGCTTAACAAAAGGTTTGGCACAAATGCATGCGCGTGCGCTTTAAAGCGCAGCATGGGCGTGCTTAGCACGTCGTTTTGCAGAAATCCACGTGCGCGCTCTGGCAAAAGCAGCATGTGCATGCTTAACTTGCTGTTTGGCAGAAAACAACGTTTGCGTCTACCAAAAGATGCTTGTGCATGCTCAGCAAAAGTTTTGACACAAATGCATGCGCGTGCGCTGAAAAACGCAGCATGGGTGCTTAGCGCGTGGTTTGGCAGAAATCCACGTGCGCGCTCTGGCAAAAGCAGCATGTGCATGCTTAACATGTCGTTCGGTAGGAAACAACGTGCGCATCTACCCGAAGATGCATGTGCATTCTTAACAAGTGGTTTGGCACAAATGCATCCGCGTGCGCTGAAAAGCGCAGCATGGGCATGCTGGCACATCGTTTGGCAGAAATCCACGTGCGCGCACTGGCAAAAGCAGCATGTGCAAGCTTAACTTGTGGTTTGGCAGAAAACAACGATTGCGTCTACCGAAAGGTGCATGTGCATGCTTCTCAAGTGGTTTGGCCCAAATGCATGCACATGCGCTGCAAATCGCAGCATGGGCGTGCTTAGCACGTCGTTTGGCAGAAATCCACGTGCACGCTCTGGCAAAAGCAGCATGTGCATGCTTAACTTGTAGTTTGGCAGAAACTAACGTGCACGTATACCAAAAGATGCATGTGCATGCTTAACAAGTTGTTTGGCACAAATGCATGCGCGTGCGCTGCAAAGCGCAGCATATGCGTGCTTGGCACGTCGTTTGGCAGAATTGCACTTGCGCGCTCTGGCAAAAGCAGGATGTGCATGCTTAACTTGTCGTTTTGCAGAAAACAACGTGCGCGTCTACCCAATGATACATGTGCATGCTTAACAAGGGGTTTGTCACAAATGCATGCGCGTGCGCGGAAAAGCGTAGCATGGGCGTGCTTGGCACGTCATTTGGCAGAAATCGGCGTGCACGCTCGGGCAAAAGCAGCATGTGCATACTTAACTTCTGGTTTGGCAGAAAACAACGTGCGCGTCTACCCGAAGATGCATGTGCATTCTTAACAAGTGGTTTGGCACAAATGCATCCGCGTGCACTGAAAAGAGCTGCATGGGCGTGCTTGGCACATCGTTTGGCAGAAATCCACGTGCACGCTCTGACAAAAGCAGCATGTGCATGCACAACTTGTGCTTTGGCAGAAAACAACCTAACCTAACCTAACCTAACGTAACGTAACCTAACCTAACCTAACCAAACATAACCTAACTTAACCTAACCCAACCTAACCTAACCTAACCTAACCCAACCTAACCTAACCTTACCTAACCTAAAGCAGCATGTGCATGCTTAACTTGTGGTTTGGCAGAAAACAACGTGCGCGTCTACCAAAAGATGCATGTACATTCTTAACAAGTGGTTTGGCACAAATGCATCCGTGTGCGCTAAAAAGCGCACTATGGGCGTGCTTGGCACGTAGTTTGGCAGAAATCCACGTGCGCGCTCTGGCAAAAGCAGCATGTGCATGCTGAACTTCTGGTTTGGGAGAAAACAACGTGCGCGTCTACCAAAAGATGCATGTGCATGCTCAACAAGTGGTTTGAGACATTTACATGCGCGTGCGCTGAAAAGCGCAGCATGGGCGTGCTTAGCACGTGGTTTGGCAGAAATCCACGTGCACGCCCTGGCAAAAGCAGCATGTGCATGCTTAACTTGTAGTTTGGCAAAAAACAACGTGCAGGTATACCCGAAGATACATGTGCATTATTAACAAGTGGTTTGGCACAAATGCATCCGCGTGCGCTGAAAAGCGCAGCATGAGCGTGCTTGGCACATTGTTTGGCAGAAATCCAAGTGCGCGCTCTGGCAAAAGCACCATGTGCATGCTTAACTTGTGGTTTGGCAGAAAACAACCTAACCTAACCTAACCTAAACTAACGTAACCTAACCTAACCTAACCTAACCTCACCTAACCTAACCTAACTTAACCTAACCTAACCTAACCTAACCCAACCTAACCTAACCTAACCCAACCCAACCCAACCTAACCTAACCTAACCTGACCTAAAGCAGCATGTGCATGCTTAACTTGTGGTTTGGCACAAAACTACGTGCGCGTCTACCATGAGATGCATGTGCATTCTTAACAAGTGGTTTGGCACAAATGCATTTGCGTGCGCTGAAAAGCGCAGCGTGGGCGTGCTTTGCACATCGTTTGACAGAAATCCACATGCGCGCTCTGGCAAAAGCAGCATGGGCCGGCTTAACTTCTGCTTTGGGAGAAAACAACGTGCGCGTCTACCAAAAGATGCATGTGCATGCTAAACAAGTTGTTTGAGACAATTACATGCGCGTGCGCTGAAAAGCGCAGCATGGGCGTGCTTAGCACGTGGTTTGTCAGAAATGCACGTGCACGCTCTGGAAAAAGCAGCATGTGCATGCTTAACTTGTGGTTTGGCAGAAAACAACGTGCGCGTCTCCCAAAGATGCATGTGCATGCTTAACAAGAGGTTTGGCACAAATGCATGCGCGTGCGCTGTAAAGTGCAGCATGGGCGTTCTTAGCACGTCGTTGTGTAGAAATCCACGTGCACGCTCTGGCAAAAGCAACATGTGCATGCTTAACTTGTGGTTTAGCAGAAAACAACGTTTGCGTCTACCAAAAGGTGCATGTGTATGCTTCACAAGTGGTTTGGCCCAAATGCATCCGCGTGCGCTGAAAAGCGCAGCATGGGCGTGCTTTGCACATTGTTTCGCAGAAACCACGCGCACGCCCTGGCAAAGGCAGCATATGCATGCTTAACTTGTGGGTTGGCAGAAAACAACGTGTGCACCTACCCGAAGATACATGTGCATGCTTAACAAGTGGTTTGGCACAAATGCATACGCGTGCGCTGTAAAGCGCAGCATGGGCGTGCTTAGCACGTCGTTTTGCAGAAATCCGCGTGCACGCTCTGGCAAAAGCAACATGTGCATGCTTAACTTGTGGTTTGGCAGAAAACAACGTGCGCGTCTACCAAAAGATGCATGTGCATGCTCAACAAGTGGTTTGAGACAAATGCATGCGCGTGGGCTGAAAAGCGCAGCATGGGCGTGCTTAGCACGTGGTTTGTCCGAAATCCACGTGCACGCTCTGGCAAAAGCAACATGTGCATGCTTAACTTGTGGTTTGGCAGAAAACAACGTGCGCTTCTACCAAAAGATGCATGTGCATGCTCAGCAAGTGGTTTGAGATAAATGCATGCGCGTGGGCTGAAAAGCGCAGCATGGGCGTGCTTAGCACGTGGTTTGTCAGAAATCCACGTGCACGCTCTGGCAAAAGCACCATGTGCATGCTTAACTTGTGGTTTGGCAGAAAACAACCTAACCTAACCTAACGTAACCTAACCTAACCTAACCTAACGTACCCTAACCTTACCTACCTTAACCTAACCTAACCTAACCCAACCTAACCTAACCTAACCCAACCTAACCTAACCTAACCTAAAGCAGCATGTGCATGCTTAACTTGGGGTTTCGCACAAAACAACGTGCGCGTCTACCAATAGACGCATGTGCATTCTTAACAAGTGGTTTGGCACAAATGCATCCGCGTGCGCTGAAAAGCGAAGCATGGGCGTGTTTGGCACGTCATTTGGCAGAAATCCACGTGCACGCTCTTGCAAAAGCAGCATGTGCATGCTTAACTTGTGGTTCGGCAGAAAACCACGCGCGCGTCTACCCAAAGATACATGTGCATACTTAACAAGTGGTTTGGCACAAATGCATACGCGTGCGCTGTAAAGCGCAGCATGGGCGTGCTTAGCACGTCGTTTTGCAGAAATCCACGTGCACGCTCTGGCAAAAGCAACATGTGCATGCTTAACTTGTGGTTTGGCAGAAAACATCGTGCGCGTCTACCAAAAGATGCATGTGCATGCATAACAAGAGGTTTGGCACAAATGCATGCGCGTGCGCTGTAAAGTGCAGCATGGGCGTGCTTAGCACGTCGTTTTGCAGAAATCCACGTGCACGCTCTGGCTAAAGCATCATGTGGATGCTTAACTTGTGGTTTGGTAGAAAACAACGTGCGCATCAACCAAAAGATGCATGTGCATGCTCAAGAAGTGGTTTGGCACAAATGTATCCGCGTGCACTGAAAAGCGCAGCATGGGCGTGCTGGCACATCGTTTGGCAGAAATCCACGTGCGCACTCTGGCAAAAGCAGCATGTGCATGCTTAACTTGCTGTTTGGCAGAAAACAACGTTTGCGTCTACCAAAAGCTGCATGTGAATGCTTAACAAGTGGTTTGGCTCAAATGCATGCACGTGCGCTGCAAAGCGCCGCATGGGCGTGCTTAGCACGTGGTTTGTCAGAAATCCATGTGCACGCTCTGGCAAAAGCAGCATGTGCATGCTTAACTTGTGGTTTGGCAGAAAAACACGCGTGCGTCTACCCAAAGATACATGTGCATGCTTTCCAAGTGGTTTGGCACAAATGCATACGCGTGCGCTGTAAAGCGCAGCATGGCCGTGCTTAGCACGTCGTTTTGCAGAAATCCACGTGCACGCTCTCGCAAAAGCAACATGTGCATGCTTAACTTGTGGTTTGGCAGAAAACAACGTACGCGTCTACCAAAAGATGCATGTGCATGCTTAACAAGAGGTTTGGCACAAATGCATGCGCGTGCGCTGAAAAGCGCAGCATGGGCCTGCTGGCACATCGTTTGGCAGAATTCCACGTGCGCACTCTGGCAAAAGCAGCATGTGCATGCTTAACTTGCTGTTTGGCAGAAAACAACGTTTGCGTCTACCAAAAGGTGCATGTGAATGCTTAACAAGTGGTTTGGCCCAAATGCATGCACGTGCGCTGCAAAGCGCAGCATGGGCGTGCTTTGCACGTCGTTTGGCAGAAATAAACGTGCACGCTCTGGCAAAAGCTGCATGTGCATGCTTAACTTGTGGTTTTCCAGAAAACAACGTGCGCGTCTACCCAATGATACATGTGCATGCTTTACAAGTTGTTTGGCACAAATGCATGCGCGTGCGCTTAAAAGCGCATCATGGGGTGCTTGGCACGTCGTTTTGCAGAAATCCACGTGCGCGCTCTAACAAACGCAGCATGTGCATGCTTAACTTGTGGTTTGGCAAAAAACAACGTGCGCGTCTACCAAAAGATGCTTGTGCATGCTCAGCAAGTGTTTTGACACAAATGCATGCGCGTGCGCTGAAAAACGCAGCATGGCCGTGCTTAGCACGTGGTTTGGCAGAAATCCACGTGCACGCTCTGGCAAAAGCAATACGTGCATGCTTAACTTGTGGTTTGGCAGAAAACAACGTGCGCTTCTACCAAAAGATGCATGTGCATGCTCAGCAAGTGGTTTGAGATAAATGCATGCGCGTGGGCTGAAAAGCGCAGCATGGGCGTGCTTAGCACGTGGTTTGTCAGAAATCCACGTGCACGCTCTGGCAAAAGCACCATGTGCATGCTTAACTTGCGGTTTGGCAGAAAACAACCTCACCTAACCTAACGTAACCTAACCTAACCTAACCTAACGTACCCTAACCTAACCTACCTTAACCTAACCTAACCTAACCTCACCCAACCTAACCTAACCTAACCCAACCTAACCTAACCTAACCTAAAGCAGCATGTGCATGCTTAACTTGTGGTTTCGCACAAAACAACGTGCGCGTCTACCAATAGACGCATGTGCATTCTTAACAAGTGGTTTGGCACAAATGCATCCGCGTGCGCTGAAAAGCGCAGCATGGGCGTGTTTGGCACGTCATTTGGCAGAAATCCACGTGCACGCTCTTGCAAAAGCAGCATGTGCATGCTTAACTTGTGGTTCGGCAGAAAACCACGCGCGCGTCTACCCAAAGATACATGTGCATGCTTAACAAGTGGTTTGGCACAAATGCATACGCGTGCGCTGTAAAGCGCAGCATGGGCGTGCTTAGCACGTCGTTTTGCAGAAATCCACGTGCACGCTCTGGCAAAAGCAACATGTGCATGCTTAACTTGTGGTTTGGCAGAAAACAACGTGCGCGTCTACCAAAAGATGCATGTGCATGCATAACAAGAGGTTTGGCACAAATGCATGCGCGTGCGCTGTAAAGTGCAGCATGGGCGTGCTTAGCACGTGGTTTGTCAGAAATCCATGTGCACGCTCTGGCAAAAGCAGCATGTGCATGCTTAACTTGTGGTTTGGCAGAAAACAACGTGCGCGTCTACCAAAAGATGCATGTGCATGCTCAACAAGTGGTTTGAGACAAATGCATGCGCGTGGGCTGAAAAGCGCAGCATGGGCGCGCTTAGCACATGGTTTGTCAGAAATCCACGTGCACGCTCTGGCAAAAGCAGCATGTGCATGCTTAACTTGTGGTTTGGCAGAAAACAACGTACGCGTCTACCAAAAGATGCATGTGCATGCTTAACAAGAGGTTTGGCACAAATGCATGCGCGTGCGCTGAAAAGCGCAGCATGGACGTGCTGGCACATCGTTTGGCAGAAATCCACGTGCGCAATCTGGCAAAAGCAGCATGTGCATGCTTAACTTGCTGTTTGGCAGAAAACAACGTTTGCGTCTACCAAAAGGTGCATGTGAATGCTTAACAAGTGGTTTGGCCCAAATGCATGCACGTGCGCTGCAAAGCGCAGCATGGCCGTGCTTGGCACGTCGTTTGGGAGAAATAAACGTGCACGCTCTGGCAAAAGCTGCATGTGCATGTTTAACTTGTGGTTTGGCAGAAAACAACGTACGCGTCTACCAAAAGATGCATGTGCATGCTTTACAAGTTGTTTGGCACAAATGCATGCGCGTGCGCTGAAAAGCGCATCATGGGGGTGCTTGGCACGTCGTTTTGCAGAAATCCACTTGCGCGCTCTTGCAAAAGCAGCATGTGCATGCTTAACTTGTGGTTTGGCAAAAAACAACGTGCGCGTCTACCAAAAGATGCTTGTGCATGCTCAGCAAGTGTTTTGACACAAATGCATGCGCATGCGCTGAAAAACGCAGCATGGCTGTGCTTAGCACGTGGTTTGGCAGAAATCCACCTGCACGCTCTGGCAAAAGCAGCATGTCCATGCTTAGCGTGTAGTTTGGCAAAAAACAACGTGCAGGTATACCCGAAGATGCATATGCATTCTTAACAAGTGGTTTGGCACAAATGCATCCGCGTGCGCTGAAAAGCGCAGCATTGGCGTACTTGGCACGTCGTTTTCCAGAAATCCACGTGCACGCTCTCGCAAAAGCATGCTTAACTTGTGGTTTGGCAGAAAACAACGTGCGCGTCTACTAAAATATGCATGTGCATGCTGAACTAGTGGTTTGGCACAAATGCATGCGCGTGCGCTGTAAAGCGCAGCTTGGGCGTGCTTAGCACGTCGTTTTGAAGAAATCCACGTGCACGCTCTGGCAAAAGCAGCATGTGCATGCTTAACTTGTGGTTTGGCAGAAAACAACGTGCGCGTCTACGAAGAGATGCATGTACATTCTTAACAAGTGGTTTGGCACAAATGCATCCGCGTGCGCTGAAAAGCGCAGCAGGGGCGCGCTTGGCACATCGTTTGGCAGAAATGCATGTGCGCGCACTGGCAAAAGCAGCATGTGCATGCTTAACTTGTGGTTCGGTAGAAAACAACCTAGCCTAACCTATCCTAACCTAACCTACCCTAACGTAATCTAACCTAACCTAACGTAACCTATCCTAACCTAACCTAACCTAACCCAACCTAACGTAACCCAACCTAACCTAACCTAACCTAACCTAACTTAACCCAACCTAACCTAACCCAACATAACCTAACCTAACCTAACCTAACCCAACCTAACCTAACCTAACCTAAAGCAGCATGTGCATGCTTAACTTGTGGTTTGGCAGAAAACAACGTGCGCGTCGACCAAAAGATGCATGTACATTCTTAACAAGTGGTTTGGCACAAATGCATGCGCGTGCGCTAAAAAGTGCAGCATGGGCGTGCTTGGCACGTCGTTTGGCAGAAATCCACGTGCGCGCTTGGGCAAAAGCAGCATGTGCATGCTTAACTTCTGGTTTGGGAGAAAACAACATGCGCGTCTACCAAAGGATGCATGTGCGTGCTTAACAAGAGGTTTGGCACAAATGCATGCGCGTGCGCTGTAAAGCGCAGCATGGGCGTGCTGAGCACGTCGTTTTGTAGAAATCCACGTGCACGCTCTGGCAAAAGCAGCATGTGCATGCTTAACTTGTGGTTCGGTAGAAAAACACGTGCTCGTCTACCCGAAGATGCATCTGCATTCTGAACAAGTGGTTTGGCACAAATGCATCCGCGTGCGCTGAAAAGCGCAGCATGGGCTGCTTGGCACATCGTTTGGCAGAAATCCATGTGCGCGCTCTGGCAAAAGCAGCATGTGCATGCTTAACTTGTTGTTTAGCAGAAGACAACGTGCGCGTCTACCAAAAGATGCATGTGCATGCTTAAAAAGTGGTGTTGCTCAAATGCTTGCGCGTGCGCTGAAAAACGCAGCATGGGCGTGCTTACCACGTCGTTTGGCAGAAATGCACGTGCACGCTCTGACAAAAGCAGCATGTGCATGCTTAACTTGTGGTTCGGCGGAAAACAACCTAACCTAACCTTACCTAACCTAACCTAACCTCACCTAACGTAACCTAACCTAACGTAACCCAACCTAACCTAACCAAACCTAACCCAACCTAACCTAATCTAACCTAAAGCAGCATGTGCATGCTTAACTTGTGGTTTGGCAGAAAACAACGTGCGCTTCTACCAAAAGATGCATGTACATTCTTAACAAGTGGTTTGGCACAAATGCATCCGCGTGCACTGAAAAGCGCAGCATGGGCGTGCTTGGCACATCGTTTGGCAGAAATCCATGTGCGCGCACTGGCAAAAGCAGCATGTGCATGCTTAACTTGTGGTTCGGTAGAAAACAACGTGCGCGTCTACCCGAAGATGCATGTGCATTCTAAACAAGTGGTTTGGCACAAATGCATCCGCGTGCGCTGAAAAGCGCAACATGTGCGTGCTTGGCACATCGTTTGGCAGAAATCCATGTGCGCGCTCTGGCAAAATCAGCATGTGCATGCTTTACTTGTGGTTTAGCAGAAACCAACGTGCGCGTCTACCAAGAGATGCATGTGCATGCTTAACAAGTGGTTTTGCTCAATTACTTGCGCGTGCGCTGAAAAACGCAGCATGGGCGTGCTTAGCACGTCGTTTGGCAGAAATCCACGTGCACGCTCTGACAAAAGCAGCATGTGCATGCTTAACTTGTGGTTCGGCAGAAACCAACCTTACCTAACCGAACCTAACCTAACGTAACCTAACCTAACGTAACCTAACCCAACCTAATCTAACCTAACCTAACCTAACCCAACCTAACCTAACCCAACCTAACCTAACCCAACCCAACCTAACCTAACCTAACCTAATAGCAGCATGTGCAGGCTTAGCTTCTGGTTTGGGAGAAAACAACATGCGCGTCTAACAAAGGATGCATGTGCATGCTTAACAAGAGGTTTGGCACAAATGCATGCGCGTGCGCTGTAAAGCGCAACATGGGCGTGCTTAGCACGTCCTTTTGCAGAAATCCACGTGCACGCTCTGGCAAAAGCAGCATGTGCATGCTTACCTTGTGGTTTGGCAGAAAACAACGTGCGCGTCTACTAAAAGATGCATGTGCATGGTGAACAAGTGGTTTGGCACAAATGCATGCGCTTGCGCTATAAAGCGCAGCATGGGCGTGCTTAGCACGTCGTTTTGCAGAAATCCACGTGCACGCTCTGGCAAAAGCAGCATGTGCATGCTTAACTTGTGGTTCGGTAGAAAACAACGTGTGCGTCTACCCGAAGATGCATGTGCATTCTTAACAACCGGTTTGGCACAAATGCACCCGCGTGCGCTTAAAAGCGCAGCATGGGCGTGCTGGCATATCGTTTGGTAGAAATCCACGTGCGCGCTCTGGCAAAAGCAGCATATGCATGCTTAACTTCTGGTTTGGCAGAAAACAACATGAGCGTCTACCAAAGGATGCATGTGCGTGCTTAACAAGAGGTTTGGCACAAATGCATGCGCGTGCGCTGCAAATCGCAGCATGGGCGTGCTTGGCACGTCGTTTTGCAGAAATCCACGTGCGCGCTCTGGCAAAAGCAGCACGTGCATGCTTAACTTGTGGTTTGGTAAAAAACAACGTGCGCATCTACCAAAAGATGCTTGTGCATGCTCAGCATGTGTTTTGACACAAATGCATGCACGTGCGCTGAAAAACGCAGCATGGGCGTGCTTAGCATGTGGTTTGGCAGAAATCCACGTGCACGCTCTGGCAATAGCAGCATGTGCATGCTTAACTTGTATTTTGGCAGAAAACAACGTGCACGTATACCAAAAGATGCATGTGCATGCTTAACAAGTGGTTTCAGGCAATTGCATGCGCGTGCGCTGAAAAGCGCAGCATGGGCGTGCTTAGCACGTGGTTTGTCAGAAATCCACGTGTGCGCTCTGGCAAAAGCAGCATGTGCATGCTTAATTTCTGGTTTGGGAGAAAACAACATGCGCGTCTACCAAAGGACGCATGTGCATGCTTAACAAGAGGTTTGGCACAAATGCATGCGCGTGCGCTGTAAAGCGCGACATGTTCGTGCTTAGCACGTCGTTTTCCAGAAATCCACGTGCACGCTTTGGCAAAAGCAGCATGTGCATGCTTACCTTGTGGTTTAGCAGAAAACAACGTGCGCGTCTACTAAAAGATGCATGTGCATGCTGAACAAGTGCTTTGGCACAAATGCGTGCGCGTGCGCTGTAAAGTGCAGCGTGGGCGTGCTTAGCACGTCGTTTTGCAGAAATCCACGTGCACGCTCTGGCAAAAGCAGCATGTGCATGCTTAACTTGTGGTTCGGTAGAAATCAACATGCGCGTGTACCAAAGGATGCATGTGCATGCTTAACAAGAGGTTTAGCACAAATGCATGCGCGTGCGCTGAAAAACGCGGCATGGGCGTGCTTGGCACATCGTTTGGCAGAAATCCATGTGCGCGCACTGGCAAAAGCAGCATGTGCATGCTTAACTTGTGGTTCGGTAGAAAACAACATGCGCGTGTACCAAAGGATGCATGTGCATGCTTAACAAGAGGTTTTGCACAAATGCCTTCACGTGCGCTGTAAAGCGCAGCATGGGCGTGCTTAGCACGTCGTTTTGCAGAAATCCACGTGCACGCTCTCGCAAAAGCAGCATGTGCATGCTTAACTTGTAGTTTGGCAGAAAACAACCTAAGCTAACTCAGCCTAACCTAATCTAACCTAACGTAACCTAACATAACCTAACGTAACCTAACCTAACGTAACCTAACCCAACCCAACCTAACCTAACCTAACCTAACCTAACCCAACCTAACCTTACCTAACCCAACCTAACCTAACCTAACCTAACCCTACCTAACCTAACCTAACTTAACCTAAAGCAGCATATGCATGCTTAACTTGTCGTTTGGCAGAAAACAACGTGCACATCTACCAAAAGATGCATGTACATTCTTAACAAGTGGTTTGGCACAAATGCCTCCGCGTGCGCTGAAAAACGCAGCATGGGCGTGCTTGGCACATCGTTTGGCAGAAATCCATGTGCGCGCTCTGGCAAAAGCAGCATGTGCATGCTTAACTTGTAGTTTGGCAGAAAACGACGTGCACGTATACCAAAAGATGCATGTGCATGCTTAACAAGTGGTTTCAGACAATTGCATGCGCGTGCGACGAAAAGCGCAGCATGGGCGCGCTTAGCACGTGGTTTGTCAGAAATCCACGTGCACGCTCTGGCAAAAGCAGCATGTGCATGCTTAACTTGTGGTTTGGCAGAAAACAACGTGCGCGTCTACCCGAAGATGCATGTGCATTCTTAACAAGCGGTTTGGCACAAATGCATCCGCGTGCGCTTAAAAGCGCAGCATGGGCGTGCTGGCACATCGTTTGGCAGAAATCCATGTGCGCGCTCTGGCAAAAGCAGCATGTGCATGCTTAACTTGTTGTTTAGCAGAAGACAACGTGCGCGTCTACCAAAAGATGCATGTGCATGCTTAAAAAGTGGTGTTGCTCAAATGCTTGCGCATGTGCTGAAAAACGCAGCATGGGCGTGCTTAGCACGTCGTTTGGCAGAAATGCACGTGCACGCTCTGACAAAAGCAGCATGTGCATGCTTAACTTGTGGTTTGGCAGAAAACAACCTAACCTAACCTTACCTAACCTAACCTAACCTCACCTAACGTAACCTAACCTAACCTAACGCAACCTAACCTAACCTAACCTAACCCAACCTAACCTAACCTAACCTAAAGCAGCATGTGCATGCTTAACTTGTGGTTTGGCAGAAAACAACGTGCGCGTCTACCAAAAGATGCATGTACATTCTTAACAAGTGGTTTGGCACAAATGCATCCGCGTGCGCTGAAAAGCGCAGCATGGGCGTGCTTGGCACATCGTTTGGCAGAAATCCATGTGCGCGCTCTGGCAAAACCAGCATGTGCATGCTTAACTTGTGGTTCGGTAGAAAACAACGTGCGCGTCTACCCGAAGATGCATGTGCATTCTAAACAAGTGGTTTGGCACAAATGCATCCGCGTGCGCTGAAAAGCGCAGCATGGGCGTGCTTGGCACATCGTTTGGCAGAAATCCATGTGCGCGCTCTGGCAAAATCAGCATGTGCATGCTTTACTTGTGGTTTAGCAGAAACCAACGTGCGCGTCTACCAAGAGGTGCATGTGCATGCTTAACAAGTGGTTTTGCTCAATTACTTGCGCGTGCGCTGAAAAACGCAGCATGGGCGTGCTTAGCACGTCGTTTGGCAGAAATCCACGTGCACGCTCTGACAAAAGCAGCATGTGCATGCTTAACTTGTGGTTTGGCAGAAACCAACCTTACCTAACCGAACCTAACCTAACGTAACCTAACCTAACCTAACCAAACCCAACCTAATCTAACCTAACCTAATAGCAGCATGTGCATGCTTAGCTTCTGGTTTGGGAGAAAACAACATGCGCGTCTAACAAAGGATGCATGTGCATGCTTAACAAGAGGTTTGGCACAAATGCATGCGCGTGCGCTGTAAAGCGCAACATGGGCGTGCTCAGCACGTCCTTTTGCAGAAATCCACGTGCACGCTCTGGCAAAAGCAGCATGTGCATGCTTAACTTGTGGTTCGGTAGAAAACAACGTGTGCGTCTACCCGAAGATGCATGTGCATTCTTAACAACCGGTTTGGCACAAATGCACCCGCGTGCGCTTAAAAGCGCAGCATGGGCGTGCTGGCACATCGTTTGGTAGAAATCCACGTGCGCGCTCTGGCAAAAGCAGCATATGCATGCTTAACTTCTGGTTTGGCAGAAAACAACATGAGCGTCTACCAAAGGATGCATGTGCGTGCTTAACAAGAGGTTTGGCACAAATGCATGCGCGTGCGCTGCAAATCGCAGCATGGGCGTGCTTGGCACGTCGTTTTGCAGAAATCCACGTGCGCGCTCTGGCAAAAGCAGCACGTGCATGCTTAACTTGTGGTTTGGTAAAAAACAACGTGCGCATCTACCAAAAGATGCTTGTGCATGCTCAGCATGTGTTTTGACACAAATGCATGCACGTGCGCTGAAAAACGCAGCATGGGCGTGCTTAGCATGTGGTTTGGCAGAAATCCACGTGCACGCTCTGGCAATAGCAGCATGTGCATGCTTAACTTGTATTTTGGCAGAAAACAACGTGCACGTATACCAAAAGATGCATGTGCATGCTTAACAAGTGGTTTCAGGCAATTGCATGCGCGTGCGCTGAAAAGCGCAGCATGGGCGTGCTTAGCACGTGGTTTGTCAGAAATCCACGTGTGCGCTCTGGCAAAAGCAGCATGTGCATGCTTAATTTCTGGTTTGGGAGAAAACAACATGCGCGTCTACCAAAGGACGCATGTGCATGCTTAACAAGAGGTTTGGCACAAATGCATGCGCGTGCGCTGTAAAGCGCGACATGTTCGTGCTTAGCACGTCGTTTTCCAGAAATCCACGTGCACGCTTTGGCAAAAGCAGCATGTGCATGCTTACCTTGTGGTTTAGCAGAAAACAACGTGCGCGTCTACTAAAAGATGCATGTGCATGCTGAACAAGTGCTTTGGCACAAATGCGTGCGCGTGCGCTGTAAAGTGCAGCATGGGCGTGCTTAGCACGTCGTTTTGCAGAAATCCACGTGCACGCTCTGGCAAAAGCAGCATGTGCATGCTTAACTTGTGGTTCGGTAGAAATCAACATGCGCGTGTACCAAAGGATGCATGTGCATGCTTAACAAGAGGTTTAGCACAAATGCATGCGCGTGCGCTGAAAAACGCGGCATGGGCGTGCTTGGAGCATCGTTTGGCAGAAATCCATGTGCGCGCACTGGCAAAAGCAGCATGTGCATGCTTAACTTGTGGTTCGGTAGAAAACAACATGCGCGTGTACCAAAGGATGCATGTGCATGCTTAACAAGAGGTTTTGCACAAATGCCTTCACGTGCGCTGTAAAGCGCAGCATGGGCGTGCTTAGCACGTCGTTTTGCAGAAATCCACGTGCACGCTCTCGCAAAAGCAGCATGTGCATGCTTAACTTGTAGTTTGGCAGAAAACAACCTAAGCTAACTCAGCCTAACCTAATCTAACCTAACGTAACCTAACATAACCTAACGTAACCTAACCTAACGTAACCTAACCCAACCCAACCTAACCTAACCTAACCTAACCTAACCCAACCTAACCTTACCTAACCCAACCTAACCTAACCTAACCTAACCCTACCTAACCTAACCTAACTTAACCTAAAGCAGCATATGCATGCTTAACTTGTCGTTTGGCAGAAAACAACGTGCACATCTACCAAAAGATGCATGTACATTCTTAACAAGTGGTTTGGCACAAATGCCTCCGCGTGCGCTGAAAAACGCAGCATGGGCGTGCTTGGCACATCGTTTGGCAGAAATCCATGTGCGCGCTCTGGCAAAAGCAGCATGTGCATGCTTAACTTGTAGTTTGGCAGAAAACGACGTGCACGTATACCAAAAGATGCATGTGCATGCTTAACAAGTGGTTTCAGACAATTGCATGCGCGTGCGACGAAAAGCGCAGCATGGGCGCGCTTAGCACGTGGTTTGTCAGAAATCCACGTGCACGCTCTGGCAAAAGCAGCATGTGCATGCTTAACTTGTGGTTTGGCAGAAAACAACGTGCGCGTCTACCCGAAGATGCATGTGCATTCTTAACAAGCGGTTTGGCACAAATGCATCCGCGTGCGCTTAAAAGCGCAGCATGGGCGTGCTGGCACATCGTTTGGCAGAAATCCATGTGCGCGCTCTGGCAAAAGCAGCATGTGCATGCTTAACTTGTTGTTTAGCACAAGACAACGTGCGCGTCTACCAAAAGATGCATGTGCATGCCTAAAAAGTGGTGTTGCTCAAATGCTTGCGCATGTGCTGAAAAACGCAGCATGGGCGTGCTTAGCACATCGTTTGGCAGAAATGCATGTGCGCGCACTGGCAAAAGCAGCATGTGCATGCTTAACTTGTGGTTCGGTAGAAAACAACCTAGCCTAACCTATCCTAACCTAACCTACCCTAACGTAATCTAACCTAACCTAACGTAACCTATCCTAACCTAACCTAACCTAACCCAACCTAACGTAACCCAACCTAACCTAACCTAACCTAACCTAACTTAACCCAACCTAACCTAACCCAACATAACCTAACCTAACCTAACCTAACCCAACCTAACCTAACCTAACCTAAAGCAGCATGTGCATGCTTAACTTGTGGTTTGGCAGAAAACAACGTGCGCGTCGACCAAAAGATGCATGTACATTCTTAACAAGTGGTTTGGCACAAATGCATGCGCGTGCGCTAAAAAGTGCAGCATGGGCGTGCTTGGCACGTCGTTTGGCAGAAATCCACGTGCGCGCTCTGGCAAAAGCAGCATGTGCATGCTTAACTTGTAGTTTGGCAGAAAACGACGTGCACGTATACCAAAAGATGCATGTGCATGCTTAACAAGTGGTTTCAGACAATTGCATGCGCGTGCGACGAAAAGCGCAGCATGGGCGCGCTTAGCACGTGGTTTGTCAGAAATCCACGTGCACGCTCTGGCAAAAGCAGCATGTGCATGCTTAACTTGTGGTTTGGCAGAAAACAACGTGCGCGTCTACCCGAAGATGCATGTGCATTCTTAACAAGCGGTTTGGCACAAATGCATGCGCGTGCGCTGCAAATCGCAGCATGGGCGTGCTTGGCACGTCGTTTTGCAGAAATCCACGTGCGCGCTCTGGCAAAAGCAGCACGTGCATGCTTAACTTGTGGTTTGGTAAAAAACAACGTGCGCATCTACCAAAAGATGCTTGTGCATGCTCAGCATGTGTTTTGACACAAATGCATGCACGTGCGCTGAAAAACGCAGCATGGGCGTGCTTAGCATGTGGTTTGGCAGAAATCCACGTGCACGCTCTGGCAATAGCAGCATGTGCATGCTTAACTTGTATTTTGGCAGAAAACAACGTGCACGTATACCAAAAGATGCATGTGCATGCTTAACAAGTGGTTTCAGGCAATTGCATGCGCGTGCGCTGAAAAGCGCAGCATGGGCGTGCTTAGCACGTGGTTTGTCAGAAATCCACGTGTGCGCTCTGGCAAAAGCAGCATGTGCATGCTTAATTTCTGGTTTGGGAGAAAACAACATGCGCGTCTACCAAAGGACGCATGTGCATGCTTAACAAGAGGTTTGGCACAAATGCATGCGCGTGCGCTGTAAAGCGCGACATGTTCGTGCTTAGCACGTCGTTTTCCAGAAATCCACGTGCACGCTTTGGCAAAAGCAGCATGTGCATGCTTACCTTGTGGTTTAGCAGAAAACAACGTGCGCGTCTACTAAAAGATGCATGTGCATGCTGAACAAGTGCTTTGGCACAAATGCGTGCGCGTGCGCTGTAAAGTGCGGCATGGGCGTGCTTAGCACGTCGTTTTGCAGAAATCCACGTGCACGCTCTGGCAAAAGCAGCATGTGCATGCTTAACTTGTGGTTCGGTAGAAATCAACATGCGCGTGTACCAAAGGATGCATGTGCATGCTTAACAAGAGGTTTAGCACAAATGCATGCGCGTGCGCTGAAAAACGCGGCATGGGCGTGCTTGGCACATCGTTTGGCAGAAATCCATGTGCGCGCACTGGCAAAAGCAGCATGTGCATGCTTAACTTGTGGTTCGGTAGAAAACAACATGCGCGTGTACCAAAGGATGCATGTGCATGCTTAACAAGAGGTTTTGCACAAATGCCTTCACGTGCGCTGTAAAGCGCAGCATGGGCGTGCTTAGCACGTCGTTTTGCAGAAATCCACGTGCACGCTCTCGCAAAAGCAGCATGTGCATGCTTAACTTGTAGTTTGGCAGAAAACAACCTAAGCTAACTCAGCCTAACCTAATCTAACCTAACGTAACCTAACATAACCTAACGTAACCTAACCTAACGTAACCTAACCCAACCCAACCTAACCTAACCTAACCTAACCTAACCCAACCTAACCTTACCTAACCCAACCTAACCTAACCTAACCTAACCCTACCTAACCTAACCTAACTTAACCTAAAGCAGCATATGCATGCTTAACTTGTCGTTTGGCAGAAAACAACGTGCACATCTACCAAAAGATGCATGTACATTCTTAACAAGTGGTTTGGCACAAATGCCTCCGCGTGCGCTGAAAAACGCAGCATGGGCGTGCTTGGCACATCGTTTGGCAGAAATCCATGTGCGCGCTCTGGCAAAAGCAGCATGTCCATGCTTAACTTGTAGTTTGGCAGAAAACGACGTGCACGTATACCAAAAGATGCATGTGCATGCTTAACAAGTGGTTTCAGACAATTGCATGCGCGTGCCACGAAAAGCGCAGCATGGGCGCGCTTAGCACGTGGTTTGTCAGAAATCCACGTGCACGCTCTGGCAAAAGCAGCATGTGCATGCTTAACTTGTGGTTTGGCAGAAAACAACGTGCGCGTCTACCCGAAGATGCATGTGCATTCTTAACAAGCGGTTTGGCACAAATGCATCCGCGTGCGCTTAAAAGCGCAGCATGGGCGTGCTGGCACATCGTTTGGCAGAAATCCATGTGCGCGCTCTGGCAAAAGCAGCATGTGCATGCTTAACTTGTTGTTTAGCACAAGACAACGTGCGCGTCTACCAAAAGATGCATGTGCATGCCTAAAAAGTGGTGTTGCTCAAATGCTTGCGCATGTGCTGAAAAACGCAGCATGGGCGTGCTTAGCACATCGTTTGGCAGAAATGCATGTGCGCGCACTGGCAAAAGCAGCATGTGCATGCTTAACTTGTGGTTCGGTAGAAAACAACCTAGCCTAACCTATCCTAACCTAACCTACCCTAACGTAATCTAACCTAACCTAACGTAACCTATCCTAACCTAACCTAACCTAACCCAACCTAACGTAACCCAACCTAACCTAACCTAACCTAACCTAACTTAACCCAACCTAACCTAACCCAACATAACCTAACCTAACCTAACCTAACCCAACCTAACCTAACCTAACCTAAAGCAGCATGTGCATGCTTAACTTGTGGTTTGGCAGAAAACAACGTGCGCGTCGACCAAAAGATGCATGTACATTCTTAACAAGTGGTTTGGCACAAATGCATGCGCGTGCGCTAAAAAGTGCAGCATGGGCGTGCTTGGCACGTCGTTTGGCAGAAATCCACGTGCGCGCTCGGGCAAAAGCAGCATGTGCATGCTTAACTTCTGGTTTGGGAGAAAACAACATGCGCGTCTACCAAAGGATGCATGTGCGTGCTTAACAAGAGGTTTGGCACAAATGCATGCGCGTGCGCTGTAAAGCGCAGCATGGGCGTGCTGAGCACGTCGTTTTGTAGAAATCCACGTGCACGCTCTGGCAAAAGCAGCATGTGCATGCTTAACTTGTGGTTCGGTAGAAAACTACGTGCTCGTCTACCCGAAGATGCATCTGCATTCTGAACAAGTGGTTTGGCACAAATGCATCCGCGTGCGCTGAAAAGCGCAGCATGGGCTGCTTGGCACATCGTTTGGCAGAAATCCATGTGCGCGCTCTGGCAAAAGCAGCATGTGCATGCTTAACTTGTTGTTTAGCAGAAGACAACGTGCGCGTCTACCAAAAGATGCATGTGCATGCTTAAAAAGTGGTGTTGCTCAAATGCTTGCGCGTGCGCTGAAAAACCCAGCATGGGCGTGCTTACCACGTCGTTTGGCAGAAATGCACGTGCACGCTCTGACAAAAGCAGCATGTGCATGCTTAACTTGTGGTTCGGCAGAAAACAACCTAACCTAACCTTACCTAACCTAACCTAACCTCACCTAACGTAACCTAACCTAACGTAACCCAACCTAACCTAACCTAACCTAACCTAACCTAACCTAACCTAACCTAAAGCAGCATGTGCATGCTTAACTTGTGGTTTGGCAGAAAACAACGTGCGCGTCTACCAAAAGATGCATGTACATTCTTAACAAGTGGTTTGGCACAAATGCATCCGCCTGCGCTGAAAAGCGCAGCATGGGCGTGCTTGGCACATCGTTTGGCAGAAATCCATGTGCGCGCACTGGCAAAAGCAGCATGTGCATGCTTAACTTGTGGTTCGGTAGAAAACAACGTGCGCGTCTACCCGAAGATGCATGTGCATTCTAAACAAGTGGTTCGGCACAAATGCATCCGCGTGCGCTGAAAAGCGCAACATGGGCATGCTTGGCACATCGTTTGGCAGAAATCCATGTGCGCGCTCTGGCAAAATCAGCATGTGCATGCTTTACTTGTGGTTTAGCCGAAACCAACGTGCGCGTCTACCAAGAGATGCATGTGCATGCTTAACAAGTGGTTTTGCTCAATTACTTGCGCGTGCGCTGAAAAACGCAGCATGGGCGTGCTTAGCACGTCGTTTGGCAGAAATCCACGTGCACGCTCTGACAAAAGCAGCATGTGCATGCTTAACTTGTGGTTTGGCAGAAACCAACCTTACCTAACCGAACCTAACCTAACGTAACCTAACCTAACGTAACCTAACCCAACCTAATCTAACCCAACCTAACCTAACCCAACCTAACCTAACCCAACCCAACCTAACCTAACCTAACCTAATAGCAGCATGTGCAGGCTTAGCTTCTGGTTTGGGAGAAAACAACATGCGCGTCTAACAAAGGATGCATGTGCATGCTTAACAAGAGGTTTGGCACAAATGCATGCGCGTGCGCTGTAAAGCGCAACATGGGCGTGCTTAGCACGTCGTTTTGCAGAAATCCACGTGCACGCTCTGGCAAAAGCAGCATGTGCATGCTTACCTTGTGGTTTGGCAGAAAACAACGTGCGCGTCTACTAAAAGATGCATGTGCATGGTGAACAAGTGGTTTGGCACAAATGCATGCGCTTGCGCTATAAAGCGCAGCATGGGCGTGCTTAGCACGTCGTTTTGCAGAAATCCACGTGCACGCTCTGGCAAAAGCAGCATGTGCATGCTTAACTTGTGGTTCGGTAGAAAACAACGTGTGCGTCTACCCGAAGATGCATGTGCATTCTTAACAACCGGTTTGGCACAAATGCACCCGCGTGCGCTTAAAAGCGCAGCATGGGCGTGCTGGCACATCGTTTGGTAGAAATCCACGTGCGCGCTCTGGCAAAAGCAGCATATGCATGCATAACTTCTGGTTTGGCAGAAAATAACATGAGCGTCTACCAAAGGATGCATGTGCGTGCTTAACAAGAGGATTGGCACAAATGCATGCGCGTGCGCTGCAAATCGCAGCATGGGCGTGCTTGGCACGTCGTTTTGCAGAAATCCACGTGCGCGCTCTGGCAAAAGCAGCATGTGCATGCTTAACTTGTGGTTTGGTAAAAAAAAAACGTGCGCATCTACCAAAAGATGCTTGTGCATGCTCAGCATGTGTTTTGACACAAATGCATGCACGTGCGCTGAAAAACGCAGCATGGGCGTGCTTAGCATGTGGTTTGGCAGAAATCCACGTGCACGCTCTGGCAAAAGCAGCATGTGCATGCTTAACTTGTATTTTGGCAGAAAACAACGTGCACGTATACCAAAAGATGCATGTGCATGCTTAACAAGTGGTTTCAGGCAATTGCATGCGCGTGCGCTGAAAAGCGCAGCATGGGCGTGCTTAGCACGTGGTTTGTCAGAAATCCACGTGTGCGCTCTGGCAAAAGCAGCATGTGCATGCTTAATTTCTGGTTTGGGAGAAAACAACATGCGCGTCTACCAAAGGACGCATGTGCGTGCTTAACAAGAGGATTGGCACAAATGCATGCGCGTGCGCTGTAAAGCGTGACATGTTCGTGCTTAGCACGTCGTTTTCCAGAAATCCACGTGCACGCTTTGGCAAAAGCAGCATGTGCATGCTTACCTTGTGGTTTAGCAGAAAACAACGTGCGTGTCTACTAAAAGATGCATGTGCATGCTGAACAAGTGCTTTGGCACAAATGCGTGCGCGTGCGCTGTAAAGTGCAGCATGGGCGTGCTTAGCACGTCGTTTTGCAGAAATCCACGTGCACGCTCTGGCAAAAGCAGCATGTGCATGCTTAACTTGTGGTTCGGTAGAAATCAACATGCGCGTGTACCAAAGGATGCATGTGCATGCTTAACAAGAGGTTTGGCACAAATGCATGCGCGTGCGCTGAAAAAGGCGGCATGGGCGTGCTTGGCACATCGTTTGGCAGAAATCCATGTGCGCGCACTGGCAAAAGCAGCATGTGCATGCTTAACTTGTGGTTCGGTAGAAAACAACATGCGCGTGTACCAAAGGATGCATGTGCATGCTTAACAAGAGGATTTGCACAAATGCCTTCACGTGCGCTGTAAAGCGCAGCATGGGCGTGCTTAGCACGTCGTTTTGCAGAAATCCACGTGCACGCTCTCGCAAAAGCAGCATGTGCATGCTTAACTTGTAGTTTGGCAGAAAACAACCTAAGCTAACTCAGCCTAACCTAATCTAACCTAACGTAACCTAACATAACCTAACGTAACCTAACCTAACGTAACCTAACCCAACCCAACCTAACCTAACCTAACCTAACCTAACCTAACCCAACCTAACCTAACCTTACCTAACCCAACCTAACCTAACCTAACCTAACCCTACCTAACCTAACCTAACTTAACCTAAAGCAGCATATGCATGCTTAACTTGTCGTTTGGCAGAAAACAACGTGCACATCTACCAAAAGATGCATGTACATTCTTAACAAGTGGTTTGGCACAAATGCCTCCGCGTGCGCTGAAAAACGCAGCATGGGCTAGCTTGGCACATCGTTTGGCAGAAATCCATGTGCGCGCTCTGGCAAAAGCAACATGTGCATGCTTAATTTGTAGTTTGGCAGAAAACGACGTGCACGTATACCAAAAGATGCATGTGCATGCTTAACAAGTGGTTTCAGACAATTGCATGCGCGTGCGACGAAAAGCGCAGCATGGGCGCGCTTAGCACGTGGTTTGTCAGAAATCCACGTGCACGCTCTGGCAAAAGCAGCATGTGCATGCTTAACTTGTGGTTTGGCAGAAAACAACGTGCGCGTCTACCCGAAGATGCATGTGCATTCTTAACAAGCGGTTTGGCACAAATGCATCCGCGTGCGCTTAAAAGCGCAGCATGGGCGTGCTGGCACATCGTTTGGTAGAAATCCACGTGCGCGCTCTGGCAAAAGCAGCATATGCATGCTTAAATTGTGGTTTGGCAGAAAACAACGTGCGCGTTTACTAAAAGATGCATGTGTATGCTGAACAAGTGGTTTGGCACAAATGCATGCGCGTGCGCTGTAAAGCGCAGCATGGGCGTGCTGAGCACGTCGTTTTGTAGAAATCCACGTGCACGCTCTGGCAAAAGCAGCATGTGCATGCTTAACTTGTGGTTCGGTAGAAAACAACGTGCTCGTCTACCCGAAGATGCATCTGCATTCTGAACAAGTGGTTTGGCACAAATGCATCCGCGTGCGCTGAAAAGCACAGCATGGGCTGCTTGGCACATCGTTTGGCAGAAATCCATGTGCGCGCTCTGGCAAAAGCAGCATGTGCATGCTTAACTTGTTGTTTAGCAGAAGACAACGTGCGCGTCTACCAAAAGATGCATGTGCATGCTTAAAAAGTGGTGTTGCTCAAATGCTTGCGCGCGTGCTGAAAAACGCAGCATGGGCGTGCTTAGCACGTCGTTTGGCAGAAATGCACGTGCACGCTCTGACAAAAGCAGCATGTGCATGCTTAACTTGTGGTTTGGCAGAAAACAACCTAACCTAACCTTACCTAACCTAACCTAACCTCACCTAACGTAACCTAACCTAACGCAACCTAACCTAACCTAACCTAACCCAACCTAACCTAACCTAACCTAAAGCAGCATGTGCATGCTTAACTTGTGGTTTGGCAGAAAACAACGTGCGCGTCTACCAAAAGATGCATGTACATTCTTAACAAGTGGTTTGGCACAAATGCATCCGCGTGCGCTGAAAAGCGCAGCATGGGCGTGCTTGGCACATCGTTTGGTAGAAATCCATGTGCGCGCTCTGGCAAAAGCAGCATGTGCATGCTTAACTTGTGGTTCGGTAGAAAACAACATGCGCGTCTACCCGAAGATGCATGTGCATTCTAAACAAGTGGTTTGGCACAAATGCATCCGCGTGCGCTGAAATGCGCAGCATGGGCGTGCTTGGCACATCGTTTGGCAGAAATCCATGTGCGCGCTCTGGCAAAATCAGCATGTGCATGCTTTACTTGTGGTTTAGCAGAAACCAACGTGCGCGTCTACCAAGAGATGCATGTGCATGCTTAACAAGTGGTTTTGCTCAATTACTTGCGCGTGCGCTGAAAAACGCAGCATGGGGGTGCTTAGCACGTCGTTTGGCAGAAATCCACGTGCACGCTCTGACAAAAGCAGCATGTGCATGCTTAACTTGTGGTTTGGCAGAAACCAACCTTACCTAACCGAACCTAACCTAACGTAACCTAACCTAACCTAGCCAAACCCAACCTAATCTAACCTAACCTAATAGCAGCATGTGCATGCTTAGCTTCTGGTTTGGGAGAAAACAACATGCGCGTCTAACAAAGGATGCATGTGCATGCTTAACAAGAGGTTTGGCACAAATGCATGCGCGTGCGCTGTAAAGCGCAACATGGGCGTGCTTAGCACGTCGTTTTGCAGAAATCCACGTGCACGCTCTGGCAAAAGCAGCATGTGCATGCTTACCTTGTGGTTTGGCAGAAAACAACGTGCGCGTCTACTAAAAGATGCATGTGCATGGTGAACAAGTGGTTTGGCACAAATGCATGCGCTTGCGCTATAAAGCGCAGCATGGGCGTGCTTAGCACGTCGTTTTGCAGAAATCCACGTGCACGCTCTGGCAAAAGCAGCATGTGCATGCTTAACTTGTGGTTCGGTAGAAAACAACGTGCGCGTCTACCCGAAGATGCATGTGCATTCTTAACAACCGGTTTGGCACAAATGCATCCGCGTGCGCTTAAAAGCGCAGCATGGGCGTGCTGGCACATCGTTTGGTAGAAATCCACGTGCGCGCTCTGGCAAAAGCAGCATATGCATGCTTAACTTCTGGTTTGGCAGAAAACAACATGAGCGTCTACCAAAGGATGCATGTGCGTGCTTAACAAGAGGTTTGGCACAAATGCATGCGCGTGCGCTGCAAATCGCAGCATGGGCATGCTTGGCACGTCGTTTTGCAGAAATCCACGTGCGCGCTCTGGCAAAAGCAGCATGTGCATGCTTAACTTGTGGTTTGGTAAAAAACAACGTGCGCATCTACCAAAAGATGCTTGTGCATGCTCAGCATGTGTTTTGACACAAATGCATGCACGTGCACTGAAAAACGCAGCATGGGCGTGCTTAGCACGTCGTTTTGCAGAAATCCACGTGCACGCTCTGGCAAAAGCAGCATGCGCATGCTTAACTTGTGGTTCGGTAGAAATCAACATGCGTGTGTACCAAAGGATGCATGTGCATGCTTAACAAGAGGTTTGGCACAAATGCATGCGCGTGCGCTGAAAAACGCGGCATGGGCGTGCTTGGCACATCGTTTGGCAGAAATCCATGTGCGCGCACTGGCAAAAGCAGCATGTGCATGCTTAACTTGTGGTTCGGTAGAAAACAACATGCGCGTGTACCAAAGGATGCATGTGCATGCTTAACAAGAGGTTTTGCACAAATGCCTTCGCGTGCGCTGTAAAGCGCAGCATGGGCGTGCTTAGCACGTTGTTTTGCAGAAATCCACGTGCACGCTCTCACAAAAGCAGCATGTGCATGCTTAACTTGTAGTTTGGCAAAAAACAACCTAAGCTAACTCAGCCTAACCTAATCTAACCTAACGTAACCTAACCTAACCTAACGTAACCTAACCTAACCTCACCTAACCCAACCCAACCTAACCTAACCTAACCTAACCCAACCTAACCTAACCTTACCTAACCCAACCTAACCTAACCTAACCTAACCCTACCTAACCTAACCTAACTTAACCTAAAGCAGCATATGCATGCTTAACTTGTCGTTTGGCAGAAAACAACGTGCACATCTACCAAAAGATGCATGTACATTCTTAATAAGTGGTTTGGCACAAATGCCTCCGCGTGCGCTGAAAAACACTGCATGGGCGTGCTTGGCACATCGTTTGGCAGAAATCCATGTGCGCGCTCTGGCAAAAGCAGCATGTGCATGCTGAACTTATGGTTCGGCAGAAAACAACCTAACCTAACCTTACCTAACCTAACCTAACCTCACCTAACGCAACCTAACCTAACGTAACCCAACCTAACCTAACCTAACCTAACCCAACCTAACCTAACCTAACCTAAAGCAGCATGTACATGCTTAACTTGTGGTTTGGCAGAAAACAACGTGCGCGTCTACCAAAAGATGCATGTACATTCTTAACAAGTGGTTTGGCACAAATGGATCCGCGTGCGCTGAAAAGCGCAGCATGGGCATGCTTGGCACATCGTTTGGCAGAAATCCATATGCGCGCACTGGCAAAAGCAGCATGTGCATGCTTAACTTGTGGTTCGGTAGAAAACAACGTGCGCGTCTACCCGAAGATGCATGTGCATTCTAAACAAGTGGTTTGGCACAAATGCATCCGCGTGCGCTGAAAAGCGCAACATGGGCGTGCTTGGCACATCGTTTGGCAGAAATCCATGTGCGCGCTCTGGCAAAATCAGCATGTGCATGCTTTACTTGTGGTTAAGCAGAAACCAACGTGCGCGTCTACCAAGAGATGCATGTGCATGCTTAACAAGTGGTTTTGCTCAATTACTTGCGCGTGCGCTGAAAAACGCAGCATGGGCGTGCTTAGCACGTCGTTTGGCAGAAATCCACGTGCACGCTCTGACAAAAGCAGCATGTGCATGCTTAACTTGTGGTTTGGCAGAAACCAACCTTACCTAACCGAACCTAACCTAACGTAACCTAACCTAACGTAACCTAACCCAACCTAATCTAACCCAACCTAACCTAACCCAACCTAACCTAACCCAACCCAACCTAACCTAACCTAACCTAATAGCAGCATGTGCAGGCTTAGCTTCTGGTTTGGGAGAAAACAACATGCGCGTCTAACAAAGGATGCATGTGCATGCTTAACAAGAGGTTTGGCACAAATGCATGCGCGTGCGCTGTAAAGCGCAACATGGGCGTGCTTTGCACGTCGTTTTGCAGAAATCCACGTGCACGCTCTGGCAAAAGCAGCATGTGCATGCTTACCTTGTGGTTTGGCAGAAAACAACGTGCGCGTCTACTAAAAGATGCATGTGCATGGTGAACAAGTGGTTTGGCACAAATGCATGCGCTTGCGCTATAAAGCGCAGCATGGGCGTGCTTAGCACGTCGTTTTGCAGAAATCCACGTGCACGCTCTGGCAAAAGCAGCATGTGCATGCTTAACTTGTGGTTCGGTAGAAAACAACGTGTGCGTCTACCCGAAGATGCATGTGCATTCTTAACAACCGGTTTGGCACAAATGCACCCGCGTGCGCTTAAAAGCGCAGCATGGGCGTGCTGGCACATCGTTTGGTAGAAATCCACGTGCGCGCTCTGGCAAAAGCAGCATATGCATGCTTAACTTCTGGTTTGGCAGAAAACAACATGAGCGTCTACCAAAGGATGCATGTGCGTGCTTAACAAGAGGTTTGGCACAAATGCATGCGCGTGCGCTGCAAATCGCAGCATGGGCGTGCTTGGCACGTCGTTTTGCAGAAATCCACGTGCGCGCTCTGGCAAAAGCAGCATGTGCATGCTTAACTTGTGGTTTGGTAAAAAAAAACGTGCGCATCTACCAAAAGATGCTTGTGCATGCTCAGCATGTGTTTTGACACAAATGCATGCACGTGCGCTGAAAAACGCAGCATGGGCGTGCTTAGCATGTGGTTTGGCAGAAATCCACGTGCACGCTCTGGCAAAAGCAGCATGTGCATGCTTAACTTGTATTTTGGCAGAAAACAACGTGCACGTATACCAAAAGATGCATGTGCATGCTTAACAAGTGGTTTCAGGCAATTGCATGCGCGTGCGCTGAAAAGCGCAGCATGGGCGTGCTTAGCACGTGGTTTGTCAGAAATCCACGTGTGCGCTCTGGCAAAAGCAGCATGTGCATGCTTAATTTCTGGTTTGGGAGAAAACCACATGCGCGTCTACCAAAGGACGCATGTGCATGCTTAACAAGAGGTTTGGCACAAATGCATGCGCGTGCGCTGTAAAGCGTGACATGTTCGTGCTTAGCACGTCGTTTTCCAGAAATCCACGTGCACGCTTTGGCAAAAGCAGCATGTGCATGCTTACCTTGTGGTTTGGCAGAAAACAACGTGCGCGTCTACTAAAAGATGCATGTGCATGGTGAACAAGTGGTTTGGCACAAATGCATGCGCTTGCGCTATAAAGCGCAGCATGGGCGTGCTTAGCACGTCGTTTTGCAGAAATCCACGTGCACGCTCTGGCAAAAGCAGCATGTGCATGCTTAACTTGTGGTTCGGTAGAAAACAACGTGCGCGTCTACCCGAAGATGCATGTGCATTCTTAACAACCGGTTTGGCACAAATGCATCCGCGTGCGCTTAAAAGCGCAGCATGGGCGTGCTGGCACATCGTTTGGTAGAAATCCACGTGCGCGCTCTCGCAAAAGCAGCATATGCATGCTTAACTTCTGGTTTGGCAGAAAACAACATGAGCGTCTACCAAAGGATGCATGTGCGTGCTTAACAAGAGGTTTGGCACAAATGCATGCGCGTGCGCTGCAAATCGCAGCATGGGCGTGCTTGGCACGTCGTTTTGCAGAAATCCACGTGCACGCTCTCGCAAAAGCATGCTTAACTTGTGGTTTGGCAGAAAACAACGTGCGCGTCTACTAAAATATGCATGTGCATGCTGAACTAGTGGTTTGGCACAAATGCATGCGCGTGCGCTGTAAAGCGCAGCTTGGGCGTGCTTAGCACGTCGTTTTGAAGAAATCCACGTGCACGCTCTGGCAAAAGCAGCATGTGCATCCTTAACTTGTGGTTTGGCAGAAAACAACGTGCGCGTCTACGAAGAGATGCATGTACATTCTTAACAAGTGGTTTGGCACAAATGCATCCGCGTGCGCTGAAAAGCGCAGCAGGGGCGCGCTTGGCACATCGTTTGGCAGAAATGCATGTGCGCGCACTGGCAAAAGCAGCATGTGCATGCTTAACTTGTGGTTCGGTAGAAAACAACCTAGCCTAACCTATCCTAACCTAACCTACCCTAACGTAATCTAACCTAACCTAACGTAACCTATCCTAACCTAACCTAACCTAACCCAACCTAACGTAACCCAACCTAACCTAACCTAACCTAACCTAACTTAACCCAACCTAACCTAACCCAACATAACCTAACCTAACCTAACCTAACCCAACCTAACCTAACCTAACCTAAAGCAGCATGTGCATGCTTAACTTGTGGTTTGGCAGAAAACAACGTGCGCGTCGACCAAAAGATGCATGTACATTCTTAACAAGTGGTTTGGCACAAATGCATGCGCGTGCGCTAAAAAGTGCAGCATGGGCGTGCTTGGCACGTCGTTTGGCAGAAATCCACGTGCGCGCTCGGGCAAAAGCAGCATGTGCATGCTTAACTTCTGGTTTGGGAGAAAACAACATGCGCGTCTACCAAAGGATGCATGTGCGTGCTTAACAAGAGGTTTGGCACAAATGCATGCGCGTGCGCTGTAAAGCGCAGCATGGGCGTGCTGAGCACGTCGTTTTGTAGAAATCCACGTGCACGCTCTGGCAAAAGCAGCATGTGCATGCTTAACTTGTGGTTCAGTAGAAAACTACGTGCTCGTCTACCCGAAGATGCATCTGCATTCTGAACAAGTGGTTTGGCACAAATGCATCCGCGTGCGCTGAAAAGCGCAGCATGGGCTGCTTGGCACATCGTTTGGCAGAAATCCATGTGCGCGCTCTGGCAAAAGCAGCATGTGCATGCTTAACTTGTTGTTTAGCAGAAGACAACGTGCGCGTCTACCAAAAGATGCATGTGCATGCTTAAAAAGTGGTGTTGCTCAAATGCTTGCGCGTGCGCTGAAAAACCCAGCATGGGCGTGCTTACCACGTCGTTTGGCAGAAATGCACGTGCACGCTCTGACAAAAGCAGCATGTGCATGCTTAACTTGTGGTTCGGCAGAAAACAACCTAACCTAACCTTACCTAACCTAACCTAACCTCACCTAACGTAACCTAACCTAACGTAACCCAACCTAACCTAACCTAACCTAACCTAACCTAACCTAACCTAACCTAAAGCAGCATGTGCATGCTTAACTTGTGGTTTGGCAGAAAACAACGTGCGCGTCTACCAAAAGATGCATGTACATTCTTAACAAGTGGTTTGGCACAAATGCATCCGCCTGCGCTGAAAAGCGCAGCATGGGCGTGCTTGGCACATCGTTTGGCAGAAATCCATGTGCGCGCACTGGCAAAAGCAGCATGTGCATGCTTAACTTGTGGTTCGGTAGAAAACAACGTGCGCGTCTACCCGAAGATGCATGTGCATTCTAAACAAGTGGTTCGGCACAAATGCATCCGCGTGCGCTGAAAAGCGCAACATGGGCGTGCTTGGCACATCGTTTGGCAGAAATCCATGTGCGCGCTCTGGCAAAATCAGCATGTGCATGCTTTACTTGTGGTTTAGCAGAAACCAACGTGCGCGTCTACCAAGAGATGCATGTGCATGCTTAACAAGTGGTTTTGCTCAATTACTTGCGCGTGCGCTGAAAAACGCAGCATGGGCGTGCTTAGCACGTCGTTTGGCAGAAATCCACGTGCACGCTCTGACAAAAGCAGCATGTGCATGCTTAACTTGTGGTTTGGCAGAAACCAACCTTACCTAACCGAACCTAACCTAACGTAACCTAACCTAACGTAACCTAACCCAACCTAATCTAACCCAACCTAACCTAACCCAACCTAACCTAACCCAACCCAACCTAACCTAACCTAACCTAATAGCAGCATGTGCAGGCTTAGCTTCTGGTTTGGGAGAAAACAACATGCGCGTCTAACAAAGGATGCATGTGCATGCTTAACAAGAGGTTTGGCACAAATGCATGCGCGTGCGCTGTAAAGCGCAACATGGGCGTGCTTAGCACGTCGTTTTGCAGAAATCCACGTGCACGCTCTGGCAAAAGCAGCATGTGCATGCTTACCTTGTGGTTTGGCAGAAAACAACGTGCGCGTCTACTAAAAGATGCATGTGCATGGTGAACAAGTGGTTTGGCACAAATGCATGCGCTTGCGCTATAAAGCGCAGCATGGGCGTGCTTAGCACGTCGTTTTGCAGAAATCCACGTGCACGCTCTGGCAAAAGCAGCATGTGCATGCTTAACTTGTGGTTCGGTAGAAAACAACGTGTGCGTCTACCCGAAGATGCATGTGCATTCTTAACAACCGGTTTGGCACAAATGCACCCGCGTGCGCTTAAAAGCGCAGCATGGGCGTGCTGGCACATCGTTTGGTAGAAATCCACGTGCGCGCTCTGGCAAAAGCAGCATATGCATGCATAACTTCTGGTTTGGCAGAAAACAACATGAGCGTCTACCAAAGGATGCATGTGCGTGCTTAACAAGAGGATTGGCACAAATGCATGCGCGTGCGCTGCAAATCGCAGCATGGGCGTGCTTGGCACGTCGTTTTGCAGAAATCCACGTGCGCGCTCTGGCAAAAGCAGCATGTGCATGCTTAACTTGTGGTTTGGTAAAAAAAAAACGTGCGCATCTACCAAAAGATGCTTGTGCATGCTCAGCATGTGTTTTGACACAAATGCATGCACGTGCGCTGAAAAACGCAGCATGGGCGTGCTTAGCATGTGGTTTGGCAGAAATCCACGTGCACGCTCTGGCAAAAGCAGCATGTGCATGCTTAACTTGTATTTTGGCAGAAAACAACGTGCACGTATACCAAAAGATGCATGTGCATGCTTAACAAGTGGTTTCAGGCAATTGCATGCGCGTGCGCTGAAAAGCGCAGCATGGGCGTGCTTAGCACGTGGTTTGTCAGAAATCCACGTGTGCGCTCTGGCAAAAGCAGCATGTGCATGCTTAATTTCTGGTTTGGGAGAAAACAACATGCGCGTCTACCAAAGGACGCATGTGCGTGCTTAACAAGAGTATTGGCACAAATGCATGCGCGTGCGCTGTAAAGCGTGACATGTTCGTGCTTAGCACGTCGTTTTCCAGAAATCCACGTGCACGCTTTGGCAAAAGCAGCATGTGCATGCTTACCTTGTGGTTTAGCAGAAAACAACGTGCGTGTCTACTAAAAGATGCATGTGCATGCTGAACAAGTGCTTTGGCACAAATGCGTGCGCGTGCGCTGTAAAGTGCAGCATGGGCGTGCTTAGCACGTCGTTTTGCAGAAATCCACGTGCACGCTCTGGCAAAAGCAGCATGTGCATGCTTAACTTGTGGTTCGGTAGAAATCAACATGCGCGTGTACCAAAGGATGCATGTGCATGCTTAACAAGAGGTTTGGCACAAATGCATGCGCGTGCGCTGAAAAAGGCGGCATGGGCGTGCTTGGCACATCGTTTGGCAGAAATCCACGTGCGCGCACTGGCAAAAGCAGCATGTGCATGCTTAACTTGTGGTTCGGTAGAAAACAACATGCGCGTGTACCAAAGGATGCATGTGCATGCTTAACAAGAGGATTTGCACAAATTCCTTCACGTGCGCTGTAAAGCGCAGCATGGGCGTGCTTAGCACGTCGTTTTGCAGAAATCCACGTGCACGCTCTCGCAAAAGCAGCATGTGCATGCTTAACTTGTAGTTTGGCAGAAAACAACCTAAGCTAACTCAGCCTAACCTAATCTAACCTAACGTAACCTAACATAACCTAACGTAACCTAACCTAACGTAACCTAACCCAACCCAACCTAACCTAACCTAACCTAACCTAACCTAACCCAACCTAACCTAACCTTACCTAACCCAACCTAACCTAACCTAACCTAACCCTACCTAACCTAACCTAACTTAACCTAAAGCAGCATATGCATGCTTAACTTGTCGTTTGGCAGAAAACAACGTGCACATCTACCAAAAGATGCATGTACATTCTTAACAAGTGGTTTGGCACAAATGCCTCCGCGTGCGCTGAAAAACGCAGCATGGGCTAGCTTGGCACATCGTTTGGCAGAAATCCATGTGCGCGCTCTGGCAAAAGCAGCATGTGCATGCTTAATTTGTAGTTTGGCAGAAAACGACGTGCACGTATACCAAAAGATGCATGTGCATGCTTAACAAGTGGTTTCAGACAATTGCATGCGCGTGCGACGAAAAGCGCAGCATGGGCGCGCTTAGCACGTGGTTTGTCAGAAATCCACGTGCACGCTCTGGCAAAAGCAGCATGTGCATGCTTAACTTGTGGTTTGGCAGAAAACAACGTGCGCGTCTACCCGAAGATGCATGTGCATTCCTAACAAGCGGTTTGGCACAAATGCATCCGCGTGCGCTTAAAAGCGCAGCATGGGCGTGCTGGCACATCGTTTGGTAGAAATCCACGTGCGCGCTCTGGCAAAAGCAGCATATGCATGCTTAAATTGTGGTTTGGCAGAAAACAACGTGCGCGTTTACTAAAAGATGCATGTGTATGCTGAACAAGTGGTTTGGCACAAATGCATGCGCGTGCGCTGTAAAGCGCAGCATGGGCGTGCTGAGCACGTCGTTTTGTAGAAATCCACGTGCACGCTCTGGCAAAAGCAGCATGTGCATGCTTAACTTGTGGTTCGGTAGAAAACAACGTGCTCGTCTACCCGAAGATGCATCTGCATTCTGAACAAGTGGTTTGGCACAAATGCATCCGCGTGCGCTGAAAAGCACAGCATGGGCTGCTTGGCACATCGTTTGGCAGAAATCCATGTGCGCGCTCTGGCAAAAGCAGCATGTGCATGCTTAACTTGTTGTTTCGCAGAAGACAACGTGCGCGTCTACCAAAAGATGCATGTGCATGCTTAAAAAGTGGTGTTGCTCAAATGCTTGCGCGCGTGCTGAAAAACGCAGCATGGGCGTGCTTAGCACGTCGTTTGGCAGAAATGCACGTGCACGCTCTGACAAAAGCAGCATGTGCATGCTTAACTTGTGGTTTGGCAGAAAACAACCTAACCTAACCTTACCTAACCTAACCTAACCTCACCTAACGTAACCTAACCTAACGCAACCTAACCTAACCTAACCTAACCCAACCTAACCTAACCTAACCTAAAGCAGCATGTGCATGCTTAACATGTGGTTTGGCAGAAAACAACGTGCGCGTCTACCAAAAGATGCATGTACATTCTTAACAAGTGGTTTGGCACAAATGCATCCGCGTGCGCTGAAAAGCGCAGCATGGGCGTGCTTGGCACATCGTTTGGTAGAAATCCATGTGCGCGCTCTGGCAAAAGCAGCATGTGCATGCTTAACTTGTGGTTCGGTAGAAAACAACGTGCGCGTCTACCCGAAGATGCATGTGCATTCTAAACAAGTGGTTTGGCACAAATGCATCCGCGTGCGCTGAAATGCGCAGCATGGGCGTGCTTGGCACATCGTTTGGCAGAAATCCATGTGCGCGCTCTGGCAAAATCAGCATGTGCATGCTTTACTTGTGGTTTAGCAGAAACCAACGTGCGCGTCTACCAAGAGATGCATGTGCATGCTTAACAAGTGGTTTTGCTCAATTACTTGCGCGTGCGCTGAAAAACGCAGCATGGGGGTGCTTAGCACGTCGTTTGGCAGAAATCCACGTGCACGCTCTGACAAAAGCAGCATGTGCATGCTTAACTTGTGGTTTGGCAGAAACCAACCTTACCTAACCGAACCTAACCTAACGTAACCTAACCTAACCTAACCAAACCCAACCTAATCTAACCTAACCTAATAGCAGCATGTGCATGCTTAGCTTCTGGTTTGGGAGAAAACAACATGCGCGTCTAACAAAGGATGCATGTGCATGCTTAACAAGAGGTTTCGCACAAATGCATGCGCGTGCGCTGTAAAGCGCAACATGGGCGTGCTTTGCACGTCGTTTTGCAGAAATCCACGTGCACGCTCTGGCAAAAGCAGCATGTGCATGCTTACCTTGTGGTTTGGCAGAAAACAACGTGCGCGTCTACTAAAAGATGCATGTGCATGGTGAACAAGTGGTTTGGCACAAATGCATGCGCTTGCGCTATAAAGCGCAGCATGGGCGTGCTTAGCACGTCGTTTTGCAGAAATCCACGTGCACGCTCTGGCAAAAGCAGCATGTGCATGCTTAACTTGTGGTTCGGTAGAAAACAACGTGTGCGTCTACCCGAAGATGCATGTGCATTCTTAACAACCGGTTTGGCACAAATGCACCCGCGTGCGCTTAAAAGCGCAGCATGGGCGTGCTGGCACATCGTTTGGTAGAAATCCACGTGCGCGCTCTGGCAAAAGCAGCATATGCATGCTTAACTTCTGGTTTGGCAGAAAACAACATGAGCGTCTACCAAAGGATGCATGTGCGTGCTTAACAAGTGGTTTGGCACAAATGCATGCGCGTGCGCTGCAAATCGCAGCATGGGCGTGCTTGGCACGTCGTTTTGCAGAAATCCACGTGCGCGCTCTGGCAAAAGCAGCATGTGCATGCTTAACTTGTGGTTTGGTAAAAAAAAACGTGCGCATCTACCAAAAGATGCTTGTGCATGCTCAGCATGTGTTTTGACACAAATGCATGCACGTGCGCTGAAAAACGCAGCATGGGCGTGCTTAGCATGTGGTTTGGCAGAAATCCACGTGCACGCTCTGGCAAAAGCAGCATGTGCATGCTTAACTTGTATTTTGGCAGAAAACAACGTGCACGTATACCAAAAGATGCATGTGCATGCTTAACAAGTGGTTTCAGGCAATTGCATGCGCGTGCGCTGAAAAGCGCAGCATGGGCGTGCTTAGCACGTGGTTTGTCAGAAATCCACGTGTGCGCTCTGGCAAAAGCAGCATGTGCATGCTTAATTTCTGGTTTGGGAGAAAACCACATGCGCGTCTACCAAAGGACGCATGTGCATGCTTAACAAGAGGTTTGGCACAAATGCATGCGCGTGCGCTGTAAAGCGTGACATGTTCGTGCTTAGCACGTCGTTTTCCAGAAATCCACGTGCACGCTTTGGCAAAAGCAGCATGTGCATGCTTACCTTGTGGTTTAGCAGAAAACAACGTGCGTGTCTACTAAAAGATGCACGTGCATGCTGAACAAGTGCTTTGGCACAAATGCGTGCGCGTGCGCTGTAAAGTGCAGCATGGGCGTGCTTAGCACGTCGTTTTGCAGAAATCCACGTGCACGCTCTGGCAAAAGCAGCATGTGCATGCTTAACTTGTGGTTCGGTAGAAATCAACATGCGCGTGTACCAAAGGATGCATGTGCATGCTTAACAAGAGGTTTGGCACAAATGCATGCGCGTGCGCTGAAAAAGGCGGCATGGGCGTGCTTGGCACATCGTTTGGCAGAAATCCATGTGCGCGCACTGGCAAAAGCAGCATGTGCATGCTTAACTTGTGGTTCGGTAGAAAACAACATGCGCGTGTACCAAAGGATGCATGTGCATGCTTAACAAGAGGTTTTGCACAAATGCCTTCACGTGCGCTGTAAAGCGCAGCATGGGCGTGCTTAGCACGTCGTTTCGCAGAAATCCACGTGCACGCTCTCGCAAAAGCAGCGTGTGCATGCTTAACTTGTAGTTTGGCAGAAAACAACCTAAGCTAACTCAGCCTAACCTAATCTAACCTAACGTAACCTAACATAACCTAACGTAACCTAACCTAACATAACCTAACCCAACCCAACCTAACCTAACCTAACCTAACCTAACCTAACCCAACCTAACCTAACCTTACCTAACCCAACCTAACCTAACCTAACCTAACCCTACCTAACCTAACCTAACTTAACCTAAAGCAGCATATGCATGCTTAACTTGTCGTTTGGCAGAAAACAACGTGCACATCTACCAAAAGATGCATGTACATTCTTAACAAGTGGTTTGGCACAAATGCCTCCGCGTGCGCTGAAAAACGCAGCATGGGCGTGCTTGGCACATCGTTTGGCAGAAATCCATGTGCGCGCTCTGGCAAAAGCAGCATGTGCATGCTTAACTTGTAGTTTGGCAGAAAACGACGTGCACGTATACCAAAAGATGCATGTGCATGCTTAACAAGTGGTTTCAGACAATTGCATGCGCGTGCGACGAAAAGCGCAGCATGGGCGCGCTTAGCACGTGGTTTGTCAGAAATCCACGTGCACGCTCTGGCAAAAGCAGCATGTGCATGCTTAACTTGTGGTTTGGCAGAAAACAACCTAACCTAACCTAACCTAACGTAACCTAACCTAACCTAACGTAACCTAACCTAACCTAACCTAACCCAACCTAATCTAACCTAACCTAACCTAACCCAACCTAACCTAACCCAACCTAACCTAACCCAACCTAACCTAACCTAACCTAATAGCAGCATGTGCATGCTTAACAAGAGGTTTGGCACAAATGCATGCGCTTCCGCTGTAAAGCGCAGCATGGGCGTGCTTAGCACGTCGTTTTGCAGAAATCCACCTGCACGCTCTGGCAAAAGCAGCATGTGCATGCTTAACTTGTGGTTCGGTAGAAAACAACGTGCGCGTCTACCCGAAGATGCATGTGCATTCTTAACAAGCGGTTTGGCACAAATGCATCCGCGTGCGCTTAAAAGCGGAGCATGGGCGTCCTGGCACATCGTTTGGTAGAAATCCACGTGCGCGCTCTGGCAAAAGCAGCATATGCATGCTAAACTTCTCGTTTGGCAGAAAACAACATGAGCGTCTACCAAAGGATGCATGTGCGTGCTTAACAAGAGGTTTGGCACAAATGCATGCGCGTGCGCTGCAAATCGCAGCATGGGCGTGCTTAGCACGTGGTTTGGCAGAAATCCACGTGCACGCTCTGGCAAAAGCAGCATGTGCATGCTTAACTTGTAGTTTGGCAGAAAACAACGTGCACGTATACCAAAAGATGCATGTGCATGCTTAACAAGTGGTTTCAGACAATTGCATGCGCGTGCGCTGAAAAGCGCAGCATGGGCGTGCTTAGCACATGGTTTGTCAGAAATCCACGTGCACGCTCTGGCAAAAGCAGCATGTGCATGCTTAACTTGTGGTTTGGCAGAAAACAACATGCGCGTCTACCAAACGATGCATGTACATTCTTAACAAGTGGTTTGGCACAAATGCATGCGCGTGCGCTAAAAAGCGCAGCACGGGCGTGCTTGGCACGTCGTTTGGCAGAAATCCACGTGTGCGCTCTGGCAAAAGCACCATGTGCATGCTTAATTTCTGGTTTGGGAGAAAACAACATGCGCGTCTACCAAAGGATGCATGTGCATGCTTAACAAGAGGTTTGGCATAAATGCATGCGCGTGCGCTGTAAAGCGCAGCATGGGCGTGCTTGGCACATCGTTTGGCAGAAATCCATGTGCGCGCTCTGGCAAAAGCAGCATGTGCATGCTTAACTTGTGGTTTGGCAGAAAACAACCTAACCTAACTTAACCTAACCTAATCTAACCTAACGTAACCTAACATAACCTAACGTAACCTAACCTAACCTCTCCTAACCTAACCTAACCCAACCTAACCTAACCTAACCTAACCCAACCTAACCTAACCTAACCTAACCCTACCTAACCTTACTTAACCTAACCTAAAGCAGCATGTGCATGCTTAACTTGTGGTTTGGCAGAAAACAACGTGCACGTCTACCAAAAGATGCATGTACATTCTTAACAAGTGGTTTGGCACAAATGCACCGCGTGCGCTGAAAAGCGCAGCATGGGCGTGCTTGGCACATCGTTTGGCAGAAATTCATGTGCGCGCTCTGGCAAAAGCAGCATGTGCATGGTTAACTTGTGGTTCGGTAGAAAACAACGTGCGCGTCTACCAAAAGATGCATGTGCATGCTTAACAAGTGGTTTTGCTCAATTACTTGCGCGTGCGCTGAAAAACGCAGCATGGGCGTGCTTAGCACGTCGTTTGGCAGAAATCCACGTGCACCCTCTGACAAAAGCAGCATGTGCCTGCTTAACTTGTGGTTTGGCAGAAAACAACCTAACCTAACCTAACCTAACCTAACGTAACCTAACCTAACCTAACGTAACCTGACCTAACCTAACCTAATCTAACCCAACCTAACCTAACCTAACCTAACCTAACCCAACCTAACCTAACCCAACCTAACCTAACCTAACCTAACCTAATAGCAGCATGTGCATGCTTAACAAGAGGTTTGGCACAAATGCATGCGCTTGCGCTGTAAAGCGCAGCATGGGCGTGCTTAGCACGTCGTTTTGTAGAAATCCACGTGCACGCTCTGGCAAAAGCAGCATGTGCATGCTTAACTTGTGGTTCGGTAGAAAACAACGTGCGCGTCTACCCGAAGATGCATGTGCATTCTTAACAAGCGCTTTGGCACAAATGCATCCGCGTGCTCTTAAAAGCGCACCATGGGCGTGCTGGCACATCGTTTGGTAGAAATCCACGTGCGCGCTCTGGCAAAAGCAGCATATGCATGCTTAACTTCTCGTTTGGCAGAAAACAACGTGCGCGTCTACCAAAAGATGCATGTACATTCTTAACAAGTGGTTTGGCACAAATGCATGCGCGTGCGCTAAAAAGCGCAGCACTGGCGTGCTTGGCACGTCGTTTGGCAGAAATCCACGTGTGCGCTCTGGCAAAAGCACCATGTGCATGCTTAATTTCTGGTTTGGGAGAAAACAACATGCGCGTCTACCAAAGGATGCATGTGCATGCTTAACAAGAGGTTTGGCATAAATGCATGCGCGTGCGCTGTAAAGCGCAGCATGGGCGTGCTTAGCACGTCGCTTTGCAGAAATCCACGTGCACGCTCTCGCAAAAGCAGCATGTGCATGCTTAACTTCTGGTTTGGCAGAAAACAACGTGCGCGTTTACCAAAAGATGCATGTGCATTCTTAACAAGTGGTTTGGCACAAATGCATGCGCGTGCGCTAAAAAGCGCAGCATGGGCGTGCTTGGCACATCGTTTGGCAGAAATCCATGTGCGCGCTCTGGCAAAAGCAGCATGTGCATGCTTAACTTGTGGTTTGGCAGAAAACAACCTAACCTAACCTAACCTAACCTAATCTAACCTAACGTAACCTAACATAACCTAACGTAACCTAACCTAACCTAACCTCTCCTAACCTAACCTAACCCAACCTAACCTAACCTAACCTAACCCAACCTAACCTAACCTAACCTAACCCTACCTAACCTTACCTAACCTAACCTAAAGCAGCATGTGCATGCTTAACTTGTGGTTTGGCAGAAAACAACGTGCACGTCTACCAAAAGATGCATGTACATTCTTAACAAGTGGTTTGGCACAAATGCACCCCGTGCGCTGAAAAGCGCAGCATGGGCGTGCTTGGCACATCGTTCGGCAGAAATCTATGTGCGCGCTCTGGCAAAAGCAGCATGTGCATGGTTAACTTGTGGTTCGGTAGAAAACAACGTGCGCGTCTACCAAAAGATGCATGTGCATGCTTAGCAAGTGGTTTTGCTCAATTACTTGCGCGTGCGCTGAAAAACGCAGCATGGGCGTGCTTAGCACGTCGTTTGGCAGAAATCCACGTGCACCCTCTGACAAAAGCAGCATATGCATGCTTAACTTGTGGTTTGGCAGAAAACAACCTAACCTAACCTAACCTAACCCAACCTAACCTAACCCAACCTAACCTAACCCAACCTAACATAACCTGACCTAACCTAATAGCAGCATGTGCATGCTTAACAAGAGGTTTGGCACAAATGCATGCGCTTGCGCTGTAAAGCGCTGCATGGGCGTGCTTAGCACGTCGTTTTGCAGAAATCCACGTGCACGCTATGGCAAAAGCAGCATGTGCATGCTTAACTTGTGGTTCGGTAGAAAACAACGTGCGCGTCTACCCGAAGATGCATGTGCATTCTTAACAAGCGCTTTGGCACAAATGCATCCGCGTGCTCTTAAAAGCGCAGCATGGGCGTGCTGGCACATCGTTTGGTAGAAATCCACGTGCGCGCTCTGGCAAAAGCAGCATATGCATGCTTAACTTCTCGTTTGGCAGAAAACAACGTGCGCGTCTACCAAAAGATGCATGTACATTCTTAACAAGTGGTTTGGCACAAATGCATGCGCGTGCGCTAAAAAGCGCAGCACGGGCGTGCTTGGCACGTCGTTTGGCAGAAATCCACGTGTGCGCTCTGGCAAAAGCACCATGTGCATGCTTAATTTCTGGTTTGGGAGAAAACAACATGCGCGTCTACCGAAGGATGCATGTGCATGCTTAACAAGAGGTTTGGCATAAATGCATGCGCGTGCGCTGTAAAGCGCAGCATGGGCGTGCTTAGCACGTCGTTCTGCAGAAATCCACGTGCACGCTCTCGCAAAAGCAGCATGTGCATGCTTACCTTGTGGTTTGGCAGAAAACAACGTGCGCGTATACCAAAAGAGTCATGTGCATTCTTAACAAGTGGTTTGGCACAAATGCATGCGCGTGCGCTAAAAAGCGCAGCATGGGAGTGCTTGGCACATCGTTTGGCAGAAATCCATGTGCGCGCTCTGGCAAAAGCAGCATGTGCATGCTTAACTTGTGGTTTGGCAGAAAACAACCTAACCTAACTTAACCTAACCTAATCTAACCTAACGTAACCTAACATAACCTAACGTAACCTAACCTAACCTAACCTCTCCTAACCTAACCTGACCCAACCTAACCTAACCTAACCTAACCCAACCTAACCTAACCTAACCTAACCCTACCTAACCTAACCTAACCTAACCTAAAGCAGCATGTGCATGCTGAACTTGTGGTTTGGCAGAAAACAACGTGCACGTCTACCAAAAAATACATGTACATTCTTAACAAGTGGTTTGGCACAATAGCATCCGCGTGCGCTGAAAAGCGCAGCATGGGCGTGCTTGGCACATCGTTTGGCAGAAATCCATGTGCGCGCTCTGGCAAAACCAGCATGTGCATGCTTAACTTGTGGTTTAGCAGAAAACGTGCACGTCTACCAAAAGATGCATGTACATTCTTAACAAGTGGTTTGGCACAAATGCATGCGCGTGCGCTAGAAAGCGCAGCATGGGCGAGCTTGGCACGTCGTTTGGCAGAAATCCATGTGCGCGCTCTGGCAAAAGCAGCATGTGCATGCTTAACTTGTGGTTTGGCAGAAAACAACGTGCGCATCTACCCGAAGATGCATCTGAATTCTTAACAAGTGGTTTGGCACAAATGCATCCGCGTGCGCTTAAAAGCACAGCATGGGCGTGCTGGCACATCGTTTGGTAGAAATCCACGTGCGCGCTCTGGCAAAAGCAGCATATGCATGCCTAACTTCTGGTTTGGCAGAAAACAACGTTTGCGTCTGCCAAAAGGTGCATGTGCATGCTTAACAAGTGGTTTGGCCCAAATGCATGCACCTGCGCTGCAAAGCGCAGCATGGGCGTGCTTGGCACGCCGTTTTGCAGAAATCCACGTGCGCGCTCTGGCAAAAGCAGCATGTGCATGCTTAACTTCTGGTTTGGGTGAAAACAACGTGCGCGTCTACCAAAAGATGCATGAGCATTCTTAACAAGTGGTTTGGCACAAATGCATCCGCGTGCGCTGAAAAGCGCAGCAGGGGCGCGCTTGGCACATCGTTTGGCAGAAATGCATGTGCGCGCACTGGCAAAAGCAGCATGTGCATGCTTAACTTGTGGTTCGGTAGCAAACAACGTGCGCGTCTACCCGAAGATGCATGTGCATTCTTAACAAGTGGTTTGGCACAAATGCATCCGCGTGCGCTGAAAAGCACTGCATGGGCGTGCTTGGCACATCGTTTGGCAGAAATCCACGTGCGCGCTCTGGCAAAAGCAGCATGTGCATGCTTAACTTGTGGTTCGGTAGAAAACAACGTGCGCGTCTACCCGAAGATGCATGTGCATTCTTAACAAGTGGTTTGGCACAAATGCATCCGCGAGGGCTGAAAAGCGCAGCATGGGCGTGCTTGGCACATCGTTTGACAGAAATCCATGTGCGCGCTCTGGCAAAAGCAGCATGTGCATATTTAACTTGTGGTTTAGCAGAAAACAACGTGCGCGTCTACCAAAAGATGCATGTGCATGCTTAACAAGTGGTTTTGCTCAAATGCTTCGCTGTGCGGTGAAAAACGCAGCATGGTCGTGCTTAGCACATCGTTTGGCAGAAATCCACGTGCACAGTCTGACAAAAGCAGCATGTGCATGCTTAACTTGTGGTATGGCAGAAAACAACCTAACCTAACCTAACCTAACGTAACCTAACCTAACCTAACGTAACCTAACCTAACCTAACCTATCCTAACCTAACCCAACGTAACCTAACCTAACCTAACCCAACCTAACGTAACTTAACCTAACCTAAAGCAGCATGTGCATGCTTAACTTCTCGTTTGGCAGAAAACAACGGGCACGTCTACCAAAAGATGCATGTACATTCTTAACAAGTGGTTTGGCACAAATGCCTCCGCGTGCGCTGAAAAGCGCAGCATGGGCGTGCTTGGCACATCGTTTGGCAGAAATCCACGTGCGCGCTCTGGCAGAAGCAGCATGTGCATGCTTAACTTCAGGTTTGGGAGAAAACAACATGCGCGTGTACCAAAGGATGCATGTGCATGCTTAACAAGAGGTTTGGCACAAATGCATGCGCGTGCGCTGTAAAGCGCAGCATGGCCGTGCTTAGCACGTCGTTTTGCAGAAATCCACGTGCACGCACTGGCAAAAGCAGCGTGTGCATGCTTAACTTGTGGTTTGGCAGAAAAAAACGTGCGCGTCTACTAAACGATGCTTGTGCATTCTTAACAAGTGGTTTGGCACAAATGCATCCGCGTGCGCTGAAAAACGCAGCATGGGCGTGCTTAGCACATCGTTTGGCAGAAATCCACGTGCACACTCTGAAAAAAGCAGCATGTGCATGCTTAACTTGTGGTTTGGCAGAAAGCAACCTAACCTAACCTAACCCAACCTAACGTAACCTAACCTAACCTAACGTAACCTAACCTAACCTAAATTATCCTAACCTAACCCAACGTAACCAAACCTAACCTAACCCAACCTAACCAAACTTAACCTAACCTAAAGCAGCATGTGCATGCTTAACTTGTGGTTTGGCAGAAAACAACGTGCGCGTCTACCAAAAGATGCATGTACATTCTTAACAAGTGGTTTGGCACGAATGCATCCGCGTGCGCTGAAAAGCGCAGCATAGGCGTGCTTAGCACGTCGTTTTGCCGAAATCCACGTGCGCGCTCTGGCAAAAGCAGCAAGTGCATGCTTAACTTGTGGTTTGGCAGAAAACAACCTAACCTAACTTAACCTAACCTAATCTAACCTAACGTAACCTAACCTAACCAAACCCAACCGAACCTAACCTACCCTAACCCAACCTAACTTAACCCAACCTTACCTAACATAACATAACCCAACCTAACCCTACCTAACCTAACCTAACCTAAAGCAGCATGTGCATGCTTAACTTGTCGTTTGGCAGAAAACAACGGGCACGTCTACCAAAAGATGCATGTACATTCTTAACAAGTGGTTTGGCACAAATGCCTCCACGTGCGCTGAAAAGCGCAGCATGGGCGTGCTTGGCACATCGTTTGGCAGAAATCCATGTGCGCGCTCTGGCATAAGCAGCATGTGCATGCTTAACTTGTGGTTTACCAGAAAACAACGTGCGTGTCTACCATAAGATGCATGTGCATGCTTAACAAGTGGTTTTGCTCAAATGCTTGCGCGTGCGCTGAAAAACGCAGCATGGGCGTGCCTAGCACGTCGTTTGGCAGAAATCCACCTGCACGCTCTGACAAAAGCAGCATGTGAATGCTTAACTTGTGGTTTGGCAGAAAACAACCTAGCCTAACCTATCCTAACCTAACCTAACCTAACGTCACCTAACCTAACGCATCCTAACCTAACCTAACCTAACCCAACCTAACCTAACCCAACCTAACCTAAAGCAGCAAGTGCATGCTTAACTTGTGGTTTGGCAGAAAACAACATGCGCGTCTACCAAAAGATGCATGTACATTCTTAACAAGAGGTTTGGCACAAATGCATGCGCGTGCGCTGTAAAGCGCAGCATGGGCGTGCTTAGCTCGTCGTTTTGCAGAAATCCACGTGCACGCACTGGCAAAAGCAGCATGTGCATGCTTAACTTGTGGTTTGGCAGAAAACAACGTGCGCGTCTACTAAAAGATGCTTATGCATTCTTAACAAGTGGTTTGGCACAAATGCATCCGCGTGCGCTGAAAAGCTCAGCATGGGCGTGCTTGGCACATCGTTTGGCAGAAATCCATGTGCGCGCTCTGGCAAAAGCAGCATGTGGATGCTTAACTTGTGGTTTGGCACAGAACAACCTAACCTAATTTAACCTAACCTAACGTAACCTAACCTAACCTAACCTAACCCAACCTAAGCAAACCTAACCTAAGCTAACATAACCTAACCCAACCTAACCTAACCTAACCTAACCCAACATAACCTAACCTAACCCTACCTAACCTAACCTAACCTAAAGCAGCATGTGCATGCTTAACTTGTGGTTTGGCAGAAAACAACGTGCGCGTCTACCAAAAGATGCATGTACATTCTTAACAAGTGGTTTGGCACAAATGCATCCGCGTGCGCTGAAAAGCGCAGCACGGGCGTGCTTGGCACATCGTTTGGCAGAAATCCATGTGCGCGCTCTGGCAAAAGCAGCATGTGCATGCGTAACTTGTGGTTTGGCAGAAAACAACCTAGCCTAACCTATCCTAACCTAACCTAACCTAACGTAACCTAACCTAACCTAACGTAAACTAACCTAACCTAACCCAACCTTACCTAACCCAACCTAACCTAACCTAACCTAACTTAACCCAACCTAACCTAACCCAACCTAACCTAACCTATCCTAACCTAACCCAACCTAACCTAAGCTAACCTAAAGCAGCATGTGCATGCTTAACTTGTGGTTTGGCAGAAAACAACGTGCGCGTCTACCAAAAGATGCATGTACATTCTTAACAAGTGGTTTGGCACAAAAGCATGCGCGTGCGCTAAAAAGCGTAGCATGGGCGTGCTTGTCACGTCGTTTGGCAGAAATCCACGAGCGCGCTCTGGCAAAAGCACCATGTGCATGCTTAACTTCTGGTTTGGGAGAAAACAACATGCGCGTCTACCAAAGGATGCATGTGCATGCATAACAAGAGGTTTGGCACAAATGCATGCGCGTGCGCTTTAAAGCGCACCATGAGCGTGCTTAGCACGTCCTTATGCAGAAATCCACGTGCACGCTCTGGCAACAGCAGCATGTGCATGATTAACTTGTGGTTTGGCAGAAAACAACGTGCGCGTTTACTAAAGGATGCATGTGCATGCTGAACAAGTGGTTTGGCATAAATGCATGCGCGTGCGCTGTTAAGCGCAGCATGGGCGTGCTTAGCACGTGTTTTTGCAGAAATCCACGTGCATGCTCTGGCAAAAGCAGCATGTGCATGCTTAACTTGTGGTTCGGTAGAAAACAACGTGCTCGTCTACCCGAAGATGCATCTGCATTCTGACCAAGTGGTTTGGCACAAATGCATCCGCGTGCGCTGAAAAGCGCAGCATGGGCTGATTGGCACATCGTTTGGCAGAAATCCATGTGCGCACTCTGGCAAAAGCAGCATGTGCATGCTTAACTTGTGGTTTACCAGAAAACAACGTGCGTGTCTACCATAAGATGCATGTGCATGCTTAACAAGTGGTTTTGCTCAAATGCTTGCGCGTGTGCTGAAAAACGCAGCATGGGCGTGCCTAGCACGTCGTTTGGCAGAAATCCACCTGCACGCTCTGACAAAAGCAGCATGTGAATGCTTAACTTGTGGTTTGGCAGAAAACAACCTAGCCTAACCTATCCTAACCTAACCTAACCTAACGTCACCTAACCTAACGCATCCTAACCTAACCTAACCTAACCCAACCTAACCTAACCTTACCTAACCCAACCTAACCTAACCTTACCTAACCCAACCTAACCTAACCTAACCTAACCCTACCTAACCTAACCTAACCCTACCTAACCTAACCTAACCTAAAGCAGCATGTGCATGCTTAACTTGTCGTTTGGCAGAAAACAACGGGCACGTCTACCAAAAGATGCATGTACATTCTTAACAAGTGGTTTGGCACAAATGCCTCCACGTGCGCTGAAAAGCGCAGCATGGGCGTGCTTGGCACATCGTTTGGCAGAAATCCATGTGCGCGCTCTGGCATAAGCAGCATGTGCATGCTTAACTTGTGGTTTACCAGAAAACAACGTGCGTGTCTACCATAAGATGCATGTGCATGCTTAACAAGTGGTTTTGCTCAAATGCTTGCGCGTGCGCTGAAAAACGCAGCATGGGCGTGCCTAGCACGTCGTTTGGCAGAAATCCACCTGCACGCTCTGACAAAAGCAGCATGTGAATGCTTAACTTGTGGTTTGGCAGAAAACAACCTAGCCTAACCTATCCTAACCTAACCTAACCTAACGTCACCTAACCTAACGCATCCTAACCTAACCTAACCTAACCCAACCTAACCTAACCTTACCTAACCCAACCTAACCTAACCTAACCTAACCCTACCTAACCTAACCTAACCCTACCTAACCTAACCTAACCTAAAGCAGCATGTGCATGCTTAACTTGTCGTTTGGCAGAAAACAACGGGCACGTCTACCAAAAGATGCATGTACATTCTTAACAAGTGGTTTGGCACAAATGCATCCGCGTGCGCTGAAAAGCGCAGCATGGGCTGATTGGCACATCGTTTGGCAGAAATCCATGTGCGCACACTGGCAAAAGCAGCATGTGCATGCTTAACTTGTGGTTTAGCAGAAAACAACGTGCGCGTCTACCAAAAGATGCATGTGCATGCTTAAAAAGTGGTGTTGCTCAAATGCTTGCGCGTGCGCTGAAAAACGCAGCATGGGCGTGCTTAGCACGTCGTTTGGCAAAAATCCACGTGCACCCTCTGACAAAAGCAACATGTGCATGCTTAACTTGTAGTTTGGCAGAAAACAACCTAACCTAACCTAACGTAACCTATCCTAACCTAACGTAACCTAACCTAACCTAACCTAACCTAACCCAACCTAATCTAACCTAACCTAACCTAACTTAACCCAACCTAACCTAACCCAACCTAACCTAACCTAACCTAACCCAACCTAACCTAAGCTAACCTAAAGCAGCATGTGCATGCTTAACTTGTGGTTTGCAGAAAACAACGTGCGCGTCTACCAAAAGATGCATGTACATTCTTAACAAGTGGTTTGGCACAAATGCATGCGCGTGCGCTAAAAAGCGCAGCATGGGCGTGCTTGGCACGTCGTTTGGCAGAAATCCACGTGTGCGCTCTGGCAAAAGCAGCATGTGCATGCTTAACTTCTGGTTTGGCAGAAAACAACGTTTGCGTCTACCAAAAGGTGCATGTGCATTCTTAACAATTGGTTTGGCACAAATGCATGTGCGTGCGCTGAAAAGCGCAGCATGGGCGTGCTTGGCACGTCGTTTTGCAGAAATCCACGTGCGCGCTCTGGCAAAAGCAGCATGTGCATGCTTAACTTGTGGTTTGGCAAAAAACAACGTGCGCGTCTACCAAAAGATCCTGGTGCATGCTCAGCAAGTGTTTTGAAACAAATGCATGCGCGTGCGCTTAAAAACGCAGCATGGGCGTGCTTAGCACGTGGTTTGGCAGAAATCCACGTGCACGCTCTGGCAAAAGCAGCATGTGCATGCTTAACTTGTAGTTTGGCAGAAAACAACGTGCACGTATACCAAAAGATGCATGTGCATGCTAAACAAGTGGTTTGGCACAAATGCATGCGCGTGCGCTGCAAAGCGCAGCATATGCGTGCTTGGCACGTCGTTTGGCAGAAATCCACGTGCGCGCTCTGGCAAAAGCAGCATGTGCATGCTTAACTTGTGGTTTGGCAAAAAACAACGCGCGCGTCTACCAAAAGATGCTTGTGCATGCTCAGCAAGTGTTTTGACACAAATGCATGCGCGTGCGCTGAAAAACGCAGCATGGACGTGCTTAGCACGTCGTTTGGCAGAAATCCATGTGCACGCTCTGGCAAAAGCAGCATGTGCATGCTTAACTTGTAGTTTTTCGGAAAACAACGTGCACGTATACCAAAAGATGCATGTGCATGCTTAACAAGTGGTTTGGCACAAATGCATGCGAGTGCACTGCAAAGCGCAGCATATGCGTGCTTGGCACGTCGTTTGGCAGAAATCCACGTGCACGCTCTGGCAAAAGCAGCATGTGCATGCTTAACTTGGGTTTGGCAAAAAACAACGCGCGCGTCTACCAAAAGATGCTTGCGCATGCTCAGCAAGTGTTTTGACACAAATGCATGCGCGTGCGCTGAAAAACGCAGCATGGACGTGCTTAGCACGTGGTTTGGCAGAAATCCATGTGCACGCTCTGGCAAAAGCAGCATGTGCATGCTTAACTTGTAGTTTGGCGGAAAACAACGTGCACGTATACCAAAAGATGCATGTGCATGCTTAACAAGTGGTTTCGCACAAATGCATGCGCGTGCGCTGCAAAGCGCAGCATATGCGTGCTTGGCACGTCGTTTGGCAGAAATCCACGTGCACGCTCTGGCAAAAGCAGCATGTGCATGCTTAACTTGTGGTTTGGGAGAAAACAACATGCGCGCCTGCCAAAGGATGCATGTGCATGCTTAACAAGAGGTTTGGCACAAATGCATGCGCGTGCGCTGTAAAGCGCAACGTGTTCATGCTTAGCACGTCGTTTTGCAGAAATCCACGTGCACGCTCTGGCAAAAGCAGGATGTGCATGCTTACCTTGTGGTTTGGCAGAAAACAACGTGCGCGTCTACTAAAAGATGCATGTGCATGCTGAACAAGTGGTTTGGCACAAATGCATGCGTGTGCACTGTAAAGTGCAGCATGGCCGTGCTTAGCACGTCGTTTTGCAGAAATGCACGTGCACGCTCTGGCAAAAGCAGCATGCGCATGCTTAACTTGTGGTTCGGTAGAAAACAACATGCGCGTCTACCCAAAGATGCATGTGCATTCTTAACAAGTGGTTTGGCACAAATGCATCCGCGCGCGCTTAAAAGCGCAGGATAGGCGTGCTGGCGCATCGTTTAGTAGAAATCCACGTGCGCGCTCTGGCAAAAGCAGCATATGGATGCTTAACTTCTGGTTTGGCAGAAAACAACGTTTGCGTCTACCAAAAGGTGCATGTGCATGCTTAAGAAGTGGTTTGGCACAAATTCATGCGCGTGCGCTGCAAAGCGCAGCATATGCGTGCTTGGCACGTCGTTTGGCAGAAATCCACGTGCGCGCTCTGGCAAAAGCAGCATGTGCATGCTTAACTTGTGGTTTGGGCGTAAACAACGTGCGCGTCTACCAAAAGATGCATGTGCATGCTCAACAAGTGGTTTGAGACAATTGCATGCGCGTGCGCTGAAAAGCGCAGCATGGGCGTGCTTAGCACGTGGTTTGTCAGAAATCCACGTGCACGCTCTGGCAAAAGTAGCATGTGCATGCTTTACTTGTGGTTTGGCAGAAAACAACGTGCGCGTCTACCAAAAGATGCATGTACATTCTTAACAAGTGGTTTGGCCCAAATGCATGCACGTGCGCTGCAAATCGCAGCATGGGCGTGCTTGGCACGTCGTTTGGCAGAAATCCACGTGCACGCTCTGCCAAAAGCAGCATGTGCACGCTTAACTTCTGGTTTGGGAGAAAACAACGTGCGCGTCAACCAAAAGATGCATGTGCATTCTTAAAAACTGGTTTGGCACAAATGCATCTGCGTGCGCTGAAAAGCGCAGCATGGGCGTGCTTGGCACATCGTTTGGCAGAAATCCACGTGCGCGCTCCGGCAAAAGCAGCATGTGCATGCTTAACTTGTGGTTCGGTATAAAACAACGTGCGCGTCTACCCGGAGATGCATGTGCATTCTTAACAAGTGGTTTGGCACAAATGCATCCGCGTGCGCTGAAAAACGCAGCATGGGCGTGCTTGGCACATCGTTTGGCAGAAATCCATGTGCGCGCTCTGGCAAAAGCAGCATGTGCATGCTTAACTTGTGCTTTGGCAGAAAACAATCTAACCTAACCTAACCTAACCTAACCTAACCTAACGTAACCTAACCTAACCTGACATAACCTAACCTAACCTAACCTAATCTAACCTAACGTAACCTAACCTAACCTAACCCAACCGAACCTAACCTAACCTAACCTACCCTAACCCAACCTAACTTAACCCAACCTTACCTAACATAACATAACCCAACCTAACCTAACCTAACCTAACCTAACCTAAAGCAGCATGTGCATGCTTAACTTGTGGTTTCGCAGAAAACAACGTGCGCGTCTACCGAAAGATGCATGTGCATTCTTAAAAAGTGGTTTGGCACAAATGCATACGCATGCGCTAAAAAGCGCAGCATGGGCGTGCTTGGCACATCGTTTGGCAGAAATCCATGTGCGCGGTCTGGCAAAAGCAGCATGTGCATGCTTAACTTGTGGTTTGGCAGAAAACAACCTAACCTAACTTAACCTAACCTAATCCAACCTAACGTAAGCTAACATACCCTAACGTAACCTAACCTAACCAAACCTAACCCAACCCAACCTAACCTAACCTAACCTAACCTAACCTAACCCAACCTAACCTAACCTTACCTAACCCAACCTAACCTAACCTAACCTAACCCTACCTAACCTAACCTAACCCTACCTAACCTAACCTAACCTAAAGCAGCATGTGCATGCTTAACTTGTCGTTTGGCAGAAAACAACGGGCACGTCTACCAAAAGATGCATGTACATTCTTAACAAGTGGTTTGGCACAAATGCCTCCACGTGCGCTGAAAAGCGCAGCATGGGCGTGCTTGGCACATCGTTTGGCAGAAATCCATGTGCGCGCTCTGGCATAAGCAGCATGTGCATGCTTAACTTGTGGTTTACCAGAAAACAACGTGCGTGTCTACCATAAGATGCATGTGCATGCTTAACAAGTGGTCTTGCTCAAATGCTTGCGCGTGCGCTGAAAAACGCAGTATGGGCGTGCCTAGCACGTCGTTTGGCAGAAATCCACCTGCACGCTCTGACAAAAGCAGCATGTGAATGCTTAACTTGTGGTTCGGCAGAAAACAACCTAGCCTAACCTATCCTAACCTAACCTAACCTAACGTCACCTAACCTAACCCATCCTAACCTAACCTAACCTAACCCAACCTAACCTTACCTAACCCAACCTAACCTAAAGCAGCAAGTGCATGCTTAACTTGTGGTTTGGCAGAAAACAACATGCGCGTCTACCAAAAGATGCATGTACATTCTTAACAAGAGGTTTGGTACAAATGCATGCGCGTGCGCTGTAAAGCGCAGCATGGGCGTGCTTAGCTCGTCGTTTTGCAGAAATCCACGTGCACGCACTGGCAAAAGCAGCATGTGCATGCTTAACTTGTGGTTTGGCAGAAAACAACGTGCGCGTCTACTAAAAGATGCTTATGCATTCTTAACAAGTGGTTTGGCACAAATGCATCCGCGTGCGCTGAAAAGCTCAGCATGGGCGTGCTTGGCACATCGTTTGGCAGAAATCCATGTGCGCGCTCTGGCAAAAGCAGCATGTGGATGCTTAACTTGTGGTTTGGCACAGAACAACCTAACCTAATTTAACCTAACCTAACGTAACCTAACCTAACCTAACCTAACCCAACCTAAGCAAACCTAACCTAAGCTAACCTAACCCAACCCAACCTAACCTAACCTAACCTAACCCAACATAACCTAACCTAACCCTACCTAACCTAACCTAACCTAACCTAACCTAAAGCAGCATGTGCATGCTTAACTTGTGGTTTGGCAGAAAACAACGTGCGCGTCTACCAAAAGATGCATGTACATTCTTAACAAGTGGTTTGGCACAAATGCATCCGCGTGCACTGAAAAGCGCAGCACGGGCGTGCTTGGCACATCGTTTGGCAGAAATCCATGTGCGCGCTCTGGCAAAAGCAGCATGTGCATGCGTAACTTGTGGTTTGGCAGAAAACAACCTAGCCTAACCTATCCTAACCTAACCTAACCTAACGTAACCTAACCTAACTTAACGTAAACTAACCTAACCTAACCCAACCTTACCTAACCCAACCTAACCTAACCTAACCTAACCTAACCTAACTTAACCCAACCTAACCTAACCCAACCTAACCTAACCTAACCTAACCTAACCCAACCTAACCTAAGCTAACCTAAAGCAGCATGTGCATGCTTAACTTGTGGTTTGGCAGAAAACAACGTGCGCGTCTACCAAAAGATGCATGTACATTCTTAACAAGTGGTTTGGCACACAAGCATGCGCGTGCGCTAAAAAGCGCAGCATGGGCGTGCTTGGCACGTCGTTTGGCAGAAATCCACGAGCGCGCTCTGGCAAAAGCACCATGTGCATGCTTAACTTCTGGTTTGGGAGAAAACAACATGCGCGTCTACCAAAGGATGCATGTGCATGCATAACAAGAGGTTTGGCACAAATGCATGCGCGTGCGCTTTAAAGCGCACCATGAGCTTGCTTAGCACGTCCTTATGCAGAAATCCACGTGCACGCTCTGGCAACAGCAGCATGTGCATGATTAACTTGTGGTTTGGCAGAAAACAACGTGCGCGTTTACTAAAGGATGCATGTGCATGCTGAACAAGTGGTTTGGCATAAATGCATGCGCGTGCGCTGTAAAGCGCAGCATGGGCGTGCTTAGCACGTGTTTTTGCAGAAATCCACGTGCATGCTCTGGCAAAAGCAGCATGTGCATGCTTAACTTGTGGTTCGGTAGAAAACAACGTGCTCGTCTACCCGAAGATGCATCTGCATTCTGACCAAGTGGTTTGGCACAAATGCATCCGCGTGCGCTGAAAAGCGCAGCATGGGCTGATTGGCACATCGTTTGGCAGAAATCCATGTGCGCACTCTGGCAAGAGCAGCATGTGCATGCTGAACTTGTGGTTTAGCAGAAAACAACGTGCGCGTCTACCAAAAGATGCATGTGCATGCTTAAAAAGTGGTGTTGCTCAAATGCTTGCGCGTGCGCTGAAAAACGCAGCATGGGCGTGCTTAGCACGTCGTTTGGCAAAAATCCACGTGCACCCTCTGACAAAAGCAACATGTGCATGCTTAACTTGTGGTTTGGCAGAAAACAACCTAACCTAACCTAACGTAACCTAACCTAACCTAACCTAACCCAACCTAATCTAACCTAACCGAACCTAACTTAACCCAACCTAACCTAACCCAACCTAACCTAACCTAACCTAACCCAACCTAACCTAAGCTAACCTAAAGCAGCATGTGCATGCTTAACTTGTGGTTTGGCAGAAAACAACGTGCGCGTCTACCAAAAGATGCATGTACATTCTTAACAAGTGGTTTGGCACAAATGCATGCGCGTGCGCTAAAAAGCGCAGCATGGGCGTGCTTGGCACGTCGTTTGGCAGAAATCCACGTGTGCGCTCTGCCAAAAGCAGCATGTGCATGCTTAACTTCTGGTTTGGCAGAAAACAACGTTTGCGTCTACCAAAAGGTGCATGTGCATTCTTAACAAGTGGTTTGGCACAAATGCATGTGCGTGCGCTGAAAAGCGCAGCATGGGCGTGCTTGCACGTCGTTTTGCAGAAATCCACGTGCGCGCTCTGGCAAAAGCAGCATGTGCATGCTTAACTTGTGGTTTGGCAAAAAACAACGTGCGCGTCTACCAAAAGATCCTTGTGCATGCTCAGCAAGTGTTTTGAAACAAATGCATGCGCGTGCGCTTAAAAACGCAGCATGGGCGTGCTTAGCACGTGGTTTGGCAGAAATCCACGTGCACGCTCTGGCAAAAGCAGCATGTGCATGCTTAACTTGTAGTTTGGCAGAAATTAACGTGCACGTATACCAAAAGATGCATGTGCATGCTAAACAAGTGGTTTGGCACAAATGCATGCACGTGCGCTGCAAAGCGCAGCATATGCGTGCTTGGCACGTCGTTTGGCAGAAATCCACGTGCGCGCTCTGGCAAAAGCAGCATGTGCATGCTTAACTTGTGGTTTGGCAAAAAACAACGCGCGCGTCTACCAAAAGATGCTTGTGCATGCTCAGCAAGTGTTTTGACACAAATGCATGCGCGTGCGCTGAAAAACGCAGCATGGACGTGCTTAGCACGTCGTTTGGCAGAAATCCATGTGCACGCTCTGGCAAAAGCAGCATGTGCATGCTTAACTTGTAGTTTGGCGGAAAACAACGTGCACGTATACCAAAAGATGCATGTGCATGCTTAACAAGTGGTTTGGCACAAATGCATGCGAGTGCACTGCAAAGCGCAGCATATGCGTGCTTGGCACGTCGTTTGGCAGAAATCCACGTGCACGCTCTGGCAAAAGCAGCATGTGCATGCTTAACTTGGGTTTGGCAAAAAACAACGCGCGCGTCTACCAAAAGATGCTTGCGCATGCTCAGCAAGTGTTTTGACACAAATGCATGCGCGTGCGCTGAAAAACGCAGCATGGACGTGCTTAGCACGTGGTTTGGCAGAAATCCATGTGCACGCTCTGGCAAAAGCAGCATGTGCATGCTTAACTTGTAGTTTGGCGGAAAACAACGTGCACGTATACCAAAAGATGCATGTGCATGCTTAACAAGTGGTTTCGCACAAATGCATGCGCGTGCGCTGCAAAGCGCAGCATATGCGTGCTTGGCACGTCGTTTGGCAGAAATCCACGTGCACGCTCTGGCAAAAGCAGCATGTGCATGCTTAACTTGTGGTTTGGGAGAAAACAACATGCGCGCCTACCAAAAAATGCATGTGCATGCTTAACAAGAGGTTTGGCACAAATGCATGCGCGTGCGCTGTAAAGCGCAACGTGTTCATGCTTAGCACGTCGTTTTGCAGAAATCCACGTGCACGCTCTGGCAAAAGCAGGATGTGCATGCTTACCTTGTGGTTTGGCAGAAAACAACGTGCGCGTCTACTAAAGATGCATGTGCATGCTGAACAAGTGGTTTGGCACAAATGCATGCGTGTGCGCTGTAAAGTGCAGCATGGGCGTGCTTAGCACGTCGTTTTGCAGAAATGCACGTGCACGCTCTGGCAAAAGCAGCATGCGCATGCTTAACTTGTGGTTCAGTAGAAAACAACATGCGCGTCTACCCAAAGATGCATGTGCATTCTTAACAAGTGGTTTGGCACAAATGCATCCGCGCGCGCTTAAAAGCGCAGCATAGGCGTGCTGGCGCATCGTTTAGTAGAAATCCACGTGCGCGCTCTGGCAAAAGCAGCATATGGATGCTTCACTTCTGGTTTGGCAGAAAACAACGTTTGCGTCTACCAAAAGGTGCATGTGCATGCTTAACAAGTGGTTTGGCACAAATGCATGCGCGTGCGCTGCAAAGCGCAGCATATGCGTGCTTGGCACGTCGTTTGGCAGAAATCCACGTGCGCGCTCTGGCAAAAGCAGCATGTGCATGCTTAACTTGTGGTTTGGGCGTAAACAACGTGCGCGTCTACCAAAAGATGCATGTGCATGCTCAACAAGTGGTTTGAGACAATTGCATGCGCGTGCGCTGAAAAGCGCAGCATGGGCGTGCTTAGCACGTGGTTTGTCAGAAATCCACGTGCACGCTCTGGCAAAAGTAGCATGTGCATGCTTTACTTGTGGTTTGGCAGAAAACAACGTGCGCGTCTACCAAAAGATGCATGTACATTCTTAACAAGTGGTTTGGCCCAAATGCATGCACGTGCGCTGCAAATCGCAGCATGGGCGTGCTTGGCACGTCGTTTGGCAGAAATCCACGTGCACGCTCCGCCAAAAGCAGCATGTGCACGCTTAACTTCTGGTTTGGGAGAAAACAACGTGCGCGTCAACCAAAAGATGCATGTGCATTCTTAAAAACTGGTTTGGCACAAATGCATCTGCGTGCGCTGAAAAGCGCAGCATGGGCGTGCTTGGCACATCGTTTGGCAGAAATACACGTGCGCGCTCCGGCAAAAGCAGCATGTGCATGCTTAACTTGTGGTTCGGTATAAAACAACGTGCGCGTCTACCCGGAGATGCATGTGCATTCTTAACAAGTGGTTTGGCACAAATGCATCCGCGTGCGCTGAAAAACGCAGCATGGGCGTGCTTGGCACATCGTTTGGCAGAAATCCATGTGCGCGCTCTGGCAAAAGCAGCATGTGCATGCTTAACTTGTGGTTTAGCAGAAAACAGCGTGCGCGTCTACCAAAAGATGCATGTGCATGCTTAACAAGTGGTTTTGCTCAAATGCTTGCGCGTACGCTGAAAAACGCAGCATGGGCGTGCTTAGCACGTCGTTTGGCAAAAATCCACGTGCACCCTCTGACAAAAGCAACATGTGCATGCTTAACTTGTGGTTTGGCAGAAAACAACCTAACCTAACCTAACGTAACCTAACCTAACCTAACCTAACCCAACCTAATCTAACCTAACCTAACCTAACTTAACCCAACCTAACCTAACCCAACCTAACCTAACCTAACCTAACCCAACCTAACCTAACCTAACCTAACCCTACCTAACCTAACCTAACCCTACCTAACCTAACCTAACCTAAAGCAGCATGTGCATGCTTAACTTGTCGTTTGGCAGAAAACAACGGGCACGTCTACCAAAAGATGCATGTACATTCTTAACAAGTGGTTTGGCACAAATGCCTCCACGTGCGCTGAAAAGCGCAGCATGGGCGTGCTTGGCACATCGTTTGGCAGAAATCCATGTGCGCGCTCTGGCATAAGCAGCATGTGCATGCTTAACTTGTGGTTTACCAGAAAACAACGTGCGTGTCTACCATAAGATGCATGTGCATGCTTAACAAGTGGTTTTGCTCAAATGCTTGCGCGTGCGCTGAAAAACGCAGCATGGGCGTGCCTAGCACGTCGTTTGGCAGAAATCCACCTGCACGCTCTGACAAAAGCAGCATGTGAATGCTTAACTTGTGGTTTGGCAGAAAACAACCTAGCCTAACCTATCCTAACCTAACCTAACCTAACGTCACCTAACCTAACGCATCCTAACCTAACCTAACCTAACCCAACCTAACCTAACCTTACCTAACCCAACCTAACCTAACCTAACCTAACCCTACCTAACCTAACCTAACCCTACCTAACCTAACCTAACCTAAAGCAGCATGTGCATGCTTAACTTGTCGTTTGGCAGAAAACAACGGGCACGTCTACCAAAAGATGCATGTACATTCTTAACAAGTGGTTTGGCACAAATGCATCCGCGTGCGCTGAAAAGCGCAGCATGGGCTGATTGGCACTTCGTTTGGCAGAAATCCATGTGCGCACTCTGGCAAAAGCAGCATGTGCATGCTTAACTTGTGGTTTAGCAGAAAACAACGTGCGCGTCTACCAAAAGATGCATGTGCATGCTTAAAAAGTGGTGTTGCTCAAATGCTTGCGCGTGCGCTGAAAAACGCAGCATGGGCGTGCTTAGCACGTCGTTTGGCAAAAATCCACGTGCACCCTCTGACAAAAGCAACATGTGCATGCTTAACTTGTAGTTTGGCAGAAAACAACCTAACCTAACCTAACGTAACCTATCCTAACCTAACGTAACCTAACCTAACCTAACCTAACCTAACCCAACCTAATCTAACCTAACCTAACCTAACTTAACCCAACCTAACCTAACCCAACCTAACCTAACCTAACCTAACCCAACCTAACCTAAGCTAACCTAAAGCAGCATGTGCATGCTTAACTTGTGGTTTGCAGAAAACAACGTGCGCGTCTACCAAAAGATGCATGTACATTCTTAACAAGTGGTTTGGCACAAATGCATGCGCGTGCGCTAAAAAGCGCAGCATGGGCTTGCTTGGCACGTCGTTTGGCAGAAATCCACGTGTGCGCTCTGGCAAAAGCAGCATGTGCATGCTTAACTTCTGGTTTGGCAGAAAACAACGTTTGCGTCTACCAAAAGGTGCATGTGCATTCTTAACAAGTGGTTTGGCACAAATGCATGTGCGTGCGCTGAAAAGCGCAGCATGGGCGTGCTTGGCACGTCGTTTTGCAGAAATCCACGTGCGCGCTCTGGCAAAAGCAGCATGTGCATGCTTAACTTGTGGTTTGGCAAAAAACAACGTGCGCGTCTACCAAAAGATCCTGGTGCATGCTCAGCAAGTGTTTTGAAACAAATGCATGCGCGTGCGCTTAAAAACGCAGCATGGGCGTGCTTAGCACGTGGTTTGGCAGAAATCCACGTGCACGCTCTGGCAAAAGCAGCATGTGCATGCTTAACTTGTAGTTTGGCAGAAAACAACGTGCACGTATACCAAAAGATGCATGTGCATGCTAAACAAGTGGTTTGGCACAAATGCATGCGCGTGCGCTGCAAAGCGCAGCATATGCGTGCTTGGCACGTCGTTTGGCAGAAATCCACGTGCGCGCTCTGGCAAAAGCAGCATGTGCATGCTTAACTTGTGGTTTGGCAAAAAACAACGCGCGCGTCTACCAAAAGATGCTTGTGCATGCTCAGCAAGTGTTTTGACACAAATGCATGCGCGTGCGCTGAAAAACGCAGCATGGACGTGCTTAGCACGTCGTTTGGCAGAAATCCATGTGCACGCTCTGGCAAAAGCAGCATGTGCATGCTTAACTTGTAGTTTGGCGGAAAACAACGTGCACGTATACCAAAAGATGCATGTGCATGCTTAACAAGTGGTTTCGCACAAATGCATGCGCGTGCGCTGCAAAGCGCAGCATATGCGTGCTTGGCACGTCGTTTGGCAGAAATCCACGTGCACGCTCTGGCAAAAGCAGCATGTGCATGCTTAACTTGTGGTTTGGGAGAAAACAACATGCGCGCCTACCAAAGGATGCATGTGCATGCTTAACAAGAGGTTTGGCACAAATGCATGCGCGTGCGCTGTAAAGCGCAACGTGTTCATGCTTAGCACGTCGTTTTGCAGAAATCCACGTGCACGCTCTGGCAAAAGCAGGATGTGCATGCTTACCTTGTGGTTTGGCAGAAAACAACGTGCGCGTCTACTAAAAGATGCATGTGCATGCTGAACAAGTGGTTTGGCACAAATGCATGCGTGTGCGCTGTAAAGTGCAGCATGGCCGTGCTTAGCACGTCGTTTTGCAGAAATGCACGTGCACGCTCTGGCAAAAGCAGCATGCGCATGCTTAACTTGTGGTTCGGTAGAAAACAACATGCGCGTCTACCCAAAGATGCATGTGCATTCTTAACAAGTGGTTTGGCACAAATGCATCCGCGCGCGCTTAAAAGCGCAGGATAGGCGTGCTGGCGCATCGTTTAGTAGAAATCCACGTGCGCGCTCTGGCAAAAGCAGCATATGGATGCTTAACTTCTGGTTTGGCAGAAAACAACGTTTGCGTCTACCAAAAGGTGCATGTGCATGCTTAAGAAGTGGTTTGGCACAAATTCATGCGCGTGCGCTGCAAAGCGCAGCATATGCGTGCTTGGCACGTCGTTTGGCAGAAATCCACGTGCGCGCTCTGGCAAAAGCAGCATGTGCATGCTTAACTTGTGGTTTGGGCGTAAACAACGTGCGCGTCTACCAAAAGATGCATGTGCATGCTCAACAAGTGGTTTGAGACAATTGCATGCGCGTGCGCTGAAAAGCGCAGCATGGGCGTGCTTAGCACGTGGTTTGTCAGAAATCCACGTGCACGCTCTGGCAAAAGTAGCATGTGCATGCTTTACTTGTGGTTTGGCAGAAAACAACGTGCGCGTCTACCAAAAGATGCATGTACATTCTTAACAAGTGGTTTGGCCCAAATGCATGCACGTGCGCTGCAAATCGCAGCATGGGCGTGCTTGGCACGTCGTTTGGCAGAAATCCACGTGCACGCTCTGCCAAAAGCAGCATGTGCACGCTTAACTTCTGGTTTGGGAGAAAACAACGTGCGCGTCAACCAAAAGATGCATGTGCATTCTTAAAAACTGGTTTGGCACAAATGCATCTGCGTGCGCTGAAAAGCGCAGCATGGGCGTGCTTGGCACATCGTTTGGCAGAAATCCACGTGCGCGCTCCGGCAAAAGCAGCATGTGCATGCTTAACTTGTGGTTCGGTATAAAACAACGTGCGCGTCTACCCGGAGATGCATGTGCATTCTTAACAAGTGGTTTGGCACAAATGCATCCGCGTGCGCTGAAAAACGCAGCATGGGCGTGCTTGGCACATCGTTTGGCAGAAATCCATGTGCGCGCTCTGGCAAAAGCAGCATGTGCATGCTTAACTTGCGCTTTGGCAGAAAACAATCTAACCTAACCTAACCTAACCTAACCTAACCTAACGTAACCTAACCTAACCTGACATAACCTAACCTAACCTAACCTAATCTAACCTAACGTAACCTAACCTAACCTAACCCAACCGAACCTAACCTAACCTAACCTACCCTAACCCAACCTAACTTAACCCAACCTTACCTAACATAACATAACCCAACCTAACCTAACCTAACCTAACCTAACCTAAAGCAGCATGTGCATGCTTAACTTGTGGTTTCGCAGAAAACAACGTGCGCGTCTACCGAAAGATGCATGTGCATTCTTAAAAAGTGGTTTGGCACAAATGCATACGCATGCGCTAAAAAGCGCAGCATGGGCGTGCTTGGCACATCGTTTGGCAGAAATCCATGTGCGCGGTCTGGCAAAAGCAGCATGTGCATGCTTAACTTGTGGTTTGGCAGAAAACAACCTAACCTAACTTAACCTAACCTAATCCAACCTAACGTAAGCTAACATACCCTAACGTAACCTAACCTAACCAAACCTAACCCAACCCAACCTAACCTAACCTAACCTATCCTAACCTAACCCAACCTAACCTAACCTTACCTAACCCAACCTAACCTAACCTAACCTAACCCTACCTAACCTAACCTAACCCTACCTAACCTAACCTAACCTAAAGCAGCATGTGCATGCTTAACTTGTCGTTTGGCAGAAAACAACGGGCACGTCTACCAAAAGATGCATGTACATTCTTAACAAGTGGTTTGGCACAAATGCCTCCACGTGCGCTGAAAAGCGCAGCATGGGCGTGCTTGGCACATCGTTTGGCAGAAATCCATGTGCGCGCTCTGGCATAAGCAGCATGTGCATGCTTAACTTGTGGTTTACCAGAAAACAACGTGCGTGTCTACCATAAGATGCATGTGCATGCTTAACAAGTGGTCTTGCTCAAATGCTTGCGCGTGCGCTGAAAAACGCAGTATGGGCGTGCCTAGCACGTCGTTTGGCAGAAATCCACCTGCACGCTCTGACAAAAGCAGCATGTGAATGCTTAACTTGTGGTTCGGCAGAAAACAACCTAGCCTAACCTATCCTAACCTAACCTAACCTAACGTCACCTAACCTAACCCATCCTAACCTAACCTAACCTAACCCAACCTAACCTAACCTAACCCAACCTAACCTAAAGCAGCAAGTGCATGCTTAACTTGTGGTTTGGCAGAAAACAACATGCGCGTCTACCAAAAGATGCATGTACATTCTTAACAAGAGGTTTGGTACAAATGCATGCGCGTGCGCTGTAAAGCGCAGCATGGGCGTGCTTAGCTCGTCGTTTTGCAGAAATCCACGTGCACGCACTGGCAAAAGCAGCATGTGCATGCTTAACTTGTGGTTTGGCAGAAAACAACGTGCGCGTCTACTAAAAGATGCTTATGCATTCTTAACAAGTGGTTTGGCACAAATGCATCCGCGTGCGCTGAAAAGCTCAGCATGGGCGTGCTTGGCACATCGTTTGGCAGAAATCCATGTGCGCGCTCTGGCAAAAGCAGCATGTGGATGCTTAACTTGTGGTTTGGCACAGAACAACCTAACCTAATTTAACCTAACCTAACGTAACCTAACCTAACCTAACCTAACCCAACCTAAGCAAACCTAACCTAAGCTAACCTAACCCAACCCAACCTAACCTAACCTAACCTAACCCAACATAACCTAACCTAACCCTACCTAACCTAACCTAACCTAACCTAAAGCAGCATGTGCATGCTTAACTTGTGGTTTGGCAGAAAACAACGTGCGCGTCTACCAAAAGATGCATGTACATTCTTAACAAGTGGTTTGGCACAAATGCATCCGCGTGCGCTGAAAAGCGCAGCACGGGCGTGCTTGGCACATCGTTTGGCAGAAATCCATGTGCGCGCTCTGGCAAAAGCAGCATGTGCATGCGTAACTTGTGGTTTGGCAGAAAACAACCTAGCCTAACCTATCCTAACCTAACCTAACCTAACGTAACCTAACCTAACCTAACGTAAACTAACCTAACCTAACCCAACCTTACCTAACCCAACCTAACCTAACCTAACCTAACCTAACTTAACCCAACCTAACCTAACCCAACCCAACCTAACCTAACCTAACCTAACCCAACCTAACCTAAGCTAACCTAAAGCAGCATGTGCATGCTTAACTTGTGGTTTGGCAGAAAACAACGTGCGCGTCTACCAAAAGATGCATGTACATTCTTAACAAGTGGTTTGGCACAAATGCATGCGCGTGCGCTAAAAAGCGCAGCATGGGCGTGCTTGGCACGTCGTTTGGCAGAAATCCACGTGTGCGCTCTGCCAAAAGCAGCATGTGCATGCTTAACTTCTGGTTTGGCAGAAAACAACGTTTGCGTCTACCAAAAGGTGCATGTGCATTCTTAACAAGTGGTTTGGCACAAATGCATGTGCGTGCGCTGAAAAGCGCAGCATGGGCGTGCTTGCACGTCGTTTTGCAGAAATCCACGTGCGCGCTCTGGCAAAAGCAGCATGTGCATGCTTAACTTGTGGTTTGGCAAAAAACAACGTGCGCGTCTACCAAAAGATCCTTGTGCATGCTCAGCAAGTGTTTTGAAACAAATGCATGCGCGTGCGCTTAAAAACGCAGCATGGGCGTGCTTAGCACGTGGTTTGGCAGAAATCCACGTGCACGCTCTGGCAAAAGCAGCATGTGCATGCTTAACTTGTAGTTTGGCAGAAATTAACGTGCACGTATACCAAAAGATGCATGTGCATGCTAAACAAGTGGTTTGGCACAAATGCATGCACGTGCGCTGCAAAGCGCAGCATATGCGTGCTTGGCACGTCGTTTGGCAGAAATCCACGTGCGCGCTCTGGCAAAAGCAGCATGTGCGTGCTTAACTTGTGGTTTGGCAAAAAACAACGCGCGCGTCTACCAAAAGATGCTTGTGCATGCTCAGCAAGTGTTTTGACACAAATGCATGCGCGTGCGCTGAAAAACGCAGCATGGACGTGCTTAGCACGTCGTTTGGCAGAAATCCATGTGCACGCTCTGGCAAAAGCAGCATGTGCATGCTTAACTTGTAGTTTGGCGGAAAACAACGTGCACGTATACCAAAAGATGCATGTGCATGCTTAACAAGTGGTTTGGCACAAATGCATGCGAGTGCACTACAAAGCGCAGCATATGCGTGCTTGGCACGTCGTTTGGCAGAAATCCACGTGCACGCTCTGGCAAAAGCAGCATGTGCATGCTTAACTTGGGTTTGGCAAAAAACAACGCGCGCGTCTACCAAAAGATGCTTGCGCATGCTCAGCAAGTGTTTTGACACAAATGCATGCGCGTGCGCTGAAAAACGCAGCATGGACGTGCTTAGCACGTGGTTTGGCAGAAATCCATGTGCACGCTCTGGCAAAAGCAGCATGTGCATGCTTAACTTGTAGTTTGGCGGAAAACAACGTGCACGTATACCAAAAGATGCATGTGCATGCTTAACAAGTGGTTTCGCACAAATGCATGCGCGTGCGCTGCAAAGCGCAGCATATGCGTGCTTGGCACGTCGTTTGGCAGAAATCCACGTGCACGCTCTGGCAAAAGCAGCATGTGCATGCTTAACTTGTGGTTTGGGAGAAAACAACATGCGCGCCTACCAAAAAATGCATGTGCATGCTTAACAAGAGGTTTGGCACAAATGCATGCGCGTGCGCTGTAAAGCGCAACGTGTTCATGCTTAGCACGTCGTTTTGCAGAAATCCACGTGCACGCTCTGGCAAAAGCAGGATGTGCATGCTTACCTTGTGGTTTGGCAGAAAACAACGTGCGCGTCTACTAAAGATGCATGTGCATGCTGAACAAGTGGTTTGGCACAAATGCATGCGTGTGCGCTGTAAAGTGCAGCATGGGCGTGCTTAGCACGTCGTTTTGCAGAAATGCACGTGCACGCTCTGGCAAAAGCAGCATGCGCATGCTTAACTTGTGGTTCAGTAGAAAACAACATGCGCGTCTACCCAAAGATGCATGTGCATTCTTAACAAGTGGTTTGGCACAAATGCATCCGCGCGCGCTTAAAAGCGCAGCATAGGCGTGCTGGCGCATCGTTTAGTAGAAATCCACGTGCGCGCTCTGGCAAAAGCAGCATATGGATGCTTCACTTCTGGTTTGGCAGAAAACAACGTTTGCGTCTACCAAAAGGTGCATGTGCATGCTTAACAAGTGGTTTGGCACAAATGCATGCGCGTGCGCTGCAAAGCGCAGCATATGCGTGCTTGGCACGTCGTTTGGCAGAAATCCACGTGCGCGCTCTGGCAAAAGCAGCATGTGCATGCTTAACTTGTGGTTTGGGCGTAAACAACGTGCGCGTCTACCAAAAGATGCATGTGCATGCTCAACAAGTGGTTTGAGACAATTGCATGCGCGTGCGCTGAAAAGCGCAGCATGGGCGTGCTTAGCACGTGGTTTGTCAGAAATCCACGTGCACGCTCTGGCAAAAGTAGCATGTGCATGCTTTACTTGTGGTTTGGCAGAAAACAACGTGCGCGTCTACCAAAAGATGCATGTACATTCTTAACAAGTGGTTTGGCCCAAATGCATGCACGTGCGCTGCAAATCGCAGCATGGGCGTGCTTGGCACGTCGTTTGGCAGAAATCCACGTGCACGCTCCGCCAAAAGCAGCATGTGCACGCTTAACTTCTGGTTTGGGAGAAAACAACGTGCGCGTCAACCAAAAGATGCATGTGCATTCTTAAAAACTGGTTTGGCACAAATGCATCTGCGTGCGCTGAAAAGCGCAGCATGGGCGTGCTTGGCACATCGTTTGGCAGAAATACACGTGCGCGCTCCGGCAAAAGCAGCATGTGCATGCTTAACTTGTGGTTCGGTATAAAACAACGTGCGCGTCTACCCGGAGATGCATGTGCATTCTTAACAAGTGGTTTGGCACAAATGCATCCGCGTGCGCTGAAAAACGCAGCATGGGCGTGCTTGGCACATCGTTTGGCAGAAATCCATGTGCGCGCTCTGGCAAAAGCAGCATGTGCATGCTTAACTTGTGGTTTAGCAGAAAACAGCGTGCGCGTCTACCAAAAGATGCATGTGCATGCTTAACAAGTGGTTTTGCTCAAATGCTTGCGCGTACGCTGAAAAACGCAGCATGGGCGTGCTTAGCACGTCGTTTGGCAAAAATCCACGTGCACCCTCTGACAAAAGCAACATGTGCATGCTTAACTTGTGGTTTGGCAGAAAACAACCTAACCTAACCTAACGTAACCTAACCTAACCTAACCTAACCCAACCTAATCTAACCTAACCTAACCTAACTTAACCCAACCTAACCTAACCCAACCTAACCTAACCTAACCTAACCCAACCTAACCTAAGCTAACCTAAAGCAGCATGTGCATGCTTAACTTGTGGTTTGGCAGAAAACAACGTGCGCGTCTACCAAAAGATGCATGTACATTCTTAACAAGTGGTTTGGCACAAATGCATGCGCGTGCGCTAAAAAGCGCAGCATGGGCGTGCTTGGCACGTCGTTTGGCAGAAATCCACGTGTGCGCTCTGCCAAAAGCAGCATGTGCATGCTTAACTTCTGGTTTGGCAGAAAACAACGTTTGCGTCTACCAAAAGGTGCATGTGCATTCTTAACAAGTGGTTTGGCACAAATGCATGTGCGTGCGCTGAAAAGCGCAGCATGGGCGTGCTTGCACGTCGTTTTGCAGAAATCCACGTGCGCGCTCTGGCAAAAGCAGCATGTGCATGCTTAACTTGTGGTTTGGCAAAAAACAACGTGCGCGTCTACCAAAAGATCCTTGTGCATGCTCACCAAGTGTTTTGAAACAAATGCATGCGCGTGCGCTTAAAAACGCAGCATGGGCGTGCTTAGCACGTGGTTTGGCAGAAATCCACGTGCACGCTCTGGCAAAAGCAGCATGTGCATGCTTAACTTGTAGTTTGGCAGAAATTAACGTGCACGTGTACCAAAAGATGCATGTGCATGCTAAACAAGTGGTTTGGCACAAATGCATGCACGTGCGCTGCAAAGCGCAGCATATGCGTGCTTGGCACGTCGTTTGGCAGAAATCCACGTGCGCGCTCTGGCAAAAGCAGCATGTGCATGCTTAACTTGTGGTTTGGCAAAAAACAACGCGCGCGTCTACCAAAAGATGCTTGTGCATGCTCAGCAAGTGTTTTGACACAAATGCATGCGCGTGCGCTGAAAAACGCAGCATGGACGTGCTTAGCACGTCGTTTGGCAGAAATTCATGTGCACGCTCTGGCAAAAGCAGCATGTGCATGCTTAACTTGTAGTTTGGCGGAAAACAACGTGCACGTATACCAAAAGATGCATGTGCATGCTTAACAAGTGGTTTGGCACAAATGCATGCGAGTGCACTGCAAAGCGCAGCATATGCGTGCTTGGCACGTCGTTTGGCAGAAATCCACGTGCACGCTCTGGCAAAAGCAGCATGTGCATGCTTAACTTGGGTTTGGCAAAAAACAACGCGCGCGTCTACCAAAAGATGCTTGCGCATGCTCAGCAAGTGTTTTGACACAAATGCATGCGCGTGCGCTGAAAAACGCAGCATGGACGTGCTTAGCACGTGGTTTGGCAGAAATCCATGTGCACGCTCTGGCAAAAGCAGCATGTGCATGCTTAACTTGTAGTTTGGCGGAAAACAACGTGCACGTATACCAAAAGATGCATGTGCATGCTTAACAAGTGGTTTCGCACAAATGCATGCGCGTGCGCTGCAAAGCGCAGCATATGCGTGCTTGGCACGTCGTTTGGCAGAAATCCACGTGCACGCTCTGGCAAAAGCAGCATGTGCATGCTTAACTTGTGGTTTGGGAGAAAACAACATGCGCGCCTACCAAAGGATGCATGTGCATGCTTAACAAGAGGTTTGGCACAAATGCATGCGCGTGCGCTGTAAAGCGCAACGTGTTCATGCTTAGCACGTCGTTTTGCAGAAATCCACGTGCACGCTCTGGCAAAAGCAGGATGTGCATGCTTACCTTGTGGTTTGGCAGAAAACAACGTGCGCGTCTACTAAAGATGCATGTGCATGCTGAACAAGTGGTTTGGCACAAATGCATGCGTGTGCGCTGTAAAGTGCAGCATTGGCGTGCTTAGCACGTCGTTTTGCAGAAATGCACGTGCACGCTCTGGCAAAAGCAGCATGCGCATGCTTAACTTGTGGTTCGGTAGAAAACAACATGCGCGTCTACCCAAAGATGCATGTGCATTCTTAACAAGTGGTTTGGCACAAATGCATCCGCGCGCGCTTAAAAGCGCAGCATAGGCGTGCTGGCGCATCGTTTAGTAGAAATCCACGTGCGCGCTCTGGCAAAAGCAGCATATGGATGCTTAACTTCTGGTTTGGCAGAAAACAACGTTTGCGTCTACCAAAAGGTGCATGTGCATGCTTAACAAGTGGTTTGGCACAAATGCATGCGCGTGCGCTGCAAAGCGCAGCATATGCGTGCTTGGCACGTCGTTTGGCAGAAATCCACGTGCGCGCTCTGGCAAAAGCAGCATGTGCATGCTTAACTTGTGGTTTGGGCGTAAACAACGTGCGCGTCTACCAAAAGATGCATGTGCATGCTCAACAAGTGGTTTGAGACAATTGCATGCGCGTGCGCTGAAAAGCGCAGCATGGGCGTGCTTAGCACGTGGTTTGTCAGAAATCCACGTGCACGCTCTGGCAAAAGTAGCATGTGCATGCTTTACTTGTGGTTTGGCAGAAAACAACGTGCGCGTCTACCAAAAGATGCATGTACATTCTTAACAAGTGGTTTGGCCCAAATGCATGCACGTGCGCTGCAAATCGCAGCATGGGCGTGCTTGGCACGTCGTTTGGCAGAAATCCACGTGCACGCTCTGCCAAAAGCAGCATGTGCACGCTTAACTTCTGGTTTGGGAGAAAACAACGTGCGCGTCAACCAAAAGATGCATGTGCATTCTTAAAAACTGGTTTGGCACAAATGCATCTGCGTGCGCTGAAAAGCGCAGCATGGGAGTGCTTGGCACATCGTTTGGCAGAAATACACGTGCGCGCTCCGGCAAAAGCAGCATGTGCATGCTTAACTTGTGGTTCGGTATAAAACAACGTGCGCGTCTACCCGGAGATGCATGTGCATTCTTAACAAGTGGTTTGGCACAAATGCATCCGCGTGCGCTGAAAAACGCAGCATGGGCGTGCTTGGCACATCGTTTGGCAGAAATCCATGTGCGCGCTCTGGCAAAAGCAGCATGTGCATGCTTAACTTGTGGTTTAGCAGAAAACAGCGTGCGCGTCTACCAAAAGATGCATGTGCATGCTTAACAAGTGGTTTTGCTCAAATGCTTGCGCGTACGCTGAAAAACGCAGCATGGGCGGGCTTAGCACGTCGTTTGGCAGAAATCCACGTGCACAAAAGCAGCATGTGCATGCTTAACTTGTGCTTTGGCAGAAAACAATCTAACCTAACCTAACCTAACCTAACGTAACCTAACCTAACCTAACCTAACCTAACCCACCTGACCTAACCCAACCTAACCTAACCTAAACTAACCCAACCTAACCTAACCTAACCTAACCTAAAGCAGCATGTGCATGCTGAACTTGTGGTTTGCCAGAAAACAACGTGCGCGTCTACCCGAAGATGCATGTGCATTCTTAAAAACTGGTTTGGCACAAATGCATCCGCGTGCGCTGAAAAGCGCAGCATGGGCGTGCTTGGCACGTCGTTTGGCAGAAATCCACGTCCACGGTCTGGCAAAAGCAGCATGTGCATTCTTAACTTCTGGTTTGGGAGAAAACAACGTGCGCGTCAACCAAAAGATGCATGTGCATGCTCAACAAGTGGTTTGAGACAAATGCATGCGCGTGGGCTGAAAAGCGCAGCATGGGCGTGCTTAGCACGTGGTTTGTCAGAAAACCACGTGCACGCTCTGGCAAAAGCAGCATGTGCATGCTTAACTTGTAGTTTGGCGGAAAACAACGTGCACGTATACCAAAAGATGCATGTGCATGCTTAACAAGTGGTTTGGCACAAATGCATGCGCGTGCGCTGCAAAACGCAGCATATTCGTGCTTGGCACGTCGTTTGGCAGAAATCCACGTGCACGCTCTGGCAAAAGCAGCATGTGCATGCTTAACTTGTGGTTTGGGAGAAAACAACATGCGCGCCTACCAAAGGATGCATGTGCATGCTTAACAAGAGGTTTGGCACAAATGCATGCGCGCGCGCTGTAAAGCGCAACGTGTTCATGCTTAGCACGTCGTTTTGCAGAAATCCACGTGCACGCTCTGGCAAAAGCAGGATGTGCATGCTTACCTTGTGGTTTGGCAGAAAACAACGTGCGCGTCTACTAAAAGATGCATGTGCATGCTGAACAAGTGGTTTGGCACAAATGCATGCGTGTGCGCTGTAAAGTGCAGCATGGGCGTGCTTAGCACGTCGTTTTGCAGAAATGCACGTGCACGCTCTGGCAAAAGCACCATGTGCATGCTTAACTTGTGGTTCGTTAGAAAACAACATGCGCGTCTACCCAAAGATGCATGTGCATTCTTAACAAGTGGTTTGGCACAAATGCATCCGCGCGCGCTTAAAAGCGCAGCATAGGCGTGCTGGCGCATCGTTTAGTAGAAATCCACGTGCGCGCTCTGGCAAAAGCAGCATATGTATGCTTAACTTCTGGTTTGGCAGAAAACAACGTTTGCGTCTACCAAAAGGTGCATGTGCATGCTTAACAAGTGGTTTGGCCCAAATGCATGCACGTGCGCTGCAAATCGCAGCATGGGCGTGTTTGGCACGTCGTTTGGCAGAAATCCACGTGCACGCTCTCGAAAAAGCAGCATATGCATGCATAACTTCTGGTTTGGGCGTAAACAACGTGCGCGTCTACCAAAAGATGCATGTGCATGCTCAACAAGTGGTTTGAGACAATTGCATGCGCGTGCGCTGAAAAGCGCAGCATGGGCGTGCTTAGCACGTGGTTTGTCAGAAATCCACGTGCACGCTCTGGCAAAAGTAGCATGTGCATGCTTTACTTGTGGTTTGGCAGAAAACAACGCGCGCGTTTACCAAAAGATGCATGTACATTCTTAACAAGTGGTTTGGCCCAAATGCATGCACGTGCGCTGCAAATCGCAGCATGGGCATGCTTGGCACGTCGTTTGGCAGAAATCCACGTGCACGCTCTGCCAAAAGCAGCATGTGCACGCTTAACTTCTGGTTTGGGAGAAAACAACGTGCGCGTCAACCAAAAGATGCATGTGCATTCTTAAAAACTGGTTTGGCACAAATGCATCTGCGTGCGCTGAAAAGCGCAGCATGGGCGTGCTTGGCACATCGTTTGGCAGAAATCCACGTGCGCGCTCCGGCAAAAGCAGCATGTGCATGCTTAACTTGTGGTTCGGTATAAAACAACGTGCGCGTCTACCCGGAGATGCATGTGCATTCTCAACAAGTGGTTTGAGACAAATGCATGCGCGTGGGCTGAAAAGCGCAGCATGGGCGTGCTTAGCACGTGGTTTGTCAGAAATCCACGTGCACGCTCTGGCAAAAGCAGCATGTGCATGCTTAACTTGTGGTTTGGCAGAAAACAACGTGCGCGTCTACCAAAAGATGCATGTGCATGCTTAACAAGAGGTTTGGCACAAATGCATGCGCGTGCGCTGTAAAGCGCAGCATATGCGTGCTTGGCAAGTCGTTTGGCATAAATACACGTGCACGCTCTGGCAAAAGCAGCATGTGCATGCTTAACTTGTGGTTTGGCAGAAAACAACCTAACCTAACGTAACCTAACCCAACCTAACGTAACCTAACCCAACCTAACGTAACCTAACCTAACCTAACCCACCTGACCTAACCCAACCCAACCTAACCTAACCTAACCCAACCTAACCTTAACAAACCTAAACTAATGCAGCATGTGCATGCTTAACTTGTGGTTTGGCAGAAAACAACGTGCGCGTCTACCAAAAGATGCATGTACATTCTTAACAAGTGGTTTGGCACAAATGCATGCGCGTGCGCTAAAAAGCGCAGCATGGGCGTGCTTGGCACGTCGTTTGGCAGAAATCCTCGTGCGCGCTCTGGCAAAACCAGCATGTGCATGCTTAACTTGTGGTTTGGCAGAAAACAACGTGCGCGTCTACCAAAAGATGCATGTACATTCTTAACAAGTGGTTTGGCACAAATGCATGCGCGTGCGCTAAAAAGCGCAGCATGGGCGTGCTTGGCACGTCGTTTGGCAGAAATCCTCGTCCGCGCTCTGGCAAAAGCAGCATATGCATGCTTAACTTGTGGTTTGGCAGAAAACAACGTGTGCGTCTACCCAAAGGTACATGTGCATTCTTAACAAGTGATTTGGCACAAATGCATGCGCGTGCGCTGAAAAGCGAAGCATGGGCGTGCTTGGCACGCCGTTTTGCAGAAATCCACGTGCTCGCTCTGGCAAAAGCAGCATGTGGATGCTTAACTTGTGGTTTGGCAAAAAACAACGTGCGCGTCTACCGAAAGATGCTTGTGCATGCTCAGCAAGTGTTTTGACACAAATGCATGCGCGTGCGCTGAAAAACGCAGCATGGGCGTGCTTAGCACGTGGTTTGGCAGAAATCCACGTGCACGCTCAGGCAAAAGCAGCATGTGCATTCTTAACTTGTAGTTTGGCAGAAAACAACGTGCACGTATACCAAAAGATGCATGTGCATGCTTAACAAAGGGGCTTGGCACAAATGCATGCGCGTGCGCTGCAAAGCGCAGCATATGCGTGCTTGGCACGTCGTTTGGCATAAATCCACGTGCACGCTCTGGCAAAAGCAGCATGTGCATGCTTAACTTCTGGTTTAGGAGAAAACAACGTGCGCGTCTACCAAAAGATGCATGAACATTCTTAACAAGTGGTTTGGCACAAATGCATCCGCGTGCGCTAAAAAGCGCAGCATGGGCGTGCTTGGCACGTCATTTGGCAGAAATGCACGTGTGCGCTCTGGCAAAAGCTGCATGTGCAGGCCTAATTTCTTGTTTGGGAGAAAACAACATGCGCGTCTACCAAAGGATGCATGTGCATGCTTAACAAGAGGTTTGGCACAAATGCATGCGCGTGCGCTGTAAAGCGCAACATGTTCGTGCTTAGCACGTCGTTTTGCAGAAATCCACGTGCACGCTCTGGCAAAAGCAGCATGTGCATTCTTACCTTGTGGTTTGGCAGAAAACAACGTGCGCTTCTTCTAAAAGATGCATGTGCATGCTGAACAAGTGGTTTGGCACAAATGCATGCGCGTGCGCTGTAAAATGCAGCATGGGCGTGCTTAGCCCGTCGTTTTGCAGAAATCCACCTGCACGCTCTGGCAAAAGCAGCATGTGCATGCTTAACTTGTGGTTTGGCAAAAAACAGCGTGCGCGTCTACCAAAATATGCTTGTGCATGTTTAACAAGCGGTTTTGTTCAAATGCTTGCACATGCGCTGAAAAACGCAGCATGGGCGTGCTTAGCACGTTGTTTGGCAGAAATCCACGTGCGCCCTCTGACAAAAGCAGCATGTGCATGCTTACCTTGTGGTTTGGCAGAAAACAACGTGCGCTTCTTCTAAAAGATGCATGTGCATGCTGAACAGGTGGTTTGGCACAAATGCATGCGCGTGCGCTGTAAAGTGCAGCATGGGCGTGCTTAGCACGTCGTTTTGCAGAAATCCACGCGCACGCTCTGGCAAAAGCAGCATGTGCATCCTTATCTTGTGGTTCGGTAGAAAACAACGTGCGCGTCTACCCGAAGATGCATGCGCATTCTTAACAAGTGGTATGGCACAAATGCATCCGCGTGCGCTTAAAAGCGCAGCATGGGCGTGTAGGCACATCGTTTCTTTGAAACCCACGTGCGCGCTATCGCAAAAGCAGCATATGCATGCCTAACTTCTGGTTTGGCACAAAACAAGGTTTGCGTCTACCAAAAGGTGCATGTGCATGCTTAACAAGTGGTTTGGCCCAAATGCATGCACTTCCTCTGCAAATCGCAGCATGGGCGTGCTTGGCACGTCGTTTGGCAGAAATCCACGTGCACGCTCTGGCAAAAGCAGCATATGCATGCTTAACTTGTGGTTTGGCAGAAAACAACGTGCGCGTCTACCCAAAGATACATGTGCATTCTTAACAAGTGGTTTGGCACAAATGCATGCGCGTGCGCCGAAAAGCGTAGCATGGGCGTGCTTGGCACGTCGTTTTGCAGAAATCCACGTGCGCGCTCTGGCAAAAGCAGCATGCGCATGCCTACCTTGTGGTTTGGCAGAAAACAACGTGCGCGTCTACCAAAAGGTGCATGTGCATGCTTAACAAGTGGTTCGGCCCAAATGCATGCACGTGCGCTGGAAATCGCAGCGTGGGCGTGCTTGGCACGTCGTTTGGCAGAAATCCACGTGCACGCTCTCGCAAAATCAGCATATGCATGCTTAACTTGTGGTTTCGCAGAAAACAACGTGCGCATCTACCCAAAGATACATGTGCATTCTTAACAAGTGGTTTGGCACAAATGCATGCGCGTGCGCTGAAAAGCGAAGCATGGGCGTGCTTGGCACGTCGTTTTGCAGAAATCCACGTGCGCGCTCTGGCAAAAGCAGCATGTGCATGCTTACCTTGTGGTTTGGCAAAAAACAACGTGCGCGTCTACCAAAAAATGCTTGTGCATGCTCAGCAAGTGTTTTGACACAAATGAATGCGCGTGCGCTGAAAAACGCAGCATGGGCGTGCTTAGCACGTAGTTTGGCAGAAGTCCACGTGCACGCTCTGGCAAAAGCAGCATGTGCATGCTTAACTTGTAGTTTGGCAGAAAACAACGTGCACGTATACCAAAAGATGCATGTGCATGCTTAACAAATGGTTTGGCACAAATGCATGCGCGTGCGCTGCAAAGCGCAGCATATGCGTGCTTGGCACGTCCTTTGGCAGAAATCCACGTGCACGCTCTGGCAAAAGCAGCAAGTGCATGCTTAACTTCTGGTTTGGGAGAAAACAACGTGCGCGTCTACCAAAAGATGCATGTGCATGCTCAACAAGTGGTTTGAGACAATTGCATGCGCGTGCGCTGAAAAGCGCAGCATGGGCGTGCTTGGCACGTCGTTTGGCAGAAATCCACGTGCGCACTCTGGCATAAGCAGCATGTGTACGCTTAACTTCTGGTTTGGGAGAAAACAACGTGCGCGTCAACCAAATGATGCATGTGCATGCTCAACAAGTGGTGTGAGACAAATGCATGCGCGTGGGTTGAAAAGCGCAGCATGGGCGTGCTTAGCACGTGGTTTGTCAGAAATCCACCTGCACGCTCTTGCAAAAGCAGCATGTGCATGCTTAACTTGTGGTTTGGCAGAAAAGAACGTGTGCGTCTACCAAAAGATGCATGTGCATGCTTAACAAGAGGTTTGGCACAAATGCATGCGCGTGCGCTGTAAAGCGCCGCATATGCGTGCTTGGCAAGTCGTTTGGCAGAAATACACGTGCACGCTCTGGCAAAAGCAGCATGTGCATGCTTAACTTCTGGTTTAGGAGAAAACAACGTGCGCGTCTACCAAAAGATGCATGTACATTCTTAACAAGTGGTTTGGCACAAATGCATCCGCGTGCGCCGAAAAACGTAGCATGGGCGTGCTTAGCACGTTGTTTGGCAGAAATCCACGTGCGCCCTCTGACAAAAGCAGCATGTGCATGCTTAACTTGTGGTTTGGCAGAAAACAACGTGCGCGTCTACTAAAAGATGCATGTGCCTGCTGAACAAGTGGTTTGGCACAAATGCATGCGCGTGCGCTGTAAAGTGCAGCATGGGCGTGCTTAGCACGTCGTTTTGCAGAAATCCACGCGCACGCTCTGGCAAAAGCAGCATGTGCATCCTTAACTTGCGGTTCGGTAGAAAACAACGTGCGCGTCTACCCGAAGATGCATGTGCATTCTTAACAAGTGGTATGGCACAAATGCATCCGCGTGCGCTTAAAAGCGCAGCATGGGCGTGCTGGCACATCGTTTGGTAGAAACCCACGTGCGCGCTCTCGCAAAAGCAGCATATGCATGCCTAACTTCTGGTTTGGCAGAAAACAAGGTTTGCGTCTACCAAAAGGTGCATGTGCATGCTTAACAAGTGGTTTGGCCCAAATGCATGCACTTCCTCTGCCAATCGCAGCATGGGCGTGCTTGGCACGTCGTTTGGCAGAAATCCACGTGCACGCTCTGGCAAAAGCAGCAAGTGCATGCTTAACTTCTGGTTTGGGAGAAAACAACGTGCGCGTCTACCCAAAGATACATGTGCATTCTTAACAAGTGGTTTGGCACAAATGCATGCGCGTACGCCGAAAAGCGCAGCATGGGCGTGCTTGGCACGTCGTTTTGCAGAAATCCACGTGCGCGCTCTGGCAAAAGCAGCATGTGCATGTCTACCTTGTGGTTTGGCAGAAAACAACGTGCGCGTCTACCAAAAGGTGCATGCGCATGCTTAACAAGTGGTTTGGCCCAAATGCATGCACGTGCGCTGGAAATCGAGCGTGGGCGTGCTTGGCACGTCGTTTGGCAGAAATCCACGTGCACGCTCTCGCAAAATCAGCATATGCATGCTTAACTTGTGGTTTGGCAGAAAACAACGTGCGCGTCTACCCAAAGATACATGTGCATTCTTAACAAGTGGTTTGGCACAAATGCATGCGCGTGCGCTGAAAAACGCAGCATGGGCGTGCTTAGCACCTGGTTTGGCAGAAGTCCACGTGCACGCTCTGGCAAAAGCAGCATGTGCATGCTTAACTTGTAGTTTGGCAGAAAACAACGTGCACGTATAACAAAAGATGCATGTGCATGCTTAACAAGTGGTTTGGCACAAATGCATGCGCGTGCGCTGCAAAGCGCAGCATATGCGTGCTTGGCACGTCGTTTGGCAGAAATCCACGTGCACGCTCTGGCAAAAGCAGCAAGTGCATGCTTAACTTCTGGTTTGGGAGAAAACAACGTGCGCGTCTACCAAAAGATGCATGTGCATGCTCAACAAGTGGTTTGAGACAATTGCATGCGCGTGCGCTGAAAAGCGCAGCATGGGCGTGCTTAGCACGTGGTTTGTCAGAAATCCACGTGCACGCTCTGGCAAAAGCAGCTTGTGCATGCTTTACTTGTGGTTTGGCTAAAAACAACGTGCGCGTCTACCAAAAGATGCATGTACATTCTTAACAAGTGGTTTGGCCCAAATGCATGCACGTGCACTGCAAATCGCAGCATGGGCGTGCTTGGCACGTCGTTTGGCAGAAATCCACGTGCACGCTCTGGCAAAAGCAGCATGTGCATGCTTAACTTGTGGTTTGGCAGAAAACAACGAGCGCGTCTACCTAATGATAATGTGCATGCTTAACAAGTGGTTTGGCACAAATGCATGCGCGTGCGCAGAAAAGCGCAGCATGGGCGTGCTTAGCACGTGGTTTGTCAGAAATCCCCGTGCACGCTCTTGCAAAAGCAGCATGTGCATGCTTAACTTGTGGTTCGGCAGAAAACAACGTGTGCGTCTACCAAAAGATGCATGTGCATGCTTAACAAGAGGTTTGACACATATGCATGCGCGTGCGCTGTAAAGCGCAGCATATGCGTGCTTGGCAAGTCGTTTGGCAGAAATACACGTGCACGCTCTGGCAAAAGCAGCATGTGCATGCTTAACTTGTGGTTTGCCAGAAAACAACGTGCGCGTCTACCCGAAGATACTTGTGCATTCTTAAAAACTGGTTTGGCACAAATGCATCCGCGTGCACTGAAAAGCGCAGCATGGGCGTGCTTGGCACATCGTTTGGCAGAAATCCACTTGCGCGCTCTGGCAAAAGCAGCATGTGCATGCTTAACTTGTGGTTCGGTAGAAAACAACGTGCGCGTCTACCCGAAGATGCATGTGCATTCTTAACAAGTGGTTTGGCACAAATGCATCCGCGTGCGCTGAAAAGCGCAGCATGGGCGTGCTTGGCAGATCGTTTGGCAGAAATTCATGTGCGCGCTCTGGCAAAAGCAGCATGTGCATGCTCAACTTGTGGTTTAGCAGAAAACAGCGTGCGCGTCTACCAAAAGATGCATGTGCATGCTTAACAAGTCGTTTGGCACAAATGCATGCGCGTGCGCTAAAAAGCGCAGCATGGGCATGTCATTTGGCAGAAATGCTCGTGCGCGCTCTGGCAAAAGCAGCATGTGCATGCTTAACTTCTGGTTTGGGAGAAAACAACATGCGCGTCTACCAAAGGATGCATGTGCATGCTTAACAAGAGGTTTGGCACAAATGCATGCGCGTGCGCTGAAAAACGCAGCATGGGCGTGCTTAGCACCTGGTTTGCCAGAAGTCCACGTGCACGCTCTGGCAAAAGCAGCATGTGCATGCTTAACTTGTAGTTTGGCAGAAAACAACGTGCACGTATACCAAAAGATGCATGTGCATGCTTAACAAGTGGTTTGGCACAAATGCATGCGCGTGCGCTGCAAAGCGCAGCATATGCGTGCTTGGCACGTCGTTTGGCAGAAATCCACGTGCACGCTCTGGCAAAAGCAGCAAGTGCATGCTTAACTTCTGGTTTTGGAGAAAACAACGTGCGCGTCTACCCAAAGATACATGTGCATTCTTAACAAGTGGTTTGGCACAAATGCATGCGCGTGCGCTGAAAAGCGCAGCATGGGCGTGCTTGGCACGTCGTTTGGCAGAAATCCACGTGCGCACTCTGGCATAAGCAGCATGTGTACGCTTAACTTCTGGTTTGGGAGAAAACAACGTGCGCGTCAACCAAATGATGCATGTGCATGCTCAACAAGTGGTGTGAGACAAATGCATGCGCGTGGGTTGAAAAGCGCAGCATGGGCGTGCTTAGCACGTGGTTTGTCAGAAATCCACCTGCACGCTCTTGCAAAAGCAGCATGTGCATGCTTAACTTGTGGTTTGGCAGAAAAGAACGTGTGCGTCTACCAAAAGATGCATGTGCATGCTTAACAAGAGGTTTGGCACAAATGCATGCGCGTGCGCTGTAAAGCGCCGCATATGCGTGCTTGGCAAGTCGTTTGGCAGAAATACACGTGCACGCTCTGGCAAAAGCAGCATGTGCATGCTTAACTTCTGGTTTAGGAGAAAACAACGTGCGCGTCTACCAAAAGATGCATGTACATTCTTAACAAGTGGTTTGGCACAAATGCATCCGCGTGCGCTAAAAAGCGCAGCATGGGCGTGCTTGGCACGTCATTTCGCAGAAATCCACATGTGCGCTCTGGCAAAAGCAGCATGTGCATGCCTAATTTCTTGTTTGGGAGAAAACAACATGCGCGTCTACCAAAATATGCTTGTGCATGCTTAACAAGCGGTTTTGTTCAAATGCTTGCGCGTGCGCTGAAAAACGTAGCATGGGCGTGCTTAGCACGTTGTTTGGCAGAAATCCACGTGCGCCCTCTGACAAAAGCAGCATGTGCATGCTTAACTTGTGGTTTGGCAGAAAACAACGTGCGCGTCTACTAAAAGATGCATGTGCCTGCTGAACAAGTGGTTTGGCACAAATGCATGCGCGTGCGCTGTAAAGTGCAGCATGGGCGTGCTTAGCACGTCGTTTTGCAGAAATCCACGCGCACGCTCTGGCAAAAGCAGCATGTGCATCCTTAACTTGCGGTTCGGTAGAAAACAACGTGCGCGTCTACCCGAAGATGCATGTGCATTCTTAACAAGTGGTATGGCACAAATGCATCCGCGTGCGCTTAAAAGCGCAGCATGGGCGTGCTGGCACATCGTTTGGTAGAAACCCACGTGCGCGCTCTCGCAAAAGCAGCATATGCATGCCTAACTTCTGGTTTGGCAGAAAACAAGGTTTGCGTCTACCAAAAGGTGCATGTGCATGCTTAACAAGTGGTTTGGCCCAAATGCATGCACTTCCTCTGCCAATCGCAGCATGGGCGTGCTTGGCACGTCGTTTGGCAGAAATCCACGTGCACGCTCTGGCAAAAGCAGCAAGTGCATGCTTAACTTCTGGTTTGGGAGAAAACAACGTGCGCGTCTACCCAAAGATACATGTGCATTCTTAACAAGTGGTTTGGCACAAATGCATGCGCGTACGCCGAAAAGCGCAGCATGGGCGTGCTTGGCACGTCGTTTTGCAGAAATCCACGTGCGCGCTCTGGCAAAAGCAGCATGTGCATGCCTACCTTGTGGTTTGGCAGAAAACAACGTGCGCGTCTACCAAAAGGTGCATGCGCATGCTTAACAAGTGGTTTGGCCCAAATGCATGCACGTGCGCTGGAAATCGAGCGTGGGCGTGCTTGGCACGTCGTTTGGCAGAAATCCACGTGCACGCTCTCGCAAAATCAGCATATGCATGCTTAACTTGTGGTTTGGCAGAAAACAACGTGCGCGTCTACCCAAAGATACATGTGCATTCTTAACAAGTGGTTTGGCACAAATGCATGCGCGTGCGCTGAAAAACGCAGCATGGGCGTGCTTAGCACCTGGTTTGGCAGAAGTCCACGTGCACGCTCTGGCAAAAGCAGCATGTGCATGCCTAACTTGTAGTTTGGCAGAAAACAACGTGCACGTATACCAAAAGATGCATGTGCATGCTTAACAAGTGGTTTGGCACAAATGCATGCGCGTGCGCTGCAAAGCGCAGCATATCCGTGCTTGGCACGTCGTTTGGCAGAAATCCACGTGCACGCTCTGGCAAAAGCAGCAAGTGCATGCTTAACTTCTGGTTTGGGAGAAAACAACGTGCGCGTCTACCAAAAGATGCATGTGCATGCTCAACAAGTGGTTTGAGACAATTGCATGCGCGTGCGCTGAAAAGCGCAGCATGGGCGTGCTTAGCACGTGGTTTGTCAGAAATCCACGTGCACGCTCTGGCAAAAGCAGCTTGTGCATGCTTTACTTGTGGTTTGGCTAAAAACAACGTGCGCGTCTACCAAAAGATGCATGTACATTCTTAACAAGTGGTTTGGCCCAAATGCATGCACGTGCACTGCAAATCGCAGCATGGGCGTGCTTGGCACGTCGTTTGGCAGAAATCCACGTGCACGCTCTGGCAAAAGCAGCATGTGCATGCTTAACTTGTCGTTTGGCAGAAAACAACGAGCGCGTCTACCTAATGATAATGTGCATGCTTAACAAGTGGTTTGGCACAAATGCATGCGCGTGCGCAGAAAAGCGCAGCATGGGCGTGCTTAGCACGTGGTTTGTCAGAAATCCCCGTGCACGCTCTTGCAAAAGCAGCATGTGCATGCTTAACTTGTGGTTCGGCAGAAAACAACGTGTGCGTCTACCAAAAGATGCATGTGCATGCTTAACAAGAGGTTTGACACATATGCATGCGCGTGCGCTGTAAAGCGCAGCATATGCGTGCTTGGCAAGTCGTTTGGCAGAAATACACGTGCACGCTCTGGCAAAAGCAGCATGTGCATGCTTAACTTGTGGTTTGCCAGAAAACAACGTGCGCGTCTACCCGAAGATACTTGTGCATTCTTAAAAACTGGTTTGGCACAAATGCATCCGCGTGCGCTGAAAAGCGCAGCATGGGCGTGCTTGGCACATCGTTTGGCAGAAATCCACTTGCGCGCTCTGGCAAAAGCAGCATGTGCATGCTTAACTTGTGGTTCGGTAGAAAACAACGTGCGCGTCTACCCGAAGATGCATGTGCATTCTTAACAAGTGGTTTGGCACAAATGCATCCGCGTGCGCTGAAAAGCGCAGCATGGGCGTGCTTGGCAGATCGTTTGGCAGAAATTCATGTGCGCGCTCTGGCAAAAGCAGCATGTGCATGCTCAACTTGTGGTTTAGCAGAAAACAGCGTGCGCGTCTACCAAAAGATGCATGTGCATGCTTAACAAGTGGTTTGGCACAAATGCATGCGCGTGCGCTAAAAAGCGCAGCATGGGCATGTCATTTGGCAGAAATGCTCGTGCGCGCTCTGGCAAAAGCAGCATGTGCATGCTTAACTTCTGGTTTGGGAGAAAACAACATGCGCGTCTACCAAAGGATGCATGTGCATGCTTAACAAGAGGTTTGGCACAAATGCATGCGCGTGCGCTGAAAAACGCAGCATGGGCGTGCTTAGCACCTGGTTTGCCAGAAGTCCACGTGCACGCTCTGGCAAAAGCAGCATGTGCATGCTTAACTTGTAGTTTGGCAGAAAACAACGTGCACGTATACCAAAAGATGCATGTGCATGCTTAACAAGTGGTTTGGCACAAATGCATGCGCGTGCGCTGCAAAGCGCAGCATATGCGTGCTTGGCACGTCGTTTGGCAGAAATCCACGTGCACGCTCTGGCAAAAGCAGCAAGTGCATGCTTAACTTCTGGTTTGGGAGAAAACAACGTGCGCGTCTACCCAAAGATACATGTGCATTCTTAACAAGTGGTTTGGCACAAATGCATGCGCGTGCGCCGAAAAGCGCAGCATGGGCGTGCTTGGCACGTCGTTTTGCAGAAATCCACGTGCACGCTCTGGCAAAAGCAGCAAGTGCATGCCTACCTTGTGGTTTGGCAGAAAACAACGTGCGCGTCTACCAAAAGGTGCATGCGCATGCTTAACAAGTGGTTTGGCCCAAATGCATGCACGTGCGCTGGAAATCGAGCGTGGGCGTGCTTGGCACGTCGTTTGCCAGAAATCCACGTGCACGCTCTCGCAAAATCAGCATATGCATGCTTAACTTGTGGTTTGGCAGAAAACAACGTGCGCGTCTACCCAAAGATACATGTGCATTCTTAACAAGTGGTTTGGCACAAATGCATGCGCGTGCGCTGAAAAACGCAGCATGGGCGTGCTTAGCACCTGGTTTGGCAGAAGTCCACGTGCACGCTCTGGCAAAAGCAGCATGTGCATGCTTAACTTGTAGTTTGGCAGAAAACAACGTGCACGTATACCAAAAGATGCATGTGCATGCTTAACAAGTGGTTTGGCACAAATGCATGCGCGTGCGCTGCAAAGCGCAGCATATGCGTGCTTGGCACGTCGTTTGGCAGAAATCCACGTGCACGCTCTGGCAAAAGCAGCAAGTGCATGCTTAACTTCTGGTTTGGGAGAAAACAACGTGCGCGTCTACCAAAAGATGCATGTGCATGCTCAACAAGTGGTTTGGCCCAAATGCATGCACGTGCAGTGCAAATCGCAGCATGGGCGTGCTTGGCACGTCGTTTGGCAGAAATCCACGTGCACGCTCTGGCAAAAGCAGCATGTGCATGCTTAACTTGTGGTTTGGCAGAAAACAACGAGCGCGTCTACCTAATGATAATGTGCATGCTTAACAAGTGGTTTGGCACAAATGCATGCGCGTGCGCAGAAAAGCGCAGCATGGGCGTGCGTAGCACGTGGTTTGTCAGAAATCCCCGTGCACGCTCTTGCAAAAGCAGCATGTGCATGCTTAACTTGTGGTTCGGCAGAAAACAACGTGTGCGTCTACCAAAAGATGCATGTGCATGCTTAACAAGAGGTTTGACACATATGCATGCGCGTGCGCTGTAAAGCGCAGCATATGCGTGCTTGGCAAGTCGTTTGGCAGAAATACACGTGCACGCTCTGGCAAAAGCAGCATGTGCATGCTTAACTTGTGGTTTGCCAGAAAACAACGTGCGCGTCTACCCGAAGATACTTGTGCATTCTTAAAAACTGGTTTGGCACAAATGCATCCGCGTGCGCTGAAAAGCGCAGCATGGGCGTGCTTGGCACATCGTTTGGCAGAAATCCACTTGCGCGCTCTGGCAAAAGCAGCATGTGCATGCTTAACTTGTGGTTCGGTAGAAAACAACGTGCGCGTCTACCCGAAGATGCATGTGCATTCTTAACAAGTGGTTTGGCACAAATGCATCCGCGTGCGCTGAAAAGCGCAGCATGGGCGTGCTTGGCAGATCGTTTGGCAGAAATTCATGTGCGCGCTCTGGCAAAAGCAGCATGTGCATGCTTAACTTGTGGTTTAGCAGAAAACAGCGTGCGCGTCTACCAAAAGATGCATGTGCATGCTTAACAAGTGGTTTGGCACAAATGCATGCGCGTGCGCTAAAAAGCGCAGCATGGGCATGTCATTTGGCAGAAATGCTCGTGCGCGCTCTGGCAAAAGCAGCATGTGCATGCTTAACTTCTGGTTTGGGAGAAAACAACATGCGCGTCTACCAAAGGATGCATGTGCATGCTTAACAAGAGGTTTGGCACAAATGCATGCGCGTGCGCTGTAAAGCGCAACATGGGCGTGCTTGGCACGTCGTTTTGCAGAAAGCCACGTGCACGCTCTGGCAAAAGCAGCATGTGCATGCTTACCTTGTGGTTTGGGAGAAAACAACGTGAGCGTCTACTAAAAGATGCATGTGCATGCTGAACAAGTGGTTTGGCACAAATGCATGCGCGTGCGCTGTAAAGCGCAGCATGGGCGTGCTTTGCACGTTGTTTTGCAGAAATTCACGTGCACGCTCTGGCAAAAGCAGCATGTGCATGCTTAACTTGTGGTTCGGTAGAAAACAACGTGCGCGTCTACCCGAAGATGCATGTGCATTCTTAACAAGTGGTTTGGCACAAATGCATCCGCGTGCGCTGAAAAGCGCAGCAGGGGCGTGCTTGGCACATCGTTTGGCAGAAATCCATGTGCGCGCTCTGGCAAAAGCAGCATGTGCATCCTTAACTTGTGGCTTAGCAGAAAACAACGTGCGCATCTACCAAAAGATGCATGTGCATGCTTAACAAGTGGTTTTGCTCAAATGCTTGCACGCGCGCTGAAAAACGCAGCATGGGCGTGCTTAGCACGTCGTTTGGCAGAAATCCACGTGCACAAAAGCAGCATGTGCATGCTTAACTTGTGGTTTGGCAGAAAACAACCTAACCTAACCTAACCTAAACTAACCTAACGTAACCTAACCTAGCCTAACGTAACCTAACCTAACCTAACCTAACCTAACCCAACCTAACCTAACCTAACCCAACCTAACCTAACCTAACCTAACCTAACCCAACCTAACCTAACCTAACCTAAAGCAGCATACGCATGCTTAACTTGTGGTTTGGCAGAAAACAACGTGCGCGTCTACCAAAAGATGCATGTACATTCTTAACAACTGGTTTGGCACAAATGCATGCGCGTGCGCTAAAAAGCGCAGCCGGGGCGTGCTTGGCACGTCGTTTTGCAGAAATCCACGTGCACGCTCTGGCTAAAGCAGCACGTGCATGCTTAACATGTGGTTCGGTAGAAAACAACGTGCGCGCCTACCCGAAGATGCATGTGCATTCTTAGCAAGTGGTTTGGCACAAATGCATGCGCGTGCGCTGAAAAGCGCAGCATGGGCGTGCTTGGCACATCGTTTGGCAGAAATCCACGTGCGCGCTCTGGCAAAAGCAGCATGTGCATGCTTAACTTGTGGTTCGGTAGAAAAGAACGTGCGCGTCTACCCGAAGATGCATGTGCATTCTTAACAAGTGGTTTGGCACAAATGCATCCGCGTGCGCTGAAAAGCGCAGCATGGGCGTGCTTGGCACGTCGTTTTGCAGAAATCCACGTGCGCGCTCTGGCAAAAGCAGCATGTGCATGCTTAACTTGAGGTTTGGCAAAAAACAACGTGCGCGTCTACCAAAAGATGCATGTGCATTCTTAGCAAGTGGTTTGGCACAAATGCATGCGCGTGCGCTGAAAAGCGCAGCATGGGCGTGCTTGGCACATCGTTTGGCAGAAATCCACGTGCGCGCTCTGGCAAAAGCAGCATGTGCATGCTTAACTTGTGGTTCGGTAGAAAAGAACGTGCGCGTCTACCCGAAGATGCATGTGCATTCTTAACAAGTGGTTTGGCACAAATGCATCCGCGTGCGCTGAAAAGCGCAGCATGGGCGTGCTTGGCACGTCGTTTGGCAGAAATCCACGTGCACGCTCTGGCAAAAAGCAGCATGTGCATGCTTTACTTGTGGTTTGGCAGAAAACAACGTGCGCGTCTACCAAAAGATGCATGTACATTCTTAACAAGTGGTTTGGCCCAAATGCATGCACGTGCGCTGCAAATCGCAGCATGGGCGTGCTTGGCACGTCGTTTGGCAGAAATCCACGTGCACGCTCTGGCAAAAGCAGCATGTGCATGCTCAACTTGTGGTTTGGCAGAAAACAACGTGCGCGTCTACCCAATGATACATGTGCATGGGTGCAGCGGTGGCGTAGACGTAGAACACCCGCCTCGCGTGCAAGAGGTCTGTGGTTCGAATCCTGGTGCCGCGCAATTTTCCACCGGATTAAAAAAAAATCCGCGTGTTGATCAAATTGCATAAACAGGCCTGGAGTGTGGCCTGATGCCGGTGACCAGATCCGGTAACGCACTCCCTCACCAGAGCAGGATTGGCCACCCTGGTGCAGTACTTGGCCACAACCTCCTATATGAACACAACAATCAAACCCCGGTTCTCAATCCCCAGCAGCTGCGAAGCAACTGACCACGGCGGCGGTCAGACCTGCGACGCTGCAGAGGGTGCTAAGAATCCCTGGCTCCGGACAGGCCGCCATTGGAATATGAACCTGGCAACGTTTAACGCAAGAACATTATGTAGTGAGGCGAGTCTAGCAGTGCTATTGGAAGAATGAGAGGGCAGTAAATGGGATATAATAGGGCTCAGTGAAGTTAGGAGGCCAAAAGAAGCGTATACAGTGTTAATAAGCGGGCACGTCCTGTTCTACCAGGGCTTAGCGGAGAGACGAAAACTAGGAGTGGGATTTCTGATTAATAAGAATATAGCTGGTAACATACAGGAATTCTATAGCATTAACGAGAGAGTGGCATGTCTTGTTGTGAAACTTAACAAGAGGTACAAAATGAAGGTTGTACAGGTCTACGCCCCTACATCCAGTCATGATGACCAGGAAGTCGAAAGCTTCTATGAAGACGTGGAATCGGCGATGGGTAGAGTGAAAACAAAATACACTATACTGATGGGCGATTTCAAGGCCGAGGTAGGCAAGAAGCATGCTGGAGACAAGGCAGTAGGGGAATATGGCATAGGCACTAGGAATAGCAGGGGAGAGTTATTAGTAGAGTTTGCAGAACAGAATAATATGCGGATAATGAATACCTTCTTCCGCAAGCGGAATAGCCGAAAGTGGACATGGAGGAGCCCGAACGGCGAGACTAGAAATGAAATAGATCTCATACTCCGCGCTAACCCTGGCATCATACAAGATGCGCACGTGCTCGGTAAGGTGCGCTGCAGTGACCACAGGATGCTAAGAACTCGAATTAGCCTAGACCTGAGGAGGGAACGGAAGAAACTGGTACATAAGAAGCCAATCAATGAGTTAGCGCTAAGAGGTAAAATAGAGGAATTCCAGAGCAAGGTACAGAACAGGCATTCGGCTTTAAGTCACGAAGAGGACCTTAGTGTTGAAGCAATGAACGACAATCTTGTGGGCATCATTAAGGAGTGTGCAATAGAAGTCGGTGGTAACTCCGTTAGACAGGATACCAGTAAGCTATCGCAGGAGACGAAAGATCTGATCAAGAAACGCCAATGTATGAAAGCCTCTAACCCTACAGCTAGAATAGAACTGGCAGAACTTTCGAAGTTAATCAACAAGCGTAAGACAGCTGACATAAAGAAGTATAACATGGATAGAATTGAACAAGCTCTCAGGAACGGAGGAAGCCTAAAAGCAGAGAAGAAGAAACTAGGAATTGGCAAGAATCAGATGTATGCGTTAAGAGACAAAGCCGGCAATATCATTACTAATACGGATGAGATAGTTCAAGTGGCTGAGGAGTTCTATAGAGATTTATACAGTACGAGTGGCACGCACGATGATATCGGAAGAGAGAATTTTCTACAGGAATTCGATATCCCAGAAGTAACGCCGGAAGAAGTAACGAAAGCCTTGGGAGCTATGCAAAGGGGGAAGGCAGCTGGGGAGGATCAGGTAACAGCAGATTTGCTGAAGGATGGTGGGCACATTGTCCTAGAAAAACTTGCCACCCTGTATACACAATGCCTCAAGACCTCGAGCGCACCGGAATCTTGGAAGAACGCTAACATAATCCTAATCCATAAGAAAGGCGACGCCAAAGACTTGAAAAATTATAGACCGATCAGCTTACTGTCTGTTGCCTACAAAATACTTACTAAGGTAGTTGCAAATAGAATCCGGAACACCTTAGACTTCCGTCAACCAAAGGACCAGGCAGTATTCCGTAAAGGCTACTCAACAATAGATCATATTCACACTATCAATCAGGTGACAGATAAATGCGCGGAATATAACCAACCATTATATATAGCTTTCATTGATTACGAGAAAGCGTTTGATTCAGTCGAAACCTCAGCAGTCATGGAGGCATTGCGGAATCAGGGTGTAGACGAGCCGTATGTAAAAATACTGAAAGATATCTATAGCGGCTCCACAGCCACTGTACTCCTCCATAAAGAAAGCAACAAAATCCCAATAAAGAAAGGCGTCAGGCAGGGAGATACGATCTCTCCAATGCTATTCACAGCGTGTTTACAGGAGGTATTCAGAGACCTGGATTGGGAAGAATTGGGGATAAGAGTAAATGGAGAATACCTAAGTAACTTGCGCTTCGCTGATGATATTGCTTTGCTTAGTAACTCAGGGGACCAACTGCAATGCGTGCTCACTGATCTGGAGAGGCAGAGCAGAAGGGTGGGACTAAAAATGAATCTGCTGAAAACTAAAGTAATGTTTAACAGTCTCGGAAGGGAACAGCAGTTTACAATAGGTAGTGAGGCACTGGAAATGGTAAGGGAATACATCTACTTAGGACAGGTAGTGACTGCGGATCCGGATCATGAGTGTGAAATAATCAGAATAATAAGAATGGGCTGGGGTGCGTTTGGCAGGCATTCGCAGATCATGAACAGCAGGTTGTCATTATCCCTCAAGAGAAAAGTGTATAACAGCTGTGTCTTACCAGTACTCACGTACGGGGCAGAAACCTGGAGGCTTACGAAAAGGGTCCTACTTAAATTGAGGACGACGCAACGAGCTATGGAAAGAAGAATGATAGGTGTAACGTTAAGGGATAAGAAAAGAGCAGATTGGGTGAGGGAACAAACGCGCGTTAATGACATCTTAGTTGAAATCAAGAAAAAGAAATGGGCATGGGCAGGACATGTAATGAGGAGGGAAGATAACCGATGGTCGTTAAGGGTTACGGACTGGATTCCGAGGGAAGGGAAGCGTAGCAGGGGGCGACAGAAAGTTAGGTGGGCAGATGAGATTAGGAAGTTTGGAGGGTCAACATGGCCACAATTAGTACATGACCGGGGTAGTTGGAGAAGTATGGGAGAGGCCTTTGCCCTGCAGTGGGCGTAATCAGGCTGATGATGACGATGATGATGACATGTGCATGCTTAACAAGTGGTTTGTAACAAATGCATGCGCGTGCGCTGAAATGTTCAGCATGGGCGTGCTTGACACGTCGTTTTGCAGAAATCCACGTGCCCTCTCTGGCAAAAGCAGCATGTGCACGCTCAACTTCTGGTTTGGGAGAAAACAACGTGCGCGTCAACTAAAAGACGCATGTGCATGCTCAACAAGTGGTTTGAGACAAATGCATGCGCGTGGGCTGAAAAGCGCAGCATGGGCGTGCTTAGCACGTGGTTTCTCAGAAATCCACGTGCACGCTCTGGCAAAAGCAGCATGTGCATGCTTCACTTGTGGTTTGGCAGAAAACAACGTTCGCGTCTACTTAAAGATGCATGTGCATGCTTAACAAGAGGTTTGGCACAAATGCATGCGCGTGCGCTGTAAAGCGCAGCATATGCGTGCTTGGCAAGTCGTTTGGCAGAAATACACGTGCACGCTCTGGCAAAAGCAGCATGTGCATGCTTAACTTGTGGTTTGCCAGAAAACAACGTGCGCGTCTACCCGAAGATGCATGTGCATTCTTAAAAACTGGTTTGGCACAAATGCATCCGCGTGCGCTGATAAGCGCAGCATGCGCGTACTTGGCACATCGTGTGGCAGAAATCCACGTGCGCGCTCTGGCAAAAGCAGCATGTGCATGCTTAACTTGTGGTTTGGCAAAAAACAACGTGCGCGTCCACCAAAAGATGCATGTGCATGCTCAACAAGTGGTTTGAGACAATTGCATGCGCGTGCTCTGAAAAACGCAGCATGGGCGTGCTTAGCACGTCGTTTGGAAGAAATCCACGTGCACGCTCTGACAAAAGCAGCATGTGCATGCTTAACATGTGGTTTGGCAGCAAACAACCTAGCCTAATCTAACCTAACCTAACCTAACCTAACCTAACGTAACCTAACCTAACCTAACGTAACCTAACCTAACCTAACCTAACCCAACCTCACCTCACCTAACCTAACCTCACCTAACCCAACCTAACCTAACCCAACCTAACCTAACCTAACCCAACCTAACCTAACCTTACCTAACCTAAAGCAGCATGTGCATGCTTAACTTGTGGTTTGGCAGAAAACAACGTGCGCGTCTACCAAAAGATGCATGTACATTCTTAACAATTGGTTCGGCAAAAATGCATGCGCGTGCGCTAAAAAGCGCAGCATGGGCGTGCTTGGCAAGTCGTTTGGCAGAAATCCACGTGCGCGCTCTGGCAAAAGCAGCATGTGCATGCTCAACTTCTGGCTTGGGAGAAAACAACATGCGCGTGTACCAAAGGATGCATGCGCATGCTTAACAAGAGGTTTGGCACAAATGCATGCGCGTGCGCTGTAAAGCGCAGCATGGGCGTGCTTAGCACATCGTTTGGCAGAAATCCACGTGCGCGCTCTGGCGAAAGCAGCATCTGCATGCTTAACTTGTGGTTCGGTAGAAAACAACGTGCGCGTGTACCCGAAGATGCATGTGCATTCTTAACAAGTGGTTTGGCACAAATGCATCCGCGTGCGCTGAAAAGCGCTGCATGGGCGTCCTTGGCACATCGTTTGGCAGGAATCCATGAGCGCACTCTGGCAAAAGCATTATGTGCATGCTTAACTTGTGGTTTAGCAGAAAACAACGTGCGCGTCTACCAAAAGATGCATGTACATGCTCACCAAGTGGTATGGCACAAACGCATCCGCGGGCGCTGAAAAGCGCAACATGGGCGTGCTTGGCACGTCGTTTTGCAGAAATTCACGTGCACGCTCTGGCAAAAGCAGCGTGTGCATGCTTAACTTGTGGTTCGGTAGAAAACAACGTGCGCGTCTACCCGAAGATGCATGTGCATTCTTAACAAGTAGTTTGGCACAAATGCATCCACGTGCGCTGCAAATCGCAGCATGTGTGTGCTTGGCACGTCGTTTGGCAGAAATCCACGTGGAAGCTCTCGCAAAAGCAGCATATGCATGCTTAACTTGTGGTTTGCCAGAAAACAAGGTGCGCGTCTACCCAAAGAAACATGTGCATTCTTAACAAGTGGTTTGGCACACTTGCTGAGCATGCTTGTGCATGCTCAGCAAGTGTTTTGACACAAATGCATGCGCGTGCGCTGAAATGCGCAGCATGGGCGTGCTTAGCACGTGGTTTGTTAGAAATCCACGTGTACGCTCTGGCAAAAGCAGCATGTGCATGCTTTACTTGTGGTTTGGCAGAAAACAACGTGCGCGTCTACCAAAAGATGCATGTACATTCTCAAAAACTGGTTTGGCACAAATGCATCCGCGTGCGCTGGAAAACGCAGCATGGGCGTGCTTAGCACGTCGTTTGGCAGAAATACACGTGCACAAAAGCAGCATGTCCATGCTTAACTCGTGGTTTGCCAGAAAACAACCTAACCTACCCTAACCTAAAGTAACCTAACCTAACCTAACCTAACCTAACCTAAACCAACCTAACCTAACCCAACCTAACCTAACCCAACCTAACCTAACCTAACCTAACCCAACCTAACCTAACCTAACCTAACCTAAAGCAGCATGTGCAGGCTTAACTTGTGGTTTGGCAGAAAACAACGTGCGCGTCTACCAAAAGATGCATGTACATTCTTAACAAGTGGTTTGGCACAAATGCATGCGCGTGCGCTAAAAAGCGCAGCATGGGCGTGCTTGGCACGTCGTTTGGCAGAAATCCACGTGCGCGCACTGGCAAAAGCAGCATGTGCATGCTTAACTTCTGGTTTGGGAGAAAACAACGTGCGCGTTTACCAAAAGATGCATGTGCATGCTCAACAAGTGGTTTGAGACAAATGCGTGCGCGTGGGCTGAAAAGCGCAGCATGGGCGTGCTTAGCACGTGGTTTGTCAGAAATCCACGTGCACGCTCTCGCAAAAGCAGCATGTGCATGCTTAACTTGTGGTTTGGCAGAAAACAACGTGCGCTTCTATCAAAAGATGCATGTGCATGCTTAACAAGAGGTTTGGCACAAATAGTACTTTTTTTTTATTCGTATCAATTCTCATACACAAAAATCAGGCCTACCAAAGCCTCACAAGGGCTTGAGTAGCAGCGCCTGGCAGACAGCGAACATTAGCAAAACAAAGGAAGAATAGAGGTATTGCAACAAACTCGACAAGCAAAAAGAAAAAGAAAATTGAACAACTCAGAGAGACAGATATGGAGACATAACTATTACAACATCAAAAGGGATGACAGCAACATGAAATTAAGATAGTAACACTCGATTAAATAATTATGGGGTAGGAAGCAACGCAGAGACATACCGCAAAATTTTTTTCAGGGTGTATTTTGTTCTCATGCGGAGTACACTAGGTGGCATACTATTGAAACAGGCAGGTACATAGTATTGACGTGTGCGCTTTCCGTACCGGGTTGAGGAGCGAGGAATGCAGTAACGGTATTTTGGTCTTAAATCACGTGCAGGAACATATGGAATGGTGAACTGACTGCACCAAGAATGCTTAATTACAATGGTTTCTGCTAATAAAGCGTTAAAATTTGGAAACTTTAATCTTCTGAAAATATCAATGTTATTACCGATGGGCAGGTCGTAGGCAATATTCTTTAAAAGTAAACGCAGAAGCGAATTCACCCTGCGCTGCCAGCGAACAGTGCAGTGACCATAAACAGTGAAACCATGAAACAGGCACATTGTTAGCAAGATCATTAACGTATAGATTGAATAACAAAGGACTCAATATAGAACCTTGTGGGACTCCAGAATTAATTGCCGTGAAATCGCTATGGAATCTTGAAATCGACACATATTGGCGCCTATCTTGTAAAAAGTTAGTAAGTAAATGTAAAAACGAACCTCGAAATCCCAATGTAGAATGTTTATCAAGCAGAAGAACGTGGCAGATGCTATCAAAGACCTTGCTTACATCAAGAAAAAGAGAGCATACGACTTCATCCTTATCAAAAGCTGAATTTATTATGTCAGAGAATTCTTCAAGAAGATCTATTGTTCCTTTTCCTGGTATGAAGCCATACTGACAGGGTGATAGAACATTGTGCTTATTCAAAAAATTCGTCATGGTAAGTAGTAGATGCTTTTCAATAATTTGGCCAATGCATGGCAAAATAGAGATAGGTCGGTAATTACTCATCATGTTTCTGGAGCCACCCTTATACAAAGGTATAACTTTAGCAGTTTTCATTGAAGTCGGTATTATACCCCTGGAAATGATACTATTAAGGATAACTAGTAGGACACCCTTAATCGCTTCAAAATTTCTGCACAATTCAGAAACAGTGAGGCCGTCATGACCAGGAGATTTGCTGCGTTTAAGACTGAAAAGTATACACCTTAAATCACTTTCGGTAATGTCAGGAAGGAAAGCAGATTCCATCACACTGGGAGGCATAGGACAGTCGTTAGGCGGGGTACCAGATGCACCAGAAACCAGAGAAAATAGTTTGTTAAAGTAATTCGCAATGCTCTGTCCATCTTTCTGGAAATGAGATATGAAATATGTATCATTATAAATAGCAGCGCTCGCTCCTTTCAGGTTATTTACCAATAACCATGTTTTCTTGCTGTTAAAACGTGCGTCTTCAAACTGAGACCTAAAGTGGTTGCGCTTGGCCAGACGGATCATGGCATTAACTCGGTTTTGTTCATGTTTAAACTGCAGTCGTAGTTCAGAACAGTTTGGAGCACGTCTCGTTCGAGCCCAGAGCAGATCTTTTTCTTTAATGGCTTCCAGTATTACGGGCGACATCCACTTATTGTCTAAATTTCGTCGCTTAACGATCACCATGCGTGAGGATTCGGCTTTGTGTGAACGAAAAACCTCGACGAAACTGTCATATAAGTCTGCAGGGGACACATTGTAAAGAAAAGAATCCCAATCATACTTTGCTATTCTTTCATCGAAACGCTTATAATCAAGTACTGATACGCTTTGCTGGCTGCGCAAAGGTGCAGATTGGCTGGAGCCATCCGTTAAGGAGCAGCAGACGAAATAGTGGTCTGCAAGCTTGACTTCAACCACAGCAGACCGCACCAACCGGTTTTGAGAACGCACATTTATGTGGTCGATGCAAGAAGAGACCAGCTGCCCAGATAAGTATTCCTCACGTGTACGGCTGTGGATTTTAGTCTCTAGTCCCCACTTTGATAAAGTGTCAAGATAATCTGCGACTGTTGGCACAGTTGGGCGTAGAATATCGATATTCATATCCCCGATAATGCACACGTGTTCTTCACTGGAAAATGATGATATTGCAGAATCAAGCTCAGCTAAAAAGATTCGACCGTTACAACACGGAGGGCGGTAAATTGCAAGTAGAATCAACGACAACCAAGGTGTACTTAGGCGGAGCGCGACTACTTCTGCTTGAGTAGAAGGAATACTAATTTCAGAAACGGACCAAGAATCTTTAACAAAAACTGCGATTCCTCCTCCTGTTCGTTGTTGACGAGTATAAGAATGTAACTGAATGTAATGTAATGAATGTAAAGAATGTAATGTAAATGCATGCGCGTGCGCTGTAAAGCGCAGCATATGCGTGCTTGGCAAGTCGTTTGGCAGAAATACGCGTGCACGCTCTGGCAAAAGCAACATGTGCATGCTTAACTTGTGGTTTGCCAGAAAACAACGTGCGCGTCTACTCGAAGATACATGTGCATTCTTAACAAGTGGTTTGACACAAATTCACCCGCGTGCGCTGAAAAGCGCAGCATGGGCGTGCTTGGCACATCGTTTGGCAGAAATCAACGTGCGCGCTCTGGCAAGAGCAGCATGTGCATGCTTAATTTGTGGTTTGGCAAAAAACAACGTGCGCGTCCACAAAAAGATGCATGTGCATGCTCAACAAGTGGTTTGAGACAATTGCATGCGCGTGCTCTGAAAAACGCAGCATGGGCGTGCTTAGCACGTCGTTTGGCAGAAATCCACGTGCACGCTCTGACAAAAGCAGCATGTGCATGCTTAACATGTGGTTTGGCAGAAAACAACCTAGCCTAATCTAACCTAACCTAACCTAACCTAACGTAACCTAACCTAACCTAACGTAACCTAACCTAACCTAACCTAACCCAACCTCACCTCACCTAACCTAACCTCACCTAACCCAACCTAACCTAACCCAACCTAACCTAACCTAACCCAACCTAACCTAACCTAACCTAACCTAAAGCAGCATGTGCATGCTTAACTTGTGGTTTGGCAGAAAACAACCTAACCTAACCTAACCTAAACTAACCTAACGTAACCTAACCTAACCTAACGTAACCTAACCTAACCTAACCTAACCTAACCCAACCTAACCTAACCTAAAGCAGCATGTGCATGCTTAACTTGTGGTTTGGCAGAAAACAACGTGCGCGTCTACCAAAAGATGCATGTACATGCTCACCAAGTGGTTTTGCTCAAATGCTTGCGCGTGCGCTGAAAAACTCAGCATGGGGGTGCTTAGCACGTCGTTTGGCAGAAATCCACGTGCACGCTCTGACAAAAGCAGCATGTGCATGCTTAACTTGTAGTTTGGCAGAAAACAACCTAACCTAACCTAACCTTACGTAACGTAACCTAAGCTAACCTAACGTAACCTAACCTAACCTCACCTAACCTAACCTAACCAAACCTAACCTAACCTAACCTTATCCAACCTAACCTAACCCAACCTAACCTAACCTAACCCAACCTAACCAAACCTAACCTGACCTAAAGCAGCATGTGCATGCTTAACTTGTAGTTTGGCAGAAAACAACGTGCACGTATACCAAAAGATGCATGTGCATGTTTAACAAGGGGTTTGGCACAAATGCATGCGCGTGCGCTGCAAAGCGCAGCATATGCGTGCTTGGAACGTCGTTTGGCAGAAATCCACGTGGACGCTCTGGCAAAAGCAGCATATGCATGCTTAACTTCTGGTTTGGGAGAAAGCAACGTGCGCGTCTACCAAAAGATGCATGTGCATGCTCAACAAGATGTTTGGCACAAATGCATCCACGTGCGCTGAAAAGCGCAGCATGGGAGTGCTTGGCACATCATTTGGCAGAAATCCACGTGCGCGCTATGGCAAAAGCAGCATGTGCATGCTTAACTTGTTCGGTAGAAAACAACGTGCGCGTCTACCCGAAGATGAATGTGCATTCTTAACAAGTGGTTTGGCACAAACGCATCCGCGGGCGCTGAAAAGCGCAACATGGGCGTGCTTGGCACGTCGTTTTGCAGAAATCCACGTGGAAGCTCTCGCAAAAGCAGCATATGCATGCTTAACTTGTGGTTTGCCAGAAAACAAGGTGCGCGTCTACCCAAAGATACATGTGCATTCTTAACAAGTGGTTTGGCACAAAAGCATGCGCGTGCGCTGAAAAGCGCAGCATGGGCGTGCTTGGCACATCGTTTGGCAGAAATCCACGTGCGCGCTCTGGCAAAAGCAGCATGTGCATGCTTAACTTGTGGTTTGGTAGAAAAGAACGTGCGCGTCTACCCGAAGATGCATGTGCATTCTTAACAAGTGGTTTGGCACAAATGCATCCGCGTGCGCTGAAAAGAGCAGCAGGGGCGTGCTTGGCACATCGTTTGGTAGAAATCCATGTGCGCGCTCTGTCAAAAGCAGCATGTGCATCCTTAACTTGTGGCTTAGCAGAAAACAACGTGCGCGTCTACCAAAAGATGCATGTGCATGCTTAACAAGTAGTTTTGCTCAAATGCTTGCACGCGCGCTGAAAAACGCAGCATGGGCGTGCTTAGCACGTCGTTTGGCAGAAATCCACGTGCACAAAAGCAGCATGTGCATGCTTAACTTGTGGTTTGGCAGAAAACAACGTGCGCGTCTACCCAATGATACATGTGCATGGGTGCAGCGGTGGCGTAGACGTAGAACACCCGCCTCGCGTGCAAGAGGTCCGTGGTTCGAATCCTGGTGCCGCGCAATTTTCCACCGGATTAAAAAAATAATCCGCGTGTTGATAAAATTGCATAAACAGGCCTGGAGTGTGGCCTGATGCCGGTGACCAGATCCGGTAACGCACTCCCTCACCAGAGCAGGATTGGCCACCCTGGTGCAGTACTTGGCCACAACCTCCTATATGAACACAACAATCAAACCCCGGCCCTCAGTCCCCAGCAGCTGCGAAGCAACTGACCACGGCGGCGGTCAGACCTGCGACGCTGCAGAGGGTGCTAAGAATCCCTGGCTCCGGACAGGCCGCCATTGGAATATGAACCTGGCAACGTTTAACGCAAGAACATTATCTAGTGAGGCGAGTCTAGCAGTGCTATTGGAAGAATTAGGGGGCAGTAAATGGGATATAATAGGGCTCAGTGAAGTTAGGAGGCCAAAAGAAGCGTATACAGTGTTAATAAGCGGGCACGTCCTGTGCTACCAGGGCTTAGCGGAGAGACGAAAACTAGGAGTGGGATTTCTGATTAATAAGAATATAGCTGGTAACATACAGGAACTCTATAGCATTAACGAGAGAGTGGCATGTCTTGTTGTGAAACTTAACAAGAGGTACAAAATGAAGGTTGTACAGGTCTACGCCCCTACATCCAGTCATGATGACCAGGAAGTCGAAAGTTTCTATGAAGACGTGGAATCGGCGATGGGTAGAGTGAAAACAAAATACACTATACTGATGGGCGATTTCAATGCCTAGGTAGGCAAGAAGCATGCTGGAGACAAGGCAGTAGGGGAATATGGCATAGGCACTAGGAATAGCAGGGGAGAGTTATTAGTAGAGTTTGCAGAACAGAATAATATGCGGATAATGAGTACCTTCTTCCGCAAGCGGAATAGCCGAAAGTGGACATGGAGGAGCCCGAACGGCGAGACTAGAAATGAAATAGATCTCATACTCTGCGCTAACCCTGGCATCATACAAGATGCGCACGTGCTCGGTAAGGTGCGCTGCAGTGACCACAGGATGGTTAGAACTCGAATTAGCCTAGACCTGAGGAGGGAACGGAAGAAACTGGTACATAAGAAGCCAATCAATGAGTTAGCGCTAAGAGGGAAAATAGAGGAATTCCAGAGCAAGGTACAGAACAGGTATTCGGCTTTAAGTCACGAAGAGGACCTTAGTGTTGAAGCAATGAACGACAATCTTGTGGGCATCATTAAGGAGTGTGCAATAGAAGTCGGTGGTAACTCCGTTAGACATGATACCAGTAAGCTATCGCAGGAGACGAAAGATCTGATCAAGAAACGCCAATGTATGAAAGCCTCTAACCCTACAGCTAGAATAGAACTGGCAGAACTTTCGAAGTTAATCAACAAGCGTAAGACAGCTGACATAAAGAACTATAACATGGATAGAATTGAACAAGCTCTCAGGAACGGAGGAAGCCTAAAAGCAGAGAAGAAGAAACTAGGAATTGGCAAGAATCAGATGTATGCGTTAAGAGACAAAGCCGGCAATATCATTACTAATACGAATGAGATAGTTCAAGTGGCTGAGGAGTTCTATAGAGATTTATACAGTACGAGTGGCACGCACGATGATATCGGAAGAGAGAATTTTCTACAGGAATTCGATATCCCAGAAGTAACGCCGGAAGAAGTAACGAAAGCCTTGGGAGCTATGCAAAGGGGGAAGGCAGCTGGGGAGGATCAGGTAACAGCAGATTTGCTGAAGGATGGCGGGCAGATTGTCCTAGAAAAACTTGCCACCCTGTATACACAATGCCTCAAGACCTCGAGCGCACCGGAATCTTGGAAGAACGCTAACCTAATCCTAATCCATAAGAAAGGCGACGCCAAAGACTTGAAAAATTATAGACCGATCAGCTTACTGTCCGTTGCCTACAAAATACTTACTAAGGTAGTTGCAAATAGAATCCGGAACACCTTAGACTTCCGTCAACCAAAGGACCAGGCAGTATTCCGTAAAGGCTACTCAACAATAGATCATATTCACACTATCAATCAGGTGACAGATAAATGCGCGGAATATAACCAACCATTATATATAGCTTTCATTGATTACGAGAAAGCGTTTGATTCAGTCGAAACCTCAGCAGTCATGGAGGCATTGCGGAATCAGGGTGTAGACGAGCCGTATGTAAAAATACTGAAAGATATCTATAGCGGCTCCACAGCCACTGTACTCCTCCATAAAGAAAGCAACAAAATCCCAATAAAGAAAGGCGTCAGGCAGGGAGATACGATCTCTCCAATGCTATTCACAGCGTGTTTACAGGAGGTATTCAGAGACCTGGATTGGGAAGAATTGGGGATAAGAGTAAATGGAGAATACCTAAGTAACTTGCGCTTCGCTGATGATATTGCTTTGCTTAGTAACTCAGGGGACCAACTGCAATGCCTGCTCACTGATCTGGAGAGGCAGAGCAGAAGGGTGGGACTAAAAATGAATCTGCTGAAAACTAAAGTAATGTTTAACCGTCTCGGAAGGGAACAGCAGTTTACGATAGGTAGCGAGGCACTGGAAGCGGTAAGAGAATACATCTACTTAGGACAGGTAGTGACTGCTGATCCAGATCATGTGTGTGAAATAATCAGAATAATAAGAATGGGCTGGGGTGCGTTTGGCAGGCATTCGCAGATCATGAACAGCAGGTTGTCATTATCCCTCAAGAGAAAAGTGTATAACAGCTGTGTCTTACCAGTACTCACGTACGGGGCAGAAACCTGGAGGCTTACGAAAAGGGTCCTACTTAAATTGAGGACGACGCAACGAGCTATGGAAAGAAGAATGATAGGTGTAACGTTAAGGGATAAGAAAAGAGCAGATTGGGTGAGGGAACAAACGCGCGTTAATGACATCTTAGTTGAAATCAAGAAAAAGAAATGGGCATGGGCAGGACTTGTAATGAGGAGGGAAGATAACCGATGGTCGTTAAGGGTTACGGAATGGATTCCGAGGGAAGGGAAGCGTAGCAGGGGGCGACAGAAAGTTAGGTGGGCAGATGAGATTAGGAAGTTTGGAGGGTCAACATGGCCACAATTAGTACATGACCGGGGTAGTTGGAGAACTATGGGAGAGGCCTTTGCCCTGCAGTGGGCGTAATCAGGCTGATGATGACGATGATGATGACATGTGCATGCTTAACAAGTGGTTTGTAACAAATGCACGCGCGTGCGCTAAAATGTTCAGCATGGGCGTGCTTGACACGTCGTTTTGCAGAAATCCACGTGCGCTCTCTGGCAAAAGCAGCATGCGCATCCTTAACTTGCGGTTTGGCAAAAATCAACGTGCGCGTCTACCAAAAGATCCATGTGCATGCTTAACAAGTGGTTTGGCTCAAATGCTAGCGCGTGCGCTGAAAAACGCAGCATAGACGTGCTTAGCACGTCGTTTGGCAGAATCCACGTGCACACTCTCGCAAAAGCAGCATGGTCATGCTTAACTTGTGGTTTGGCAGAAAACAACGTTCGCGTCTACCAAAAGATGCATGTGCATGCTTAACAAGAGGTTTGGCACAAATGCACGCGCGTGCGCTGTAAAGCGCAGCATATGCGTGCTTGGCAAGTCGTTTGGCAGAAATACACGTGCACGCTCTGGCAAAAGCAGCATGTGCATGCTTAACTTGTGGTTTGCCAGAAAACAGCGTGCGCGTCTACCCGAAGATGTATGTGCATTCTTAAAAACTGGTTTGGCACAAATGCATCCGCGTGCGCTGAAAAGCGCAGCATGGGCGTGCTTGGCACATAGTTTGGCAGGAATCCACGTGCGCGCTCTGGCAAAAGCAGCATGTGCATGCTTAACTTGTGGTTCGGTAGAAAACAACGTGCGCGTATACCCGAAGATGCATGTGCATTCTTAACAAGTGGTTTCGCACAAATGCATCCGCGTGCGCTTAAAAGCGCAGCATGGGCGTGCTTGGCACATCGTTTGACAGAAATCCATGCGCGCGCTCTGGCAAGAGCAGCATGTGCATGCTTAATTTGTGGTTTGGCAAAAAACAACGTGCGCGTCCACAAAAAGATGCATGTGCATGCTCAACAAGTGGTTTGAGACAATTGCATGCGCGTGCTCTGAAAAACGCAGCATGGGCGTGCTTAGCACGTCGTTTGGCAGAAATCCACGTGCACGCTCTGACAAAAGCAGCATGTGCATGCTTAACATGTGGTTTGGCAGAAAACAACCTAGCCTAATCTAACCTAACCTAACCTAACCTAACGTAACCTAACCTAACCTAACGTAACCTAACCTAACCTAACCTAACCCAACCTCACCTCACCTAACCTAACCTCACCTAACCCAACCTAACCTAACCCAACCTAACCTAACCTAACCCAACCTAACCTAACCTAACCTAACCTAAAGCAGCATGTGCATGCTTAACTTGTGGTTTGGCAGAAAACAACCTAACCTAACCTAACCTAAACTAACCTAACGTAACCTAACCTAACCTAACGTAACCTAACCTAACCTAACCTAACCTAACCCAACCTAACCTAACCTAAAGCAGCATGTGCATCCTTAACTTGTGGCTTAGCAGAAAACAACGTGCGCGTCTACCAAAAGATGCATGTGCATGCTTAACAAGTAGTTTTGCTCAAATGCTTGCACGCGCGCTGAAAAACGCAGCATGGGCGTGCTTAGCACGTCGTTTGGCAGAAATCCACGTGCACAAAAGCAGCATGTGCATGCTTAACTTGTGGTTTGGCAGAAAACAACGTGCGCGTCTACCCAATGATACATGTGCATGGGTGCAGCGGTGGCGTAGACGTAGAACACCCGCCTCGCGTGCAAGAGGTCCGTGGTTCGAATCCTGGTGCCGCGCAATTTTCCACCGGATTAAAAAAATAATCCGCGTGTTGATAAAATTGCATAAACAGGCCTGGAGTGTGGCCTGATGCCGGTGACCAGATCCGGTAACGCACTCCCTCACCAGAGCAGGATTGGCCACCCTGGTGCAGTACTTGGCCACAACCTCCTATATGAACACAACAATCAAACCCCGGCCCTCAGTCCCCAGCAGCTGCGAAGCAACTGACCACGGCGGCGGTCAGACCTGCGACGCTGCAGAGGGTGCTAAGAATCCCTGGCTCCGGACAGGCCGCCATTGGAATATGAACCTGGCAACGTTTAACGCAAGAACATTATCTAGTGAGGCGAGTCTAGCAGTGCTATTGGAAGAATTAGGGGGCAGTAAATGGGATATAATAGGGCTCAGTGAAGTTAGGAGGCCAAAAGAAGCGTATACAGTGTTAATAAGCGGGCACGTCCTGTGCTACCAGGGCTTAGCGGAGAGACGAAAACTAGGAGTGGGATTTCTGATTAATAAGAATATAGCTGGTAACATACAGGAACTCTATAGCATTAACGAGAGAGTGGCATGTCTTGTTGTGAAACTTAACAAGAGGTACAAAATGAAGGTTGTACAGGTCTACGCCCCTACATCCAGTCATGATGACCAGGAAGTCGAAAGTTTCTATGAAGACGTGGAATCGGCGATGGGTAGAGTGAAAACAAAATACACTATACTGATGGGCGATTTCAATGCCTAGGTAGGCAAGAAGCATGCTGGAGACAAGGCAGTAGGGGAATATGGCATAGGCACTAGGAATAGCAGGGGAGAGTTATTAGTAGAGTTTGCAGAACAGAATAATATGCGGATAATGAGTACCTTCTTCCGCAAGCGGAATAGCCGAAAGTGGACATGGAGGAGCCCGAACGGCGAGACTAGAAATGAAATAGATCTCATACTCTGCGCTAACCCTGGCATCATACAAGATGCGCACGTGCTCGGTAAGGTGCGCTGCAGTGACCACAGGATGGTTAGAACTCGAATTAGCCTAGACCTGAGGAGGGAACGGAAGAAACTGGTACATAAGAAGCCAATCAATGAGTTAGCGCTAAGAGGGAAAATAGAGGAATTCCAGAGCAAGGTACAGAACAGGTATTCGGCTTTAAGTCACGAAGAGGACCTTAGTGTTGAAGCAATGAACGACAATCTTGTGGGCATCATTAAGGAGTGTGCAATAGAAGTCGGTGGTAACTCCGTTAGACATGATACCAGTAAGCTATCGCAGGAGACGAAAGATCTGATCAAGAAACGCCAATGTATGAAAGCCTCTAACCCTACAGCTAGAATAGAACTGGCAGAACTTTCGAAGTTAATCAACAAGCGTAAGACAGCTGACATAAAGAACTATAACATGGATAGAATTGAACAAGCTCTCAGGAACGGAGGAAGCCTAAAAGCAGAGAAGAAGAAACTAGGAATTGGCAAGAATCAGATGTATGCGTTAAGAGACAAAGCCGGCAATATCATTACTAATACGAATGAGATAGTTCAAGTGGCTGAGGAGTTCTATAGAGATTTATACAGTACGAGTGGCACGCACGATGATATCGGAAGAGAGAATTTTCTACAGGAATTCGATATCCCAGAAGTAACGCCGGAAGAAGTAACGAAAGCCTTGGGAGCTATGCAAAGGGGGAAGGCAGCTGGGGAGGATCAGGTAACAGCAGATTTGCTGAAGGATGGCGGGCAGATTGTCCTAGAAAAACTTGCCACCCTGTATACACAATGCCTCAAGACCTCGAGCGCACCGGAATCTTGGAAGAACGCTAACCTAATCCTAATCCATAAGAAAGGCGACGCCAAAGACTTGAAAAATTATAGACCGATCAGCTTACTGTCCGTTGCCTACAAAATACTTACTAAGGTAGTTGCAAATAGAATCCGGAACACCTTAGACTTCCGTCAACCAAAGGACCAGGCAGTATTCCGTAAAGGCTACTCAACAATAGATCATATTCACACTATCAATCAGGTGACAGATAAATGCGCGGAATATAACCAACCATTATATATAGCTTTCATTGATTACGAGAAAGCGTTTGATTCAGTCGAAACCTCAGCAGTCATGGAGGCATTGCGGAATCAGGGTGTAGACGAGCCGTATGTAAAAATACTGAAAGATATCTATAGCGGCTCCACAGCCACTGTACTCCTCCATAAAGAAAGCAACAAAATCCCAATAAAGAAAGGCGTCAGGCAGGGAGATACGATCTCTCCAATGCTATTCACAGCGTGTTTACAGGAGGTATTCAGAGACCTGGATTGGGAAGAATTGGGGATAAGAGTAAATGGAGAATACCTAAGTAACTTGCGCTTCGCTGATGATATTGCTTTGCTTAGTAACTCAGGGGACCAACTGCAATGCGTGCTCACTGATCTGGAGAGGCAGAGCAGAAGGGTGGGACTAAAAATGAATCTGCTGAAAACTAAAGTAATGTTTAACCGTCTCGGAAGGGAACAGCAGTTTACGATAGGTAGCGAGGCACTGGAAGCGGTAAGAGAATACATCTACTTAGGACAGGTAGTGACTGCTGATCCAGATCATGTGTGTGAAATAATCAGAATAATAAGAATGGGCTGGGGTGCGTTTGGCAGGCATTCGCAGATCATGAACAGCAGGTTGTCATTATCCCTCAAGAGAAAAGTGTATAACAGCTGTGTCTTACCAGTACTCACGTACGGGGCAGAAACCTGGAGGCTTACGAAAAGGGTCCTACTTAAATTGAGGACGACGCAACGAGCTATGGAAAGAAGAATGATAGGTGTAACGTTAAGGGATAAGAAAAGAGCAGATTGGGTGAGGGAACAAACGCGCGTTAATGACATCTTAGTTGAAATCAAGAAAAAGAAATGGGCATGGGCAGGACTTGTAATGAGGAGGGAAGATAACCGATGGTCGTTAAGGGTTACGGAATGGATTCCGAGGGAAGGGAAGCGTAGCAGGGGGCGACAGAAAGTTAGGTGGGCAGATGAGATTAGGAAGTTTGGAGGGTCAACATGGCCACAATTAGTACATGACCGGGGTAGTTGGAGAACTATGGGAGAGGCCTTTGCCCTGCAGTGGGCGTAATCAGGCTGATGATGACGATGATGATGACATGTGCATGCTTAACAAGTGGTTTGTAACAAATGCACGCGCGTGCGCTAAAATGTTCAGCATGGGCGTGCTTGACACGTCGTTTTGCAGAAATCCACGTGCGCTCTCTGGCAAAAGCAGCATGCGCATCCTTAACTTGCGGTTTGGCAAAAATCAACGTGCGCGTCTACCAAAAGATCCATGTGCATGCTTAACAAGTGGTTTGGCTCAAATGCTAGCGCGTGCGCTGAAAAACGCAGCATAGACGTGCTTAGCACGTCGTTTGGCAGAATCCACGTGCACACTCTCGCAAAAGCAGCATGGTCATGCTTAACTTGTGGTTTGGCAGAAAACAACGTTCGCGTCTACCAAAAGATGCATGTGCATGCTTAACAAGAGGTTTGGCACAAATGCACGCGCGTGCGCTGTAAAGCGCAGCATATGCGTGCTTGGCAAGTCGTTTGGCAGAAATACACGTGCACGCTCTGGCAAAAGCAGCATGTGCATGCTTAACTTGTGGTTTGCCAGAAAACAGCGTGCGCGTCTACCCGAAGATGTATGTGCATTCTTAAAAACTGGTTTGGCACAAATGCATCCGCGTGCGCTGAAAAGCGCAGCATGGGCGTGCTTGGCACATAGTTTGGCAGGAATCCACGTGCGCGCTCTGGCAAAAGCAGCATGTGCATGCTTAACTTGTGGTTCGGTAGAAAACAACGTGCGCGTATACCCGAAGATGCATGTGCATTCTTAACAAGTGGTTTCGCACAAATGCATCCGCGTGCGCTTAAAAGCGCAGCATGGGCGTGCTTGGCACATCGTTTGACAGAAATCCATGCGCGCGCTCTGGCAAGAGCAGCATGTGCATGCTTAATTTGTGGTTTGGCAAAAAACAACGTGCGCGTCCACAAAAAGATGCATGTGCATGCTCAACAAGTGGTTTGAGACAATTGCATGCGCGTGCTCTGAAAAACGCAGCATGGGCGTGCTTAGCACGTCGTTTGGCAGAAATCCACGTGCACGCTCTGACAAAAGCAGCATGTGCATGCTTAACATGTGGTTTGGCAGAAAACAACCTAGCCTAATCTAACCTAACCTAACCTAACCTAACGTAACCTAACCTAACCTAACGTAACCTAACCTAACCTAACCTAACCCAACCTCACCTCACCTAACCTAACCTCACCTAACCCAACCTAACCTAACCCAACCTAACCTAACCTAACCCAACCTAACCTAACCTAACCTAACCTAAAGCAGCATGTGCATGCTTAACTTGTGGTTTGGCAGAAAACAACCTAACCTAACCTAACCTAAACTAACCTAACGTAACCTAACCTAACCTAACGTAACCTAACCTAACCTAACCTAACCTAACCCAACCTAACCTAACCTAAAGCAGCATGTGCATGCTTAACTTGTGGTTTGGCAGAAAACAACGTGCGCGTCTACCAAAAGATGCATGTACATGCTCACCAAGTGGTTTTGCTCAAATGCTTGCGCGTGCGCTGAAAAACTCAGCATGGGGGTGCTTAGCACGTCGTTTGGCAGAAATCCACGTGCACGCTCTGACAAAAGCAGCATGTGCATGCTTAACTTGTAGTTTGGCAGAAAACAACCTAACCTAACCTAACCTTACGTAACGTAACCTAAGCTAACCTAACGTAACCTAACCTAACCTCACCTAACCTAACCTAACCAAACCTAACCTAACCTAACCTTATCCAACCTAACCTAACCCAACCTAACCTAACCTAACCCAACCTAACCAAACCTAACCTGACCTAAAGCAGCATGTGCATGCTTAACTTGTAGTTTGGCAGAAAACAACGTGCACGTATACCAAAAGATGCATGTGCATGCTTAACAAGTGGTTTGGCACAAATGCATGCGCGTGCGCTGCAAAGCGCAGCATATGCGTGCTTGGAACGTCGTTTGGCAGAAATCCACGTGGACGCTCTGGCAAAAGCAGCATATGCATGCTTAACTTCTGGTTTGGGAGAAAGCAACGTGCGCGTCTACCAATAGATGCATGTGCATGCTCAACAATTTGTTTGGCACAAATGCATCCACGTGCGCTGAAAAGCGCAGCATGGGCGTGCTTGGCACATCGTTTGGCAGAAATCCACGTGCGCGCTATGGCAAAAGCAGCATGTGCATGCTTAACTTGTCGTTCGGTAGAAAACAACGTGCGCGTCCACCCGAAGATGAATGTGCATTCTTAACAAGTGGTTTGGCACAAATGCATCCGCGTGCGCTGAAAAGCGCAGCATGGGCGTGCTTGGCACATCGTTTGGCAGAATTCCATGTGCGCGCTCTGGCAAAAGCAGCATCTGCATGCTTAACTTGTGGTTCGGTAGAAAACAACGTGCGCGTCTGCCAAAAGATGCATGTGCATGCTGAACAAGTGGTTTGGCACAAATGCATGCGCGTGCGCTGTAAAGTGCAGCATGGGCGTGCTTAGCACGTCGTTTTGCAGAAATCCGCGTGCACGCTCTGGCAAAAGCAGCATGTGCATGCTTAACTTGTGGTTCGGTAGAAAACAACGTGCGCGTCTACCAAAAGATGCTTGTGCATGCTCAGCAAGTGTTCTGACACAAATGCATGCGCATGCGCTGAAAAACACAGCATGGGCGTGCTTAGCACGTGGTTTGGCAGAAATCCACGTGCACACTCTGACAAAAGCAGCATGTGCATGCTTAACTTGTGGTTTGGCAGAAAACAACCTAACCTAACCTAACCTAACCTAACCCAACCTAACGTAACCTAACCTAACCTAACCCAACCTAACCTAACCCAACGTAACCTAACCTAACCTAACCCAACCTAACCCAACCTAACCTAACCTAAAGCAGCATGTCCATGCTTAACTTCTGGTTTGGGAGAAAACAACATCCGCGTCTACCAAAGGATGGATGTGCATGCTTAACAAGTGGTTCGGCACAAATGCATGCGCGTGCGCTGCAAAGCGCAGCATATGCGTGCTTGGCACGTCGTTTGGCAGAAATCTACGTGCACGCTCTCGCAAAAGCAACATGTGCATGCCTAACTTCTGGTTTGGGAGAAAACAACGATTGTGTCTACCAAAAGGTGCATGTGCATGCTTAACAAGTGGTTTGGCCCAAATGCATGCACGTGCGCTGCAAATCGCAGCATGGGCGCGCTTGGCACGTCGTTTGGCAGAAATCCACGTGCACGCTCTGGCAAAAGCAGCATGTGCATGCTTAACTTGTGGTTTAGCAGAAAACAACGTGCGCGTCTACCCGAAGATGCATGTGCATTCTTAACAAGTGGTTTGGCACAAGTGCATGCGCCTGCGCTAAACAGCGCAGCATGGGCGTGCTTGGCACATCGTTTGGCAGAAATCCATGTGCACGCTCTGGCAAAAGCAGCATGTGCATGCTTAACTTGTGGTTCGGTAGAAAACAACGTGCGCGTCTGCCAAAAGATGCATGTGCATGCTGAACAAGTGGTTTGGCACAAATGCATGCGCGTGCGCTGTAAAGTGCAGCATGGGCGTGCTTAGCACGTCGTTTTGCAGAAATCCGCGTGCACGCTCTGGCAAAAGCAGCATGTGCATGCTTAACTTGTGGTTCGGTAGAAAACAACGTGCGCGTCTACCAAAAGATGCTTGTGCATGCTCAGCAAGTGTTCTGACACAAATGCATGCGCATGCGCTGAAAAACGCAGCATGGGCGTGCTTAGCACGTGGTTTGGCAGAAGTCCACGTGCACGCTCTTGCAAAAGCAGCAAGTGCATGCTTAACTTGTAGTTTGGCAGAAAACAACGTGCACGTATACCAAAAGATGCATGTGCATGCTTAACAAGTGGTTTGGAACAAATGCATGCGCGTGCGCGGCAAAGCGCAGCATATGCGTGCTTGGCACGTCGTTTGGCAGAAATCCACGTGCACGCTCTGGCGAAAGCAGCATGTGCATTCTTAACTTCTGGTTTGGGAGAAAACAACGTGCGCGTCTACCAAAAGATGCATGTGCATACTCAACAAGTGGTTTGAGACAATTGCATGCGCGTGCGCTGAAAAGCGCAGCATGGGCGTGCTTAGCACGCGGTTTGTCAGAAATCCACGTGCACGCTCTGGCAAAAGCAGCATGTGCATGCTTTACTTGTGGTTTGGCAGAAAACAACGTGCGCGTCTACCAAAAGATGCATGTACGTTGTTAACAAGCGGTTTCGCCCAAATGCACGCACGTGCGCTGCAAATCGCAGCATGGGCGCGCTTGGCACGTCGTTTCCAAGAAATCCACGTGCACGCTCTGGCAAAAGCAGCATGTGCATGCTCAACAAGTGGTTTGAGACAATTGCATGCGCGTGCTCTGAAAAACGCAGCATGGGCGTGCTTAGCACGGCGTTTGGCAGAAATCCACGTGCACGCTCTGACAAAAGCAGCATGTGCATGCTTAACATGTGGTTTGGCAGAAAACAACCTAGCCTAATCTAACCTAACCTAACCTAACCGAACGTAACCTAACCTAACCTAACGTAACCTAACCTAACCTAACCTAACCCAACCTCACCTCACCTAACCTAACCTCACCTAACCCAACCTAACCTAACCCAACCTAACCTAACCCAACCTAACCTAACCTAACCTAACCTAACGCAGCATGTGCATGCTTAACTTGTGGTTTGGCAGAAAACAACGTGCGCGTCTACCAAAAGATGCATGTACATTCTTAACACTTGGTTCGGCAAAAATGCATGCGCGTGCGCTAAAAAGCGCAGCATGGGCGTGCTTGGCAAGTCGTTTGGCAGAAATCCACGTGCGCGCTCTGGCAAAAGCAGCATGTGCATGCTTAACTTCTGGTTTGGGAGAAAACAACATGCGCGTCTACCAAAGGATGCATGTGCATGCTTAACAAGAGGTTTGGCACAAATGCATGCGCGTGCGCTGAAAAACGCAGCATGGGCGTGCTTAGCACCTGGTTTGCCAGAAGTCCACGTGCACGCTCTGGCAAAAGCAGCATGTGCATGCTTAACTTGTAGTTTGGCAGAAAACAACGTGCACGTATACCAAAAGATGCATGTGCATGCTTAACAAGTGGTTTGGCACAAATGCATGCGCGTGCGCTGCAAAGCGCAGCATATGCGTGCTTGGCACGTCGTTTGGCAGAAATCCACGTGCACGCTCTGGCAAAAGCAGCAAGTGCATGCTTAACTTCTGGTTTGGGAGAAAACAACGTGCGCGTCTACCCAAAGATACATGTGCATTCTTAACAAGTGGTTTGGCACAAATGCATGCGCGTGCGCCGAAAAGCGCAGCATGGGCGTGCTTGGCACGTCGTTTTGCAGAAATCCACGTGCGCGCTCTGGCAAAAGCAGCATGTGCATGCCTACCTTGTGGTTTGGCAGAAAACAACGTGCGCGTCTACCAAAAGGTGCATGCGCATGCTTAACAAGTGGTTTGGCCCAAATGCATGCACGTGCGCTGGAAATCGAGCGTGGGCGTGCTTGGCACGTCGTTTGGCAGAAATCCACGTGCACGCTCTCGCAAAATCAGCATATGCATGCTTAACTTGTGGTTTGGCAGAAAACAACGTGCGCGTCTACCCAAAAATACATGTGCATTCTTAACAAGTGGTTTGGCACAAATGCATGCGCGTGCGCTGAAAAACGCAGCATGGGCGTGCTTAGCACCTGGTTTGGCAGAAGTCCACGTGCACGCTCTGGCAAAAGCAGCATGTGCATGCTTAACTTGTAGTTTGGCAGAAAACAACGTGCACGTATACCAAAAGATGCATGTGCATGCTTAACAAGTGGTTTGGCACAAATGCATGCGCGTGCGCTGCAAAGCGCAGCATATGCGTGCTTGGCACGTCGTTTGGCAGAAATCCACGTGCACGCTCTGGCAAAAGCAGCAAGTGCATGCTTAACTTCTGGTTTGGGAGAAAACAACGTGCGCGTCTACCCAAAGATACATGTGCATTCTTAACAAGTGGTTTGGCACAAATGCATGCGCGTGCGCCGAAAAGCGCAGCATGGGCGTGCTTGGCACGTCGTTTTGCAGAAATCCACGTGCGCGCTCTGGCAAAAGCAGCATGTGCATGCCTACCTTGTGGTTTGGCAGAAAACAACGTGCGCGTCTACCAAAAGATGCATGTGCATGCTCAACAAGTGGTTTGGCCCAAATGCATGCACGTGCACTGCAAATCGCAGCATGGGCGTGCTTGGCACGTCGTTTGGCAGAAATCCACGTGCACGCTCTGGCAAAAGCAGCATGTGCATGCTTAACTTGTGGTTTGGCAGAAAACAACGAGCGCGTCTACCTAATGATAATGTGCATGCTTAACAAGTGGTTTGGCACAAATGCATGCGCGTGCGCAGAAAAGCGCAGCATGGGCGTGCTTAGCACGTGGTTTGTCAGAAATCCCCGTGCACGCTCTTGCAAAAGCAGCATGTGCATGCTTAACTTGTGGTTCGGCAGAAAACAACGTGTGCGTCTACCAAAAGATGCATGTGCATGCTTAACAAGAGGTTTGACACATATGCATGCGCGTGCGCTGTAAAGCGCAGCATATGCGTGCTTGGCAAGTCGTTTGGCAGAAATACACGTGCACGCTCTGGCAAAAGCAGCATGTGCATGCTTAACTTGTGGTTTGCCAGAAAACAACGTGCGCGTCTACCCGAAGATACTTGTGCATTCTTAAAAACTGGTTTGGCACAAATGCATCCGCGTGCGCTGAAAAGCGCAGCATGGGCGTGCTTTGCACGTTGTTTTGCAGAAATTCACGTGCACGCTCTGGCAAAAGCAGCATGTGCATGCTTAACTTGTGGTTCGGTAGAAAACAACGTGCGCGTCTACCCGAAGATGCATGTGCATTCTTAACAAGTGGTTTGGCACAAATGCATCCGCGTGCGCTGAAAAGCGCAGCAGGGGCGTGCTTGGCACATCGTTTGGCAGAAATCCATGTGCGCGCTCTGGCAAAAGCAGCATGTGCATCCTTAACTTGTGGCTTAGCAGAAAACAACGTGCGCATCTACCAAAAGATGCATGTGCATGCTTAACAAGTGGTTTTGCTCAAATGCTTGCACGCGCGCTGAAAAACGCAGCATGGGCGTGCTTAGCACGTCGTTTGGCAGAAATCCACGTGCACAAAAGCAGCATGTGCATGCTTAACTTGTGGTTTGGCAGAAAACAACCTAACCTAACCTAACCTAAACTAACCTAACGTAACCTAACCTAGCCTAACGTAACCTAACCTAACCTAACCTAACCTAACCCAACCTAACCTAACCTAACCCAACCTAACCTAACCTAACCTAACCCAACCTAACCTAACCTAACCTAAAGCAGCATGCGCATGCTTAACTTGTGGTTTGGCAGAAAACAACGTGCGCGTCTACCAAAAGATGCATGTACATTCTTAACAACTGGTTTGGCACAAATGCATGCGCGTGCGCTAAAAAGCGCAGCCGGGGCGTGCTTGGCACGTCGTTTTGCAGAAATCCACGTGCACGCTCTGGCTAAAGCAGCACGTGCACGCTTAACATGTGGTTCGGTAGAAAACAACGTGCGCGCCTACCCGAAGATGCATGTGCATTCTTAGCAAGTGGTTTGGCACAAATGCATGCGCGTGCGCTGAAAAGCGCAGCATGGGCGTGCTTGGCACATCGTTTGGCAGAAATCCACGTGCGCGCTCTGGCAAAAGCAGCATGTGCATGCTTAACTTGTGGTTCGGTAGAAAAGAACGTGCGCGTCTACCCGAAGATGCATGTGCATTCTTAACAAGTGGTTTGGCACAAATGCATCCGCGTGCGCTGAAAAGCGCAGCATGGGCGTGCTTGGCACGTCGTTTTGCAGAAATCCACGTGCGCGCTCTGGCAAAAGCAGCATGTGCATGCTTAACTTGAGGTTTGGCAAAAAACAACGTGCGCGTCTACCAAAAGATGCATGTGCATTCTTAGCAAGTGGTTTGGCACAAATGCATGCGCGTGCGCTGAAAAGCGCAGCATGGGCGTGCTTGGCACATCGTTTGGCAGAAATCCACGTGCGCGCTCTGGCAAAAGCAGCATGTGCATGCTTAACTTGTGGTTCGGTAGAAAAGAACGTGCGCGTCTACCCGAAGATGCATGTGCATTCTTAACAAGTGGTTTGGCACAAATGCATCCGCGTGCGCTGAAAAGCGCAGCATGGGCGTGCTTGGCACGTCGTTTGGCAGAAATCCACGTGCACGCTCTGGCAAAAAGCAGCATGTGCATGCTTTACTTGTGGTTTGGCAGAAAACAACGTGCGCGTCTACCAAAAGATGCATGTACATTCTTAACAAGTGGTTTGGCCCAAATGCATGCACGTGCGCTGCAAATCGCAGCATGGGCGTGCTTGGCACGTCGTTTGGCAGAAATCCACGTGCACGCTCTGGCAAAAGCAGCATGTGCATGCTCAACTTGTGGTTTGGCAGAAAACAACGTGCGCGTCTACCCAATGATACATGTGCATGGGTGCAGCGGTGGCGTAGACGTAGAACACCCGCCTCGCGTGCAAGAGGTCTGTGGTTCGAATCCTGGTGCCGCGCAATTTTCCACCGGATTAAAAAAAAATCCGCGTGTTGATCAAATTGCATAAACAGGCCTGGAGTGTGGCCTGATGCCGGTGACCAGATCCGGTAACGCACTCCCTCACCAGAGCAGGATTGGCCACCCTGGTGCAGTACTTGGCCACAACCTCCTATATGAACACAACAATCAAACCCCGGTTCTCAATCCCCAGCAGTTGCGAAGCAACTGACCACGGCGGCGGTCAGACCTGCGACGCTGCAGAGGGTGCTAAGAATCCCTGGCTCCGGACAGGCCGCCATTGGAATATGAACCTGGCAACGTTTAACGCAAGAACATTATGTAGTGAGGCGAGTCTAGCAGTGCTATTGGAAGAGTGAGAGGGCAGTAAATGGGATATAATAGGGCTCAGTGAAGTTAGGAGGCCAAAAGAAGCGTATACAGTGTTAATAAGCGGGCACGTCCTGTGCTACCAGGGCTTAGCGGAGAGACGAAAACTAGGAGTGGGATTTCTGATTAATAAGAATATAGCTGGTAACATACAGGAATTCTATAGCATTAACGAGAGAGTGGCATGTCTTGTTGTGAAACTTAACAAGAGGTACAAAATGAAGGTTGTACAGGTCTACGCCCCTACATCCAGTCATGATGACCAGGAAGTCGAAAGCTTCTATGAAGACGTGGAATCGGCGATGGGTAGAGTGAAAACAAAATACACTATACTGATGGGCGATTTCAAGGCCGAGGTAGGCAAGAAGCATGCTGGAGACAAGGCAGTAGGGGAATATGGCATAGGCACTAGGAATAGCAGGGGAGAGTTATTAGTAGAGTTTGCAGAACAGAATAATATGCGGATAATGAATACCTTCTTCCGCAAGCGGAATAGCCGAAAGTGGACATGGAGGAGCCCGAACGGCGAGACTAGAAATGAAATAGATCTCATACTCCGCGCTAACCCTGGCATCATACAAGATGCGCACGTGCTCGGTAAGGTGCGCTGCAGTGACCACAGGATGCTAAGAACTCGAATTAGCCTAGACCTGAGGAGGGAACGGAAGAAACTGGTACATAAGAAGCCAATCAATGAGTTAGCGCTAAGAGGTAAAATAGAGGAATTCCAGAGCAAGGTACAGAACAGGCATTCGGCTTTAAGTCACGAAGAGGACCTTAGTGTTGAAGCAATGAACGACAATCTTGTGGGCATCATTAAGGAGTGTGCAATAGAAGTCGGTGGTAACTCCGTTAGACAGGATACCAGTAAGCTATCGCAGGAGACGAAAGATCTGATCAAGAAACGCCAATGTATGAAAGCCTCTAACCCTACAGCTAGAATAGAACTGGCAGAACTTTCGAAGTTAATCAACAAGCGTAAGACAGCTGACATAAAGAAGTATAACATGGATAGAATTGAACAAGCTCTCAGGAACGGAGGAAGCCTAAAAGCAGAGAAGAAGAAACTAGGAATTGGCAAGAATCAGATGTATGCGTTAAGAGACAAAGCCGGCAATATCATTACTAATACGGATGAGATAGTTCAAGTGGCTGAGGAGTTCTATAGAGATTTATACAGTACGAGTGGCACGCACGATGATATCGGAAGAGAGAATTTTCTACAGGAATTCGATATCCCAGAAGTAACGCCGGAAGAAGTAACGAAAGCCTTGGGAGCTATGCAAAGGGGGAAGGCAGCTGGGGAGGATCAGGTAACAGCAGATTTGCTGAAGGATGGTGGGCACATTGTCCTAGAAAAACTTGCCACCCTGTATACACAATGCCTCAAGACCTCGAGCGCACCGGAATCTTGGAAGAACGCTAACATAATCCTAATCCATAAGAAAGGCGACGCCAAAGACTTGAAAAATTATAGACCGATCAGCTTACTGTCTGTTGCCTACAAAATACTTACTAAGGTAGTTGCAAATAGAATCCGGAACACCTTAGACTTCCGTCAACCAAAGGACCAGGCAGTATTCCGTAAAGGCTACTCAACAATAGATCATATTCACACTATCAATCAGGTGACAGATAAATGCGCGGAATATAACCAACCATTATATATAGCTTTCATTGATTACGAGAAAGCGTTTGATTCAGTCGAAACCTCAGCAGTCATGGAGGCATTGCGGAATCAGGGTGTAGACGAGCCGTATGTAAAAATACTGAAAGATATCTATAGCGGCTCCACAGCCACTGTACTCCTCCATAAAGAAAGCAACAAAATCCCAATAAAGAAAGGCGTCAGGCAGGGAGATACGATCTCTCCAATGCTATTCACAGCGTGTTTACAGGAGGTATTCAGAGACCTGGATTGGGAAGAATTGGGGATAAGAGTAAATGGAGAATACCTAAGTAACTTGCGCTTCGCTGATGATATTGCTTTGCTTAGTAACTCAGGGGACCAACTGCAATGCGTGCTCACTGATCTGGAGAGGCAGAGCAGAAGGGTGGGACTAAAAATGAATCTGCTGAAAACTAAAGTAATGTTTAACAGTCTCGGAAGGGAACAGCAGTTTACAATAGGTAGTGAGGCACTGGAAATGGTAAGGGAATACATCTACTTAGGACAGGTAGTGACTGCGGATCCGGATCATGAGTGTGAAATAATCAGAATAATAAGAATGGGCTGGGGTGCGTTTGGCAGGCATTCGCAGATCATGAACAGCAGGTTGTCATTATCCCTCAAGAGAAAAGTGTATAACAGCTGTGTCTTACCAGTACTCACGTACGGGGCAGAAACCTGGAGGCTTACGAAAAGGGTCCTACTTAAATTGAGGACGACGCAACGAGCTATGGAAAGAAGAATGATAGGTGTAACGTTAAGGGATAAGAAAAGAGCAGATTGGGTGAGGGAACAAACGCGCGTTAATGACATCTTAGTTGAAATCAAGAAAAAGAAATGGGCATGGGCAGGACATGTAATGAGGAGGGAAGATAACCGATGGTCGTTAAGGGTTACGGACTGGATTCCGAGGGAAGGGAAGCGTAGCAGGGGGCGACAGAAAGTTAGGTGGGCAGATGAGATTAGGAAGTTTGGAGGGTCAACATGGCCACAATTAGTACATGACCGGGGTAGTTGGAGAAGTATGGGAGAGGCCTTTGCCCTGCAGTGGGCGTAATCAGGCTGATGATGACGATGATGATGACATGTGCATGCTTAACAAGTGGTTTGTAACAAATGCATGCGCGTGCGCTGAAATGTTCAGCATGGGCGTGCTTGACACGTCGTTTTGCAGAAATCCACGTGCCCTCTCTGGCAAAAGCAGCATGTGCACGCTCAACTTCTGGTTTGGGAGAAAACAACGTGCGCGTCAACTAAAAGACGCATGTGCATGCTCAACAAGTGGTTTGAGACAAATGCATGCGCGTGGGCTGAAAAGCGCAGCATGGGCGTGCTTAGCACGTGGTTTCTCAGAAATCCACGTGCACGCTCTGGCAAAAGCAGCATGTGCATGCTTCACTTGTGGTTTGGCAGAAAACAACGTTCGCGTCTACTTAAAGATGCATGTGCATGCTTAACAAGAGGTTTGGCACAAATGCATGCGCGTGCGCTGTAAAGCGCAGCATATGCGTGCTTGGCAAGTCGTTTGGCAGAAATACACGTGCACGCTCTGGCAAAAGCAGCATGTGCATGCTTAACTTGTGGTTTGCCAGAAAACAACGTGCGCGTCTACCCGAAGATGCATGTGCATTCTTAAAAACTGGTTTGGCACAAATGCATGCGCGTGCGCTGTAAAGCGCAGCATATGCGTGCTTGGCACATCGTGTGGCAGAAATACACGTGCGCGCTCTGGCAAAAGCAGCATGTGCATGCTTAACTTGTGGTTTGGCAAAAAACAACGTGCGCGTCCACCAAAAGATGCATGTGCATGCTCAACAAGTGGTTTGAGACAATTGCATGCGCGTGCTCTGAAAAACGCAGCATGGGCGTGCTTAGCACGTCGTTTGGAAGAAATCCACGTGCACGCTCTGACAAAAGCAGCATGTGCATGCTTAACATGTGGTTTGGCAGCAAACAACCTAGCCTAATCTAACCTAACCTAACCTAACCTAACCTAACGTAACCTAACCTAACCTAACGTAACCTAACCTAACCTAACCTAACCCAACCTCACCTCACCTAACCTAACCTCACCTAACCCAACCTAACCTAACCCAACCTAACCTAACCTAACCCAACCTAACCTAACCTTACCTAACCTAAAGCAGCATGTGCATGCTTAACTTGTGGTTTGGCAGAAAACAACGTGCGCGTCTACCAAAAGATGCATGTACATTCTTAACAATTGGTTCGGCAAAAATGCATGCGCGTGCGCTAAAAAGCGCAGCATGGGCGTGCTTGGCAAGTCGTTTGGCAGAAATCCACGTGCGCGCTCTGGCAAAAGCAGCATGTGCATGCTCAACTTCTGGCTTGGGAGAAAACAACATGCGCGTGTACCAAAGGATGCATGCGCATGCTTAACAAGAGGTTTGGCACAAATGCATGCGCGTGCGCTGTAAAGCGCAGCATGGGCGTGCTTAGCACATCGTTTGGCAGAAATCCACGTGCGCGCTCTGGCGAAAGCAGCATCTGCATGCTTAACTTGTGGTTCGGTAGAAAACAACGTGCGCGTGTACCCGAAGATGCATGTGCATTCTTAACAAGTGGTTTGGCACAAATGCATCCGCGTGCGCTGAAAAGCGCTGCATGGGCGTCCTTGGCACATCGTTTGGCAGGAATCCATGAGCGCACTCTGGCAAAAGCATTATGTGCATGCTTAACTTGTGGTTTAGCAGAAAACAACGTGCGCGTCTACCAAAAGATGCATGTACATGCTCACCAAGTGGTATGGCACAAACGCATCCGCGGGCGCTGAAAAGCGCAACATGGGCGTGCTTGGCACGTCGTTTTGCAGAAATTCACGTGCACGCTCTGGCAAAAGCAGCGTGTGCATGCTTAACTTGTGGTTCGGTAGAAAACAACGTGCGCGTCTACCCGAAGATGCATGTGCATTCTTAACAAGTAGTTTGGCACAAATGCATCCACGTGCGCTGCAAATCGCAGCATGTGTGTGCTTGGCACGTCATTTGGCAGAAATCCACGTGGAAGCTCTCGCAAAAGCAGCATATGCATGCTTAACTTGTGGTTTGCCAGAAAACAAGGTGCGCGTCTACCCAAAGAAACATGTGCATTCTTAACAAGTGGTTTGGCACACTTGCTGAGCATGCTTGTGCATGCTCAGCAAGTGTTTTGACACAAATGCATGCGCGTGCGCTGAAATGCGCAGCATGGGCGTGCTTAGCACGTGGTTTGTTAGAAATCCACGTGTACGCTCTGGCAAAAGCAGCATGTGCATGCTTTACTTGTGGTTTGGCAGAAAACAACGTGCGCGTCTACCAAAAGATGCATGTACATTCTCAAAAACTGGTTTGGCACAAATGCATCCGCGTGCGCTGGAAAACGCAGCATGGGCGTGCTTAGCACGTCGTTTGGCAGAAATACACGTGCACAAAAGCAGCATGTCCATGCTTAACTCGTGGTTTGCCAGAAAACAACCTAACCTACCCTAACCTAAAGTAACCTAACCTAACCTAACCTAACCTAACCTAAACCAACCTAACCTAACCCAACCTAACCTAACCCAACCTAACCTAACCTAACCTAACCCAACCTAACCTAACCTAACCTAACCTAAAGCAGCATGTGCAGGCTTAACTTGTGGTTTGGCAGAAAACAACGTGCGCGTCTACCAAAAGATGCATGTACATTCTTAACAAGTGGTTTGGCACAAATGCATGCGCGTGCGCTAAAAAGCGCAGCATGGGCGTGCTTGGCACGTCGTTTGGCAGAAATCCACGTGCGCGCACTGGCAAAAGCAGCATGTGCATGCTTAACTTCTGGTTTGGGAGAAAACAACGTGCGCGTTTACCAAAAGATGCATGTGCATGCTCAACAAGTGGTTTGAGACAAATGCGTGCGCGTGGGCTGAAAAGCGCAGCATGGGCGTGCTTAGCACGTGGTTTGTCAGAAATCCACGTGCACGCTCTCGCAAAAGCAGCATGTGCATGCTTAACTTGTGGTTTGGCAGAAAACAACGTGCGCTTCTATCAAAAGATGCATGTGCATGCTTAACAAGAGGTTTGGCACAAATAGTACTTTTTTTTTATTCGTATCAATTCTCATACACAAAAATCAGGCCTACCAAAGCCTCACAAGGGCTTGAGTAGCAGCGCCTGGCAGACAGCGAACATTAGCAAAACAAAGGAAGAATAGAGGTATTGCAACAAACTCGACAAGCAAAAAGAAAAAGAAAATTGAACAACTCAGAGAGACAGATATGGAGACATAACTATTACAACATCAAAAGGGATGACAGCAACATGAAATTAAGATAGTAACACTCGATTAAATAATTATGGGGTAGGAAGCAACGCAGAGACATACCGCAAAATTTTTTTCAGGGTGTATTTTGTTCTCATGCGGAGTACACTAGGTGGCATACTATTGAAACAGGCAGGTACATAGTATTGACGTGTGCGCTTTCCGTACCGGGTTGAGGAGCGAGGAATGCAGTAACGGTATTTTGGTCTTAAATCACGTGCAGGAACATATGGAATGGTGAACTGACTGCACCAAGAATGCTTAATTACAATGGTTTCTGCTAATAAAGCGTTAAAATTTGGAAACTTTAATCTTCTGAAAATATCAATGTTATTACCGATGGGCAGGTCGTAGGCAATATTCTTTAAAAGTAAACGCAGAAGCGAATTCACCCTGCGCTGCCAGCGAACAGTGCAGTGACCATAAACAGTGAAACCATGAAACAGGCACATTGTTAGCAAGATCATTAACGTATAGATTGAATAACAAAGGACTCAATATAGAACCTTGTGGGACTCCAGAATTAATTGCCGTGAAATCGCTATGGAATCTTGAAATCGACACATATTGGCGCCTATCTTGTAAAAAGTTAGTAAGTAAATGTAAAAACGAACCTCGAAATCCCAATGTAGAATGTTTATCAAGCAGAAGAACGTGGCAGATGCTATCAAAGACCTTGCTTACATCAAGAAAAAGAGAGCATACGACTTCATCCTTATCAAAAGCTGAATTTATTATGTCAGAGAATTCTTCAAGAAGATCTATTGTTCCTTTTCCTGGTATGAAGCCATACTGACAGGGTGATAGAACATTGTGCTTATTCAAAAAATTCGTCATGGTAAGTAGTAGATGCTTTTCAATAATTTGGCCAATGCATGGCAAAATAGAGATAGGTCGGTAATTACTCATCATGTTTCTGGAGCCACCCTTATACAAAGGTATAACTTTAGCAGTTTTCATTGAAGTCGGTATTATACCCCTGGAAATGATACTATTAAGGATAACTAGTAGGACACCCTTAATCGCTTCAAAATTTCTGCACAATTCAGAAACAGTGAGGCCGTCATGACCAGGAGATTTGCTGCGTTTAAGACTGAAAAGTATACACCTTAAATCACTTTCGGTAATGTCAGGAAGGAAAGCAGATTCCATCACACTGGGAGGCATAGGACAGTCGTTAGGCGGGGTACCAGATGCACCAGAAACCAGAGAAAATAGTTTGTTAAAGTAATTCGCAATGCTCTGTCCATCTTTCTGGAAATGAGATATGAAATATGTATCATTATAAATAGCAGCGCTCGCTCCTTTCAGGTTATTTACCAATAACCATGTTTTCTTGCTGTTAAAACGTGCGTCTTCAAACTGAGACCTAAAGTGGTTGCGCTTGGCCAGACGGATCATGGCATTAACTCGGTTTTGTTCATGTTTAAACTGCAGTCGTAGTTCAGAACAGTTTGGAGCACGTCTCGTTCGAGCCCAGAGCAGATCTTTTTCTTTAATGGCTTCCAGTATTACGGGCGACATCCACTTATTGTCTAAATTTCGTCGCTTAACGATCACCATGCGTGAGGATTCGGCTTTGTGTGAACGAAAAACCTCGACGAAACTGTCATATAAGTCTGCAGGGGACACATTGTAAAGAAAAGAATCCCAATCATACTTTGCTATTCTTTCATCGAAACGCTTATAATCAAGTACTGATACGCTTTGCTGGCTGCGCAAAGGTGCAGATTGGCTGGAGCCATCCGTTAAGGAGCAGCAGACGAAATAGTGGTCTGCAAGCTTGACTTCAACCACAGCAGACCGCACCAACCGGTTTTGAGAACGCACATTTATGTGGTCGATGCAAGAAGAGACCAGCTGCCCAGATAAGTATTCCTCACGTGTACGGCTGTGGATTTTAGTCTCTAGTCCCCACTTTGATAAAGTGTCAAGATAATCTGCGACTGTTGGCACAGTTGGGCGTAGAATATCGATATTCATATCCCCGATAATGCACACGTGTTCTTCACTGGAAAATGATGATATTGCAGAATCAAGCTCAGCTAAAAAGATTCGACCGTTACAACACGGAGGGCGGTAAATTGCAAGTAGAATCAACGACAACCAAGGTGTACTTAGGCGGAGCGCGACTACTTCTGCTTGAGTAGAAGGAATACTAATTTCAGAAACGGACCAAGAATCTTTAACAAAAACTGCGATTCCTCCTCCTGTTCGTTGTTGACGAGTATAAGAATGTAACTGAATGTAATGTAATGAATGTAAAGAATGTAATGTAAATGCATGCGCGTGCGCTGTAAAGCGCAGCATATGCGTGCTTGGCAAGTCGTTTGGCAGAAATACGCGTGCACGCTCTGGCAAAAGCAACATGTGCATGCTTAACTTGTGGTTTGCCAGAAAACAACGTGCGCGTCTACTCGAAGATACATGTGCATTCTTAACAAGTGGTTTGACACAAATTCACCCGCGTGCGCTGAAAAGCGCAGCATGGGCGTGCTTGGCACATCGTTTGGCAGAAATCAACGTGCGCGCTCTGGCAAGAGCAGCATGTGCATGCTTAATTTGTGGTTTGGCAAAAAACAACGTGCGCGTCCACAAAAAGATGCATGTGCATGCTCAACAAGTGGTTTGAGACAATTGCATGCGCGTGCTCTGAAAAACGCAGCATGGGCGTGCTTAGCACGTCGTTTGGCAGAAATCCACGTGCACGCTCTGACAAAAGCAGCATGTGCATGCTTAACATGTGGTTTGGCAGAAAACAACCTAGCCTAATCTAACCTAACCTAACCTAACGTAACCTAACCTAACCTAACGTAACCTAACCTAACCTAACCTAACCCAACCTCACCTCACCTAACCTAACCTCACCTAACCCAACCTAACCTAACCCAACCTAACCTAACCTAACCCAACCTAACCTAACCTAACCTAACCTAAAGCAGCATGTGCATGCTTAACTTGTGGTTTGGCAGAAAACAACCTAACCTAACCTAACCTAAACTAACCTAACGTAACCTAACCTAACCTAACGTAACCTAACCTAACCTAACCTAACCTAACCCAACCTAACCTAACCTAAAGCAGCATGTGCATGCTTAACTTGTGGTTTGGCAGAAAACAACGTGCGCGTCTACCAAAAGATGCATGTACATGCTCACCAAGTGGTTTTGCTCAAATGCTTGCGCGTGCGCTGAAAAACTCAGCATGGGGGTGCTTAGCACGTCGTTTGGCAGAAATCCACGTGCACGCTCTGACAAAAGCAGCATGTGCATGCTTAACTTGTAGTTTGGCAGAAAACAACCTAACCTAACCTAACCTTACGTAACGTAACCTAAGCTAACCTAACGTAACCTAACCTAACCTCACCTAACCTAACCTAACCAAACCTAACCTAACCTAACCTTATCCAACCTAACCTAACCCAACCCAACCTAACCTAACCCAACCTAACCAAACCTAACCTGACCTAAAGCAGCATGTGCATGCTTAACTTGTAGTTTGGCAGAAAACAACGTGCACGTATACCAAAAGATGCATGTGCATGTTTAACAAGGGGTTTGGCACAAATGCATGCGCGTGCGCTGCAAAGCGCAGCATATGCGTGCTTGGAACGTCGTTTGGCAGAAATCCACGTGGACGCTCTGGCAAAAGCAGCATATGCATGCTTAACTTCTGGTTTGGGAGAAAGCAACGTGCGCGTCTACCAAAAGATGCATGTGCATGCTCAACAAGATGTTTGGCACAAATGCATCCACGTGCGCTGAAAAGCGCAGCATGGGAGTGCTTGGCACATCATTTGGCAGAAATCCACGTGCGCGCTATGGCAAAAGCAGCATGTGCATGCTTAACTTGTTCGGTAGAAAACAACGTGCGCGTCTACCCGAAGATGAATGTGCATTCTTAACAAGTGGTTTGGCACAAACGCATCCGCGGGCGCTGAAAAGCGCAACATGGGCGTGCTTGGCACGTCGTTTTGCAGAAATCCACGTGGAAGCTCTCGCAAAAGCAGCATATGCATGCTTAACTTGTGGTTTGCCAGAAAACAAGGTGCGCGTCTACCCAAAGATACATGTGCATTCTTAACAAGTGGTTTGGCACAAAAGCATGCGCGTGCGCTGAAAAGCGCAGCATGGGCGTGCTTGGCACATCGTTTGGCAGAAATCCACGTGCGCGCTCTGGCAAAAGCAGCATGTGCATGCTTAACTTGTGGTTTGGTAGAAAAGAACGTGCGCGTCTACCCGAAGATGCATGTGCATTCTTAACAAGTGGTTTGGCACAAATGCATCCGCGTGCGCTGAAAAGCGCAGCAGGGGCGTGCTTGGCACATCGTTTGGTAGAAATCCATGTGCGCGCTCTGGCAAAAGCAGCATGTGCATCCTTAACTTGTGGCTTAGCAGAAAACAACGTGCGCGTCTACCAAAAGATGCATGTGCATGCTTAACAAGTAGTTTTGCTCAAATGCTTGCACGCGCGCTGAAAAACGCAGCATGGGCGTGCTTAGCACGTCGTTTGGCAGAAATCCACGTGCACAAAAGCAGCATGTGCATGCTTAACTTGTGGTTTGGCAGAAAACAACGTGCGCGTCTACCCAATGATACATGTGCATGGGTGCAGCGGTGGCGTAGACGTAGAACACCCGCCTCGCGTGCAAGAGGTCCGTGGTTCGAATCCTGGTGCCGCGCAATTTTCCACCGGATTAAAAAAATAATCCGCGTGTTGATAAAATTGCATAAACAGGCCTGGAGTGTGGCCTGATGCCGGTGACCAGATCCGGTAACGCACTCCCTCACCAGAGCAGGATTGGCCACCCTGGTGCAGTACTTGGCCACAACCTCCTATATGAACACAACAATCAAACCCCGGCCCTCAGTCCCCAGCAGCTGCGAAGCAACTGACCACGGCGGCGGTCAGACCTGCGACGCTGCAGAGGGTGCTAAGAATCCCTGGCTCCGGACAGGCCGCCATTGGAATATGAACCTGGCAACGTTTAACGCAAGAACATTATCTAGTGAGGCGAGTCTAGCAGTGCTATTGGAAGAATTAGGGGGCAGTAAATGGGATATAATAGGGCTCAGTGAAGTTAGGAGGCCAAAAGAAGCGTATACAGTGTTAATAAGCGGGCACGTCCTGTGCTACCAGGGCTTAGCGGAGAGACGAAAACTAGGAGTGGGATTTCTGATTAATAAGAATATAGCTGGTAACATACAGGAACTCTATAGCATTAACGAGAGAGTGGCATGTCTTGTTGTGAAACTTAACAAGAGGTACAAAATGAAGGTTGTACAGGTCTACGCCCCTACATCCAGTCATGATGACCAGGAAGTCGAAAGTTTCTATGAAGACGTGGAATCGGCGATGGGTAGAGTGAAAACAAAATACACTATACTGATGGGCGATTTCAATGCCGAGGTAGGCAAGAAGCATGCTGGAGACAAGGCAGTAGGGGAATATGGCATAGGCACTAGGAATAGCAGGGGAGAGTTATTAGTAGAGTTTGCAGAACAGAATAATATGCGGATAATGAGTACCTTCTTCCGCAAGCGGAATAGCCGAAAGTGGACATGGAGGAGCCCGAACGGCGAGACTAGAAATGAAATAGATCTCATACTCTGCGCTAACCCTGGCATCATACAAGATGCGCACGTGCTCGGTAAGGTGCGCTGCAGTGACCACAGGATGGTTAGAACTCGAATTAGCCTAGACCTGAGGAGGGAACGGAAGAAACTGGTACATAAGAAGCCAATCAATGAGTTAGCGCTAAGAGGGAAAATAGAGGAATTCCAGAGCAAGGTACAGAACAGGTATTCGGCTTTAAGTCACGAAGAGGACCTTAGTGTTGAAGCAATGAACGACAATCTTGTGGGCATCATTAAGGAGTGTGCAATAGAAGTCGGTGGTAACTCCGTTAGACATGATACCAGTAAGCTATCGCAGGAGACGAAAGATCTGATCAAGAAACGCCAATGTATGAAAGCCTCTAACCCTACAGCTAGAATAGAACTGGCAGAACTTTCGAAGTTAATCAACAAGCGTAAGACAGCTGACATAAAGAACTATAACATGGATAGAATTGAACAAGCTCTCAGGAACGGAGGAAGCCTAAAAGCAGAGAAGAAGAAACTAGGAATTGGCAAGAATCAGATGTATGCGTTAAGAGACAAAGCCGGCAATATCATTACTAATACGAATGAGATAGTTCAAGTGGCTGAGGAGTTCTATAGAGATTTATACAGTACGAGTGGCACGCACGATGATATCGGAAGAGAGAATTTTCTACAGGAATTCGATATCCCAGAAGTAACGCCGGAAGAAGTAACGAAAGCCTTGGGAGCTATGCAAAGGGGGAAGGCAGCTGGGGAGGATCAGGTAACAGCAGATTTGCTGAAGGATGGCGGGCAGATTGTCCTAGAAAAACTTGCCACCCTGTATACACAATGCCTCAAGACCTCGAGCGCACCGGAATCTTGGAAGAACGCTAACCTAATCCTAATCCATAAGAAAGGCGACGCCAAAGACTTGAAAAATTATAGACCGATCAGCTTACTGTCCGTTGCCTACAAAATACTTACTAAGGTAGTTGCAAATATAATCCGGAACACCTTAGACTTCCGTCAACCAAAGGACCAGGCAGTATTCCGTAAAGGCTACTCAACAATAGATCATATTCACACTATCAATCAGGTGACAGATAAATGCGCGGAATATAACCAACCATTATATATAGCTTTCATTGATTACGAGAAAGCGTTTGATTCAGTCGAAACCTCAGCAGTCATGGAGGCATTGCGGAATCAGGGTGTAGACGAGCCGTATGTAAATATACTGAAAGATATCTATAGCGGCTCCACAGCCACTGTACTCCTCCATAAAGAAAGCAACAAAATCCCAATAAAGAAAGGCGTCAGGCAGGGAGATACGATCTCTCCAATGCTATTCACAGCGTGTTTACAGGAGGTATTCAGAGACCTGGATTGGGAAGAATTGGGGATAAGAGTAAATGGAGAATACCTAAGTAACTTGCGCTTCGCTGATGATATTGCTTTGCTTAGTAACTCAGGGGACCAACTGCAATGCGTGCTCACTGATCTGGAGAGGCAGAGCAGAAGGGTGGGACTAAAAATGAATCTGCTGAAAACTAAAGTAATGTTTAACCGTCTCGGAAGGGAACAGCAGTTTACGATAGGTAGCGAGGCACTGGAAGCGGTAAGAGAATACATCTACTTAGGACAGGTAGTGACTGCTGATCCAGATCATGTGTGTGAAATAATCAGAATAATAAGAATGGGCTGGGGTGCGTTTGGCAGGCATTCGCAGATCATGAACAGCAGGTTGTCATTATCCCTCAAGAGAAAAGTGTATAACAGCTGTGTCTTACCAGTACTCACGTACGGGGCAGAAACCTGGAGGCTTACGAAAAGGGTCCTACTTAAATTGAGGACGACGCAACGAGCTATGGAAAGAAGAATGATAGGTGTAACGTTAAGGGATAAGAAAAGAGCAGATTGGGTGAGGGAACAAACGCGCGTTAATGACATCATAGTTGAAATCAAGAAAAAGAAATGGGCATGGGCAGGACTTGTAATGAGGAGGGAAGATAACCGATGGTCGTTAAGGGTTACGGAATGGATTTCGAGGGAAGGGAAGCGTAGCAGGGGGCGACAGAAAGTTAGGTGGGCAGATGAGATTAGGAAGTTTGGAGGGTCAACATGGCCACAATTAGTACATGACCGGGGTAGTTGGAGAACTATGGGAGAGGCCTTTGCCCTGCAGTGGGCGTAATCAGGCTGATGATGACGATGATGATGACATGTGCATGCTTAACAAGTGGTTTGTAACAAATGCATGCGCGTGCGCTAAAATGTTCAGCATGGGCGTGCTTGACACGTCGTTTTGCAGAAATCCACGTGCGCTCTCTGGCAAAAGCAGCATGCGCATCCTTAACTTGCGGTTTGGCAAAAATCAACGTGCGCGTCTACCAAAAGATCCATGTGCATGCTTAACAAGTGGTTTGGCTCAAATGCTAGCGCGTGCGCTGAAAAACGCAGCATAGACGTGCTTAGCACGTCGTTTGGCAGAATCCACGTGCACACTCTCGCAAAAGCAGCATGGTCATGCTTAACTTGTGGTTTGGCAGAAAACAACGTTCGCGTCTACCAAAAGATGCATGTGCATGCTTAACAAGAGGTTTGGCACAAATGCACGCGCGTGCGCTGTAAAGCGCAGCATATGCGTGCTTGGCAAATCGTTTGGCAGAAATACACGTGCACGCTCTGGCAAAAGCAGCATGTGCATGCTTAACTTGTGGTTTGCCAGAAAACAGCGTGCGCGTCTACCCGAAGATGTATGTGCATTCTTAAAAACTGGTTTGGCACAAATGCATCCGCGTGCGCTGAAAAGCGCAGCATGGGCGTGCTTGGCACATAGTTTGGCAGGAATCCACGTGCGCGCTCTGGCAAAAGCAGCATGTGCATGCTTAACTTGTGGTTCGGTAGAAAACAACGTGCGCGTATACCCGAAGATGCATGTGCATTCTTAACAAGTGGTTTCGCACAAATGCATCCGCGTGCGCTTAAAAGCGCAGCATGGGCGTGCTTGGCACATCGTTTGACAGAAATCCATGCGCGCGCTCTGGCAAAAGCAGCATGTGCATGCTTAAGATGTGGTTTAGCAGAAAAAAACGTGCGCGTCTACCAAAAGATGCATGTGCATGCTTAACAAGTGGTTTTGCTCAAATGCTTGCGCATGCGCTGAAAAACGCAGCATGGGCGTGCTTAGCACGTCGTTTGGCAGAAATCCACGTGCTGAAAAGCAGCATGTGCATGCTTAACTTGTGGTTTGGCAGAAAACAACCTAACCTAACCCAACCTAGCCTACCCTAACGTAACCTAACCTAACCTAACGTAACCTAACCTAACCTAACCTAACCCAACCTTACCTAACCCAACCTTACCTAACCCAACCTAACCTAACCTAACCTAACCCAACCTAACCTAACCTAACCTAACCTAAACCAGCTTGTGCATGCTTAACTTGTGGTTTGGCAGAAAACAACGTGCGCGTCTACCAAAAGCTGCATGTACATTCTTAACAAGTGGTTCGGCACAAATGCATGCGCGTGCGCTAAAAAGCGCAGCATGGGCGTGCTTGGCACGTCGTTTGGCAGAAATCCTCGTGCGCGCTCTGGCAAAAGCAGCATGTGCATGTTTAACTTCTGGTTTGGGACAAAACAACATGCGCGTCTAGCAAAAGATGCATGTGCATTCTTAACAAGTGGTTTGGCCCAAATGCATGCACGACCGCTGCAAATTGCAGCATGGGCGTGCTTGGCACGTCGTTTGGCAGAAATCCACGTGCACGCTCTGGCAAAAGCAGCATGTGCATGCTTAACTTGTGGTTTGGCAGAAAACACCGTGCGCGTCTACCCAATGATACATGTGCAGGCTTAACAAGTGGTTTGGCACAAATGTATGCGCGTGCGCTGAAATGTTCAGCATGGGCGTGCTTGGCACGTCGTTTTGCAGAAATCCACGTGCGCGCTCTGGCAAAAGCAGCATGTGCATTATTAACTTGTGGCTTGGCAAAAAACAACGTGCGCGTCTACCAAAAGATGCATGTGCATGCTTAACAAGTGGCTTGGCTCAAATGCTTGCGCGTGCGCTGAAAAACGCAGCAAGGGCGTGCTTAGCACGTCGTTTGGCAGAAATCCACGTGCACGCTCTCGCAAAAGCAGCATGGTCATGCCTAACGTGTGGTTTGGCAGAAAACAATGTGCGCGTCTACCCAAATATACATGTGCATGCTTAACAAGTGGTTTGGCACAAATACATGCGCGTGCGCTGAAAAGCGCAGCATGGGCGTGCTTGGCACGTCGTTTGGCAAAAATCCACGTGCGCACTCTGGCATAAGCAGCATGTGCACGCTTAACTTCTGGTTTGGGAGAAAACAACGTGCGCGTCAACTAAAAGATGCATGTGCATGCTCAACAAGTGGTTTGAGACAAATGCATGCGCGTGGGCTGAAAAGCGCAGCATGGGCGTGCTTAGCGCGTGGTTTCTCAGAAATCCACGTGCACGCTCTGGCAAAAGCAGCATGTGCATGCTTAACTTGTGGTTTGGCAGAAAACAACCTCACCTAACCTAACCTAACCTACCCTAACGTAACCTAACCTAACCTAACCTAACCTAACCTAACCTAACCTAACCCAACCTAACCTAACCCAACCTTACCTAACCTAACCTAACCCAACCTAACCTAACCTAAAGTAACCTAAACCAGCTTGTGCATGCTTAACTTGTGGTTTGGCAGAAAACAACGTGCGCGTCTACCAAAAGGTGCATGTACATTCTTAACAAGTGGTTCGGCACAAATGCATGCGCGTGCGCTAAAAAGCGCAGCATGGGCGTGCTTGGCACGCCGTTTGGCAGAAATCCTCGTGCGCGCTCTGGCAAAAGCAGCATGTGCATGCTTAACTTCTGGTTTGGGACAAAACAACATGCGCGTCTACCAAAAGATGCATGTGCATGCTTAACAAGAGGTTTGGCACAAATGCATGCGCGTGCGCTGTAAAGCGCAGCATATGCGTGCTTGGCAAGTCGTTTGGCAGAAATAAACGTGCACGCTCTGGCAAAAGCAGCATGTGCATGCTTAACTTGTGGTTTGCCAGAAAACAACGTGCGCGTCTACCCGAAGATGCATGTGCATTCTTAAAAACTGGTTTGGCACAAATGCATCCGCGTGCGCTGATAAGCGCAGCATGCGCGTACTTGGCACATCGTGTGGCAGAAATCCACGTGCGCGCTCTGGCAAAAGCAGCATGTGCATGCTTAACTTGTGGTTCGGTAGAAAACAACGTGAGCGTCTACCCGAAGATGCATGTGCATTCTTAACAAGTGGTTTGGCACAAATGCATCCGCGTGCGCTGAAAAACGCAGCATGGGCGTGCTTGGCACGTCGTTTGGCAGAAATCCACGTGCACAAAAGCAGCATGTCCATGCTTAACTTGTGGTTTGGCAGAAAACAACCTAACCTAACCTAACCTAACCTAAAGTAACCTAACCTAACCTAACGTAACCTAACCTAACCTAACCTAACCTAACCTAAACTAATCCAACCTAACCTAACCCAACCTAACCTAACCCAACCTAACCTAACCTAACCTAACCCAACCTAACCTAACCTAACCTAACCTAAAGCAGCATGTGCATGCTTAACTTGTGGTTTGGTGGAAAACAACGTCCGCGTCTACCAAAAGATGCATGTACATTCTTAACAAGTGGTTTGGCACAAATGCATGCGCGTGCGCTGAAATGCGCAGCATGGGCGTGCTTAGCACGTGGTTTGTAAGAAATCCACGTGTACGCTCTGGCAAAAGCAGCATGTGCATGCTTTACTTGTGGTTTGGCAGAAAACAACGTGCGCGTCTACCAAAAGATGCATGTACATTCTTAAAAACTGGTTTGGCACAAATGCATCCGCGTGCGCTGAAAAACGCAGCATGGGCGTGCTTAGCACGTCGTTTGGCAGAAATCCACGTGCACAAAAGCAGCATGTCCATGCTTAACTCGTGGTTTGCCAGAAAACAACCTAACCTACCCTAACCTAAAGTAACCTAATCTAACCTAACCTAACCTAACCTAACCTAAACCAACCTAACCTAACCCAACCTAACCTAACCCAACCTAACCTAACCTAACCTAACCCAACCTAACCTAACCTAACCTAACCTAAAGCAGCATGTGCAGGCTTAACTTGTGGTTTGGCAGAAAACAACGTGCGCGTCTACCAAAAGATGCATGTACATTCTTAACAAGTGGTTTGGCACAAATGCATGCGCGTGCGCTAGAAAGCGCAGCATGAGCGTGCTTGGCACGTCGTTTGGCAGAAATCCACGTGCGCGCACTGGCAAAAGCAGCATGTGCATGCTTAACTTCTGGTTTGGGAGAAAACAACGTGCGCGTTTACCAAAAGATGCATGTGCATGCTCAACAAGTGGTTTGAGACAAATGCGTGCGCGTGGGCTGAAAAGCGCAGCATGGGCGTGCTTAGCACGTGGTTTGTCAGAAATCCACGTGCACGCTCTCGCAAAAGCAGCATGTGCATGCTTAACTTGTGGTTTGGCAGAAAACAACGTGCGCTTGTATCAAAAGATGCATGTGCATGCTTAACAAAAGGTTTGGCACAAATAGTACTTTTTTTTTTATTCGTATCAATTCTCATACACAAAAATCAGGCCTACCAAAGCCTCACAAGGGCTTGAGTGGCAGCGCCTGGCAGACAGCGAACATTAGCAAAACAAAGGAAGAATAGAGGTATTGCAACAAACTCGACAAGCAAAAAGAAAAAGAAAATTGAACAACTCAGAGAGACAGATATGGAGACATAACTATTACAAAATCAAAAGGGATGACAGCAATATGAAATTAAGATAGTAACACTCGAATAAATAATTATGGGGTAGGAAGCAACGCAGAGACATACCGCAAAATTTTTTCAGGGTGTATTTTGTTCTCATGCGGAATACACTAGGTGGCATACTATTGAAACAGGCAGGTACATAGTATTGACGTGTGCGCTTTCCGTACCGGGTTGAGGAGCGAGGAATGCAGTAACGGTATTTTGGTCTTAAATCACGTGCAGGAACATATGGAATGGTGAACTGACTGCACCAAGAATGTTTAAGTACAATGGTTTCTGCTAATAAAGCGTTAAAATTTGGAAACTTTAATCTTCTGAAAATATCAATGTTATTACCGATGGGCAGGTCGTAGGCAATATTCTTTAAAAGTAAACGCAGAAGCGAATTCACCCTGCACTGCCAGCGAACAGTGCAGTGACCATAAACAGTGATTCCGTATCTTAGTACACTATAGGCTAGAGCGTGTGTAACACATTTACGGACAGAAAAAGGCATAAAATATCTAATATTATACAGGACACAAGATACAGCACGAAGTCTTTGACAAACGAAAGAAAGGTGCGAGTTCCAAGAGAGATGACTGTCGAAGATCAGGCCAAGATATTTGACAGAATGCGCATATTTTACTGGAACACAGTTACAATGAGAACAGGAGGAAGTTTGCAAACAAACAGGATGACTCAAATCAAATTTTTTTAAAGGGTTATGAAAACATATAAGTTGTGTTTTAGAAGTATTAACATTAATAAGGTTAGACTTAAACCAGTCCATAGCTTTAACAGCTGCCGTCTGTAACACTGTTACAGCATCAGTGTATTTCTTTGCGCGCGCAAAAATGACAGTGTCGTCAGCATACTGGAACAATGAAACAGGCACATTGTTAGCAAGATCATTAACGTATAGATTGAATAACAAAGGACTCAATATAGAACCTTGCGGGACTCCAGAATTAATTGGCGTGAAATCGCTATGGAATCTTGAAATCGACACATATTGGCGCCTATCTTGTAAAAAGTTAGTAAGTAAATGTAAAAACGAACCTCGAAATCCCAATGTAGAATGTTTATCAAGCAGAAGAACGTGGCAGATGCTATCAAAGGCCTTGCTTACATCAAGAAAAAGAGAGCATACGACTTCATTCTTATCAAAAGCTGAATTTAGTATGTCAGAGAATTCTTCAAGAAGATCTGTTGTTCCTTTTCCTGGTATGAAGCCATACTGACAGGGTGATAGAACATTGTGCTTATTCAAAAAATTCGTCATGGTAAGTAGTAGATGCTTTTCAATAATTTGGCCAATGCATGGCAAAATAGAGATAGGTCGGTAATTACTCATCATGTTTCTGGAGCCACCCTTATACAAAGGTATAACTTTAGCAGTTTTCATTGAAGTCGGTATTATACCCCTGGAAATGATACTATTAAGGATAACTAATAGGACACCCTTAATCGTTTCAAAATTTCTGCACAATTCAGAAACAGTGAGGCCGTCATGACCAGGAGATTTGCTGCGTTTAAGACTGAAAAGTATACACCTTAAATCACTTTCGGTAATGCCAGGAAGGAAAGCAGATTCCATCACACTGGGAGGCATAGGACAGTCGTTAGGCGGGGTACCAGATGCACCAGAAACCAGAGAAAATAGTTTGTTAAATTCATTCGCAATGCTCTGTCCATCTTTCTGGAAATGAGATATGAAATATGTATCATTATAAATAGCAGCGCTCGCTCCTTTCAGGTTATTTACCAATAACCATGTTTTCTTGCTGTTAAAACGTGCGTCTTCAAACTGAGACCTAAAGTGGTTGCGCTTGGCCAGACGGATCATGGCATTAACTCGGTTTTGTTCATGTTTAAACTGCAGTCGTAGTTCAGAACAGTTTGGAGCACGTCTCGTTCGAGCCCAGAGCAGATCTTTTTCTTTAATGGCTTCCAGTATTACGGGCGACATCCACTTATTGTCTAAATTTCGTCGCTTAACGATCACCATGCGTGAGGATTCGGCTTTGTGTGAACGAAAAACCTCGACGAAACTGTCATATAAGTCTGCAGGGGACACATTGTAAAGAAAAGAATCCCAATCATACTTTGCTATTCTTTCATCGAAACGCTTATAATCAAGTACTGATACGCTTTGCTGGCTGCGCAAAGGTGCAGATTGGCTGGAGCCATCCGTTAAGGAGCAGCAGACGAAATAGTGGTCTGCAAGCTTGACTTCAACCACAGCAGACCGCACCAACCGGTTTTGAGAACGCACATTTATGTGGTCGATGCAAGAAGAGACCAGCTGCCCAGATAAGTATTCCTCACGTGTACGGCTGTGGATTTTAGTCTCTAGTCCCCACTTTGATAAAGTGTCAAGATAATCTGCGACTGTTGGCACAGTTGGGCGTAGAATATCGATATTCATATCCCCGATAATGCACACGTGTTCTTCACTGGAAAATGATGATATTGCAGAATCAAGCTCAGCTAAAAAGATTCGACCGTTACAACACGGAGGGCGGTAAATTGCAAGTAGAATCAACGACAACCAAGGTGTACTTAGGCGGAGCGCGACTACTTCTGCTTGAGTAGAAGGAATACTAATTTCAGAAACGGACCAAGAATCTTTAACAAAAACTGCGATTCCTCCTCCTGTTCGTTGTTGACGAGTATAAGAATGTAACTGAATGTAATGTAATGAATGTAAAGAATGTAATGTAAATGCATGCGCGTGCGCTGTAAAGCGCAGCATATGCGTGCTTGGCAAGTCGTTTGGCAGAAATACGCGTGCACGCTCTGGCAAAAGCAACATGTGCATGCTTAACTTGTGGTTTGCCAGAAAACAACGTGCGCGTCTACTCGAAGATACATGTGCATTCTTAACAAGTGGTTTGACACAAATTCACCCGCGTGCGCTGAAAAGCGCAGCATGGGCGTGCTTGGCACATCGTTTGGCAGAAATCAACGTGCGCGCTCTGGCAAGAGCAGCATGTGCATGCTTAATTTGTGGTTTGGCAAAAAACAACGTGCGCGTCCACAAAAAGATGCATGTGCATGCTCAACAAGTGGTTTGAGACAATTGCATGCGCGTGCTCTGAAAAACGCAGCATGGGCGTGCTTAGCACGTCGTTTGGCAGAAATCCACGTGCACGCTCTGACAAAAGCAGCATGTGCATGCTTAACATGTGGTTTGGCAGAAAACAACCTAGCCTAATCTAACCTAACCTAACCTAACCTAACGTAACCTAACCTAACCTAACGTAACCTAACCTAACCTAACCTAACCCAACCTCACCTCACCTAACCTAACCTCACCTAACCCAACCTAACCTAACCCAACCTAACCTAACCTAACCCAACCTAACCTAACCTAACCTAACCTAAAGCAGCATGTGCATGCTTAACTTGTGGTTTGGCAGAAAACAACCTAACCTAACCTAACCTAGACTAACCTAACGTAACCTAACCTAACCTAACGTAACCTAACCTAACCTAACCTAACCTAACCCAACCTAACCTAACCTAAAGCAGCATGTGCATGCTTAACTTGTGGTTTGGCAGAAAACAACGTGCGCGTCTACCAAAAGATGCATGTACATGCTCACCAAGTGGTTTTGCTCAAATGCTTGCGCGTGCGCTGAAAAACTCAGCATGGGGGTGCTTAGCACGTCGTTTGGCAGAAATCCACGTGCACGCTCTGACAAAAGCAGCATGTGCATGCTTAACTTGTAGTTTGGCAGAAAACAACCTAACCTAACCTAACCTTACGTAACGTAACCTAAGCTAACCTAACGTAACCTAACCTAACCTCACCTAACCTAACCTAACCAAACCTAACCTAACCTAACCTTATCCAACCTAACCTAACCCAACCTAACCTAACCTAACCCAACCTAACCAAACCTAACCTGACCTAAAGCAGCATGTGCATGCTTAACTTGTAGTTTGGCAGAAAACAACGTGCACGTATACCAAAAGATGCATGTGCATGCTTAACAAGTGGTTTGGCACAAATGCATGCGCGTGCGCTGCAAAGCGCAGCATATGCGTGCTTGGAACGTCGTTTGGCAGAAATCCACGTGGACGCTCTGGCAAAAGCAGCATATGCATGCTTAACTTCTGGTTTGGGAGAAAGCAACGTGCGCGTCTACCAATAGATGCATGTGCATGCTCAACAATTTGTTTGGCACAAATGCATCCACGTGCGCTGAAAAGCGCAGCATGGGCGTGCTTGGCACATCGTTTGGCAGAAATCCACGTGCGCGCTATGGCAAAAGCAGCATGTGCATGCTTAACTTGTCGTTCGGTAGAAAACAACGTGCGCGTCCACCCGAAGATGAATGTGCATTCTTAACAAGTGGTTTGGCACAAATGCATCCGCGTGCGCTGAAAAGCGCAGCATGGGCGTGCTTGGCACATCGTTTGGCAGAATTCCATGTGCGCGCTCTGGCAAAAGCAGCATCTGCATGCTTAACTTGTGGTTCGGTAGAAAACAACGTGCGCGTCTGCCAAAAGATGCATGTGCATGCTGAACAAGTGGTTTGGCACAAATGCATGCGCGTGCGCTGTAAAGTGCAGCATGGGCGTGCTTAGCACGTCGTTTTGCAGAAATCCGCGTGCACGCTCTGGCAAAAGCAGCATGTGCATGCTTAACTTGTGGTTCGGTAGAAAACAACGTGCGCGTCTACCAAAAGATGCTTGTGCATGCTCAGCAAGTGTTCTGACACAAATGCATGCGCATGCGCTGAAAAACACAGCATGGGCGTGCTTAGCACGTGGTTTGGCAGAAATCCACGTGCACACTCTGACAAAAGCAGCATGTGCATGCTTAACTTCTGGTTTGGCAGAAAACAACATCCGCGTCTACCAAAAGATACATGTGCATGCTTAACAAGTGGTTTGGCACAAATGCATGCGCGTGCGCTGCAAAGCGCAGCATATGCGTGCTTGGCACGTCGTTTGGCATAAATCCACGTGCACGCTCTGGCAAAAGCAGCATGTGCATGCTTAACTTCTGGTTTGGGAGAAAACAACATGCGCGTCTACCAAAAGATGCATGTGCATGCTCAACAAGTGGTTTGAGACAATTGCATGCGCGTGCGCTGAAAAGCGCAGCATGGGCGTGCTTAGCACGTGGTTTCTCAGAAATCCACGTGCATGCTCTGGCAAAAGCAGCATGTGCATGCTTATCTTGTGGTTTGGCAGAAAACAACGTGCGCGTCTACCAAAAGATGCATGTACATTCTTAACAAGTGGTTTGGCACAAATGCAAGCGCGCGCGTTTAAAAGCGCAGCATGGGCGTGCTTGGCACGTAGTTTGGCAGAAATCCACGTGTGCGCTCTGGCAAAACCAGAATGTGCATGCTTAATTTCTGGTTTGGGAGAAAACAACATGCGCGTCTACCAAAGGATGCATGTGCATGCTTAACAAGAGGTTTGGCACAAATGCAAGCGCGTGCGCATTAAAGCGCAACGTGTTCATGCTTAGCACGTCGTTTTGCTGAAATCCACGTGCACGCTCTGGCAAAAGCAGCATGTGCATGCTTACATTGTTGTTTGGCAGAAAACAACGTGCGCGTCTACTAAAATATGCATGTACATGCTGAACAAGTGGTTTGGCACAAAGGCATGCGCGTGCGCTGTAAAGTGCAGTATGGGCGTGCTTAGCACGTCGTTTTGCAGAAATCCACGTGCGCGCTCTGGCAAAAGCAGCATGTGCACGCTTAACTTGTGGTTTGGCAAAGAACAACGTGCGCGTCTACCAAAAAATGCTTGTGCATGCTCAGCAAGTGTTTTGACACAAATGCATGCGCGTGCGCTGAAAAACGCAGCATGGGCGTGCTTAGCACGTGGTTTGGCAGAAGTCCACGTGCACGCTCTTGCAAAAGCAGCAAGTGCATGCTTAACTTGTACTTTGGCAGAAAACAACGTGCACGTATACCAAAAGATGCATGTGCATGCTTAACAAGTGGTTTGGAACAAATGCATGCGCGTGCGCGGCAAAGCGCAGCATATGCGTGCTTGGCACGTCGTTTGGCAGAAATCCACGTGCACGCTCTGGCGAAAGCAGCATGTGCATTCTTAACTTCTGGTTTGGGAGAAAACAACGTGCGCGTCTACCAAAAGATGCATGTGCATGCTCAACAAGTGGTTTGAGACAATTGCATGCGCGTGCGCTGAAAAGCGCAGCATGGGCGTGCTTAGCACGCGGTTTGTCAGAAATCCACGTGCACGCTCTGGCAAAAGCAGCATGTGCATGCTTTACTTGTGGTTTGGCAGAAAACAACGTGCGCGTCTACCAAAAGATGCATGTACGTTGTTAACAAGCGGTTTCGCCCAAATGCACGCACGTGCGCTGCAAATCGGAGCATGGGCGTGCTTGGCACGTCGTTTGCAAGAAATCCACGTGCACGCTCTGGCAAAAGCAGCATGTGCATGCTTAACTTGTGGTTTGGCAGAAAACAACGAGCGCGTCTACCTAATGATACATGTGCATGCTTAACAAGTGGTTTGGCACAAATGCATGCGCGTGCGCTGAAAAGCGCAGCATGGGCGTGCTTGGCACGTCGTTTGGCAGAAATCCACGTGCGCACTCTGGCATAAGCAGCATGTGCACGCTTAACTTCTGGTTTGGGAGAAAACAACGTGCGCGTCAACCAAAAGACGCATGTGCATGCTCAACAAGTGGTTTGAGACAAATGCATGCGCGTGGGCTGAAAAGCGCAGCATGGGCGTGCTTAGCACGTGGTTTTTCAGAAATCCACGTGCACGCTCTGGCAAAAGCAGCATGTGCATGCTTAACTTGTGGTTTGGCAGAAAACAACGTGCGCGTCTACCAAAAGATGCATGTGGATGCTTAACAAGAGGTTTGGCACAAATGCATGCGCGTGCGCTGTAAAGCGCAGCATATGCGTGCTTGGCAAGTCGTTTGGCATAAATACACGCGCGCGCTCTGGCAAAAGCAGCATGTGCATGCTTAACTTGTGGTTTGGTAGAAAACAACGTGCGCTTGTACCTGAAGATGCATGTACATTCTTAACAAGTGGTTTGGCCCAAATGCATGCACGTGCGCTGCAAATCGCAGCATGGGCGTGCTTGGCACGTCGTTTGGCAGAAATCCATGTGCGCGCTCTGGCAAAAGCAGCATGTGCATGCCTAACTTGTGGTTTAGCAGAAAACAAGCTAACCCAACCTAACCTAACCTAACCTAATCTAACCTAACGTAACCTAACGTAACCAAACGTTACCTAACCTAATCTAACCTAACCCAACCTAACCTAACCTAACCTAAAGTAGCATGTGCATGCTTAACTTGTGGTTTGGGAGAAAACAACGTGCGCGTCTACCGAAAGATGCACGTACATTCTAAACAAGTTGTTTGGCACAAATGCATCCAGGTGCGCTGAATAGCGCAGCATGGGCGTGCTCGGCACATCGTTTGGCAGAAATCCACGTGCACGCTCTGGCAAAAGCAGCATGTGCATGCTTAACTTGTCGTTCGGTAGAAAATAACGTGCGCGTCTACCCGATGATGCATGTGCATTCTTAACAAGTGGTTTGGCACAAATGCATCCGCGTGCGCTGAAAAGCGCAGCATGGGCGTGCTTGGCACATCGTTTGGCTGAAATCCATGTGCGCGCTCTGGCAAAAGCAGCATGTGCATCCTTAACTTGTGGTTTAGCAGAAAACAACGTGGCGTCTACCAAAAGATGCATGTGCATGCTTAACAAGTGGTTTTGCTCAAATGCTTGCGCGTGCGCTGAAAAACGCAGCATGCGCGTGCTTAGCACGTCGTTTGGCAGAAATCCACGTGCACAAAAGCAGCATGTGCATGCTTAACCTCTGGTTTGGCAGAAAACAACCTAACCTAACCTAACCTAACCTAACGTAACCTAACCTAACCTAACCTAACCCAACCTAACCTAACCTAACCCAACCTAACCCACCCTAACCTAACCCAACCTAACCTAACCTAACCTAACCCAACCTAACCTAACCTAACCTAAAGCAGCATGTGCATGCGTAACTTGTGGTTCGGTAGAAAACAACGTGCGCGTCTACCCGAAGATGCATGTGCATTCTTAACAAGTAGTTTGGCACAAATGCATCCACGTGCGCTGCAAATCGCAGCATGGGCGTGCTTGGCACGTCGTTTGGCAGAAATCCACGTGCAACCTCTAGCAAAAGCAGCATATGCATCCTTATCTTGTGGTTTGGCAGAAAACAACGTGCGCGTCTACCAAAAGATGCATGTACATTCTTAACAAGTGGTTTGGCACCCAATGCATGCGCGTGCGCTAAAAAGCGCAGCATGGGCGTGCTTGGCACGTCGTTTGGCAGAAATCCACGTGTGCGCTCTGGCAAAACCCGCATGTGCATGCTTAATTTCTGGTTTGGGAGAAAACAACATGCGCGTCTACCAAAGGATGTATGTGCATGCTTAACAAGAGGTTTCCCACAAATGCATGCGCGTGCGCTGTAAAGCGCAACATGCTCGTGCTTAGCACGTGGTTTTGCAAAAATCCACGTGCACGCTCTGGCAAAAGCAGCATGTGCATGCTTACCTTGTGGTTTGGCAGAAAAGAACGTGCGCTTCTACTAAAAGATGCATGTGCATGCTGAACAAGTGGTTTGGCGCAAATGCATGCGCGTGCGCTGTAAAGTGCAGCATGGGCGTGCTTAGCGCGTCGTTTTGCAGAAATCCACGTGCACGCTCTGGCAAAAGCAGCATGTGCATGCTTAACTTGTGGTTCGGTAGAAAACAACGTGCGCGTCTACCCGAAGACGCATGTGCATTCTTAACAAGTGGTTTGGCACAAATGCATCCGCGTGCGCTTAAAAGCGCAGCATCGGCGTGCTGCCACATCGTTTGGTAGAAATCCACGTGCGCGCTCTGGCAAAAGCAGCATATGCATGCTTATCTTCTGGTTTGGCAGAAAACAACGTTTGCGTCTACCAAAAGGTGCATGTGCATGCTTAACAAGTGGTTTGGCCCAAATGCATGCACGTGCGCTGCAAATCGCAGCATGGGCGTGCTTGGCACGTCGTTTGGCAGAAATACACGTGCACGCTCTGGCAAAAGCAGCATGTGCATTCTTAACTTCTGGTTTGGGAGAAAACAACGTGCCCGTCTACCAAAAGATGCATGTGCATGCTCAACAAGTGGTTTGAGAGAATTGCATGCGCGTGCGCTGAAAAGCGCAGCATGGGCGTGCTTAGCACGTGGTTTGTCAGAAATCCACGTGCACGCTCTGGCAAAAGCAGCATGTGCATGCTTTACTTGTGGTTTGGCAGAAAACAACGTGCGCGTCTACCAAAAGATGCATGTACGTTGTTAACAAGTGGTTTCGCCCAAATGCACGCACGTGCGCTGCAAATCGCAGCATGGGCGTGCTTGGCACGTCGTTTGGCAGAAATACACGCGCGCGCTCTAGCAAAAGCAGCATGTGCATGCTTAACTTGTGGTTTGGTAGAAAACAACGTGCGCTTCTACCCGAAGATGCATGGGCATTCTTAACAAGTGGTTTGGCACAAATGCATGCTCGTGCGCTGAAAAGCGCAGCATGGGCGTGCTTGGCACGTCGTTTTGCAGAAATCCACGTGCGCGCTCTGGCAAAAGCAGCATGTGCATGCTTAACTTGTGGTTTGGCAAAAAACAACGTGCGCGTCTACCAAAAGATGCTTGTGCATGCTCAGCAAGTGTTTTGACACAAATGCATGCGCGTGATCTGAAAAACGCAGCATGGGCGTGCTTAGCACGTGGTTTTGCAGAAATCCACGTGCACGCTCTGGCAAAAGCAGCATTTGCATGCATAACTTGTGGTTTGGCAGAAAACAACGTGCGCGTCTACCCAATGATACATGTGCATGCTTAACAAGTGGTTTGGCACAAATGCATGCGCGTGCGCTGAAAAGCGCAGCATGGGCGTGCTTGCCACATCGTTTGGCAGAAATCCACGTGCGCGCTCTGGCAAAAGCAGCATGTGCATGCTTAACTTGTGGTTCGGTAGAAAACAACGTGCGCGTCTACCCGTAGATGCATGTGCATGCTTAACAAGTGGTTTCGCTCAAATGCTTGCGCGTGCGCTGAAAAACGCAGCATGCGCGTGCTTAGCACGTCGTTTGGCAGAAATCCACGTGCACAAATGCAGCATGTGCATGCTTTACCTGTGGTTTGGCAGAAAACAACCTAACCTAACCTAACCTAACGTAACCTAACCTAACCTAACCTAACCTAACCCAACCTAACCTAACCCAACCTAACCTAACCCAACCTAACCTAACCTAACCTAATTCAACCTAACCTAACCTAACCTAACCTAAAGCAGCATGTGCATGCGTAACTTGTGGTTCGGTAGAAAACAACGTGCGCATCTACCCGAAGATGCATGTGCATTCTTAACAAGTAGTTTGGCACAAATGCATCCACGTGCGCTGCGAATCGCAGCATGGGCGTGCTTGGCACGTCGTTTGGCAGAAATCCACGTGCAACCTCTAGCAAAAGCAGCATATGCATCCTTATCTGGTGGTTTGGCAGAAAACAACGTGCGCGTCTACCAAAAGATGCATGTACATTCTTAAGAAGTGGTTTGGCACCCAATGCATGCGCGTGCGCTAAAAAGCACAGCATGGGCGTGCTTGGCACGTCGTTTGGCAGAAATCCACGTGTGCGCTCTGGCAAAACCAGCATGTGCATGCTTAATTTCTGGTTTGGGAGAAAACAACATGCGCGTCTACCAAAGCATGTATGTGCATGCTTAACAAGAGATTTCCCACAAATGCATGCGCGTGCGCTGTAAAGAGCAACATGTTCGTGCTTAGCACGTGGTTTGGCAGAAATCCACGTGCACGCTCTGGCAAAAGCAGCATGTGCAGGCCTAACTTCTGGTTTGGGAGAAAACAACGTGCGCGTCTACCAAAAGATGCATGTGCATGCTCAACAAGCGGTTAGAGACAATTGCATGCGCGTGCACTGAAAAGCGCAGCATGCGCGTGCTTAGCACGTGGTTTGTCAGAAATCCACGTGCACGCTCTGGCAAAAGCAACATGTGCATGCTTAACTTGTGGTTTGGCAGAAAACAACGATTGTGTCTACCAAAAGGTGCATGTGCATGCTTAACAAGTGGTTTGGCCCAAATGCATCCACGTGCGCTGCAAATCGCAGCATGGGCGTGCTTGGCACGTCGTTTGGCAGAATTCTACGTGCACGCTGTGGCAAAAGCAGCATGTGCATGCTTAACTTCTAGTTTGGGAGAAAAAAAACGTGCGCGCCTACCAAGAGATGCATCTGCATGCTCAACAAGTGGTTTGAGACAAATGCATGCGCGTGGGCGGAAAAGCGCAGCATGGGCGTGCTTAGCACGTGGTTTGTCAGAAATCCACGTGTACGCTCTGGCAAAAGCAGCATGTGCATGCTTAACTTCTGGTTCGGCAGAAAACAACGTGCGCGTCTACCAAAAGATGCATGTGCATTTTTAACAAGTGGTTCGGCACAAATGCATCCGCGTGCGCTGAAAAGCGCAGCATGGGCGTGCTTGGCACATCATTTGTCAGAAATCCACGTGCACGCTCTGGCAAAAGCAGCATGTGCATGCTTAACTTGTGGTTCGGTAGAAAACAACGTGCGCGTCTACCCGAAGATGCATGTGCATTCTTAATAAGTGGTTCGGCACAAATGCATCCGCGTGCGCTGAAAAGCGCAGCATGGGCGTGCTTGGCACATCGTTTGGCAGAAATCCATGTGCGCGCTCTGGCAAAAGCAGCATCTGCATGCTTAAGTTGTGGTTTAGCAGAAAACAACGTGCGCGTCTACCAAAACATGCATGTGCATGCTTAACAAGTGGTTTTGCTCAAATGCTTGCGCGTGCGCTGAAAAACGCAGCATGGGCCTGCTTACCACGTCGTTTGGCAGAAATCCACGTGCACGCTCTGACAAAAGCAGCATGTGCATGCTTAACTTCTGGTTTGGCAGAAAACAACCTAACCTAACCTAACCTAACCTAACCCAACCTAACGTAACCTAACCTAACCTAACCCAACCTAACGTAACCCAACGTGACCTAACCTAACCTAACCCAACCTAACCCAACCTAACCTAACCTAAAGCAGCATGTGCATGCTTAACTTGTGGTTTAGCAGAAAACAGCGTGCGCGTCTACCAAAAGATGCATGTGCATGCTTAACAAGTGGTTTTGCTCAAATGCTTGCGCGTGCGCTGAAAAACGCAGCATGGGCGGGCTTAGCACGTCGTTTGGCAGAAATCCACGTGCACAAAAGCGGCATGTGCATGCTTAACTTGTGGTTTGGCAGAAAACAACCTAACCTAACGTAACCTATCCTAACCTAACGTAACCTAACCTAACCTAACATAACCTAACCTAACCTAACCTACCCTAACCCACCTGACCTAACCCAACCTAACCTAACCTAACCTAACCCAACCTAACCTAACCTAACCTAAAGCAGCATGTGCATGGTTAACTTGTGGTTTGGCAGAAAACAACGTGCGCGTCTACCAAAGGATGGATGTGCTTGCTTAACAAGTGGTTTCGTCCAAATGCATGCGCGTGCGCTGCAAAGCGCAGCATATGCGTGCTTGGCACGTCGTTTGGCAGAAATCCACGTGCACGCTCTGGCAAAAGCAGCATGTGCATGCTTGACTTCTGGTTTGGGAGAAAACAACGTGCGCGTCAACCAAAAGATGCATGTGCATGCTCAACAAGTGGTTTGAGACAATTGCATGCGCGTGCGCTGTGAAGCGCAGCATGGGCGTGCTTAGCACGTCGTTTTGCAGAAATCCACGTCCACGCTCTGGCAAAAGCAGCATGTGCATGCTTAACATGTGGTTCAGTAGAAAACAACGTGCGCGTCTACCCGAAGATGCATGTGCATTTTTAACAAGTGGTTTGGCACAAATGCATCCGCGTGCGCTGCAAATCGCAGCATGGGCGTGCTTGCCACGTCGTTTGGCAGAAATCCACGTGCAAGTATCGCAAAAGCAGCATATGCATGCTTCACTTGTGGTTTGGCAGAAAACAACGTGCGCGTCTACCAAAAGATGCTTGTGCATGCTCAGCAAGTGTTTTGACACAAATGCATGCGCGTGCGCTGTAAAGCGCAGCATGGGCGTGCTTGGCACGTCGTTTGGCAGAAATCCACGTGCGTGCTCTGGCAAAACCAGCATGTGCATGCTTAATTTCTGGTTTGGGAGAAAACAACATGCGCGTCTACCAAAGGATGCATGTGCATGCTTAACAAGAGGTTTGGCACAAATGCATGCACGTGCGCTGGAAATCGCAGCGTGGGCGTGCTTGGCACGTCGTTTGGCAGAAATCCACGTGCACACTCTGGCAGAAGCAGCATGTGCATGCTTAACTTGTGGTTTGGCAGAAAACAACGAGCGCGTCTACCCAACGATACATGTGCATGCTTAACAAGTGGTTTGGCACAAATGCGTGCGCGTGCGCTGAAAAGCGCAGCATGGGCGTGCTTGGCACGTCGTTTGGCAGAAATCCACGTGCGCACTCTGGCATAAGCAGCATGTGCACGCTTAACTTCTGGTTTGGGAGAAAACAACGTGCGCGTCAACCAAAAGATGCATGTGCATGCTCAACAAGTGGTTTGAGACAAATGCATGCGCGTGGGCTGAAAAGCGCAGCGTGGGCGGGCTTAGCACGTGGTTTGTCAGAAATCCACGTGCACGCTCTGGCAAAAGCAGCATGTGCATGCTTAACTTGTGGTTTGGCAGAAAACAACGTGCGCGTCTACCAAAAGAAGCATGTGCATGCTTAACAAGAGGTTTGGCACAAATGCATGCGCGTGCGCTGTAAAGCGCAGCATATGCGTGCTTGGCAAGTCGTTTGGCAGAAATACACGTTCACGCTCTGGCAAAAGCAGCATGTGCATGCTTACCTTGTCGTTTGCCAGAAAACAACGTGCGCGTCTACCCGAAGATGCATGTGCATTCTTAAAAACTGGTTTGGCACAAATGCATCCGCGTGCGCTGAAAAGCGCAGCATGGGCGTGCTTGGCACATCGTTTGGCAGAAATCCACGTGCGCGCTCTGGCAAAAGCAGCATGTGCATGCTTAACTTGTGGTTCGGTAGAAAACAACGTGCGCGTCTACCCTAAGATACATGTGCATTCTTAACAAGTGGTTTGGCACAAATGCATCCGCGTGCGCTGAAAAGCGCAGCATGGGCGTGCTTGGCACATCGTTTGGCAGAAATCCATGTGCGCGCTATGGCAAAAGCAGCATGTGCATGCTTAACTTGTGGTTTAGCAGAAAACAGCGTGCGCGTCTACCAAAAGATGCATGTGCATGCTTAACAAGTGGTTTTGTTCAAATGCTTGCGCGTGCGCTGAAAAACGCAGCATGGGCGGGCTTATCACGTCGTTTGGCAGAAATCCACGTGCACAAAAGCGGCATGTGCATGCTTAACTTGTGGTTTGGCAGAAAACAACCTAACCTAACGTAACCTATCCTAACCTAACGTAACCTGACCTAACCTAACATAACCTAACCTAACCTAACCTAACCCACCTGACCCAACCCAACCTTACCTAACCTAACCTATCCCAACCTAACCTAACCTAACCTAACCTAAAGCAGCATGTGCATGCTTAACTTGTGGTTTGGCAGAAAACAACGTGCGCGTCTACCAAAAGATGCATGTACATTCTTAACAAGTGGTTTGGCGCAAATGCATGCGCGTGCGCTAAAAAGCGCAGCATGGGCGTGCTTGGCACGTCGTTTGGCAGAAATCCTCGTGCGCACTCTGGCAAAAGCAGCATGTGCATGCTTACCTTGTGGTTTGGGAGAAAACAACGTGCGCGTCTACTAAAAGATGCATGTGCATGCTGAACAAGTGGTTTGGCACAAATGCATGCGCGTGCACTGTAAAGCGCAGCATGGGCGTGCTTAGCACGTCGTTTTGCAGACATCCACGTGCACGCTCTCGCAAAAGCAGCATGTGCATGCTTAACTTGTGGTTCGGTAGAAAACAACGTGCGCGTCTACCCGAAGATGCATGTGCATTCTTAACAAGTATTTTGGCACAAATGCATGCACGTGCGCGGCAAATCGCAGCATGGGCGTGCTTACGTCGTTTGGCAGAAATCCACGTGCAAGCTCCCGCAAAGGAAGCATATGCATGCTTAACTTGTGGTTTGGCAGAAAACAAGGTGCGCGTCTACCCAAAGATACATGTGCATTCTTAACAAGTGGTTTGGCACAAATGCATGCGCGTGCGCTGAAAAGCGCAGCATGGGCGTGCTTGGCACGTTGTTTTGCAGAAATCCACGTGCGCGCTCTGGCAAAAGCAGCATGTGCATGCTTACCTTGTGGTTTGGCAAAAAACAACGTGCGCGTCTACCAAAAGATGCTTGTGCATGCTCAGCAAGTGTTTTGACACAAATGCATGCGCGTGCGCTGAAAAACCCCGCATGGGCGTGCTTAGCACGTCGTTTTGCAGAAATCCACGTGCACGCTCTGGCAAAAGCAGCATGTGCATGCATAACTTGTGGTTTGGCAGAAAACAACGTGTGCGTCTACCCAATGATACATGTGCATGCTCAACAAGTGGTTTGAGACAAATGCATGCGCGTGGGCTGAAAAGCGCAGCATGGGCGTGCTTAGCACGTGGTTTGTCAGAAATCCACGTGCACGCTCTGGCAAAAGCAGCATGTGCATGCTTAACTTGTGGTTTGGCAGAAAACAACGTTCGCGTATACCAAAAGATGCATGTGCATGCTTAACAAGAGGTTTGGCACAAATGCATGCGCGTGCGCTGTAAAGCGCAGCATATCCGTGCTTGGCAAGTCGTTTGGCAGAAATACACTTGCACGCTCTGGCAAAAGCGGCATGTGCATGCTTAACTTGTGGTTTGCCAGAAAAGAACGTGCGCGTCTACCCGAAGATGCATATGCATTCTTAAAAACTGGTTTGGCATAAATGCATCCGCGTGCGCTGAAAAGCGCAGCATGGTCGTGCTTGGCACATCGTTTGGCTGGAATCCACGTGCGCGCTCTGGCAAAAGCAGCATATGCATGCTTAACTTGTGGTTCGGTAGAAAACAACGTGCGCGTATACCCGAAGATGCACGTGCATTCTTAACAACTGGTTTGGCATAAATGCATCCGCGTGCGCTGAAAAGCGCAGCATGGTCGTGCTTGGCACATCGTTTGGCTGGAATCCACGTGCGCGCTCTGGCAAAAGCAGCATATGCATGCTTAACTTGTGGTTCGGCAGAAAAAAACGTGCGCGTCTACCAAAAGATGCATGTGCATGCTTAACAAGTGGTTTTGCTCAAATGTTTGCGCATGCGCTGAAAAACGCAGCATGAGCGTGCTTAGCACGTCGTTTGGCAGAAATCCACGTGCACAAAGGCAGCATGTGCATGCTTAACTTGTGGTTTGGCAGAAAACAACCTAACCTAACCTAACCTAACCTACCCTAACGTAACCTAACCTAACCTAACCTAACACAACTTAACCTAACCCAACCTTACCTAACCCAACCTAACCTAACCTAACCTAACCCAACCTAACCTAACCTAACCTAAAGCAGCATGTGCATGCTTAACTTGTGGTTTACCAGAAAACAATGTGCGCGTCTACCCAAAGATGTTGTGCATTCTTAACAAGTGGTTTGACAAAAATTCACCCGCGTGCGCTGAAAAGCGCAGCATGGGCGTGCTTGGCACATCGTTTGGCAGAAATCCACGTGCGCGCTCTGGCAAAAGCAGCATGTGCATGCTTAATTTGTGGTTTGGCAAAAAACAACGTCCGCGTCCACGAAAAGATGCATGTGCATGCTCAACAAGTGCTTTGAGACAATTGCATGCACGTGCGCTGAAAAACGCAGCATGGGCGTGCTTAGCACGTCGTTTGGCAGCAATCCACGTGCAGGCTCTGACAAAAGCAGCATGTGCATGCTTAACTTGTGGTTTGGCAGAAAACAACCTAGCCTAATCTAACCTAACCTAACCTAACCTAACGTAACCTAACCTAACCTAACGTAACCTAACCTAACCTAACCTAACCCAACCTCACCTAACCTAACCTAACCTCACTTAACCCAACCTAACCTAACCCAACCTAACCTAACCTAACCCAACCTAACCTAACCTAACCTAACCTAAAGCAGCATGTGCATGCTTAACTTTTGGTTTGGCAGAAAACCTAACCTAACCTAACCTAATCCAACCTAACGTAACCTAACCTAACCTAACCCAACCTAACCTAACACAACGTAACCTAACCTAACCTAACCTAACCCAACCTAACCTAACCTAAAGCAGCATCTGCATGCTTAACTTCTGGTTTGGGAGAAAACAACATCCGCGTCTGCCAAAAGATGGATGTGCATGCTTAACAAGTGGTTTGGCACAAATGCATGCGCGTCCGCTGCAAAGCGCAGCATATGCGTGCTTGGCACGTCGTTTGGCAGAAATCCACGTGCACGCTCTGGCAAAAGCAGCATGTGCATGCCTAACTTCTGGTTTGGGACAAAAGAACGTGCGCGTCTACCAAAAGATGCATGTGCATGTTCAACAAGTGGTTTGAGACAATTCCATGCGTGTGCGCTGAAAAGCGCAGCATGGGCGTGCTTAGCACGTGGTTTGTCAGAAATTCACGTGCACGCTCTGGCAAAAGCAGCATGTGCATGCTTAACTTGTGGTTTGACAGAAAACAACGATTGTGTCTACCAAAAGGTGCATGTGCATGCTTAACAAGTGGTTTGGCCCAAATGCATGCACGTGCGCTGCAAATCGCAGCATGGGCGTGCTTGGCACGTCGTTTGGCAGAATTCTACGTGCACGCTCTGCCAAAAGCAGCATGTGCATGCTTAACTTCTAGTTTGGGAGAAAAAAAACGTGCGCGTCTACCAAAAGATGCATGTGCATGCTCAACAAGTGGTTTGAGACAAATGCATGCACGTGGGCGGAAAAGCGCAGCATGGGCGTGCTTAGCACGTGGTTTGTCAGAAATCCACGTGTGCGCTCTGGCAAAAGCAGCATGTGCATGCTTAACTTGTGGTTCGGCAGAAAACAACGTGCGCGTCTACCAAAAGCTGCATGTGCATTCTTAACAAGTGGTTCGGCACAAATGCATCCGCGTGCGCTGAAAAGCGCAGCATGGGCGTGCTTGGCACATCATTTGGCAGAAATCCACGTGCACGCTCTGGCAAAAGCAGCATGTGCATGCTTAACTTGTGGTTCGGTAGAAAACAACGTGCGCGTCTACCCGAAAATGCATGTACATTCTTAACAAGTGGTTCGGCACAAATGCTTGCGCGTGCGCTGAAAAACGCAGCATGGGCGTGCTTACCACGTCGTTTGGGAGAAATCCACGTGCACGCTCTGACAAAAGCAGCATGTGCATGCTTAACTTGTGGTTTGGCAGAAAACAACGTGCGCGTCTACCAAAAGATGCATGTACATTCTTAACAAGTGGTTTGGCACAAATGCATGCGCGTGCGCTAAAAAGCGTAGCATGGGCGTGCTTGGCACGTCGTTTGGCAGAAATCCTCGTGCGCGCCCTTGCAAAAGCAGCATGTGCATGCTTAACTTCTGGTACGGGAGAAAACAACGTGCGCGTCTACCAAAAGAGGCGTGCGCATGCTCAACAAGTGGCTTAAGACAATTGCATGCGCGTGCGCTGAAAAGTGCAGCATGGGCGTGCTTAGCACGTGGTTTGTCAGAAATCCACGTGCACGCTCTGGCAAAAGCAGCATGCGCATGCCTAACTTGTGGTTTGGCAGAAAACAACGTGCGCGTCTACCAAAAGATGCATGTACATTCTTAACAAGTGGTTTGGCCCAAATGCATGCACGTGCGCTGCAAATCGCAGCATGGGCGTGCTTCGCAGATCGTTCGGCAGAAATTCACGTGCACGCTCTGGCAAAAGCAGCATGTGCATGCATAACTTGTGGTTTGGCAGAAAACAACGTGCGCGTCTACCCAATGATACATGTGCATACTTAACAAGTGGTTTGGCACAAATGCATGCGCGTGCGCTGAAATGTTCAGCATGGGCGTGCTTGGCACGTCGTTTTGCTGAAATCCACGTGCGCGCTCTGGCAAAAGCAGCATGTTCATGCTTACCTTGTGGTTTGGCAGAAAACAACGTGCGCGTCTACTAAAAGATGCATGTGCATGCTTAACAAGTGGTTTCGCCCAAATGTATGCACGTGCGCAGGAAATCGCAGCGTGGGCGTGCTTGGCATGTCGTTTGGCAGAAATCCACGTGCACGCTCTCGCAAAATCAGCATATGCATGCTTAACTTGTGGTTTGGCAGAAAACAACGTGCGCGTCTACCCAAAGATAAATATGCATTCTTAACAAGTGGTTTGGCACAAATGCATGCGCGTGCGCTGAAAAGCGCAGCATGGGTGTGCTTAGCACGTCGTTTTGCAGAAATCCACGTGTGCGCTCTGGCAAAAGCAGCATGTGCATGCTTAACTAGTGGTTTGGCAAAAAACAACGTGCGCGTCTACCAAAAGATGCTTGTGCATGCTCAGCAAGTGTTTTGACACAAATGCATGCGCGTGCGCTGAAAAATGCAGCATGGGCGTGCTTAGCACGTGGTTTGGCAGAAATCTACGTGCACGCTCTGGCAAAAGCAGCATGTGCATGCTTAACTTGTAGTTCGGCAGAAAACAACGTGCACGTATACCAAAAGATGCAGGTGCATGCTTAAAAAGTGGTTTGGCACAAATGCATGCGCGTGCGCTGGAAAGCGCAGCATATGCGTGCTTGGCACGTCGTTTGGCAGAAATCCACGTGCACGCTCTGGCAAAAGCAGCATGTGCACGCTTAACTTCTGGTTTGGGAGAAAACAACGTGCGCGTCTACCAAAAGATGCATGTGCATGCTCAACAAGCGGTTAGAGACAATTGCATGCGCGTGCGCAGAAAAGCGCAGCATGGGCGTGCTTAGCACGTGGTTTGTCAGAAATCCGCGTGCACGCTCTGGCAAAAAGCAGCATGTGCATGCTTTACTTGTGGTTTGGCAGAAAACAACGTGCGCGTCTTCCAAAAGATGCATGTACATTCTTAACAAGTGGTTTGGCCCAAATGCATGCACGTGAGCTGCAAATCGCAGCATGGGCGTGCTTAGCACGTCGTTTGGCAGAAATCCACGTGCACAAAGGCAGCATGTGCATGCTTAACTTGTGGTTTGGCAGAAAACAACCTAACCTAACCTAACCTAACCTACCCTAACGTAACCTAACCTAACCTAACCTAACACAACTTAACCTAACCCAACCTTACCTAACCCAACCTAACCTAACCTAACCTAACCCAACCTAACCTAACCTAACCTAAAGCAGCATGTGCATGCTTAACTTGTAGTTTGGCTGAAAACAATGTGCGCGTCTACCAAAAGATGCATGTACATTCTTAACAAGTGGTTCGGCACAAATGCATGCGCGTGCGCTAAAAAGCGCAGCATGGGCGTCCTTGGCACGTCGTTTGGCAGAAATCCTCGCGCGCGCTCTGGCAAAAGCAGCATGTGCATGTTTAACTTCTGGTTTGGGAGAAAACAACATGCGCGTCTACCAAAGGATGCTTGTGCATGCTCAGCAAGTGTTTTGACACAAATGCATGCACGTGCGCTGAAAAGCGCAGCATGGGCGTGCTTAGCACGTGGTTTGTAAAAAATCCACGTGCACGCTCTGGCAAAAGCAGCATGTGCATGCTTTACTTGGGGTTTGGCAGAAAACAACGTGCGCGTCTACCAAAAGATGCATGTACATTCTTAACAAGTGGTTTGGCCCAAATGCATGCACGAGCGCTGCAAATTGCAGCATGGGCGTGCTTGGCACGTCGTTTGGCAGAAATCCACGTGCACGCTCTCGCAAAAGCAGCATGTGCATGCTTAACTTGTGGTTTGGCAGAAAACAACGTGCGCTTCTATCAAAGATGCATGTGCATGCTTAACAAGAGGTATGGCACAAATGCATGCGCGTGCGCTGTAAAGCGCAGCATATGCGTGCTTGGCAAGTCGTTTGGCAGAAATACACGTGCACGCTCTGGCAAAAGCAACATGTGCATGCTTAACTTGTGGTTTACCAGAAAACAATGTGCGCGTCTACCCAAAGATGTTGTGCATTCTTAACAAGTGGTTTGACAAAAATTCACCCGCGTGCGCTGAAAAGCGCAACATGGGCGTGCTTGGCACATCGTTTGGCAGATATCCACGTGCGCGCTCTGGCAAAAGCAGCATGTGCATGCTTAATTTGTGGTTTGGCAAAAAACAACGTCCGCGTCCACGAAAAGATGCATGTGCATGCTCAACAAGTGCTTTGAGACAATTGCATGCACGTGCGCTGAAAAACGCAGCATGGGCGTGCTTAGCACGTCGTTTGGCAGCAATCCACGTGCAGGCTCTGACAAAAGCAGCATGTGCATGCTTAACTTGTGGTTTGGCAGAAAACAACCTAGCCTAATCTAACCTAACCTAACCTAACCTAACGTAACCTAACCTAACCTAACGTAGCCTAACCTAACCTAACCTAACCCAACCTCACCTAACCTAACCTAACCTCACTTAACCCAACCTAACCTAACCCAACCTAACCTAACCTAACCCAACCTAACCTAACCTAACCTAACCTAAAGCAGCATGTGCATGCTTAACTTTTGGTTTGGCAGAAAACAACCTAACCTAACCTAACCTAACCCAACCTAACGTAACCTAACCTAGCCTAACCCAACCTAACCTAACACAACGTAACCTAACCTAACCTAACCTAACCCAACCTAACCTAACCTAAAGCAGCATCTGCATGCTTAACTTCTGGTTTGGGAGAAAACAACATCCGCGTCTGCCAAAAGATGGATGTGCATGCTTAACAAGTGGTTTGGCACAAATGCATGCGCGTGCGCTGCAAAGCGCAGCATATGCGTGCTTGGCACGTCGTTTGGCAGAAATCCACGTGCACGCTCTGGCAAAAGCAGCATTGTTATATTCAGTTTCGTTATTCATTTCGGTTCTTTATTCCCCAGGGGGCGCTTCTGTTCTTCATTATATATATCGGTTGTATATGTTAAATAAACGGCTTTTACTTCGGGACGGCTGGAGTCTGACTTCCACCTTCGGTCAACACCACATTGGCGACGAGGATGTCGTGAACGTACCCCCAGCCCCGCTGCGCCGTCCGTATCCGCCACCATGAGCTTCACCGGGCTTGCTCCGCCGCCGTTTTTCCTTCCGACGCCCGGCCGTCCCTCATTGCCATGGGAGCAGTGGGAGCAGATGTTCAACGTGTACTTGCTGGCATCCGGAGCCGCCGCATTCAAGCCGGAGCAACGCAAGGCTATTCTTTTGCATTGTTTGGGGGCGGAGGGCCAGCGTATTTATCAGACGCTACATGCAGGGACGAGCGCCGCAGCACCGGCCGCGCCAAGTGCCGCAGCATGCGCCGATGACAAGTCTGCCGTGGCCCCTCCTGACGAATACGACTCTGCACTCGCCGCATTACGGCTACAGTTTTCGACGTCGCGCAACGTTATCATCGAGCGTCATCGCTTTCACCGCCGCAGCCAACACACAGGCGAGTCCGTTCATGACTTTGTTGCCGCTCTACGGGAGCTAGCGTCACATTGCTCGTTTGCCTCGCAAGATGATGCTGTGCGGGACCAATTCGTTGCCGGCGTAGCTTCCCCTCGCGTACGTGAGCGGTTACTGCTCGAGGGTTCCACACTTTCATTCGAGAATTCTGTTCGAATTGCACTTCAGTTTGAGCAGGCGGCTGAAGAGCTAAAAGAGCTTTCTGCTTCGGTCGAAGCAATTTCATTGCGGCAGCGTCGAAAACCATCGTCGCATTCTTCGAAAAAAAGGAATTCACGACCGGCAGCCACCGTAGAGCAGAATTTAACGAGGAGCGTGAGCGGCTCACGTGCGCCGCAGCGGAACCGCCCCCTTCAGCGGTACCGAGAACAGAGTAGCCGCTCCGGCTCGCCACATTGTTTCCGATGCGGTTCGCGGGACCACATCGCGTCAGCGCCACTGTGCCCAGCGCATGGCAAGACTTGTTCGTTTTGCGGTCACAAGGGCCACTTTCAAAGGGTATGCAACCGCAAGCTAACCCAAATGCAAGGCCGAGTACGTGAAGTTGAATTTCATGAAGATGTTTCGTCATCCAGCAGTGCTGAGGATGTTTTGACTGTGCAACGTTCCGCGCGTAGCGGAATTCATATTCAATTGCAAGTCGCGAATGTCACTTTGACATTCCTTGTTGATTCAGGGTCGTCTGTTTCAATCCTGTCGGAACAAGAATTCAGTCGATATTTTCAGAGCGTTCAGCTCCTGCCTGCTCCGCATGTTAGTCTGTTTGACTACTCTCAACGGCTGATTCCAGTGCTAGGTTGTTTCCAGGCAGACGTTCGATTTAAAGGCCGCACAGCGTCGCTACGTTTTTATGTTGTTCACCGAGGCACTTCTCTGATCGGTCTAGACGGCATTAAAGCCTTGGATCTTCGCATTGAGGGTTCTGCTCTCAAGTGCCTATACACGTCCGTTACTCCGCAGCCGACTGTTGTTGACCCGCTATCCTGTTCTATTTCCACATCGTCAAGCACGCAGCCCCATAACAAAGCTCTTCCGCCAGCCTTAGCACATGAGTTCAGTTCACTTTTCAGTCCCGAGTTAGGTCTTGCTAAGGGGTTCACGCATCGAATCAAGACACGGCAAGGCGTGCAGCCTGTAACTTCGAAGCTTCGCCGTCTGCCGTATTCTCTCCGTTCACCAGTATCAAATGAGCTTCATAGGTTGCTGAGCCTTGACATCATCGAGCGGATCGATGCTTCTGAATGGGTGTCCCCCATTGTTGTTGTTAACAAGAAAGATGGTAGCATCAGGATCTGTGTAGATCTTCGAGAGCCGAACAAAGCTATTGTTCCAGACAGTTTCCCATTGCCCCATACAGAGGAGCTGCTTCACGCTTTGGTAGGCGCTACACACTTCTCCAAACTTGACTTGGCTTCTGCTTACCATCAGGTTCTCTTGCACCCTGACAGCAGGGATCTGACAGCTTTCATCACCCATGATGGCCTTTTCCGTTTTAAAAGAGTTTGCTTTGGGTTGGTTTCTGCCCCAGCGGCATTTCAGAAGATGATGGCGAAAATCCTTGACCGCTGCCCTGGCGTGTTGTTCTACATTGATGATGTCATCATTTTTGGCAAGACCGCGGAACAACACCTTTCAAACTTGAAGACCGTGCTGCAAAAGATCAAGAACGCAGGTCTGAAACTGAACGACAAATGCCTTTTCGACGTTCCAGAACTTGCCTTTCTAGGGCACAAGGTCACTGAGCGTCGTATCTCGCCACTTCCAGAGAAAGTAGACTCCATAGTTAACACACCAGTGCCAACTGATGTGGCCACTCTTCGTTCGTTCCTGGGCCTCGTAGAATACTACTCCAAGTTTGTTCCACACTTGGCACAAGTGGTTGAGCCTATGAGAGTCTTACTTCGCAAAAATGAGCCATTCATCTGGTCTGCCGAAGCAGACAGCAGTTTCCGGAGGGTCAAGGAAATGCTTTCGTCAAGTACAGTCCTCCAGATGTTCGATCCGTCATTGCCAGTAATTGTGTCGACCGACGCGTCCGACTGTGGGCTGGGAGCAGTCTTGCAGCAACAAAGTGGCCACGAGCTCCGCACAGTCGCTTTCGCCTCTCGTACACTGTCGCCTGCAGAGAGAAAATATTCAGTCGGTGAACGAGAAGCACTTGCGTGCATTTGGGCGTGTGAGCGATGGCACACGTACCTGTGGGGTCGCCATTTCACAATTCGAACAGACCACCAGGCACTGGTGTCCTTGCTGTCATCACAAGGACATGGAAGACGCCCACTCCGAATCGCACGCTGGAGTGCACGACTGCTTTGCTACAATTTCACTGTTGAATACCGCAAGGGGTCCACAAATACTGTAGCAGATGCACTTTCTCGGCTACCAGCACCTACCTCGGAGGCAGAGATTGCTAAGGAGGAAGAAATTGTCTCGTTCATTGAGCCAGCCTGCGTGACTAAGGAGAAGTTCAGGCAGGCCGCCCTCGACGACAGTTGCCTGGAAACCATCAAGTCATTCGTGCTGAGTTCCTGGCCGCCAAAGAAGTCCATACCAGAAGAGGCGAAACCATTCTACGCCATTCGGGAAGAACTTTCTGTTGTCGATGACCTGCTTCTGCGTGGAGAGCGCCTCGTTGTTCCGTCCTCCCTCACGGCTCAGATCATCGGCATCGCGCACGAGACACATCCGGGTATCACGCGCACGAAGGCGCGACTGCGTGAGCGGTTCTGGTGGCCACGAATGGATAAGCAAGTGGAAACGGCAGTAAATAACTGCCATATCTGCCTGGAGGCAGATAAGTCCGCCAAAACATCACCAGCACCGTTGCAACCTGTTGAATGGCCTGAGCGACCGTGGCAAAAGCTTGGCCTAGACATTGTTGGTCCCTTGGAGCATGCAGCCTACAACAGCAGATTTGCTGTAACGCTTGTTGACTACCATTCGAAATGGCCAGAGGTGTATTTTTGCAGCGAAGTGTCCACGAGCACCGTGAAAGACTTTTTAAGAAGTGTTTTTGCCCGGGAAGGCTACCCGGAAGAGATCGTTTGTGACAATGGACCTCAGTTCACTTCGCGTGAGTTCATAACTTTCCTGCAACACAGAGGCATCAGTCTTTCACATTCTTCAGTATACTACCCCCAAGCCAATGGGCAAATAGAACGTTTCAATCGCACATTGAAAAACTTCATTCAAGTCTCACTCCTCGAAAGACGACCACTCCGGCAAGCTGTCACAGAATACCTTGCCATTTACCGCTGTACTCCGCACGCCACCACCGGAGTCGCCCCAGCAGTTCTGCTGCATGGTAGAATGCCCCGAACCAGGCTGGATATCGTGGGTTTCTCGGCACCAGCATTTGCGGAAGATCCAGCCAAGGAGTTGGCGCGACTTCGTCAAAGGGTTCGGCGGCAGCAGCAAAGCAGCAAGCACTACACGGACAAAAGAAGAGCCGCCAAGAAGACGAAGATAGCCGTAGGCGATTTTGTCCGTGTCAAAAAACCGTCAGTTCGGTTCAAGGGAGACTGCGCCTTTTCTTCACCCACTGAGGTGATCAAGAGGAGGGGACCAGCCTCTTTCCGACTTGGAGACGGCCGTACGTGGAATGCCTCCAAGCTTTCCAGGGTTCCGGAGAGGGGCACCTGGGGACCAGGCCCACCTGCCACGCCGCAGCCGCGGTCTCCTGAGGCGCTGCAACCTGCCACGCCGCAGCCGCGGTCTCCTGAGGCGCTACAGCCTGCCACGCCGCAGCCGCGGTCTCCTGAGGCGCTACAGCCTGCCACGCCGCAGCCGCTGTCTCCCGATGTGCTGCAGCCTGCCGTGCTACAGCCTCCTTCTCCCAGGACGCAGGCACTGTGTCCTGGCATACCGCAGCAGCAGTCAACGAGCCCGTCGCCAGTGCGACGTCCAACGCGGCCGACCCGAGAGCGCCGGCCACCGGCCTGGCTCAAAGACTATCAGACCAATTAGTTCGTGGTCTGTCATTGTGTACATAGGTTGTAAATATGTGTAAATAAGTACAGTGTGCATGCTTTGGGGTTTTCGTTACTAATACTTACTAACAACTAACTACTAAAAATAAGGGAGGGAGTATGTTATATTCAGTTTCGTTATTCATTTCGGTTCTTTATTCCCCAGGGGGCGCTTCTGTTCTTCATTATATATAGCGGTTGTATATGTTAAATAAACGGCTTTTACTTCGGGACGGCTGGAGTCTGACTTCCACCTTCGGTCAACACCACAAGCATGTGCATGCCTAACTTCTGGTTTGGGACAAAAGAACGTGCGCGTCTACCAAAAGATGCATGTGCATGTTCAACAAGTGGTTTGAGACAATTCCATGCGTGTGCGCTGAAAAGCGCAGCATGGGCGTGCTTAGCACGTGGTTTGTCAGAAATTCACGTGCACGCTCTGGCAAAAGCAGCATGTGCATGCTTAACTTGTGGTTTGACAGAAAACAACGATTGTGTCTACCAAAAGGTGCATGTGCATGCTTAACAAGTGGTTTGGCCCAAATGCATGCACGTGCGCTGCAAATCGCAGCATGGGCGTGCTTGGCACGTCGTTTGGCAGAATTCTAGGTGCACGCTCTGGCAAAAGCAGCATGTGCATGCTTAACTTGTTGTTCGGCAGAAAACAACGTGCGCGTCTACCAAAAGCTGCATGTGCATTCTTAACAAGTGGTTCGGCACAAATGCATCCGCTTGCGCTGAAAAGCGCAGCATGGGCGTGCTTGGCACATCATTTGGCAGAAATCCACGTGCACGCTCTGGCAAAAGCAGCATGTGCATGCTTAACTTGTGGTTCGGTAGAAAACAACGTGCGCGTCTACCCGAAGATGCATGTACATTCTTAACAAGTGGTTCGGCACAAATGCATCCGCGTGCGCTGAAAAGCGCAGCATGGGCGTGCTTGGCACATCGTTTGGCAGAAATCCATGTGCGCGCTCTGGCAAAAGCAGCATCTGCATGCTTAACTTGTGGTTTAGCAGAAAACAACGTGCGCGTCTACCAAAAGATGCATGTGCATGCTTAACAAGTGGTTTTGCTCAAATGCTTGCGCGTGCGCTGAAAAACGCAGCATGGGCGTGCTTACCACGTCGTTTGGCAGAAATCCACGTGCACGCTCTGACAAAAGCAGCATGTGCATGCTTAACTTGTGGTTTGGCAGAAAACAACCTAACCTTACCTAACGTAGCCTAACCTAACCTAACCTAACCTAACCCAACCTAACCTAACCCAACCTAACCTAACCCAACCTAACCTAATCTAACCTAACCCAACCTAACCTAACCTAACCTAACCTAAAGCAGCATGTGCATGCTTAACTTGTGGTTTGGCAGAAAACAACGTGCGCGTCTACCAAAAGATGCATGTACATTCTTAACAAGTGGTTTGGCACAAATGCATGCGCGTGCGCTAAAAAGCGCAGCATGGGCGTGCTTGGCACGTCGTTTGGCAGAAATCCTCGTGCGCGCCCTTGCAAAAGCAGCATGTGCATGCTTAACTTCTGGTACGGGAGAAAACAACGTGCGCGTCTACCAAAAGATGCGTGCGCATGCTCAACAAGTGGCTTAAGACAATTGCATGCGCGTGCGCTGAAAAGCGCAGCATGGGCGTGCTTAGCACGTGGTTTGTCAGAAATCCACGTGCACGCTCTGGCAAAAGCAGCATGCGCATGCCTAACTTGTGGTTTGGCAGAAAACAACGTGCGCGTCTACCAAAAGATGCATGTACATTCTTAACAAGTGGTTTGGCCCAAATGCATGCACGTGCGCTGCAAATCGCAGCATGGGCGTGCTTCGCAGATCGTTCGGCAGAAATCCACGTGCACGCTCTGGCAAAAGCAGCATGTGCATGCATAACTTGTGGTTTGGCAGAAAACAACGTGCGCGTCTACCCAATGATACATGTGCATACTTAACAAGTGGTTTGGCACAAATGCATGCGCGTGCGCTGAAATGTTCAGCATGGGCGTGCTTGGCACGTCGTTTTGCTGAAATCCACGTGCGCGCTCTGGCAAAAGCAGCATGTTCATGCTTACCTTGTGGTTTGGCAGAAAACAACGTGCGCGTCTACTAAAAGATGCATGTGCATGCTTAACAAGTGGTTTCGCCCAAATGTATGCACGTTCGCAGGAAATCGCAGCGGGGGCGTGCTTGGCATGTCGTTTGGCAGAAATCCACGTGCACGCTCTCGCAAAATCAGCATATGCATGCTTAACTTGTGCTTTGGCAGAAAACAACGTGCGCGTCTACCCAAAGATAAATATGCATTCTTAACAAGTGGTTTGGCACAAATGCATGCGCGTGCGCTGAAAAGCGCAGCATGGGTGTGCTTAGCACGTCGTTTTGCAGAAATCCACGTGTGCGCTCTGGCAAAAGCAGCATGTGCATGCTTAACTAGTGGTTTGGCAAAAAACAACGTGCGCGTCTACCTAAAGATGCTTGTGCATGCTCAGCAAGTGTTTTGACACAAATGCATGCGCGTGCGCTGAAAAACGCAGCATGGGCGTGCTTAGCACGTGGTTTGGCAGAAATCTACGTGCACGCTCTGGCAAAAGCAGCATGTGCATGCTTAACTTGTAGTTTGGCAGAAAACAACGTGCACGTATACCAAAAGATGCATGTGCATGCTTAAAAAGTGGTTTGGCACAAATGCATGCGCGTGCGCTGCAAAGCGCAGCATATGCGTGCTTGGCACGTCGTTTGGCAGAAATCCACGTGCACGCTCTGGCAAAAGCAGCATGTGCATGCTTAACTTCTGGTTTGGGAGAAAACAACGTGCGCGTCTACCAAAAGATGCATGTGAATGTCAACAAGTGGTTTGAGACAATTGCATGCGCGTGCGCAGAAAAGCGCAGCATGGGCGTGCTTAGCACGTGGTTTGTCAGAAATCCGCGTGCACGCTCTGGCAAAAAGCAGCATGTGCATGCTTTACTTGTGGTTTGGCAGAAAACAACGTGCGCGTCTTCCAAAAGATGCATGTACATTCTTAACAAGTGGTTTGGCCCAAATGCATGCACGTGAGCTGCAAATCGCAGCATGGGCGTGCTTGGCACGTCGTTTGGCAGAAATCCACGTGCACGCTCTGGCAAAAGCAGCATGTGCATGCTTAACTTGTGTTTTGGCAGAAAACAACGTGCGCGTCTACCCAATGATACATGTGCATGCGTGCAGCGGTGGCGTAGAGGTAGAACACCCGCGTCACGTGCAAGAGGTCCGTGGTTCGAATCCTGGTGCCGCGCAATTTTCTACCGGAATAAAAAAAAATCCGCGTGTTGATAAAATTGCATAAACAGGCCTGGAGTGTGGCCTGACGCCGGTGACCAGAACCGGTAACGCACTCCCTCACCAGAGCAGGATTTGCCACCCTGGTGCAGTACTTGGCCACAACCTCCTATATGAGCACAACAATCAAACCCCGGCCCTCAGTCCCCAGCAGCTGCGAAGCAACTGACCACGGCGGCGGTCAGACCTGCGACGCTGCAGAGGGTGCTAAGAATCCCTGGCTCCGGACAGGCCGCCATTGGAATATGAACCTGGCAACGTTTAACTCAAGAACATTATCTAGTGAGACGAGTCTAGCAGTGCTATTGGAAGAATTAGAGGGCAGTAAATGGGATATAATAGGGCTCAGTGAAGTTAGGAGGACAAAAGAAGCGTATACAGTGTTAATAAGCGGGCACGTCCTGTGCTACCAGGGCTTAGCGGAGAGACGAAAACTAGGAGTGGGATTTCTGATTAATAAGAATATAGCTGGTAACATACAGGAATTCTATAGCAGTAACGAGAGAGTGGCATGTCTTGTTGTGAAACTTAACAAGAGGTACAAAATGAAGGTTGTACAGGTCTACGCCCCTACATCCAGTCATGATGACCAGGAAGTCGAAAGCTTCTATGAAGACGTGGAATCGGCGATGGGTAGAGTGAAAACAAAATACACTATACTGATGGGCGATTTCAATGCCGAGGTAGGCAAGAAGCATGCTGGAGACAAGGCAGTATGGGAATATGGCATAGCCACTAGGAATAGCAGGGGAGAGTTATTAGTAGAGTTTGCAGAACAGACTAATATGCGGATAATGAATACCTTCTCCCGCAAGCGGAATAGCCGAAAGTGGACATGGAGGAGCCCGAACGGCGAGACTAGAAATGAAATAGATCTCATACTCTGCGCTAACCCTGGCATCATACAAGATGCGCACGTGCTCGGTAAGGTGCGCTGCAGTGACCACAGGATGGTTAGAACTCGAATTAGCCTAGACCTGAGGAGGGAACGGAAGAAACTGGTACATAAGAAGCCAATCAATGAGTTAGCGCTAAGAGGGAAAATAGAGGAATTCCAGAGCAAGGTACAGAACAGGTATTCGGCTTTAAGTCACGAAGAGGACCTTAGTGTTGAAGCAATGAACGACAATCTTGTGGGCATCATTAAGGAGTGTGCAATAGAAGTCGGTGGTAACTCCGTTAGACAGGATACCAGTAAGCTATCGCAGGAGACGAAAGATCTGATCAAGAAACGCCAATGTATGAAAGCCTCTAACCCTACAGCTAGAACAGAACTGGCAGAACTTTCGAAGTTATTCAGCAAGCGTAAGACAGCTGACATAAGAAAGTATAACATGGATAGAATTGAACAAGCTCTCAGGAACGGAGGAAGCCTAAAAGCAGAGAAGAAGAAACTAGGAATTGGCAAGAATCAGATGTATGCGTTAAGAGACAAAGCCGGCAATATCATTACTAATACGGATGAGATAGTTCAACTGGCTGAGGAGTTCTATAGAGATTTATACAGTACGAGTGGCACGCACGATGATATCGGAAGAGAGAATTTTCTACAGGAATTCGATATCCCAGAAGTAACGCCGGAACTAGTAACGAAAGCCTTGGGAGCTATGCAAAGGGGGAAGGCAGCTGGGGAGGATCAGGTAACAGCAGATTTGCTGAAGGATGGCGGGCAGATTGTCCTAGAAAAACTTGCCACCCTGTATACACAATGCCTCAAGACCTCGAGCGCACCGGAATCTTGGAAGAACGCTAACATAATCCTAATCCATAAGAAAGGCGACGCCAAAGACTTGAAAAATTATAGACCGATCAGCTTACTGTCCGTTGCCTACAAAATACTTACTAAGGTAGTTGCAAATAGAATCCGGAACACCTTAGACTTCCGTCAACCAAAGGACCAGGCAGGATTCCGTAAAGGCTACTCAACAATAGATCATATTCACACTATCAATCAGCTGACAAAGAAATGTGCGGAATATAACCAACCATTATATATAGCTTTCATTGATTACGAGAAAGCGTTTGATTCAGTCGAAACCTCAGCAGTCATGGAGGCATTGCGGAATCAGGGTGTAGACGAGCCGTATGTAAAAATACTCAAACATATCTATAGCGGCTCCGCAGCCACTGTACTCCTCCATAAAGAAAGCAACAAAATCCCAATAAAGAAAGGCGTCAGGCAGGGAGATACGATCTCTCCAATGCTATTCACAGCGTGTTTACAGGAGGTATTCAGAGACCTGGATTGGCAAGAATTAGGGATAAGAGTAAATGGAGTAACTTGCGCTTCGCTGATGATATTGCTTTGCTTAGTAACTCAGGAAACCAACTGCAATGCGTGCTCACTGATCTGGAGAGGCAGAGCAGAAGGGTGGGACTAAAAATGAATCTGCTGAAAACTAAAGTAATGTTTAACCGTCTCGGAAGGGAACAGCAGTTTACGATAGGTAGCGAGGCACTGGAAGTGGTAAGAGAATACATCTACTTTGGACAGGTAGTGACTGCTGATTCAGATCATGAGAGTGAAATAATCAGAAAAATAAGAATGGGCTGGGGTGCGTTTGGCAGGCATTCACAGATCATGAACAGCAGGTTGCCATTATCCCTCAAGAGAAAAGTGTATAACAGCTGTGTCTTACCAGTACTCACGTACGGGGCAAAAACCTGGAGGCTTACGAAAAGGGTTCTACTTAAATTGAGGACGACACAACGAGCTATGGAAAGAAGAATGATAGGTGTAACGTTAAGGGATAGGAAAAGAGCAGATTGGGTGAGGGAACAAACGCGCGTTAATGACATCTAAGTTGAAATCAAGAAAAAGAAATGGGCATGGGCAGGACTTGTAATGAGGAGGGAAGATAACCGATGGTCGTTAAGGGTTACGGACTGGATTCCGAGGGAAGGGAAGCGTAGCAGGGGGCGACAGAAAGTTAGGTGGGCAGATGAGATTAGGAAGTTTGGAGGGTATACATGGCCACAATTAGTACATGACCGGGGTAGTTGGAGAAGTATGGGAGAGGCCTTGCCCTGCAGTGGACGTAATCAGGCTGATGATGATGATGATGACATGTGCATGCTGAACAATTGGTTTCTAACAAATGCATGCGCGTGCGCTGAAATGTTCAGCATGGGCGGCTTGGCACGTCGTTTTGCAGAAATCCACGTGCGCGCTCTGGCAAAAGCAGCATGTGCATCCTTAACTTGTGGTTTGGCAAAAAACAACGTGCGCGTCTACCAAAAGATGCAGGTGCATGCTTAACAAGTGGTTTGGCTCAAATGCTTGCGCGTGCGCTGAAAAACGCAGCATGGACGTGCTTAGCACGTCGTTTGGCAGAAATCCACGTGCACGCTCTCGCAAAAGCAGCATGGTCATGCTTAACTTGTGGTTTGGCAGAAAACAACGTGCGCGTCTACCCAAAGATACATGCGCATGCTTAACAAGTGGTTTGGCACAAATGCATGCGCCTGCGTTGAAAAGCGCAGCATGGGCGTCCTTGGCACGTCGTTTGGCAGAAATCCACGTGCGCACTCTGGCATAAGCAGCATGTGCACGCTTAACTTCTCGTTTGGGAGAAAACAACGTGCGCGTCAACCAAAAGATGCATGTGCATTCTTAAAAACTGGTTTGGCATAAATGCATCCGCGTGCGCTGAAAAGCGCAGCATGGGCGTGCTTGGCACATCGTTTGGCAGGAATCCACGTGCGCGCTCTGGCAAAAGCAGCATGTGCATGCTTAACTTGTGGTTCGGTAGAAAACAACGTGCGCGTATACCCGAAGATGCATGTGCATTCTTAACAAGTGGTTTGGCACAAATGCATCCGCGTGCGCTGAAAAGCGCAGCATGGGCGTGCTTGGCACATCGTTTGGCAGAAATCCATGTGCGCGCTCTGGCAAAAGCAGCATCTGCATGCTTAACTTGTGGTTTAGCAGAAAAAACGTGCGCGTCTACCAAAAAATGCATGTGCATGCTTAACAAGTGGTTTTGCTCAAATGCTTCCCCGTGCGCTGAAAAACGCAGCATGGGCGTGCTTAGCACGTCGTTTGGCAGAAATCCACGTGCACGCTCTGACAAAAGCAGCATGTGCATGCTTAACTTTTGGTTTGGCAGAAAACAACCTAACCTAACCTAACCTAACCTAACCTAACCCAACCTAACGTAACCTAACCTAACCTAACCCAACCTAACCTAACCCAACGTAACCTAACCTAACCCAACGTAACCCAACCTAACCCAACCTAGCCTAACCTAAAGCAGCATCTGCATGCTTAACTTCTGGTTTGGGAGAAAACAACATGCGCGTCTACCAAAAGATGGATGTGCATGCTTAACAAGTGGTTTGGCACAAATGCATGCGCGTGCGCTGCAAAGCGCAGCATATGCGTGCTTGGCACGTGGTTTGGCAGAAATCCACGTGCACGCTCTGGCAAAAGCAGCATGTGCATGCCCAACTTCTGGTTTGGGAGAAAAGAACATGCGCGTCTACCAAAAGATGCATGTGCATGTTCAACAAGTGGTTTGAGACGATTCCATGCGCGTGCGCTGAAAAGCGCAGCATGGGCGTGCTTAGCACGTGGTTTGTCAGAAATCCACGTGCACGCTCTGGCAAAAGCAGCATGTGCATGCTTAACTTGTGGTTTGGCAGAAAACAACGATTGTGTCTACCAAAAGGTGCATGTGCATGCTTAACAAGTGGTTTGGCCCAAATGCATGCACGTGCGCTGCAAATCACAGCATGGGCGTGCTTAGCACGGGGTTTGTCAGAAATCCACGTGTACGCTCTGGCAAAAGAAGCATGTGCATGCTCAACTTGTGGTTCGGCAGAAAACAACGTGCGCGTCTACCAAAAGATGCATGTGCATTCTTAACAAGTGGTTCGGCACAAATGCATCCGCGTGCGCTGAAAAGCGCAGCATGGGCGTGCTTGGCACATTGTTTGGCAGAAATCCACGTGCACGCTCTGGCAAAAGCAGCATGTGCATGCTTAACTTGTGGTTCGGTAGAAAACAACGTGCGCGTCTACCCGAAGATGCATGTGCATTCTTAACAAGTGGTTCGGCACAAATGCATCCGCGTGCGCTGAAAAGCGCAGCATGGGCATGCTTGACACATCGTTTGGCAGAAATCCATGTGCGCGCTCTGGCGAAAGCAGCATGTGCATGCTTAACTTGTGGTTTAGCAGAAAACAACGTGCGCGTCTACCCGAAGATGCATGTGCATTCTTAACAAGTGGTTTGGCACAAGTGCATACGCGTGCGCTAAACAGCGCAGCATGGGCGTGCTTGGCACATTGTTTGGCAAAAATCCACGTGCACGCTCTGGCAAAAGCAGCATGTGCATGCTTAACTTGTGGTTCGGTAGAAAACAACGTGCGCGTCTACCCGAAGATGCATGTGCATTCTTAACAAGTGGTTCGGCACAAATGCATCCGCGTGCGCTGAAAAGCGCAGCATGGGCATGCTTGGCACATCGTTTGGCAGAAATCCATGTGCGCGCTCTGGCAAAAGCAGCATGTGCATGCTTAACTTGTGGTTTAGCAGAAAACAACGTGCGCGTCTACCCGAAGATGCATGTGCATTCTTAACAAGTGGTTTGGCACAAGTGCATGCGCGTGCGCTAAACAGCGCAGCATGGGCGTGCTTGGCACATCGTTTGGCAGAAATCCATGTGCACCCTCTGGCAAAAGCAGCATGTGCATGCTTAACTTGTGGTTCGGTAGAAAACAACGTGCGCGTCTACCCGAAGATGCATGTGCATTCTTAACAAGTGGTTTGGCACAAATGCATCCGCGTGCGCTGAAAAGCGCAGCATGGGCGTGCTTGGCACATCGTTTGGCAGAAATCCATGTGCGCGCTCTGGCAAAAGCAGCATGTGCATGCCTAACTTGTGGTTTAGCAGAAAACAAGCTAACCCAACCTAACCTAACCTAACCTAATCTAACCTAACGTAACCTAACGTAACCAAACGTAACCTAACCTAATCTAACCTAACCCAACCTAACCTAACCTAACCTAAAGTAGCATGTGCATGCTTAACTTGTGGTTTCGGAGAAAACAACGTGCGCGTCTACCGAAAGATGCACGTACATTCTAAACAAGTAGTTTGGCACAAATGCATCCAGGTGCGCTGAATAGCGCAGCATGGGCGTGCTCGGCACATCGTTTGGCAGAAATCCACGTGCACGCTCTGGCAAAAGCAGCATGTGCATGCTTAACTTGTCGTTCGGTAGAAAATAACGTGCGCGTCTACCCGATGATGCATGTGCATTCTTAACAAGTGGTTTGGCACAAATGCATCCGCGTGCGCTGAAAAGCGCAGCATGGGCGTGCTTGGCACATCGTTTGGCAGAAATCCATGTGCGCGCTCTGGCAAAAGCAGCATCTGCATGCTTAACTTGTGGTTTAGCAGAAAACAACGTGCGCGTCTACCAAAAGATGCATGTGCATGCTTAACAAGTGGTTTTGCTCAAATGCTAGCGCGTGCGCTGAAAAACGCAGCATGGGCGTGCTTACCACGTCGTTTGGCAGAAATCCACGTGCACGCTCTGACAAAAGCAGCATGTGCATGCTTAACTTGTGGTTGGGCAGAAAACAACCTAACCTAACCTAACCTAACCCAACCTAACGTAACCTAACCTAACCTAACCCAACCTAACGTTACCCAACGTGACCTAACCTAACCTAACCCAACCTAACCAAACCTAACCTAAAGCAGCATGTGTATGCTTAACTTCTGGTTTGGGAGAAAACAACATCCGCGTCTACCAAAGGATGGATGTGCATGCTTAACAAGTGGTTTGGTCCAAATGCATGCCCGTGCGCTGCAAAGCGCAGCATATGCGTGCTTGGCACGTGGTTTGTCAGAAATCCACGTGCACGCTCTGGCAAATGCAGCATGTGCATGCTTAACTTGTGGTTTGGCAGAAAACAACGATTGCGTCTACCAAAAGGTGCATGTGCATGCTTAACAAGTGGTTTGGCCCAAATGCATGCACGTGCGCTGCAAATCGCAGCATGGGCGTGCTTGGCACGTCGTTTGGCAGAAATCCACGTGCACGCTCTGGCAAAAGCAGCATGTGCATGCTTAACTTCTGGTTTGGGAGAAAACAACGTGCGCGTCAACCAAAAGATGCATGTGCATGCTCAACAAGTGGTTTGATACAATTGCATGCGCGTGCGCTGAAAAGTGCAGCATGGGCGTGCTTAGCACGTGGTTTGTCAGAAATCCACGTGCACGCTCTGGCAAAAGCAGCATGTCCATGCTTAACTTGTGGTTTGGCAGAAAACAACGATTGCGTCTACCAAAAGGTGCATGTGCATGCTTAACAAGTGGTTTGGCCCAGATGCATGCACGTGCGCTGCAAATCGCAGCATGGGCGTGCTTGGCACGTCGTTTGGCAGAAATCCACGTGCACGCTCTGGCAAAAGCAGCATGTGCATGCTTAACTTGTGGTTTGGCAGAAAACACCGTGCGCTTCTACCAAAAGATGCATATGCCTTCTTAACAAGTGGTTCGGCACAAATGCATCCGCGTGCGCTGAAAAGCGCAGCATGGGCGTGCTTGGCACATTGTTTGGCAGAAATCCACGTGCACGCTCTGGCAAAAGCAGCATGTGCATGCTTAACTTGTGGTTCGGTAGAAAACAACGTGCGCGTCTACCCGAAGATGCATGTGCATTCTTAACAAGTGGTTCGGCACAAATGCATCCGCGTGCGCTGAAAAGCGCAGCATGGGCATGCTTGGCACATCGTTTGGCAGAAATCCATGTGCGCGCTCTGGCAAAAGCAGCATGTGCATGCTTAACTTGTGGTTTAGCAGAAAACAACGTGCGCGTCTACCCGAAGATGCATGTGCATTCTTAACAAGTGGTTTGGCACAAGTGCATGCGCGTGCGCTAAACAGCGCAGCATGGGCGTGCTTGGCACATTGTTTGGCAGAAATCCACGTGCACGCTCTGGCAAAAGCAGCATGTGCATGCTTAACTTGTGGTTCGGTAGAAAACAACGTGCGCGTCTACCCGAAGATGCATGTGCATTCTTAACAAGTGGTTCGGCACAAATGCATCCGCGTGCGCTGAAAAGCGCAGCATGAGCATGCTTGGCACATCGTTTGGCAGAAATCCATGTGCGCGCTCTGGCAAAAGCAGCATGTGCATGCTTAACTTGTGGTTTAGCAGAAAACAACGTGCGCGTCTACCCGAAGATGCATGTGCATTCTTAACAAGTGGTTTGGCACAAGTGCATGCGCGTGCGCTAAACAGCGCAGCATGGGCGTGCTTGGCACATCGTTTGGCAGAAATCCATGTGCACCCTCTGGCAAAAGCAGCATGTGCATGCTTAACTTGTGGTTCGGTAGAAAACAACGTGCGCGTCTACCCGAAGATGCATGTGCATTCTTAACAAGTGGTTTGGCACAAATGCATCCGCGTGCGCTGAAAAGCACAGCATGGGCGTGCTTGGCACATCGTTTGGCAGAAATCCATGTGCGCGCTCTGGCAAAAGCAGCATGTGCATGCCTAACTTGTGGTTTAGCAGAAAACAAGCTAACCCAACCTAACCTAACCTAACCTAATCTAACCTAACGTAACCTAACGTAACCAAACGTAACCTAACCTAATCTAACCTAACCCAACCTAACCTAACCTAACCTAAAGTAGCATGTGCATGCTTAACTTGTGGTTTGGGAGAAAACAACGTGCGCGTCTACCGAAAGATGCACGTACATTCTAAACAAGTTGTTTGGCACAAATGCATCCAGGTGCGCTGAATAGCGCAGCATGGGCGTGCTCGGCACATCGTTTGGCAGAAATCCACGTGCACGCTCTGGCAAAAGCAGCATGTGCATGCTTAACCTGTCGTTCGGTAGAAAATAACGTGCGCGTCTACCCGATGATGCATGTGCATTCTCAACAAGTGGTTTGGCACAAATGCATCCGCGTGCGCTGAAAAGCGCATCATGGGCGTGCTTGGCACATCGTTTGGCAGAAATCCATGTGCGCGCTCTGGCAAAAGCAGCATCTGCATGCTTAACTTGTGGTTTAGCAGAAAACAACGTGCGCGTCTACCAAAAGATGCATGTGCATGCTTAACAAGTGGTTTTGCTCAAATGCTAGCGCGTGCGCTGAAAAACGCAGCATGGGCGTGCTTACCACGTCGTTTGGCAGAAATCCACGTGCACGCTCTGACAAAAGCAGCATGTGCATGCTTAACTTGTGGTTTGGCAGAAAACAACCTAACCTAACCTAACCTAACCCAACCTAACGTAACCTAACCTAACCAAACCCAACTTAACGTAACCCAACGTGACCTAACCTAACCTAACCCAACCTAACCAAACCTAACCTAACCTAAAGCAGCATGTGTATGCTTATCTTCTGGTTTGGGAGAAAACAACATCCGCGTCTACCAAAGGATGGATGTGCATGCTTAACAAGTGGTTTGGTCCAAATGCATGCCCGTGCGCTGCAAAGCGCAGCATATGCGTTCTTGACACGTGGTTTGTCAGAAATCCACGTGCACGCTCTGGCAAATGCAGCATGTGCATGCTTAATTTGTGGTTTGGCAGAAAACGACGATTGCGTCTACCAAAAGGTGCATGTGCATGCTTAACAAGTGGTTTGGCCCAAAGGCATGCACGTGCGCTGCAAATCGCAGCATGGGCGTGCTTGGCACGTCGTTTGGCAGAAATCCACGTGCACGCTCTGGCAAAAGCAGCATGTGCATGCTTAACTTCTGGTTTGGGAGAAAACAACGTGCGCGTCAACCAAAAGATGCATGTGCATTCTCAACAAGTGGTTTGATACAATTGCATGCGCGTGCGCTGAAAAGTGCAGCATGGGCGTGCTTAGCACGTGGTTTGTCAGAAATCCACGTGCACGCTCTGGCAAAAGCAGCATGTCCATGCTTAACTTGTGGTTTGGCAGAAAACAACGATTGCGTCTACCAAAAGGTGCATGTGCATGCTTAACAAGTGGTTTGGCCCAAATGCATGCACGTGCGCTGCAAATCGCAGCATGGGCGTGCTTGGCACGTCGTTTGGCAGAAATCCACGTGCACGCTCTGGCAAAAGCAGCATGTGCATGCTTAACTTGTGGTTTGGCAGAAAACACCGTGCGCTTCTACCAAAAGATGCATGTGCATTCTTAACAAGTGGTTCGGCACAAATGCATCCGCGTGCGCTGAAAAGCGCAGCATGGGCGTGCTTGACACATCGTTTGGCAGAAATCCACGTGCACGCTCTCGCAAAAGCAGCATGTGCATGCTTAACTTGTGGTTCGGTAGAAAACAACGTGCGCGTGTACCCGAAAATGCATGTGCATTCTTAACAAGTGGTTTTACACAAACGCATGCGCTTGCGCTGAAAAGCTCAGCATGGGCGTGCTTGGCACGTCGTTTGGCAGAAATCCACGTGCGCACTCTGGCATAAGCAGCATGTCCACGCTTAACTTCTGGTTTGGGAGAAAAAGACGTGCGCGTCAACCAAAAGATGCATGTGCATGCTCAACAAGTGGTTTGAGACAAATCCATGCGCGTGGGCGGAAAAGCACAGCATGGGCGTGCTTGGCAAGTCGTTTGGCAGAATTACACGTGCACGCTCTGGCAAAAGCAGCATGTGCATGCTTAACTTGTGGTTTTCCAGAAAACAACGTGCGCGTCTACCCGAAGATGCATGTGCATTCTTAAAAACTGGTTTGGCACAAATGCATCCGCGTGCGCTGAAAAGCGCAGCATGGGCGTACTTGGCACATCGTTTGGCAGAAATCCACGTGCGCGCTCTGGCAAAAGCAGCATGTGCATGCTTAACTTGTGGTTCGGTAGAAAACAACGTGAGCGTCTACCCGAAGATGCATGTGCATTCTTAACAAGTGGTTTGGCACAAATGCATCCGCGTGCGCTGAAAAACGCAGCATGGGCGTGCTTAGCACGTCGTTTGGCAGAAATCCACGTGCACAAAAGCAGCATGTCCATGCTTAACTTGTGGTTTGGCCGAAAACAACCTAACCTAACCTAAAGTAACCTAACCTAACCTAACCTAACCCAACCTAACCTAACCCAACCTAACCTAACCCAACCCAACCTAACCTAACCTAACCCAACCTAACCTAACCTAACCTAAAGCAGCATGTGCAGGCTTAACTTGTGGTTTGGCAGAAAACAACGCGCGCGTCTACCAAAAGATGCATGTACATTCTTAAAAACTGGTTTGGCACAAATGCATCCGCGTGCACTGAAAAGCGCACCATGGGCGTACTTGTCACATCGTTTGGCAGAAATCCACGTGCGCGCTCTGGCAAAAGCAGCAGGTGTGCTTAACTTCTGGTTTGGGAGAAAACAACGTGCGCGTTTACCAAAAGATGCATGTGCATCCTCAACAAGTGGTTTAAGACAAATGCGTGCGCGTGGGCTGAAAAGCGCAGCATGGGCGTGCTTAGCACGTGGTTTGTCAGAAATCCACGTGCACGCTCTGGGAAAAGCAGCATGTGCATGCTTAACTTGTGGTTTGGCAGAAAACAACGTGCGCTTCTACCAAAAGTTGCATGTGCATGCTTAACAAGAGGCTTGGCACAAATGCCTGCGCGTGCACTCTAAAGCGCAGCATATTCGTGCTTGGCAAGTCGTTTGGCAGAAATACACGTGCACGCTCTGGCAAAAGGAACATGTGCATGCTTAACATGTGGTTTGCCAGAAAACAACGTGCGCGTCTACCCGAAAATGCATGTGCATTCTTAACAAGTGGTTTGACACAAATTCACCCGCGTGCGCTGAAAAGCGCAGAATGGGCGTGCTTGGCACATCGTTTGGCAGAAATCCACGTGCGCGCTCTGGCAAAAGCAGCATGTGCATGCTTAATTTGTGGTTTGGCAAAAAACAACGTGCGCGTCCACCAAAAGGTGCATGTGCATGCTTAACAAGTGGTTGGGCCCAAATGCATCAGCGTGCGCTGAAAAGCGCAGCATGGGCGTGCTTGGCACATCGTTTGGCAGAAATCCATGTGCGCGCTCTGGCAAAAGCAGCATGGGCACGCTTAACTTGTGGTTTAGCAGAAAACAACGTGCGCGTCTACCAAAACATGCATGTGCATGCTTAACAAGTGGTTTTGCTCAAATGCTTGCGCGTGCGCTGAAAAACGCAGCATGGGCGTGCTTAGCACCTCGTTTGGCAGAAATCCACGTGCACGCTCTGACAAAAGCATCATGTGCATGCTTAACTTGTGGTTTTGCAGAAAACAACCTAGCCTAATCTAACCTAACCTAACCTAACGTAACCTAACCTAACCTAACCTAACCCAACCTCACCTAACCAAACCTAACCTCACCTAACCCAACCTAACCTAACCCAACCTAACCTAACCTATCCTAACCTAAAGCAGCATGCGCATGCTTAACTTGTGGTTTGGCAGAAAGCAACGTGCGCGTCTACCAAAAGATGCATGTACATTGTTAACAATTGGTTTGGCACAAATGCATGCGCGTGCGCTAAAAAGCGCAGCATGGGCGTGCTTGGCAAGTCGTTTGGCAGAAATCCACGTGCGAGCTCTGGCAAAAGCAGCATGTGCATGCTTAACTTCTGGTTTGGGAGAAAACAACATGCGCGTGTACCAAAGGATGCATGCGCATGCTTAACAAGAGGTTTGACGCGAATGCATGCGCGTGCGCTGTAAAGCGCAGCATGGGCGTGCTTAGCACGTCGTTTTGCAGAAACCCACGCGCACGCTTTGGCAAAAGCAGCATGTGCAAGCTTAACTTGTGGTTTGGCAGAAAACAACGTGCGCGTCTAATGAAAGATGCATGTGCATGCTGAACAAGTGGTTTGGCACAAATGCATCCGCGTGCGCTGAAAAGCGCAGCATGGGCGTGCTTGGCACATCGTTTGGCAGAAATCCACGTGCGTGCTCTGGCAAAAGCAGCATGTGCATGCTTAACTTGTGGTTCGGTAGAAAACAACGTGCGCGTCTACCAGAAGATGCATGTGCATTCTTAACAAGTGGTTTGGCACAAATGCATCCGCGTGCGCTGAAAAGCGCTGCATGGGCGTGCTTGGCACATCGTTTGGCAGAAATCCATGAGCGCGCTCTGGCAAAAGCAGCACGTGCATGCTTAACTTGTGGTTTAGCAGAAAACAACGTGCCCGTCTACCAAAAGATGCATGTACTACATGCTCACCAAGTGGTTTTGCTCAAATGCTTGCGCGTGCGCTGAAAATCGCAGCATGGGCGTGCTTAGCACGTCGTTTGGCACAAATCCACGTGCACGCTCTGACAAAAGCAGCATGTGCATGCTTAACTTGTGGTTTGGCAGAAAACAACCTAACCAAACCTAACCTAACCTTACGTAACGTAACCTAACCTAACCTAACCTAACCTAACCCAACCTAACCTAACCTAACCTGACCTAAAGCAGCATGTGCATGCTTATTTTGTATTTTGGCAGAAAACAACGTGCGCGTCTACCGAAAGATGCATGTACATTCTTAACAAGTGGTCTGGCACAAATGCATGCGCGTGCGCTAAAAAACGCAGCATGGGCGTGCTTAGCACGTCGTTTCGCAGAAATCCACGTGCACGCTCTGGCAAAAGCAACATATGCATGCTTAACTTCTGGTTTGGGAGAAAGCAACGTGCGCGTCTACCAAAATATGCATGTGCATGCTCAGCAAGTGGTTTCAGACAATTGCACGCACATGCGCTGAAAAGCGCAGCATGGGCATGCTTAGCACGTGGTTTGTCTGAAATCCACGTGCACGCTTTGGCAAAAGCAGCATGTGCATGGTTAACTTGTGGTTTGGCAGAAAACAACGATTGTGTCTACCAAAAGGTGCATGTGCATGCTTAACAAGTGGTTTGGTCCAAATGCATGCACGTGCGCTGCAAATCGCAGCATGGGCGTGCTTGGCACGTCGTTTGGCAGAAATCCACGTGCACGCTCTGGCAAAAGCAGCATGTGCATGCTTAACTTCTAGTTTGGGAGAAAAAAAACGTGCGCGTCTACCAAAAGATGCATGTGCATGCTCACCAAGTGGTTTGAGACAAATGCATGCGCGTGGGCTTAAAAGCGCAGCATGGGCGTGCTTAGCACGTAGTTTCTCAGAAATCCACGTGTACGCTCTGGCAAAAGCAGCATGTGCATGCTTAACTTGTGGTTCGGCAGAAAACAACGTGCGCGTCTACCAACAGATGCATGTGCATTCTTAACAAGTGGTTCGGCACAAATGTATCCACGTGCGTTGAAAAGCGCAGCATGGGCGTGCTTGGCACATCGTTTGGCAGAAATCCATGTGCGCGCTCTGGCAAAAGCAGCATGGGCACGCTTAACTTGTGGTTTAGCAGAAAACAACGTGCGCGTCTACCAAAACATGCATGTGCATGCTTAACAAGTGGTTTTGCTCAAATGCCAGCGCGTGCGCTGAAAAACGCAGCATGGGCGTGCTTAGCACCTCGTTTGGCAGAAATTCACGTGCACGCTCTGACAAAAGCATCATGTGCATGCTTAACTTGTGGTTTTGCAGAAAACAACCTAGCCTAATCTAACCTAACCTAACCTAACCTAACCTAACGTAACCTAACCTAACCTAACCTAACCCAACCTCACCTAACCAAACCTAACCTCACCTAACCCAACCTAACCTAACCCAACCTAACCTAACCTATCCTAACCTAAAGCAGCATGTGCATGCTTAACTTGTGGTTTGGCAGAAAGCAACGTGCGCGTCTACCAAAAGATGCATGTACATTGTTAACAATTGGTTTGGCACAAATGCATGCGCGTGCGCTAAAAAGCGCAGCATGGGCGTGCTTGGCAAGTCGTTTGGCAGAAATCCACGTGCGAGCTCTGGCAAAAGCAGCATGTGCATGCTTAACTTCTGGTTTGGGAGAAAACAACATGCGCGTGTACCAAAGGATGCATGCGCATGCTTAACAAGAGGTTTGACGCAAACGCATGCGCGTGCGCTGTAAAGCGCAGCATGGGCGTGCTTAGCACGTCGTTTTGCAGAAACCCACGTGCACGCTTTGGCAAAAGCAGCATGTGCAAGCTTAATTTGTGGTTTGGCAGAAAACAACGTGCGCGTCTAATGAAAGATGCATGTGCATGCTGAACAAGTGGTTTGGCACAAATGCATCCGCGTGCGCTGTAAAGCGCAGCATGGGCGTGCTTGGCACATCGTTTGGCAGAAATCCACGTGCGTGCTCTGGCAAAAGCAGCATGGGCATGCTTAACTTGTGGTTCGGTAGAAAACAACGTGCGCGTCTACCCGAAGATGCATGTGCATTCTTAACAAGTGGTTTGGCACAAATGCATCCGCGTGCGCTGAAAAGCGCTGCATGGGCGTGCTTGGCACATCGTTTGGCATAAATCCATGAGCGCGCTCTGGCAAAAGCAGCATGTGCATGCTTAACTTGTGGTTTAGCAGAAAACAACGTGCCCGTCTACCAAAAGATGCATGTACTACATGCTCACCAAGTGGTTTTGCTCAAATGCTTGCGCGTGCGCTGAAAAACGCAGCATGGGCGTGCTTAGCACGTCGTTTGGCAGAAATCCACGTGCACGCTCTGACAAAAGCAGCATGTGCATGCTTAACTTGTGGTTTGGCAGAAAACAACCTAACCAAACCTAACCTAACCTTACGTAACGTAACCTAACCTAACCTAACGTAACCTAACCTAACCTAACCTCACCTAACCTAACCTAACCTAACCCAACCTAACCTAACCTAACATAACCTAACCTTATCCAACCTAACCTAACCCAACCTAACCTAACCTAACCTAACCCAACCTAACCTAACCTAACCTGACCTAAAGCAGCATGTGCATGCTTAACTTGTATTTTGGCAGAAAACAACGTGCGCGTCTACCGAAAGATGCATGTACATTCTTAACAAGTGGTCTGGCACAAATGCATGCGCGTGCGCTAAAAAACGCAGCATGGGCGTGCTTAGCACGTCGTTTCGCAGAAATCCACGTGCACGCTCTGGCAAAAGCAGCATATGCATGCTTAACTTCTGGTTTGGGAGAAAGCAACGTGCGCGTCTACCAAAATGTGCATGTGCATGCTCAGCAAGTGGTTTCAGACAATTGCACGCGCATGCGCTGAAAAGCGCAGCATGGGCGTGCTTAGCACGTGGTTTGTCAGAAATACACGTGCACGCTCTGGCAAAAGCAGCATGTGCATGCTTAACTTGTGGTTTGCAGAAAACAACGATTGCGTCTACCAAAAGGTGCATGTGCATGCTTAACAAGTGGTTTGGCCCAAATGCATGCACGTGCGCTGCAAATCGCAGCATGGGCGTGCTTGGCACGTCGTTTGGCAGAAATCCACGTGCGCGCTCTGGCAAAAGCAGCATGCGCATGCTTAACTTGCTGTTTGGCAGAAAACAACATGCGCGTCTACCCGAAGATGCATGTGCATTCTTAACAAGTGGTTTGGCACAAATGCATCTGCGTGCGCTGAAAATCGCAGCATGGGCGTGCTTGGCACATCGTTTGGCAGAAATCCATGTGCGCGCTCTGGCAAAAGCAGCATGTGCATGCTTAACTTGTGGTTTACCAGAAAATAACCTAACCTAACCTAATCTAACCTAACGTAACCTAACCTAACCAAACGTAACCTAACCTAACCTAACCTAACCTAACCCAACCTAACCTAACCTAAGCTAACATTACCTTACCTAACCTAACCCAACCTAACCTAACCTAACCTAAAGTAGCATGTGCATGCTTAACTTGTGGTTTGGCAGAAAACAACGTGCGCGTCTACCAAAGGATGCATGTACATTCTAAACAAGTTGTTTGGCTCAAATGCATCCACGTGCGCTGAAAAGCGCAGCATGGGCGTGCTTGGCACATCGTTTGGCAGAAATCCACGTGCGCGCTCTGGCAAAAGCAGCATGTGCATGCTTAACTTGTCGTTCGGTAGAAAACAACGTGCGCGTCTACCCGAAGATGCATGCGCATTCTTAACAAGTGGTTTGGCACAAATGCATCCGCGTGCGCTGAAAAGCGCAGCATGGGCGTGCTTAGCACGTCGTTTGGCAGAAATCCACGTGCACGCTCTGACATAAGCAGCATGTGCTTGCTTAACTTGTGGTTTGGCAGAAAACAACCTAACCTAAGCTAACCTAAGCTAACCTAACCTAACCTAACCCAAGCTAACGTAACCTAACCTAACCTAACCTAACCCAACCTAACCCAACGTAACCTAACCTAACCCAACCTAACCTATCCTAAAGCAGCAGGTGCATGCTTCACTTCTGGTTTGGGAGAAAACAACATCCGCGTCTACCAAAGGATGGATGTGCATGCTTAACAAGTGGTTTGGCACAAATGCATGCGCGTGCGCTGCAAAGCGCAGCATATGCGTGCTTGGCACGTCGTTTGGCAGAAATCCACGTGCGCGCTCTGGCAAAAGCAGTATGCGCATGCTTAACTTGCTGTTTGGCAGAAAACAACATGCGCGTCTACCCGAAGATGCATGTGCATTCTTAACAAGTGGTTTGGCACAAATGCATCCGCGTGCGCTGAAAAGCGCAGCATGGGCGTGCTTGGCACATCGTTTGGCAGTAATCCATGTGCGCGCTCTGGCAAAAGCAGCATGTGCATGCTTAACTTGTGGTTTACCAGAAAATAACCTAACCTAACCTAATCTAACCTAACGTAACCTAACCTAACCAAACGTAACATAACCTAACCTAACCTAACCTAACCCAACCTAACCTAACCTAAGCTAACATTACCTTACCTAACCTAACCCAACCTAACCTAACCTAACCTAAAATAGCATGTGCACGCTTAACTTGTGGTTTGGCAGAAAACAACGTGCGCGTCTACCAAAGGATGCATGTACATTCTAAACAAGTTGTTTGGCTCAAATGCATCCACGTGCGCTGAAAAGCGCAGCATGGGCGTGCTTGGCACATCGTTTGGCAGAAATCCACGTGCGCGCTCTGGCAAAAGCAGCATGTGCATGCTTAACTTGTCGTTCGGTAGAAAACAACGTGCGCGTCTACCCGAAGATGCATGCGCATTCTTAACAAGTGGTTTGGCACAAATGCATCCGCGTGCGCTGAAAAGCGCAGCATGGGCGTGCTTAGCACGTCGTTTGGCAGAAATCCACGTGCACGCTCTGACATAAGCAGCATGTGCTTGCTTAACTTGTGGTTTGGCAGAAAACAACCCAACCTAAGCTAACCTAAGCTAACCTAACCTAACCTAACCCAACCTAACGTAACCTAACCTAACCTAACCCAACCTAACCTAACCCAACGTAACCTAACCTAACCCAACCTAACCCAACCTAACCTATCCTAAAGCAGAAGGTGCATGCTTAACTTCTGGTTTGGGAGAAAACAACATCCGCGTCTACCAAAGGATGGATGCGCATGCTTAACAAGTGGTTTGGCACAAATGCATGCGCGTGCGCTGCAAAGCGCAGCATATGCGTGCTTGGCACGTCGTTTGGCAGAAATCCACGTGCGCGCTCTGGCAAAAGCAGCATGTGCATGCTTAACTTCTGGTTTGGGAGAAAACAACGTGCGCGTCTACCAAAATATGCATGTCCATGCTCAACAAGTGGTTTGAGACAATTCCATGCGCGTGCGCTGAAAAGCGCAGCATGGGCATGCTTAGCACGTGGTTTGTCTGAAATCCACGTGCACGCTTTGGCAAAAGCAGCATGTGCATGGTTAACTTGTGGTTTGGCAGAAAACAACGATTGTGTCTACCAAAAGGTGCATGTGCATGCTTACCAATTGGTTTGGTCCAAATGCATGCACGTGCGCTGCAAACCGCAGCATGGGCGTGCTTGGCACGTCGTTTGGCAGAAATCCACGTGCACGCTCTGGCAAAAGCAGCATGTGCATGCTTAACTTCTAGTTTGGGAGAAAAAAAACGTGCGCGTCTACCAAAAGATGCATGTGCATGCTCACCAAGTGGTTTGAGACAAATGCATGCGCGTGGGCTGAAAAGCGCAGCATGGGCGTGCTTAGCACGTAGTTTCTCGGAAATCCACGTGTACGCTCTGGCAAAAGCAGCATGTGCATGCTTAACTTGTGGTTCGGCAGAAAACAACGTGCGCGTCTACCAACAGATGCATGTGCATTCTTAACAAGTGGTTCGGCACAAATGCATCCACGTGCGTTGAAAAGCGCAGCATGGGCGTGCTTGGCACATCGTTTGGCAGAAATCCATGTGCGCGCTCTGGCAAAAGCAGCATGGGCACGCTTAACTTGTGGTTTAGCAGAAAACAACGTGCGCGTCTACCAAAACATGCATGTGCATGCTTAACAAGTGGTTTTGCTCAAATGCCAGCGCGTGCGCTGAAAAACGCAGCATGGGCGTGCTTAGCACCTCGTTTGGCAGAAATTCACGTGCACGCTCTGACAAAAGCATCATGTGCATGCTTAACTTGTGGTTTTGCAGAAAACAACCTAGCCTAATCTAACCTAACCTAACCTAACCTAACCTAACGTAACCTAACCTAACCTAACCTAACCCAACCTCACCTAACCAAACCTAACCTCACCTAACCTAACCTAACCTAACCCAACCTAACCTAACCTAACATAACCTAACCTTATCCAACCTAACCTAACCCAACCTAACCTAACCTAACCTAACCCAACCTAACCTAACCTAACCTGACCTAAAGCAGCATGTGCATGCTTAACTTGTATTTTGGCAGAAAACAACGTGCGCGTCTACCGAAAGATGCATGTACATTCTAAACAAGTTGTTTGGCTCAAATGCATCCACGTGCGCTGAAAAGCTCAGCATGGGCGTGCTTGGCACATCGTTTGGCAGAAATCCACGTGCGCGCTCAGGCAAAAGCAGCATGTGCATGCTTAACTTGTCGTTCGGTAGAAAACAACGTGCGCGTCTACCCGAAGATGCATGCGCATTCTTAACAAGTGGTTTGGCACAAATGCATCCGCGTGCGCTGAAAAGCGCAGCATGGGCGTGCTTAGCACGTCGTTTGGCAGAAATCCACGTGCACGCTCTGACATAAGCAGCATGTGCTTGCTTAACTTGTGGTTTGGCAGAAAACAACCTAACCTAAGCTAACCTAAGCTAACCTAACCTAACCTAACCCAACCTAACGTAACCTAACCTAACCTAACCCAACCTAACCCAACGTAACCTAACCTAACCCAACCTAACCCAACCTAACCTATCCTAAAGCAGCAGGTGCATGCTTAACTTCTGGTTTGGGAGAAAACACCATCCGCGTCTACCAAAGGATGGATGTGCATGCTTAACAAGTGGTTTGGCACAAATGCATGCGCGTGCGCTGCAAAGCGCAGCATATGCGTGCTTGGCACGTCGTTTGGCAGAAATCCACGTGCGCGCTCTGGCAAAAGCAGCATGTGCATGCTTAACTTCTGGTTTGGGAGAAAACAACGTGCGCGTCTACCAAAAGATGCATGTCCATGCTCAACAAGTGGTTTGAGACAATTCCATGCGCGTGCGCTGAAAAGCGCAGCATGGGCATGCTTAGCACGTGGTTTGTCTGAAATCCACGTGCACGCTCTGGCAAAAGCAGCATGTGCATGGTTAACTTGTGGTTTGGCAGAAAACAACGATTGTGTCTACCAAAAGGTGCATGTGCATGCTTAACAAGTGGTTTGGTCCAAATGCATGCACGTGCGCTGCAAATCGCAGCATGGGCGTGCTTGGCACGTCGTTTGGCAGAAATCCACGTGCACGCTCTGGCAAAAGCAGCATGTGCATGCTTAACTTCTAGTTTGGGAGAAAAAAAACGTGCGCGTCTACCAAAAGATGCATGTGCATGCTCACCAAGTGGTTTGAGACAAATGCATGCGCGTGGGCTGAAAAGCGCAGCATGGGCGTGCTTAGCACGTAGTTTCTCAGAAATCCACGTGTACGCTCTGGCAAAAGCAGCATGTGCATGCTTAACTTGTGGTTCGGCAGAAAACAACGTGCGCGTCTACCAACAGATGCATGTGCATTCTTAACAAGTGGTTCGGCACAAATGCATCCACGTGCGTTGAAAAGCGCAGCATGGGCGTGCTTGGCACATCGTTTGGCAGAAATCCATGTGCGCGCTCTGGCAAAAGCAGCATGTGCATGCTTAACTTGTGGTTTAGCAGAAAACAACGTGCGCGTCTACCCGAAGAAGCATGTGCATTCTTAACAAGTGGTTTGGCACAAGTGCATGCGCGTGCGCTAAACAGCGCAGCATGGGCGTGCTTGGCACATCGTTTGGCAGAAATCCATGTGCACGCTCTGGCAAAAGCAGCATGTGCATGCTTAACTTGTGGTTCGGTAGAAAGCAACGTGCGCGTCTACCCGAAGATGCATGTGCATTCTTAACAAGTGGTTTGGCACAAATGCATCCGCGTGCGCTGAAAAGCGCAGCATAGGCGTGCTTGGCACATCGTTTGGCAGAAATCCATGTGCGCGCTCTGGCAAAAGCAGCATGTGCATGCCTAACTTGTGGTTTAGCAGAAAACAACCTAACCTGACATAACCTAACCTAACCTAATCTAACCTAACGTAACCTATCCTAACCAAATGTAACCTAACCTAACCTAACCTAACCCAACCTAACCTAACCTAACCTAACCTAAGCTAACATAACCTAACCTAATTTAACTTGCCCAACCTAACCTAACCTAACCTAACCTAACCTAAAGTAGCATGTGCATGCTTAACTTGTGGTTTGGCAGAAAACAACGTGCGCGTCTACCAAAAGGTGTACGTACATTCTAAACAAGTTGTTTGGCACAAATGCATCCACGTGCTCTGAATAGCGCAGCATGGGCGTGCTTGACACATCATTTGGCAGAAATCCACGTGCGCGCTCTGGCAAAAGCAGCATGTGCATTCTTAACTTGTCGTTCGGTAGAAAACAACGTGCGCGTCTACCCGAAAATGCATGTGCATTCTTAACAAGTGGTTTGGCACAAATGCGTCCGCGTGCGCTGAAAAGCGCAGCATGGGCGTGCTTGGCACATCGTTTGGCAGAAATCCATGTGCGCGCTCTGGCAAAATCAGCATCTGCATGCTTAACGTGTGGTTTAGCAGAAAACAACGTGCGCGTCTACCAAAAGATGCATGTGCATGCTTAACAAGCGGTTTTGCTCAAATGCTTGCGCGTGCGCTGAAAAACGCAGCATGGGCGTGCTTATCACGTCGTTTGGCAGAAATCCACGTGCACGCTCTGACAAAAGCAGCATGTGCATGCTTAACTTGTGGTTTGGCAGAAAACAACCTAGCCTAACCTAACCTAACCTAACCTAACCTAACCTAACGTAACCTAACCTAACCTAACCCAACCTAACCTAACCCAACGAAACCTAACCTAACCTAACCCAACCTAACCCAACCTAACCTAACCTAAAGCAACATGTGTATGCTTAACTTCTGGTTTGGGAGAAAACAACATCCGCGACTACCAAGGGATGGATGTGCATGCTTAACAAGAGGTTTGGTCCAAATGCATGCGCGTGCGCTGCAAAGCGCAGCATATGCGTGCTTGGCACGTCGTTTGGCAGAAATCCACGTGCACGCTCTGGCAAAAGCAGCATGTGCATGCTTAACTTCTGGTTTGGGAGAAAACAACGTGCGCGTCTACCAAAAGATGCATGTGCATGCTCAACAAGTGGTTTGAGACAATTGCATGCGCGAGCGCTGAAAAGCGCTGCATGGGCGTGCTTGGCACATCGTTTGGCAGAAATCCATGTGCGCGCTCTGGCAAAAGCAGCATGTCCATGCTTAACTTGTGGTTTAGCAAAAAACAACGTGCGCGTCTACCCGAAGATGCATGTGCATGCTTAAGAAGTGTTTTGGCACAAATGCATGCGCGTGCGCTGCAAAGCACAGCATGGGCGTGCTTGGCACATCGTTTGGCAGAAATCCACGTGCGCGCTCTGGCAAAAGCAGCATGTGCATGCTTAACTTGTTCGGTAGAAAACAACATGCGCGTCTACCCGAAAATGCATCCACATTCTCAACAAGTGGTTTGGCACAAATGCATTCGCGTGTGCTGAAAAGCGCAGCATGGGCGTGCTTGGCACATCGTTTGGGAGAAATCCATGTGCGCGCTCTCGCAAAAGCAGCATGTGCATGCTTAACTTGTGGTTTGGCAAAAAACTACGTGCGCGTCTACCAAAAGGTGCATGTGCATGCTTAATAAGTGGTTTGGCACACATGCATGCGCGTGCGCTGCAAAGCGCAGCCTATGCGTGCTTGACACGTTGTTTGGCAGAAATCCACGTGCACGCTCTGGCAAAAGCAGCATGTGCATGCTTAACTTGTTCCGTAGAAAACAACGTGCTCGTCTACCCGAAAATGCATCTACATTCTCAACAAGTGGTTTGGCTCAAATGCATCCGCGTGTGCTGAAAAGCGCCGCATGGGCGTCCTTGGCACATCGTTTGGCAGAAATCCATGTGCGCGCTCTCGCAAAGCAGCATGTGCATCCCTAACTTGTGGTTTAGCAGAAAACAACGTGCGCGTCTACCAAAAGATGCATGTGCATGCTTAACAAGTGGTTTTGCTGAAATGCTTGCACGTGCGCTGAAAAACGTAGCATGGCCGTGCTTAGCACGTCGTTTGGCAGAAATCCACGTGCACGCTCTGACAAAAGCAGCATGTGCATGCTTAACTTGTGGTTTGGCAGAAAACAACCTAACCTAACGTAACCCAACCTAACCTAACGTAACCTAACCTAACCTAACCTTACCTAACCTAACACAACCTAACCTAACCTAACCTAAAGCAGCATGTGCATGCTTAACTTGTGGTTTGGCAGAAAACAATGTGCGCGTCTACCAGATGATGCATGTACATTCTTAACAAGTTGTTTGGCACAAATGCATACGCGTGCGCTGAAAAGCCCAGCATGGGCGTGCTTAGCACGTTGTTTCGCAGAAATCCACGTGCGCACTCTGGCAAAAGCAGCATGTGCATGCTCAACTTGCGGTTTGGTAGAAAACACCGTGCGCCACCAAAACACCAAAACACCAAAACACCAAAAGATGCATGTGCATGCTCAACAAGTGGTTTGACACAAATGCATGCGCGTGCGCTGAAAAGCAGAGCATGGGGGTGCTTGGCACGTCGTTTGGCAGTAATCCACGTGCGCGCTCTGGCAAAAGCAGCATGTGCATGCTTAACTTGTGGTTTGGCAGAAAACAACATGCGCGTCTACCAAAAGATGCATGTGCATGCTCAACAAGTGGTTTGACAAAAAGGCATGCCCGTGCCCTGAAAAATGCAGCATGGGCGTGCTTAGCACGTGGTTTGCCACAAATCCACGTTCGCATTCTGGAGAAAGCAGCATGTGCATTTTTAACGTGTGGTTTGGCAGAAAACAACGTGCGCGTCTACCCAAAGATGCATGTGCATGCTTAACAAGTGGTTTGGCACAAATGCATGCGCGTGCGCTGAAAAGCGCAGCATGGGAGTGCTTTGCACTTCGTTTGGCAGAAATCCACCTGCGTGCTGTGACAAAACCAGCATCTGCATGCTTAATTTGTGGTTTGGCAGAAAACAACGTGCGCGTCTACAAAAAGATGCATGTGCATGCTCAACAAGTGGTCTGACACAAATGCATGCGCGTGCGCTGAAAAGCGCAGCATGGGCGTGCTTAGCACGTGGTTTGGCAGAAATCCACGTGCGCATTCTGGCAGAAGCAGCATGTGTATGTTTAACGTGTGCTTTGGCATCAAACAACGTGCGCGTCTACCAAAAGATGCATATGCATGCTCAACAAGTGGTTTGACACAAATGCATGCGCGTACGCTGTAGAGCGCTGCATGGGCATTCTTGGCACGTCGTTTGGCATGCTTAACAAGTGGTTTGGCACAAATGCATGCGCGTGCGCTGAAAAGCGCAGCATAGGCGTGCATGGCACGTCGTTTGGCAGAAATCCACGTGCGCGCTCTGGCAAAAGCAGCATGTGCATTCTTAATTTGTGGTTTGGCCGAAAACAACGTGCGCGTCTACCAAAAGATGCATGTGCATGCTCAACAAGTGCTTTGACGGAAATGCTTGCGCGTGCGCTGAAAAGAGCAGCAAGCGCGTGCTTAGCACGTGGTTTGGCAGAGAACAACGTGCGCGTCTACCAAAAGATGCATGTGCATGCTCAACAAGTGGTTTGACACAAATGCATGCGCGTGCGCTGAAAAGCAGAGCATGGGCGTGTTTGGCACGTCGTTTGGCAGTAATCCACGTGCGCGCTATGGCAAAAGCAGCATGTGCATGCTTAACTTGTGGTTTGGCAGAAAACAACGTGCGCGTCTACCAAAAGATGCATGTGCATGCTCAACAAGTGGTTTGACCAAAATGCATGCCCCTGCGCTGTAAAACGCCGCATTGGCGTACTTAGCACGTGGTTTGGCAGAAATCCACGCGCGCATTCTGGCAAAAGCAGCATGTGCATTTTTAACGTGTGGTTTGGCAGAAAACAACGTGCGCGTCTACCCAAAGATGCATGTGCATGCTTAACAAGTGGTTTGACACAAATGCATGCGCATGCGCTGAAAAGCAGAGCATGGGCGTGCTTGACACGTCGTTAGGCAGAAATCCACGTGCGCGCTTTGGCAAAAGCAGCATGTGCATGCTTAACTTGTGGTTTGGCAGAAAACAACGTGCGCGTCTACCAAAAGATGCATGTGCAATCTCAACAAGTGGTTTGATACAAATGCATGCGTGTGCGCTGAAAGGCGCAGCATGGGCGTGCTTGGCACGTCGTTTGGCAGAAATCCACGTGCGTGCTCTGACAAAAGCAGCATGTGCATGCTTAACTTGTGGTTTAGCAGAAAACAACGTGCGCGTCTACCCATAGATGCATGTGCATGCTTAACAAGTGGTTTGGCACAAATGCATGTATGTGCGCTGAAAAGCGCAGCATGGGCGTGCTTGGCACGTCGTTTGGCAGAAATCCACGTTCGTGCTCTGACAAAAGCAGCATGTGCATGCTTAACTTGTGGTTTGGCAGAAAACAACGTGCGCGTCTACTCAAAGATGCATGTGCATGCTTAACAAGTGGTTTGGCACAAATGCATGCGCGTGCGCTGAAAAGCGCAGCATGGGCGTGCTTAGCATGTGGTTTGGCAGAAATCCACGTGCGCGCTTTGGCAAAAGCAGCATGTGCATGCTTACCTTGCGGTTTGGCAAAAAACAACGTGCGCGTCTACCAAAACATGCATATGCATGCTCAACAAGTGGTTTGACGAAAATGCTTGCGCGTGCGCTGAAAAGAGCAGCATGGGCCTGCTTAGCACGTTGTTTGGCTGAAATCCACGTGCGCACTCTGGCAAAAACAGCATGTGCATGCTCAACTTGTGGTTTGGCAGAAAACAACGTGCGCGTCTACCAAAAGATACATGTGCATGCTCAACAAGTGGTTTGACACAAATGCATGCGCGTGCGCTGAAAAGCAGAGCATGGGCGTGCTTGGCACGTCGTTTGGCAGTAATCCACGTGCGCGCTATGGCAAAAGCAGCATGTGCATGCTTAACTTATGGTTTGGCAGAAAACAACGTGCGCGTCTACCAAAAGATGCATGTGCATGCTCAACAAGTGGTTTGACAAAAATGCATATGCGTGCGCTGTAAAGCGTTGCATGGGCGTGCTTGGCACGTCGTTTGGCAGAAATCCACGTGCGCGCTCTGACAAAAGCAGCATGTGCATGGCTAACTTGTGGTTTGGCAGAAAAGATGCATGTGCAAGCTCAGCAAGTGGTTTGACACAAATGCATGCGCGTGCGCTGAAAAGCAGAGCATGGGCGTGCTTGGCACGTGGTTTGGCAGAAATCTACGTGCGCATTCTGTGAAAAGCAGCATGTGCATTCTTAACTTGTGGTTTGGCAGAAAAAACAACGTGCGCGTCTACCAAAAGATGCATGTGCATGCTCAATAAGTGGTTTTGACACAAATGCATATGCGTGCGCTGTAAAGCGCTGCATGGGCGTGCTTGGCACGTCGTTTGGCAGAAATCCACGTGCGCGCTCTGACAAAAGCAGCATGTGCATGCCTAACTTGTGGTTTGGCAGAAAACGTGGGCGTCTACCAAAAGATGCATGTGCATGCTCAGCAAGTGGTTTGACACAAATGCATGCGCGTGCGCTGAAAAGCGCAGCATGGGCGTGCTTAGCACGTTGTTTGGCTGAAATCCACGTGCGCACTCTGGCAAAAGCAGCATGTGCATGCTCAACTTGTGGTTTGGCAGAAAACAACGTGCGCGTCTACCAAAAGATACATGTGCATGCTCAACAAGTGGTTTGACACAAATGCATCCGCGTGCGCTGAAAAGCAGAGCATGGGCGTGCTTGGCACGTGGTTTGGCAGAAATCTACGTGCGCATTCTGGCAAAAGCAGCATGTGCATGCTTAACTTGTGGTTTGGCAGAAAAAACAACGTGCGCGTCTACCAAAAGATGCATGTGCATGCTCAATAAGTGGTTTTGACACAAATGCATATGCGTGCGCTGTAAAGCGCTGCATGGGCGTGCTTGGCACGTCGTTTCGCAGAAATCCACGTGCGCGCTCTGACAAAAGCAGCATGTGCATGCCTAACTTGTGGTTTGGCAGAAAACGTGCGCGTCTACCAAAAGATGCATGTGCATGCTCAGCAAGTGGTTTGACACAAATGCATGCGCGTGCGCTGAAAAGCGCAGCATGGGCGTGCTTAGCACGTTTGGCTGAAATCGACGTGCGCACTGTGGCAAAAGCAGCATGTGCATGCTCAACTTGTGGTTTGGCAGAAAACAACGTGCGCGTCTACCAAAAGATACATGTGCATGCTCAACAAGTGGTTTGACACAAATGCATGCGCGTGCGCTGAAAAGCAGAGCATGGGCGTGCTTGGCACGTCGTTTGGCGGTAATCCACGTGCGCGCTATGGCAAAAGCAGCATGTGCATGCTTAATTTATGGTTTGGCAGAAAACAACGTGCGCGTCTACCAAAAGATGCATGTGCATGCTCAACAAGTGGTTTGACAAAAATGCATGCCCCTGCGCTGTAAAGCGCCGCATGGGCGTTCTTAGCACGTGGTTTGGCAGAAATCCACGTGAGCATTCTGGCAAAAGCAGCATGTGCATTTTTAACGTGTGGTTTGGCAGAAAACAGCGTGCGTGTCTACCCAAAGATGCATGTGCATGCTTAACAAGTGGTTTGACACAAATGCATGCGCATGCGCTGAAAAGCTCAGCATGGGCGTGCTTGCCACGTCGTTTGGCAGAAATCAACGTACGCGCTCTAACAAAAGCAGCATGTGCGTGCTTAACTTGTGGTTTGGCAGAAAACAACGTGCGCGTCTACCAAAAGATGCATGTGCATGCTCAACAAGTGGTTTGACGGAAATGCATGCGCGTCCGCTGAAAAGCGCAGCAAGGGCGTGCTTAGCACGTGGTTTGGCAGAAATCCACGTGCGCATTCTGGCAAAAGCAGCATGTGCGTGCTTAACTTGTGGTTTGGCAGAAAACAACGTGCGCGTCTACCCAAAGATGCATGTGCATGCTTAACAAGTGGTTTGGCACAAATGCATGCGTGTGCGCTGAAAAGCGCAGCATGGGCGTGCTTGGCACGTCGTTTGGCATAAATCCACGTGCGCGCTTTGGCAAAAGAAGCATGTGCATGCTTAACTTGTGGTTTGGCAGAAAACAACGTGCCCGTCTACCCAAAGATGCATGTGCATGCTTAACAAGTGGTTTGGCACAAATGCATGCGTGTGCGCTGAAAAGCGCAGCATGGGCGTGCTTGGAACGCTGTTTGGCAGAAATCCACATGCGCGCTCTGACAAAAGCAGCATGTGCATGCTTAAATTGTGGTTTGGCAGAAAACAACGTGCGCGTCTACCCAAAGATGCATGTGCATGCTCAACAAGCAGCTTGGCACAAATGCATGCGCGTGCGCTGAAAAGCGCAGCATGGGCATGCTTAGCATGTGATTTGGCAGAAATCCACGTGCGCATTCTGGCAAAAGCAGCATGTGCATGCTCAACGTGTGCTTTGGCAGAAAACAACGTGTGCGTCTACCAAAAGATGCATGTGCATGCTCAACAAGTGTGTTTGACACAAATGCATGCGCATGCGCTGAAAAGCGCCGCATAGGCGTGCTTAGCACGTTGTTTGGCAGACATCCACGTGCGCACTCTGGCAAAAGCAGCATGTGCTCGAAAATCAGGACCTGTCGACCTTCTGCAAGTTTTGTTTGAAGTCCTGCGTTCATATGTTCAAGCGATGCAGACTCAGGTCGCTCACTGACTTTGCTGGTTACCACGCTACGAACTTCCGACTCCAACGCAGGGAACTCAACTTCCAAACGTAACGCCGGGGACTCGTCACTTCCAGTTATCCGCTTCTCAGTAGGTTGTGGTTTGTGACCACTTATGAAGGACACTCGGCGGTGTCCTTCATTAAGTAAGTCGCTTACACGCAAGCACCTTACACAAGTGCAAGCGCCTTACACAGTAAGGCGCTTGCACGGAAGGGGCAGCCACCAGAACTCGCTGGATGGTCACCACCACAACTAGCGCAAGAAAAATCTGCCTTGCAGGCTTTGTAATCGTGGGCGCCACCGCATCGTTTGCAACGTTGATCTTTGATGCAAACTTTAGCTACATGCCCAAAGAGTTGGCACCGAAAGCTTCGGGGAGGAGGTTCAACGAATTATTTGACTGCATGCTTGGTAAAACCAAGGTCAATTCTTTCGGGGCGCTTGGTGTTAGGAGCAAACGTTATCACAACCGAGTTAGTAGGTTTCGCTGCCCATTCTTTTTTTTTAATCTCCACCCGGCGCATGAGACGTTTCACGTGCAGAACACCTTGCGGTTTCAAGTAGTCAAGAAGGTCGCTTTCCGAATACCACACTGGTACTCCCCTAACAACACATGTGTTAGTCATGTAGGAGTGGGGCAGCCGAGCTTTAACTCTTATGTCACCAATCTGAGAGCACCGGAGAAGAATGTCAACTTGCTCTTCCGTTGCGATATCTAAATAAAGAGCGCCTTGCGATGTGAAGCGGCTGCGAATCGGGGCAGATCCCAGCAGTACTTTAATGGCTTCAAAGAGCCTGATAGGGTTCCGCTCTCTCAAATCAATACCTTTCTCTGTTGGCAAAACTACCACTGGGATTCCGACCGTTCTTTGCTTCCGATGACTCACCACCTTGAAGCCGTCGCTGTCCACTTCCGCCATATCAGCCCCTTCCTCGTCAGGGTCGACGATAGTTATGTCGTCCCTACTGATCGATGATGACGCGCTGCACTGCTTATCGTCCCTGATGTCTGGCAGCTCCACACCTTGCGAGGCCTTGGGGTCAGGGGAGGTGTCTGCGCACACGCTGTTACCCACCCTGGTCGGTCTGCTAGGGTCCGTGTGTAGGGTGAGTCCTAGCTCGTGCGCGTCCTCCCATAGCTGCCTACCTTTTGGATCTTGTTTAGCGTAACCCCATTCCATATGCGCTGCATTAAAGTCACCTACTATTAGCAAGGGATTAGTCTCGGCTGCCTGAATAGCTTTGCGAAAAAGGGCCCTGAATCGCACCTATCTCTGCTGTGCAGTACTGTACAAGTTTAATAGGAACTTGCTCGGTTCCTCTTTTCGTCCCGTAATAATTTCCAGAAGCACTGCCTCAATGTCTCTCGAGTTGATTCCGTGCACGATTGCCGCAATATTCCTCTTAATGAACGTAGTGACGCGCTATTTCTCGCCCTTGTCGCTTGAAAAAGCTTGGTATCCCGAGAGTTGTGCTGCTTTGTTCGTCTCCTGCAGGTTTCTCATCCGGTTTCTCATCCTCATCTAATAGCGTCAAGTACTGTTGCACTAACGCTCGCTTGCGTTGGAAGCCGGGACAGTTCCACTGCCAGATTAAAGACTCACTTTGCGCGCCACTGGCCATGTTGGAGCTAGTCGAGTTGTTCCTCTGCTTTTAGTTGCCATTCTCCGATGGCTACTAATTCTGCCCTTTGCTTTTGTACTTCACCCGTAAGGGCTTGGATCTGGCTTTGAGTCTGCTGTATTGCTCCCATAATTTGGGCCATGAAAGAATCAAATTTAGCTTCAATTTTGGTTTCTAATCTTTTCTCTAGTGCCACCAACGGATCAACGTCTTCCCCTTTGCGTTTCATTGGGGGTGGTCTAGCTGATTCGATAATCATATTTTCCTCCTCCGGTGCTGCAGGCTGCATGGGAGTCGCAGCCATAGGGACCGGGCGAGTTGGTTTCGATACCAATTTTGGTTGCGCGTTGTGGGTGGAGGGGGACCCCGTACATGCCTGTGATTTTGGTCTATGCAACTTTTGAGTAAGCTTATTAATGACCTCTTTAAGCTCCCCAACCTCTTTCCGTAGTTTATCGATCTCCTCATCATTCTTATCTTTTGCCTCGGAAACCCCACTGCCAAAGCTTACATTGTTTCGGTCCCTGCTCTGCTACCGCTTCTTAGTCCATGGGTGCGCCGGGTCCCTGGAGCTCGATCTCCCCCTTTGTCGGGATCCGGAGCGCCCCCTGGTGCGGGACCACGAACGGCCCCGCTGCTGATGCCCTCCGGTGGTCTCCTCCAGCCTCGCAAAGGAGTCGGTTCTGACGCGAAAGTCCTCGTTTCCGCGCCTGACCTTGGAACGACCCCTGGGATTCACCTCAGCAGTCGCTCCGGCTTGCTACTGCTTTTGAAGTTTCTGCTGCTGTAGCATGTTGATCTTTCATTCCCACTGCCTCTTCTTCGCCTCGTAAGGAACACGGTAGAGTTCTCTACATTTTCTGTCACCGAGCGTGTGTCCTTTCCCGCACAGTTGCCACTTCGCTTCACATAAATAGTCTTGTGGTGGTTGCTCCATGCCACCGCCACGACACTTCACATTCACGGGGTCCAGGCAGACGTCCTCGCGGTGTCCGAGCCGCCCGCAGGCGTTACAAACTTCGTACTTCTTGCATTAGATTACGCAGCGTTGCGCCACGGGCGTAAGTCTCACCCACCGCGGCACCTCTTTGTCTTCGAACAGTATTAAAACTGTCCTCGACGTTCTTCCGAGTCGTCGTACTCCCAGGACCGGGGGATTCCCGTAGATTTGCAGCCTTTTCAAGATCTCTGCGTCCGGGAAGGACAAAGGGACTTCGTGCACGACGCCTTTTCCGCAGTCCTCCGGCATAGCGACGTATGTAGTCATTTCAATTTTTTCCCCTTCGAACACGAGGAGCTTCAAGTCGGCGTATTTTCGCTCCCTTTCCGCGCTGACGGTAGCGACGAGAATGGAATGTTGCTTCACATTCATCAAGATGACGTCCTCTCCGGCGGCGTCTGGACTGACGCCAGCCGCCCTAAGTATTACGTCTGCCAAATACGCACTTCCGTATTTCATTAGACGTACGAGACCGCCGTGCGGCCTCATGAATACTTTCTCGGCGCCGTCCGGAAGTCGGGCAAATTGCCTTTCAACCGACTTAGCCGCCACCTTCCTCCCTGCGAGCTTCTCGGCGGCTCGCTGCCGTTCCATATGGCGTGCCTCGTTGTTCACTAGAGGGGCCGCTTTTCCTTTCTTCTATCTAACGTACCATTGCCCCGACACGTTCAATTCTTCCGGATCGATCTCCGTACCTTCTACGGTCTCCATCATAGTCTTCGAGCTGCGCCTCCGCCGCCGCCGGTGGCTTCTCGTCGCTATGTCGAACCTTAAGCTTAGCTCACCATGCAGCGCGTCGAACGCTTCAAAGTCTCAATATCGTGGGAAAACGAGGGCCCACCTTGGAAAAATTGATATCATCGGTGTCCGTTCGTCGAGTACAGCACCCCGAAAGGGGTCTTTAAGGAAAATAAAGTGATGTGATGTGATGTGATGTGCTGTTGATTCCAGCTAGAAACCAACAACGTCGACAACGGCCGCTCGAGCACAAGTTGGATTCGACGGTCTTGGTTTCTATCTGGAAACAGAGCTCCGCAGTGGACGTCGCATCACCGTCCGTACCATGAATGACGGTGAGCACGCGGGATCAACGTCGTTGCCGCCTCCAACATCATCGTCGCTAACTACTTCGCTGTCACCTTCGGTTGTCGTTGTGCAACCCAAGGATCCTGGAACTTTCTGCGGGCCCGATGGCGCCGACGTTGAAGAGTGGGCGGTCATGTATGAACGCGTGAGTGGAATCAACAGATGGGACCCTACGCGTATACTAGCTAACCTGTTGTTCTACCTAAGAGGCACGGCAAAGGTGTGGTACGAAACCCACGAAGAGGAGCTAACCAGCTGGGTCCAATGCAAGGAGAAATTGGCAGAGTTGTTTGGCAAACCAGCCAGCAGTTAAATTGATGCAAAGCAGGAACTGGCTTTCCGTGCCCAATCCCCCACGGAGTCTTATGTCTCGTACATCTAGGACGTGCTGGCACTTTTTCGTAAAGCCGATCACGATATGACAGAAGCTGAGAAGGTCGGGCATGTGCTTAAGGGCATTGCTGACGAGGCGTTTAATCTGCTCGTGTGCAAGAGCTGCTCTACAGTTGACGCAATCATTAAAGAGTGCCGACAATCCGAGCAGGCCAAAAGCCGACGCGTCTTGCAACCATTCGCCAGACTTCCCAATACTGCCGCAACGTCGGCGTGTGAACATCAACCCGCACAGCAGCATGCATCGCCATCAGAGGACGTGGTGCAAATCGTTAGACTAGAACTGGATGCGATAGCGCCCGCAGCTTTCTGTTCGCGTAGCCCTGATGCTACCACATTTTCAGTTCCCCTCGTACAAGCCATCGTTCGCCAGGAACTTGAAAACATTAGTTTACTGTCTGTGTGTGCTGTCGCCATTCCCAGAGCCCTTCTATTTTCGCTTCACCCCGACGCTTCTCTCCACGTTTTCGCAACCCGACTGAGTGAAGAACTGCAGACGACCAGCCGATATGTCTCACCTGTCGACGCATTGGTCATTTCGCCCGATACTGTCGCAACTCGTGGCCCTCAACACCTCGCACGCGACAAACCTGAGCTGTTTTAATGGAAATACGCGCAATGTTGCGCCCACCGCCGAGTGTAACTGCGCCGACAACTCTGCTCGGAACATGTCGTACAGCCGCTCACCATCGCCGCGTGGACACCAGTCTCGTTCACCGCAAACACGTCGCAGATCTTCCCGTTCGCCGCAGCCACATCGCCTTTCGTCTTCTGTGGCTTTCGGCCGTACCCTTTCGGAAAACTAGGAAATGGAGATCTCGGAGGTTGTGCTGCATTGCCGACTACTGCAACAAATCCTCTGTCTGTGCCCACAAGGAGAAGTGTCATTGAAGTTCAAGTAGACGGCGTACCTGTCCAAGCACTTGTCGACCCTGGAGCCCACGTGATGAGTGCTAGCCTACGTAGACATTTAAAGAAGGTCCTCACTCCAGCAGCTGCACGAGTGCTTCGTGTGGCCGACGGCGGCGTGCTGGTTGTTCTTGGAATGTGTACTGCGCGCTTAATTATAGCCGGCCGCCCTACTTCTGTTCTCTTTGCTGTGATCGACAACTGCCCTCACGACGTTATCCTTGGATTGAACTTTTTATCTACTGCATACGTGTATCGTATGCTGAACGTCGAGTCATCCAATCAAAAGTGGACAAAATGCTCCGCAAAGGGGTCATCGAGCCATCAGCCCTTGGGCTTCGCCTGTCGTCCTTAAGAAAAAGAAAGATGGTACGTACCAGGCGTTTTTGCGTCAATTATCGCCGCTTAAACAAGACCACGCGAAAAGAAGTCTACCCACTACCACGCATCGATGACGCCTTGGACTGCTTGCACTGAGCTAAATACTTCTCGTCCATCGATCTTCGAACCGGCTAAGGGCAGATTTTAGTTGATGAAATGGACCGCGAGAAGATGCCTTCATCACGCCGGATGGCTTATATCAGTTCAAAGTCGTGTCAGTTGACCTATGCAATGCTCCTGCGACATTTGAACGTATGATGGCCTCTCTTCTGCGGGGCTACAAATGGGCCACCTGTCTTTGTTACCTTGACGACGTTATTGTTGTTTCTCCCATGTTCGGCAGCCACCTTACCCGATTCGCTGCAATTCTTGCGGTGTTCCGAAAAGCCGGCCTTCAACTGAACTCCACGAAGGGCCACTTCGGGCTCCGTCAGATCACCGTGTTGGGACACCTCGTTGACGTGTTCGGTGTCCAACCAGATCCGGAAAAAGCTCACGCCGTACGCAGTTTTCCTGTGCCACGTTCTGCTTCTGACGTGCGCTGCTTCGTCGGCTTGTGTTCTTACTTTCGCCATTTCGTCAAAAGCTTCGCTGACGTTGCTCTGCCTTTGACAGATCTTCTAAAGAAGAACACGCCATTATCACGGGGCCTGGAGCAGGCTCACGTGTTCGCCGCTCTTATCAGGTTTTTGACCACCCCTCCCATACTTGTCCACTTTGATCCGTCTGCACCAACCGAAGTCCACACTGACGCAAGCGGCTATGGCATCGGCACTGTTCTCGCCCAACACCAGAATGGTACTGAGTGCGTGATAGCTTACGCCAGCCGCCTCAGTCACCTGTCGAGAGAAATTACTCCATCACCGAGCGGGAGTGCTTGGCTTTAGTTTGGGCTGTCGCCAAGTTACGGCCATATTAGTACGGCCGCACGTTTACGGTCGTTACAGACCACGACGCACTCTGCTGGCTGTGTTCCCTACGGCACCCGACTGGACGGCTTGGTCGCTGTGCTTTGCGACTCCAGGAATTTTTATTTAGTGTCCATCACAAGACTGGACGCCTCCACAAGGACGCTGACTGCCTCTGGCGTCACCCCGTGGATCCTCCCGATACTGTTGCGCATGATCCGGTGACCTGCGTGATGGCTTTGACTTACATGACCAACATGCGCGACGACGCACGTCGGATGCGTGACACGACGCATCCTTACAGTCCATCATGGCCGGAGTGCAATCTGGCAGCACCGACGGCGCGTGCCGCATGTTCGTGCTGCATGACGGCATCCTCTACCGCCGCAATATCAACCCTGACGTCCATGAGCTGCTCCTTGTCCTTCCTCGTCATCTGCGACCCATCAGCGTAATAACTGCTTTAAATATTCATTTTTTCCAAGAACAGTAACGGAATGGAATCGACTTGCTAACGATCAAGTATTACAGCAATCTCTGACGTCATTCATCAGAAGCCTCAGTGTCCATTAACATCTATTTTCTGTTGTATTCATTCCCCGCTGCCCATATAGTTACCAATTTCTTATTGTTATCAACTTTATGCCACTTACATTTTGTATTACTGTATTAATCAATATTTTAAATGTTCCTGAATAATTACGATATGCCATAAAGCTCACAGTGCTGCTTTGTCTACTCCTATGTTACACTGTCATCATTGAAGTTTGTTCTCTCAAATGCTGCTCCTTTTTGTTCGTTCACTAATCATTTGTGGCCTTTTTTCTGGCTTCTCTTGTAAATATTTGACCAGTGCTTGTATCTGTACGCCCACCCTGCGAAAATCCCTTCCTGGGATTGCAGTATCACTAAATAAATAAATAAAAAAATAAATAAAATAATGCACCGCCGGCTGGACACCTTGGACTTTTGCGTACGTACGACAACGTACGACGCCGGTTCTTCTGGCCGGGTCTCTATCGCTCTGTGCGTCGCTATGTCGCAACTTGCGAACTGTGTTAGAGCCGGAAGAGACCTCCCCTGGCACCTGTCGGACGACTCCATCCCATTGAAGTTCTCTTTGAACCGCGTAGGCCTTGACCTGCTTGGCCATTTTCCGACTAGAGGGAACAAGTGGATCGCCGTCGCTACTGATTACGCGACACGCTGCGCGATAACAACGGCGTTGCCGACTAGTTGCGCTACTGATGTCGCCGATTTTCTCCTCCGCGACGTCATTCTCAACCGGGGTGCATCTCGACAGTTACTTACAGACCGCGGCCGCTCGTTCTTATCTCGAGTTGTCGACGACTTCCTCCGCTCTTGTGCCACTGAGCACAAGCTGTCCACCGCCTACCACCCACAAACGAACGGTCTTACGGAACGTCTCAACCGAACAATCACAGAAATGCTGTCGATGTACGTCTCCAACGATCACAGCAACTGGGACACCACGCTTGCTTACGTGACGTTCGCGTATAACTCGTCCGGACATGACACCGCAGGATATTCACCCTTTTATCTCTTGTATGGTCGCGACCCCACACTGCCGTTTGACACCATCCTCCCTTCTGTGCGACTGTGCGACTGTGTTGCAACTGAGTACGCTCGTGAAGTCATCGATCGCGCTCACATGGCACGTCAAGTCGCCCGATCTCGTTTATTAGCCTCGCAGCATATACAAAGAGAGCGTTACGACCGCTGCCATCGCGATTTTAAGTTCGCACCAGGTGCTTGGGTGCTCTTCTGGTCACCATGTTGTCGGGTTGGCCTCTCCCAAAAGCTTCTCCCTCACTACACAGGGCCTTATGAAGTCCTACGCCAAGTTAACGACGCAAATTGCGAGATTTCGCCGCTACATTTTGATGCATCCTCAAGTCAAACGCCTGTTTACGTCGTGCACGTTTCGCGGCTGAAGCGCGCCGACACGGCGCTTCACCACTCGGGGATCCTGTTACGGAAGGAGGAAAGAAGAGAGAGGAAGATCGGAGACGCTGGTGCGCTGCGTGTTGTTGGTGGTCAGCCATCTTACTCTACTACACTGACTCATCCTGTATATGTATTGTAAATATAATTTTTTATACTCGCAACATCCCCGTAACATATATATATAAATATATATATACACACCATTCATTTATTCAAATACCCTAAAAGCCCGGGCAGGCATTACATAGGGGGGAACAACAGCAACGCAGCACAAAGCAACGGAGAACTAGGATGTGTACAGATGTTGTTGGCCGTTAAGAGAAAGTTTAAAAGAAAAACTCAAAATATAAGAACGTATAGCAACAAGCATGAACAAGCATGAAGGTTACAGCTCAAAGTTACGTTTCAGGCTGGTTACAAGCGCTTCGTAATCAATGACAGATGCAATGGTGCTAGGCAGAAGGTTCCACTGATGAATGGCGAGGACTAGAGGCGAATGAAAGAAATATAAGTGCGAGCAAAGATGGATTCTACTTTAAGTTGGTGGTCAATGCATATTTCGCGGCGTGATACAGGACATAGCAAAGGTAGAGTGGCTGCGATATAACTTGTGGAAAAAGGACAGAATGGAAAGCATTCTGCGTCTTTCCAGAAGGGGTAAATTGAGACCTTCTTTTACTTCGGTCACACTTACCGTACGCGAGTAGTTCTTTGATATTGTTACGCGAAGGACGAGTCCGTAAGACGAGCAACTATTTACAGGTTATATTTACAACAGCGGTTGCAGCGCTGACCGGTTAGTTTCACAGCGCCAGCCCAGTTTGTTCTTCCTCCTCTTTTCTGGAGTGATGATGCTCACGCGCCTCGTTCAAACAAGCAATTATCACACGCGTGTAGCCTAATCCCCCGACGGCGGAAACGACGTCGCGGAGCGTCTAAATGTCATCACTGGGAGAGTGTCTGCTTCAGTCGTATAACGTGCACGATATCACTGGACTGGAAAGCAGATGGGGCGTCAGGGGCGATCTCGTAGGTAACGGGAGTCACGGCACGAAGCACTCGGTATGGGCTTGTGTAACGAGACAGCAGTTTTTCTGACAGTTCGACCTGACGCGACGGAGACCATAGAAATATACTTCAATAAAACTTGGTGCTGGGCTAGCTGGTGATGCATTCTTTAAAACTGATGGTAGCGCTAAAAAGGACAAGGTAACGGTATGGCTTTTCTTCAATTGGCTATGTGTTGACTTCTTGCTGCTCGGGTGTTTTATCATTTCACGTCGAGTGCATGTTTTCGATATTGCGATAAAGAAGGCTGGTGCAGTTCGGTAGTGCGCATGTGTTGTGATTCTTTTAAATATAGAACTTTTTCGAAAAATAAACCAGTTGTCAGTAGCGTTTCTTCGTCGTCGTGTCGTCTTTTCATCGTGTGTCCGTCCTTTTTAGCGCTACCATCACTTTTAAAGGAGACCATAGAAGCACCAAAGAACCAGGCGTGAAGTGCACGTCTTGGTGTCGCTGGTCGTACAAACGCATTTGATTGTCTTGGGATTTCAGAAGGCGGTCACGGGCAATTTCCCTCGCGTGGGCACAGCGGGCGATGGCGTCAAGTGTATATTCACTGGTCAGTGCCGCATGAACCGGCAGGGTTGTGTCGAGGGGCAGCGCTGGTTCTCGGCCGAACAGAAGGAAAAATGGGGAATAACCGGCTGTGTCGTGGCGCGAGGAATTATAAGCAAATGTGACAAACCGTAGAGCGAGGTCCCAGTCAGTGTGGTCTGAAGAGACATATTTCGCGAGCATGTCTGTGAGAGTGCTATTGAGACGCTCCGTGAGGCCATTTGTTTGCGGATGGCATGACGTGGATAGCTTGTGCCTCGTGGCAAAGGACTGCAGGATGTCCGCGATAACTTTTGATAGGAATGTTCGGGCACGGTCAGTGAGAAGTTGTCACGGAGCTCCATGTACTAAAATTACGTCGCGTAGAAGAAAATTGGCGATATCTGTGGCCCAGCTTGCAGGAAGCGCTTGGGTGATGGCGTAGCACGTGGCGTTATCCATGGCCACAGCGATCCACCTGTTCCCAGAGGTAGAAAGAGGAAAAGGGCCGAGTAAGTCCAAACCAACCCGAATCAGTGGTTCCGCGGAAATTTCGATTGGTTGAACCCAGCAAGGAGCGTCGATGGTGTCTTGCGTCGCTGGCATTTCTCACACGCAGCTACGTATCTTCGAACGGAGCGAGCGAGCCCTGGCCAAAAGAAGCGTCGGCGGATCCGATCGTAGGTACGTGACGCACCCAGGAGAACGGCAGTGGGGAGGTCGTGAAGTTCGTGGAGAACAGACGAGCGAAGGTGTTTAGGGATCACAAGGAGTAATGCAGGGCCGTCGGGTTGGACGTTGTGGCGGTAGAGTACGCCATCTTGCAATGCGAATAAGCGAAGGGAACTGTCGGCGAGTGACGATTCCAGGCGGTCAATGATGACACGTAAGGACGGGTCGCGGCGCTGCTCGTCAGCGACATGGAGCAGTGGAAACACAAAGAGAACACAGGCGTCGGTGTCAGTATCGGACCTAGAGGTCGCGTCTTCGACTGGGTAGCGAGAGAGGCAATCTGCGTCCTGGTGTTGGCGTCCCGACTTGTAAGTCACTGTGTAGGGATATTCTTGTAGTCGGACGGCCCAAAGACCGAGCCGGCCTGTAGGATCCTTGAGCGACGAAAGCCAACAAAGCTCATGATGGTCTGTGATTACTGAGAAGGGCTTGCCATATAAATATGGGCGGAACTTTTAAACAGCCTAGACGAGAGCAAGACATTTCCACTCGGTAATGGAATAGTTGCGCTCTGCAGTTGTCAGGAGCAGGCTAACGTAGGCTATAACGCGGTCGTGTCCGTGTTGGCGTTGCGATAAGACGGCGCCGATCCCATAACCACTGCCATCGGTTCGGACCTCTGTACGTGCGGACGGGTCAAAATGGGCCAAGACCGGTGGATTGGTGAGAATCGTGATAAGGCTTGAAAATGTGGCAGCCTGAAGGGAACCCCACGTAAAAGGCACGTCTTTCTTCAGAAGTTCAGTGAGTGGTAGAGCGATTGCTGCGAAATCTTTCACGAACCGTCGGAAATAAGAACAGAGTCCCACAAACCTCCGGAAGTCTTTGACAGACTGAGGTACAGGAAAATACGTTACCGCTCGAACCTTCTCCGGGTCGGGTTGTACTCCGGAAGCATCGACGAGATTGCCTAGCACTGTAATCTGTCGGCGCCCGAAGTGGCACTTCGATTAATTGGAGCCCAGCCTTGCGGAAGACGTCAAGGATAGCTGCGACGCGCTCAAGGTGCGTCTCAAATGTAGGAGAGAATACAAGAGCGTCATCAAGGTAAAAAAGGCAAGTTGACCATTTGAAACCTTGAAGCAGAGAGTTGATAATCCGTTCGAACGTGGCGGGGCATTGCATAAACCGAACGGCATAACCTTGAATTGGTAGAGGCCATCTGGAGTGACGAAAGCGGTCATTTCTTGGTCTTACTCATCGACGCACTTCGCGACGGCTCTGCCTTAATGAATGTTTTCCGCTGAATTATCGAGTCAAATTCCTGAAAACCGACCACCATCGGATAGAGTAAATCAACCCGAACCCAGGGACACCGAGACCCGGGGTGAGCGACCATTTTCGAAGATTTTTCGAAGTGAGAAGCCCAGCTAAATTTAACGCCGACTAGGCCAATAGCGGAAGCCTACCGGCCCCCGGTAGGGCGCAAAACGGTGTCGCAGTGTACGCCAGAGGTTCGGAAGCACTTCCGAAATGGAGGTAGACGTGGCAGAAGTGGGGGAAACCCTGAATACCAAGTCGAGAGAAGAAAGAAATGATCCCGCGAGCCGAGCCGAGGACGGCGATGCGGATGGATGGATCGAAGTTACGCACAAAAGAAAGGGCCGCGCGAACGCTACCCAAGAGGCAGACAAGCAAGGCACCCGCTGGAGAAGCGCGACGCGCAAAGGCGGGAAGAGCATAGTCAACAAGATTCTACGAGCAAGCAAGATGCCCAGGCTACCTAGAGACGACATCAAGATAATCGTAAGACCGAGAGACGGGCTGAACATCAGAAACACGTGCAGCGCCAGCCTAGACGAGGCGATACGCAATGAAGCGGGAGTGAGCAGCTACGAAATCATCACGATCTGCCCCAACCACACGCAAAACACCTTGGTGGTAAGCACACCTGACGAGACGACGGCGACTAAAGTCGCCAAAATCAAGGAATTAACAATCAACGGGAGGAAACACACGACCAACGCGTACGTCTCGGCACCAGAAGAGATGGCCAAGGGGATAATCCGCAACATTCCCCTCAATTACACACAAGACCAGCTCGTGCACGCACTGGTGAACGTGAGGAACCCTTCCCTGGCGTACGCCAAGAGACTGGGCAGCACGACCATCGTGATACTACTGTACGAGGGCAACAGGGTCCCCGCGTGGGCGCACTTCAACAGCATCATGATGAGAGTATCCCTCTATCGGAAACAAATAGACTTTTGCAAAGAGTGCGGCAGGCTCGGGCACAGACCCGATGTGTGCCCCAGACCGGACGACAAGCTGTGCCCGGCGTGCGGTAGCAAAAACCCAGCCAAAGACCACGAATGCACACCTAAATGCAAGCTCTGCGGAGAAGCTCACTCCACGGCGGACCGGACTTGCAGGGCTAAACACAAGACGCCGTACATGGTAAAACTAAGAAGATGGACAGCGAGAAGAAACGAGGAAGAACTCTAGCGAGTAGCCGGCTCACAAGACCCTGACGGCGGGGAAAGCAACCACACATAACCATCTCCCGCATCCAGATCCAAGTCCAGCTCCAGGTCCAGATCCAGATGCATGTCCAGGCCGGGAGCGCGGGGACGACCGACCTCGAGGTCCAGGTCCAGGAACAGGGAAAGGACCGGGAGTGGGTCCATATCCACCTCGAGGGGGACGAAGCCCGACACGAAGGGGAAGAAGCAAGAACAGACGACACCAGCAAAGGTGAGCTGGTCAGACGTAGTGGCCAATCGCGAATCGGGAAGGTCCGGCAATACCAGTAACGATAGGGGCAGGTACGATCACATAGAGGAACGCGTGAAGGAATATCGAACGGAAAACCAGCTACTCAGACAGGAGCTAGAAAAGGCAAAAAAACAAAACAGCGAATCAGCCAGAAAAATTGACGAACTACAGAAAACACTTAATGAAATACTTACCAAAATGCAGACACAATTGTCGCCCCCGTCAGCCGCCTTCGCCTCCGTCTCCACCCCATCCACCGAAGCCATGGAGGAGGAAGTGGATATGTTAGCAGATGTAGCACACCCACTGGGCGCCAAGCGTAAAATCCCGGAGACCAAGACCAACGAACAGGTCGCTTCGGTACAGGAGGTCAAGAGACCCCGACCTAGCACAAAAAAACTGACGTCCTTGAGGACATGCTCAATAAACTCTCTGACAAAATGGAGAAAATGTTCGATATGCTGGCGGCGCGCATTAGTGACAGCGAGGCAGAGAGGAAGGCGCAGGCCCTAAAGTACGACAGGTGGCTCGCAGAGCTGGAGAAGAAGCTCTCGTAAAGATGGCGGGCACCAAAAAGGGAAGACTCGTCATCTGGCAGTGGAACTGCCGCAGCTTCTCAAACAAAAAAGCAACAATGACACAACACATTAAATTGACCACAAAAAGACAAAAGCCCGACGTAATCATTCTCCAGGAAACATTCGACCACGCCAAAATTGCCGGGTACGCCACCCACAAACAACGCACAAAAGGGACGGGGAGGGACATAGTCGTGACCACATTAGTCAAAAAAGGACTGGTCGCGATCCCGAGAATTATGAGAAAAATTACGGACATTAGCCACATCCTCATAGAAGTCGTGCCACGCAGCAAGAAAGAGAGCAGCACTTTCGTCCTGAACGTCTACAGCAGCCCGTCCAAAAAGGGCCTAACACACAATTTCGAAGATTTAATAAACGAAACGTTGACCATCGCCGGCGACAACAGGCTCGTCATCGGAGGCGACTTCAACGCTCCACACACGCAGTGGGGATATGGACACTCGTCCAAGAAGGGAAAAAATCTCTCCGACCTCATAGAAAAGGCCGGCCTAACCCTTCTCAACGAGCCGGCCTCACACACCAGAGTGGGTGCGGGCCCCCATAGGGACACCACACCAGACCTAACGCTATGCAGGAGAGCCAGGAGAATCACGTGGGAGAACACCTTCGAGGACCTGGGGAGCGATCACAGGATACTCAGCATAGCCCTAGGAGAGGCCCGCGTCACGAAGGAAATAAAACATAAGTTCCGGCTAGTAGACTGGGACAAATTCCGCAAAATCAGAGACGAAAAAGAACAGGGACCCATAAAAAACATAGAGCAATGGAACGGAGAGCTGCTACGAGACGTAGAAAAGGCCACGACCGAGATGGAGTGGGATGACTGGGAGGCTCGACGCGAACATGAAGACGACGACAACGGTGGTGGTCACTCTCCGCGGATGGACAGCAGGCTCGCGCACCTCGTACAAGCCAAAAAATCCATCCAGAAACGGCTGCAAGGGCAAAAACACAATAGAAATCTAAGGCGCAAGATCGCGGAACTAAACAAGACCATCGAAGCACACTGCGCCCAGTTATGCAATCAGGATTGGGACGAGGTATGCGACGCCATGGACGGCAACATCAACACGGGCAAGACGTGGAAGATCCTCAAGCACCTGCTCGACCCGTCGGGAACGAAGACAGCGGCGAAAGCGGAAATGACCAAGCTCAGACACAAGTACAAAGGAAACATCCGCGAAATGGGTGATGAAATCGTCAAGCTCTACCTTGAGAGACCTCCAGCCGTTGAACACCGGAACTACTCGGGCTCTCCCAACGAAGACCTCGACAGAGATTTCTCCCAGCAAGAAATCAAGGCGGTCCTGCAGACCATCAAGACCAAGTCGGCTCCGGGCCCCGACAAAGTGACCAACAAGATGCTCCGGAACCTGGACGACCAGGCAACAAGCCGCTTGACAGACTACATCAACGAGTGCTGGCGGAACGGCGGGATACCCGACGAATGGAAGAGGTCCGACGTGATCCTCATACCGAAGCCGGGTAAACCCTTAGAAATACAGAACATGCGGCCGATCTCTCTCACTTCCTGCGTTGGTAAAGTGATGGAGCACGCTTGCCTGAGTAGAGTTAACGGCTACCTGGAGTCAAACGACCTATACCACAGCAACACAATTGGCTTCAGAAGAGGGCTCTCTACACAAGACGCCATGATACAACTAAAGGAGCAAGTCATAGATACCACGGGGCGGGGCTTGAGGGCAATACTTGGACTTGGTCTAAAGAAGGCCTTCGACAGGGTCAAGCACACGGCCATACTCGACAGAATCGTGCAACTCGGCCTGGGCGAACGAACGTATAATTTTATCCAAAATTTCCTTACGGGAAGAACAGCCAGAATCAGACTGGACGAGGAGGAGAGTATCCAGGTGGACATGGGCAGCGCTGGCACGCCGCAAGGGTCCATCGTGTCACCGATGCTCTTCAACCTCGTCATGATCGGACTATCGAAAAAAGTGGACCGAACAGAAGGCATTAATCACACCGTTTATGCAGACGACATTACGATTTGGACCACGAAAGACGCAAGCGAGGGCGATATGGAGAACAGACTTCAAGGGGCGGGGGAGGCAATCGAAAATCATCTAGAGGGCACCGGACTTGAATGCTCGCCGGAAAAATCGGAATTGCTGCTCTACCACCCCAGGAGGTTCGGCAAACCGTCCAGGGACGTAGCGGAACTACACAAAAGGGGAATCAGATTAACCACGAGGAAAGGCACGGAGATACCCATGGTCCAAAAGATTAGAGTCCTGGGTCTCTGGATCGAAGCCAGGGGAACGAACACGGAAACTATAACACGCCTAGAAAAGAAAGTCACGGCGGCCCTTCGGCTAATACAGAGAATCTCCAACAACAGGAGGGGCATTGAAGAAAGAAACGTCGTACGGCTCGTTCAGGCCTTCGCGATCAGCCACGTCGCGTACGTGGCGGCATTCGTCCACTGGAACAAGGCCGAGAAAAACAAGATCGACGCGCTCATTAGAAAAGCGTACAGAACAGCACTGGGTCTCCCCCAATGCACAAAAAACGAAAGGTTACTACAACTCGGGGTGCATAACACGCTGGAGGAGATCGCAGAAGCACAGAGAATAGCGCAACTCGAAAGACTCTCCGGAACCAAGGCGGGCAGAGAAATCATGGAAAAGATCGGCATAAACTACCACGGAATGAACGGCCCCAAGATGCAGATTCACCAAGACGTCCGAGCCGCAATTAACACGGAAAATATCCCGAAGAACATGCACCCCGTGCACAATGTCGAGAGAAGAAAATGCCGCACGAAAACAATTCTCAAAAACCACGGCGCGCGGGAGGGGGTGCTCTTCGTAGATGCCGCGCGGTACCCCCGAAACAGGGACGACAATGGTGGTGTCGGCGCTAACAAAGGTAACTCCCTCTTCGCTATGGCGGTCGTATGCACGAAAGGAAAGACCGTGACTGCGGGCTCCGTAAGGACTAGATCGTCGGACGCAGCGGAAGAAACGGCAATCACATTGGCTATAATCAGCGGTCGGCAACAATACAGAACAATAATCAGCGACTCCAAGACGGCTATTAGGAATTTCACAAAGGGCTGGGTCTCCACCGAGGCGGCCAAAATCCTGAACCACAGAGCAGAAGACATTAAGAACGGCACAATTACACCCAAATTCCTCAAATGGATCCCGGCACATATGGGAGAAGTTACCATGAATGCCCCTCCCAACCTCAACGAGAAGGCCCACCGAGTCGCGCGAAAACTAACCCACCGCGGCACGGACAGTGACGGCCCAACACCCCGCAACCCCCGGGGAAGGGGGAAGGACTGCGGCGGAGGCGATGGAGAAGACGGAGGAGGCGACGACGACGAAGAAGCGATAAAAGACGACAAGGACAGACTGGTCACGTACCACGACATACTGACACACTACACGAAACAAAGAGAAGCATACCCACAACCCCACAAACAACTCGACAGGTCTCAAGAAACAGATTGGAGAAGATTGCAAACCAGAACGTTCCGAAACCCAGTACACTTAAACAGAATAAATTCAACACTATATCCAGACGCAAGCTGCAAGCTCCGCAAACACGAACACGCAAACTCCAGAAGGCGACCAACTACACATTACAGCTCATTCGCCGGGTGGCTAATCGGCACCACGGCATGGGCGAGGGCGATCTGCTTCGGCTTGTGCAGGCATACATAACCAGCAGAACCATGTACTCGACACCATATGTCAAACTCGCAGCCACGGACTTAGCCAAATTAAACACCATGATCCGACGAAGCACAAAGGCAGCCTTGGGCCTTCCGGACCACGCGGCCACCGCAAGGCTAGAGGCCTTAGGCATGCATAACACGATCGAGGAGCTCTTAGACGCTCACCACACAGCCCAAATCCGTCGTCTCTCGCTAACCCCGGCTGGCCGCACAGTCCTCCGGAAGCTCAGTCTCGAGGCTATCCCCGAGGGGACAGAGTACATTACGATTCCGCGAAAGGTCAGGGGGCATATTTATGCCCCACCTCTACCCCGCAACATGGACCCCGAGTTCCATCAGGGCCGTCGGCAGGCACGCAGTGAAGCCATTTGGCGACGCTACGGCTCGCAAGATGGAGTGCTTTACACAGACGCAGCCAGACACCCTCGGGGTGACCTCATGACCGCGGTGGTAGCGGATCACAACGGAGGACTGATAGAATATACAACAATCACGGCTGGCCGAGTGGTGGAAGCGGAGGAAACCGCGATTGCCATGGCCATGCATGCGGAAGCGAATACCATCATCAGCGACAGCAAGCAGGCCATCGGCAATTTCGTCCGTGGTAGAATTTGCAAACAGGCGTACCATGTCCTCACACGACGCCCCCTAAGCGGCTTGAAAACCCTCGTGTGGACCCCCGCTCACGCGGCTGTGCCCGGCAACGCGTCGGCTCACAGTCTGGCTCGAGATCTCGCGCGCCGAGCCTCGTCCGCGGATGCGGACGGCGTGAATGAGGAGGAGAGACACGAGGAACCCTGCGAGACCTATTATGAAATAGCTCATCGGTATCGCTTGAGGCGTCGCGCGCTTCCACCACCGGCCAAGCAACTCGACAAAACGCAAGCGGTCGCGTTTCGGCGACTTCAGACAAATACATACCCACACCCAAAATACATTAACAAAATCACGGGGGGCAGGGAAAGCGACAAATGTAGGCTATGTTCAGAAACAGGAACACTAACACACATAATGTGGGAATGCACCTCGCTCCCGTTCTCTCATCCCCCCGTCAGCAGCGAGACTGACTGGACAGCCTGGCTCAGTTCCGGGGACGTCGACCGACAACTTGAGCTGGTGGACTGGGCGGAAAAGGCCAAGCAGGCCCAGGGCCTTACTTGAGCCCTAACCCTCAGCCACGTCCCTCTTTACCCTTCCCCCTTTCAATAAAGTTTATCACCACCACCACGTAGAGGACAAGATAGAACCGGACCTTCTCGAGGAGCGATGGCTAAGCGCTCTGACTAGCTCAGAACTGCACGACCAATTATGGGCTATCCAGCGGGACCGGGCAGCGGTGGAAAGGCTATGCCTCACCGCACACAATGCCCGGGTGGCCTGAGCCCGGGCTGGCAACCTCGCAGGTCCTTTTTCCATTAAAGTTTTTTCCGTCCGGCCCGTCATCGACGGAAATCTGCCAATAACCAGATCGAAGGTCGATGGACGAAAAGTATTTGGCACCGTGAAGACAATCAAGAGCGTCATCGATTCGTGGTAAAGGGTAAACGTCCTTTTTCTTTATTCGATTTAGGTGGCGGTAATCAACACAGAAACGCCACGTGTCATCTTTCTTTTTGATGAGCACGACCGGCGATGCCCAAGGACTCGACGAGGGCTCAACAATGCCTCTGGCGAGCATCTTGTTCACTTCCTGCTGAATAACTTGCCGCTCTGCCATGGACACGCGATACGGTCGGCGGTGAATGGGAACAGCATCACCAGTGTTTTTCCGATGCTTAACAAGGGACGTCTGACCAAGTGGTTGATTGGCAGTGTCAAATATGTCGCGGTAGGGAGGCGAAAGGCGATAAGGGCGGCTGCTTGGTCAGGTGCGAGGTCCGGAGCAACCATGGGACATAATTAGCCGTCGAGGTTCAAGGCATCCTGCGGGTAATCAGGAGGATCTGGAGACGCGTCGGCTGCAAAAGCAGTAACGTGGTCGTCTGTCACTGACCGGAGCGTGGCCACCGCTATGCCTTCAGGTAACACTTGCTTCGTCAAGGGAGGCACATCCTATCAGTGGCAAGAGTTACGACGGAGTGTGGCACAGAGATGTCGCGCGCCAGGAGGACACCACGAATAGGTGCGACGACATAGTCGCCATCGGGCATGGTTGCCGTTGAAGCCAATTCGACGAAGGCTAGGGCTTTTGGGGGTAAACGAACAAACGCTGTGGTGCAGAAGGTGTTCGGTTGTTCGGGACGAACGTCTGAAAGAAGAGGAAGCTCTAGGCACAGCATACCGGTGGCACAGTCGATGAGGGCAGAATGCGTCGTCAGAAAGTCGAGCCCAAAGATTAGGTCATGAGGGCAACTAGTCAGCACGGTGAACGGGACTGGAACTTGGCCTCCAGCGGTTCCTATGCGGGCAGTGCACATACCCCTGACGGCAACAGTGGCACCATTGGCGATGCGTACGGTTCGACTGATGGCAGGCGCAAGAACTTTTTTGAGGTGACGACACAGGTTAGTGCTCATTATGGACACTTTGGGCTCCAGTATCAATCAATGCCATCAACGGAAAACCAACTACGTCTACTTCAATTAGGTTCGTGCTGGTGAGGAGCGTCAACGGAGGATTTGGACAGGCCGAACGTGATGCAGCACTACCTCCAAGAGCTGCATGGCCTAGTTTCCCGCCCGTCGGTTTGGCGAGGAAAAGCGGCGAGGCTGGGGTGACGGGGAGCGACGACGTTGAGGAGACGGCGATCGCACGGAGGAGCGGCTGTCAGGGGCATCAGAAGTAGGGTACAGACGGCGAGGTGAATAACGGCGAGCGTCGGCGTATGGGCGAGGAGCAGGGAATGAGCTCCAGAACGGCGGTGTCCAGGTGATGCGGCAGTGGCGGAATACATGACCAATGCGGTGGCAGCGGAAGCAGATCAGTTTGTCGTCTGGGGTTCGCCATTCGGCAGGATTGCGTGGTCTGGGAGTCCATGCCACCCGGTTGATGATGATGATGATAGCAACTTTATTGTACCGCCGGATAAGGAGGCCCCTACTCCCCGTCCCCGGCACACAGGCCTTGGGGACGGGGCCCGGAACCTCCGCGATTAGAAGCAAGCAAAGAGGTCTTGACTCTTCGCGGCTTCTTCCGCCAGGCGGATGGCGTGTTGCTGTGGAGTAGGGTCCTCGCTCCGCACCAGGGCTTCCCAGGCCTCTCTACAATTTATATTTGCTTTAGCCCCTGGTGAGCTAGCGCATTCCCAGATTATGTGATCGAGGGTCCCTCTCGCCCCACAGTGTTTGCCCTCATCGTTTTCTCTATCATGCATAACATGGTATGCCCAGACCGGGTTTAAGAAGTTCCCTGCTTGCAGGCGCCGCCATGCGACTGCCTCTCTATTGTTTAGACTTTTATCCGGTGGTGGCACCAGTCTCCTGCGTAGCCGATAATTTTCGACAATCTCCGTATAATTTTGCAGACGCTCGTCCATGTTCCGGCAGTCGGGCGGTTCCACAGCCACCTGGAAGTAGAGAGCTCGGGCTAACTCGTAGGCCGCCTCGTTGCCAGGAACGGACGTGTGTGCAGGGGTCCAAATTAGGCTAATTTTTTCTGTTCAGCCGTCTACTGGCCAGAACCCTTGCCGCTTCCGGCGAGATCCTGCCCTTTCCAAAATTCCAGATGGCCGTTTTGCTATCGCGCTAATTATGAAATTTGCTTCCGTTCCCACGCAAGCGAGCGCTATCGCAACTTCTTCAGCCGTTTCCGAGTTGCGGCTTCTAATGGTGGCGGCCGATACGGGGCACCTCGGCCGTCGACCACCGAGGCCACCGCCGCACCCGACTTGCCACTTGCCGCGTCCACGTACGCAGCCGACTTGCTCTCCATTGAATCAAAGTGTTTGATTAGTGCTTCTGCTCTTTTTTCCCTCCTCTCCGTGTTGAATATGGGATGCATGTTACGAGGGAGGGGGGGAATGATTATATTTTCTCGGCAGTCCAGCGGGATGTTTGTCTTGCTTCGTAGTCCCCTATCTGTTTGCAGGCCTACCATTTCGAGGTTAGCTCTGCCCGTGGTCGTTCGGCTTAATCTTTCAAGCTGCGAAATTCTGACAGCCTCCGCTATTTCGTCCCAGGTATTGTGCACTCCCATAGAGAGGAGCTTTTCTGTGGAGGTGGTAATTGGTAAGCCTAAGGCCCTCTTTATGCACCGTCGGATGAGCGAGTCGAGTTTCCTCTTCTCCTCTGACCTGATGTTTAAGAAAGGCGTAGCATAGCACACGCGGCTTATTACGTATGCTTGGGTTAGTTTAAGCAAGCTTCTTTCCTTCAGGCCTCGTCCTCTCAGCGCGACCCTTCTAAATATGCCAAGGGCTTGCGTGGCAAAGCCCTCTAGATTTTTGATTGTCCCATCATTATATCTGTTTTCCTGTATGAAAAGTCCTAGGATTCTGATTTGGTTAACCTTTGGGACTGGTTTCCCCTCTATTTTAATGTCAAATTCCCAGCTACGCTTGCACCGGAGCGACTGTGGGTTGTAGACGAATAACTCCGATTTTTGCGGTGAGCACGAAAGACCCCTACTGGCAGCATAGTCCACGACAGTGTCCGCCGCCGCCTGCAGGCGCTCCTCGATGCTCGCATCGCTCCCCTGGTTGGTCCAGAGGGTGATGTCATCCGCATAAATACTGGAATTTAGCACATCAACTGACGTCGTACACGTCTCTCGGCTTAAGCCTTCAGTCAATCAATCAATCAATATTTAGTATTAGATAAAAATAATATACAGATAGAGGTATACAGAAGGAGGTCCCATAGTTAAAACTGAATTGGGACCTCCTGTTCATGGTTAACATAAAAGTTCCTATGGCAAGCAACAGCTCAATTGGTACAAATCTAGTAATAATAAATAATGAGATACAAATCTAAGTAGATGAAGTAATTAATTGACAATATAACGGCAGTAGGCAATATTTCGAAACTAGATAAAACTAATTTAACAGAGGAGGAAAGACAAACACCAGAAATTTAAGAAAAATTTAATTACACAGAAAAAAATTAGTTACATAGAAAACAATTTATTCTATTAAGCCTTACTATGCTCTTACCAACGGCCTCGTCTGAAGCACCGGGACGCTGATTTTTCTGCCGGGGGTCGTGTTACGGTGGGAAAAGAGAACAAAGTCGTCGACGATGAAGAGGACCAAGTGGCAAGAGTCTCTCGGTATTCTCGGCAGCTGTTTATATACGCTTTGTAATTATACCATATAAATAGTTTTATACCCGTGACAATATATCTTTAACACAATTCCTTGCTTTTTGTTTACGTGAGGTTGTGCGTAGTTACATGCGTTTCCTTAACAGTACAAGTTTGTTTGCAGACACCGCACACATATGTTCATTCAAGCTGTTCCTTCCGTGCCCTAATTCAATAACAAACGACTTTAGGAGCTGCAAGTCAAGCTAACTTAAGAAGACTTCTCTTTTTAGCTACTTCTATTAGCTTATTGTTTGGTTAATTTTCTAGTCGGGCATTGTGGTGCAGTGCAAAGCAGTTTACTTGAGAGGCATGACATGCTCCGTGCTTAAAAAATGAACTGCTTGAAGAATTTTGGGAGTAATGTTAGAACAGACAATTCTAATGAGTGAGCACTGCTTTCATCGCAAAATGTGGCAATCACCTAGGCAGATGCTGTCACGACAGCGTAAAGTTTAGGTTGTAATGACTATAGACGAAGAAAAGCTGGAGTAGTGAAGTTCAAAGCCCTATAGCTACAGCCTCTCTTTATACTACTGACATTAGAAAACATTAGATTAGAGGACGCAAGCAGCATGCATAAACAGGAACCCTGTTTAAGTATTGCTAGGACCCATGTGGCTTCCATAACCAAGAAGAACACAAGTCGATTGCGTCCCCTTATCTAATACTATTATTTTCATTGCAAATCAGCCAATATTGCAGTTAGTCTGACCAACCTGCATCAACGCTAAATTATTCAGCAATTTTGAAGCACTTAAAGTCTGTCGGTGGAGTGCTTAAAGCACTTCACCGCACTCCTTGCCAGTAGACTTGTGCTTTCCATGCCTGTCATTTCTTGCTAATCAACTCTTGAGGTATTTACATGGTTTTTCTATGCTGCAAGATTAGTTTGACAGTCCTAATAAAATTGCTAAAGTGAAAGTCTGGGATGGTATATTGGCCATGCCATTCTAAATCAAGTAGTGGTATCAGCATGCTTGAAAACGTGCAGCGCAATGCGATTAGATTTATTTTTAATCGTTATCGACGCCTTGATTCCACGACAGAATTGCTACGCAGTGAAGGTTTGCCCTTACTCCAAAGTCGAGCTAAAATTCATCGCCTGAAGCTCTTATATATGCTACTGCACAACTATTTTAAGATATACCACACAAGATACGTCGAAAGTAAACAAACAAGGTACCTATGATCTCATGATCTGACACATGATGACACATGATCTCACACTCCAAGAATATTCGTGCAACAACAATACATTCTATTAATATTTTCTTCCTAGATGCATTCGGGAATGGAATACTCTTGACCGACTTGTAGTCGAACACAAAAGAATTGATGATTTCCTTAAGATGTTACATAACTCACTTAATATGTACTCATCAGCCTGATGTCATTTATTTGTATTCTCCATATGATTGATTGTTTTTTCTATTGGCATCCTTGTCAATACTCGTATTCATACTTACTGTTGTATGTATATTTTTTTATATGTACTTGTTTAGCATATCTGCCCCTGACAATTGCTATTCTTACTGCTTCTTTCTGTACCCCACTCCTGTAATAACCCTGTCAAAGGGTTGACAGTATGTTGAAATAAATAAAAATAATAAACAAATAAATAACTGTTAAGTCTGACACTGTCAAAGCATTTGATAACTTTAGTAAGCTTCACCTCACTACAGATACGTATTGCGGTGAGACCATTTAGCATGTGAAAGTAAAAATGCCGGCAAACAAGGAGTTCAAGTGGGCGGGGCACTATCTTCAGGGTAACAAGGACATCAAAGCTGGAACTAGGGCGGCTTTACTACCCGTCGCCGAAATACACTGGTTACTTCACCGCATTACACAAATGTGTTGCGGTGAAGCTATTGTATTCATCTCAACTTTGCACAGAACCCTGCGTCCCATCGAGAAAACTAAAAGCGTGAAAGACGGGCCGAGATGCAGCTGAACATCACGGGGCACGGTATTACGCTCCATCTCATTGTGTTTATCGCACCCTTAGTACCGAAAATCTTAAAACATGACTCCGCACTTTAGCTCGTAGAATTCTGGCAGACCATGTGGTGTCATTAGAGCTCTTTTACATTCACAGTACTGCAGTATAATTGTCGTAAGGCCCACGTTAAAAGCACATCACATGAAGTCACGGACAGCGCACTCATCGCTGAATACAAATTGAAAGCATGTGCTGCCTCCTTTCAAGGACGCGTGAACAGTTGTGAGCAAACACCACCTTAAGCATTATATCGCTTACGTAACTGAAGTTGTGCCCGGAACACGTACAATACCTCCGCCTTCGACTTCCGTCAAGTAAAAGTGCATGTTCGATGTGCTGACGCTGCCGAAAATGACGACATCGCTGCACAGCACCAGTTCGCAAACTGCGTTGCCGAGGAGCTGCACCACTTGAATATTTCGATCATTAGCACCACGGAATTCTTCAGAAATACGGGTCTCACACTACCATAGTTCACCGAGACCAAACGCCGACATGTCACACCACTACTGCTGCCCGACTTTTCGTACAAACACAACGCAGTGCGGAGAGATCACACGATCACACAGCGAAGTAGCGGCGCAAACCAAGTCGCAGGCCGTCGAAACGTAATAGTTAGGTAAAGTCATAGAGTTTCTATACAGTGAGAAACTGTATGGGTTAAGTGCATGTGAATGTCGCCACGTGAATAATTTCAACCTACGTCGCAAAAGGTAATCGTTCTAGTTGTCGTTTACAGCTTCACTGTTCAACAACCTTTACAGCATGGATTGGAGCCCATTCTTTTGTGTGTAAATAAAGCGCTCTCTGCACAACTAAACCTGTCTATATGCTGAATCTTTTCTTTTCAGTGCAGGTTACGATAAGCCAGTTGTGCCAGTGGTGCGTGCTTGGACACGGATCTACCAATGAAGGTTTTTGAGCTTGTGTCCTCGAAAGAAAACGAAGAAAAACTCGGTTTCTTTCCCCTCTATCTCTCTTCTATATATTACAGAACGTGGTGGAGCGAATTCAAACGAGTTTGTACGGACGGACGGACGGTGAGGCTCAACCCTTTGAATCGGGCGGAGGCGTCGCGCGCCACCTATAGCCTTGAATGGTATTATATGCATGCATACCTATGTATTTACTCCTTTACTTTTGCGTTGATATTATCCACCAATCAGATAGCCTCCGTTTACTTATTTCTACCTGTTCAAAATCTATTTTACCTTCACTGTCCTTAATCCTTAAAACCCAAAGCTTTGAATAGTTCCCCGTAACATTCAACCACAGGGTGAAGTTGTTTAAAGAAAGTATCAAGTGTTCAGCCGTTTCCTCCTCTTCTCCATACGCCCCGCACAACAAGTCTATCTCCTAGTATCTGGCTCGGTACGTTTTAGTCCGCAGTACATCTGTCCTGACCTCAAACGACAATGAGCTTCCCTTAGTTATGGTAAATATTTTCTTTTGCTATTTCTTGCTTAAACGTCCTGTATGTCACTAATGCTGATTTAGTTTGCATCTGTTTTTCACATACCCCTCTCTGTCTCCTTAACCTTTTTCTTGACAGACGATTCCTTACCTGTCCCCCCACTGCTTCCCAAGTATTTCCTTGACAGTTTTCTAGTTCGCTTCCTCCACCTTGTGTGAACATTCCTCGTGTATAAGTATCTGAAAACCGTCCTGGCCCACCGCATTTCCCCCATTTATCTCAGTCGCTCCTCAAATGCTATCTTGCTACAAGCCTCTCTGCCTTCGAAAGAAGACCATCCCAGATCCCCCTGCACCCCAAGATTTGATGTCGTGCCATGTGCTCCCAGAGCGAGCCTACCCACACCACGTTGCCTAGTTTCCAACTGTGCCCGGGTCTCTGCTCTCATACACAGAACTGCATTGGCAAAAGTCAGGCCCGGAACCATTACCCCCTTCCATATCCCTCCTACAACCTCGTACCTATAGTAGTTCCACAGTGCCTTACTCTTCATAATCGCTGCGCTTCTGTTACCTTTAGTGGGTACATATTTTTCGTACTCTGTCAGATACTCAATTCCATCATTTATCCACACCCCATGATACTTGTACTTATCGACTATCTCCAGCGTGGCCTCCTGTATCTTATGCTCACCGCAAATGTTATCATTAAAAATCATGGCTGCAGATTTTTTTTTTAAACTTCAAGCCTAATCTGTCTCCTTCTGTATCACATATGTCCATCAGTCCTTGCAGATCTTCTGTACTGTCGGCCATTAATACAACATCATACGCATACATCAGTCCTCGTAATGACTGTTCAATCAATTTTCCTTCAATCGATTTTCCAATCAAGCTAGGTCGGGAAGTAGAAAAACCACAAAGTAGCAGGGCCACAATACCAGACCCACTAAGAAAGAAACTACGCATACAACCTATCCCTCGCAACATGGACCCAAACCTCCGTGCGAGTAGGAGACAGGCTAGGGCAGAGTTTTACGAAAAGACGATGGTACATCGGGACAATACAGTCTATACCGATGCGTCCCTATACTCACAAGCACAAAAACAACGCGGCAGCGGTAGTAGTAAATAATCAAGGAGAATTAGTCACAGGACTCACGGCCGAGGTGGCTAACATAACCGAGGCAGAAGAAATTGCTGTCGCACTGGCAGCGGAAGAAGGTTGTAGAGCAGGAATATCCCTCAATATTCTAACAGATTCACAAGAGGCGTGCCGGAGAATAAGAGGCAGAATTAGTAGCACGGCGCTCAAGATCCTCAGCAGAGTTCCAATCGCTGAGGGACAACCATACATAACATTATCTGGATACCAAGCCACGCAGGGATCAGGGGCAACGAAGGGGCGGACATCCTAGCTCGAGGGATGACCAACCGAGCAGGAACGTCAACCGCCCCAGAGGGGCCACAGATCAACTGCGGGAACAGCTATTCAGAGCTATTAAACCTCTATAAGGGGCTAAGATATCAATATCCTCCACCACATAAAGCATTAACAAAGGAGGAGGCCGCAGGATGGCGGACACTGCAAACGGGCTCCTTCCCAAACTTACACATGCTAAGTAGGATGTTCCCCACGCAGTATAGCGCAACCTGTCCGTGGTGTGGAGCTAGACCAACATTATACCACATTACATGGGAGTGTACAAGAAACCAGGCATTCCACAAACACAAAACACCAAGTGCGGAGCAATGGGAGAGCTGGCTCACCAGCCGCGAGCTAGAGACTCAAAGAGCTCTAATAGCGCACGCGTGCGAGGCGGCCCGGCTCAGTGGAGCCCTGGACTAGGGGCCCATCCATGGCTGAAGAGGACCCAAGCTTCAAGAATGAAGACTTCGGCCTCGACCCGCTAAAACCTTAAAAGAGTCAATAAAGTTTTCCATTCCATTCCATTCCATTCCTTGCTTGAAAAATGATAGGTTGAAGCCGAGTCCGCTTTGCTGTAGTTTGGCCTCTAATCCTTGTAGGTACAGCATAAACAACAGAGGTGACAACGGACACCCCTGCCTAAGCCCTCGCCGAATCATTACAGGCTCAGAAACCTGTTTTTCCCATTGTATAATCACCGGTTACATTTATAGATAGCTTTTAAGAAATTGGTTACTCCATCTTGCCCTCCTAAAGCTTCCAGAATGCCCCACAAGCCCTCTTGAAATACACGGTCATAGGCTCCCTTGATGTCCAAGAAAGCCAGCAATAGGGGTCTGTGTTCCTTTTCAGTTATTTCAGTAAACTGTGTCAGTGAAAACAGATTGTCTTCTAGCCTCCTATGCTTCCAGAACCCATTTTGTAGCTCTCCAAGCAGCCCTTCGTTCTCTACCCATGCCTGCAGTCTATCCTTTTATAATCTGCATAACCACCCTGTAAACCACTGACGTCACTGTTATAGGCCGGTACTTATTTATGTCAGCTTTGTCCCCCTTTCCCTTGTATATAATTCTCATCCTACTTAGCCTCCATTCGTCAAGTACTTTACCATCCATTAACATCTTGCTCACCACCTCCCTTAATGCTTTCTTAGATTTCGGGCCAAGTTTCTTTATTAACATAATTGGAATACTATGCGGGCCTGCCGATGTGCTACTTGGTACCCTCTTCTCGGCCCTTTCCCATTCTCTTTGTCCAAGCGAAAGCAGTGGATTCAAGATTCAAGATTCATTTATTTCTCCAAGAGAAAAAGGCCGGGGACAAAAAGCTGCCTTGAAGCAGCTTGACGGGGTCTGGGGCCCATTTACAAAATGGCAGCAGTGAAGGGAAAAAAAGTACAATTTGACATACATCATGAATCAAAGAACCATACACAATGCAGAATTACAATTAAACTTAATGTAAAAATTCAAATATACAATGCACTGAGAAGTAACAAAAAAGCATAATACAGCGGTATAGCAGAAACAGAAGGAGTAAAACGTAATTGCATTTCAACACTACGACAAAATATATCAAGTTGAAACAATACATAGCCGCATTTCTTTTTATGCAATGGCAAAAAAACACTATTAGCCTAATTTGGGTTTGAACCCACCACATGCTCAAAAACTTGCTGAACAATTGTTTTTCTGTTTAGGTTCATATTTTCTGTGTACCATTTGTTTGTGTTAAGGGTGTTCGGAACCAGGAAATGCAACATTTGGGAGCCATACGTTGTGCGAAGTCGGGGTAGATGCCATTTCTCTTTGCGTCTGGTGCTTGTATGAGTGTGCGTTTGTGTCACCGATGAGAGTTGGATTATGAACTTAGCTCGAGGTAAGCTCAAGTTATTCAAGGCGCGAAGAATGGTAAATGACACTAGATGATGAATGAGAGATATTGCATGTTTAATAAACAGTGGTCTGGTATGAGCTAGGTAATCTGAGCCAGAAACTATGCGGATAGCTTTTTTTTTTTTGCAGAAGTAGTAGTTGGTTTAGATGCACGCGAGCCGCAGTTCCCCACACAAGATGGCAGTAGCCTACTTGAGAGTGAAATAATGAATGATATATTAATTTTTTAACTTTCACGGGAAACAAGTCGCGACCTCGTGAAAGAGCTCCTAGAGATTTCGACAAGCTTCAAGAAAGATGACGGAAGTGATCAGCCCATTTAAGATGTTCGTCAAATATTACGCCAATAGATTTATATTTGCTCACGATTTCGAAAGCGTAGTCTCCAATAAGCAGTGGGATTGATATGGTTACTTTCCGATTTATCAAACGAAAAATAACCGCCTTTGTTTTATTATGATTAAACTTTAAACTGTTTACATGTGACCAGTTATGGAGGCTTTCCAATATGACGTTCGCTTCAAAGAGGAGTTCATTCGATGAGTTTCCAGATAAAAATAAACTAGTGTCGTCGGCATATATTATAAATTCAGCCTTCTTGGAAATATGGACGAGATCGTTTATATATACGTTAAAGAGGAACGGGCCTAAGATACTGCCCTGCGATACTCCGCATCTTATATACTCAAAACTGGAGCTACAACCATCAACACATACGGATCGCTGCCGTTTTTCAAGGTATGACCTTATCAAGTTAAGCGGATTGCCTCTTATACCGTATACATAAAGTTTATCTAAAAGAATGTTATGATTAATGCAGTCAAATGCTTTGCTGAAATCGAAAAAAATTCCCAATGTTAGAAGTGTATTTTCAATGTTTTGCAAAATTAGTTCTTTTTGTTTAAGTAGCGCAGGTTCCGTACATAAGCCTTGTCTAAAACCAAATTGGGAATCTGTAAAAAGGCGATTATCATTAAAGTAAATTTCCAAACGCTTAAGCAAAATTTTTTCTAGTGGTATCGAGAAAATTGGCAGAATCGATATTGGTCGATAGTTGCCCATGTCTTGTGTCGTCCCAGATTTATGGATAACAATCACTTTGGCTAGCTTTAGTCTGTCTGGGAAGGCAGATGAAGATATCGATAGGTTAAATATATACGATAAGTGAGGTGCAAGAAGGTCAGCTACAAATTTTATTGGTTTTACTGACAGACCTTCTGCGTCAAGGCTGGAGCTATTCTTCAAGGCCATTAGTGTAGCGAAACTTCGAATGGGTGCGTAGGGTGGAGAAAAAAAGAGTCAGGTGTCTGTACAGAAATTAGGCAGGTAGCATCTTTGTTGTAGTCTGGTTTAGGGAGACCAATAAAATGTTTGTTACAGCTATGCGCTAGTTCAGTACCCATTAAGGTTTCACCGTTCATTGTAAGACCTCCTATAGAATTGGAGGGCTTGGGCATGTTAAGGACTGCGTGTATTGTTTTCTAAACTAATTTTGCATCACAGCGGCCGTCTTTCTCAAATATATTCGTATAATATTCCTTACGCGCCTTGCGCAACACGCTGTTTAATTTATTTCTGAACTGTTTGAAGGCAGTCAGTCGGCCAAATCTCGGCTGGATAAAAATTTTTGAGAGATCTTGTCTTTCTTTTTTATCTGTTTATAAAGCTCTTCTTATAAAGCTCTTCGGATTCTTACATGGAGTAGGGAGTGATAATTCTTTATTTTTGTTTGGGATAGCGGTCGAGGTCGGCTTTGCGTGAGTGATTTGGCTAACTTGTTCGTTGGACCTAGGGACGTAGGCCTAGCGATGAAATCGAAGAACGTGAAGGCCGCGGGGGACGGGGAGCAAGTGCAGTGCGACGAGTGCCTGCAATGGTGCTTCCTCGACGAGACTAAAATCCAGAATTTAGCAAGCGCTGAGGGGTCTAGCTTCAGGTGCAGGTCGTGCGAGGGCGTCAGGGAAGCCGTCCAAAAACTGGAAGGGAATTCGGCGGCTAAGTTCGAAGAGCTTCAGGCAAACCTAAGGGAGGAGCAGGAGAAGCGGGTAGCACTGCAGGCGAAAGTTGAAAATTTCGTCAAGGTGGAGGCGGCCCAGGCCGCGGAGTTAGTAAGGACTGTGGCCGAGCTTGAGGAAGAGAAAGAAAGGAGCGCCGAACTGAAAAAGCGGCTCGACGCGCTTGAGACGCGGGCAGCGGAGAATGTCGGGTCAGGACACCAAAGCGGTGGCAAAGACACAGACAGTAGGGTGGACCTTACAGGCGAAGAGCCAAAGCAAGCGGTCCCCAGCTCGCCGCCGGTGAATCGGCGTAGCTATAGTGAGTAGGGAGGCGTGCGGCGCAGCAGCGCCACACGCCCCGAGTGAGGCGACGCTGCAGCCACAGGAAGCTGGAAAGAGCGGCACCTACTTTGAGGCCGCCACGCGGAAAAAGCAGGAGCCCAGGGGACAATGCCCTTTGTCGAGTCCGAATCACGCGGAAAAGGACACAGGGAAACAGGGAGAGGTAGGAGAGAGTGAAAGGGTGATTATCGCTGGCAACTCAAACATGGCTGGGTGCTCAAAAGCAATTGTGGAGAGGATGAAAGGCGACAAAAGAGTGGCGGTAGGGACATTTCCAGGGCGGACACTGAGTTCTGTCATGGAGCGAGCAAAAGAAAAGCTCACGGAAAATGCCCACGTGCGCAACCTTGTCGTAGTAGCAGGTGGGCAAATGACGTCCTAAACAGGAAAGGGCCAGGACGAGCCCAGCGCTTGGCGAAGGGAGTGCACGACTTGCGCGAGCTCTCCTCTCAGGTGCAGATCGTGGTGTGCACGGTGCCGGAGGTGCCTGTGCGTGACAGTCACGTACAAAGAGCCGTAATGGCTGCCCATGAGGCAATATGGAAAATGAGCCGAGAGAAGGGCTTCGAGGTTGTCGAAATAAACAGGAAGTGAGACGTTGTGGTGGTTTTAAACGAGATGGGATCCACTTCAATTACAGGCTAGCACGAGAAGCGGGCTGGCGACTTGGGGGTCGCGCTATTGCTTTCTTAGGGGGCCCGCGGGCGCTCAGGTCAGAGTAGGTAGTAATGAAGAATGTCCCCTAGGGGAACATCAGAAGAGCATCGCCGTCGATAACAGAAAAAGGAGGAAAGCAAGAACAAGAGCTCGCCGTGCAATAGGCTACATAAACATTCAGGGCGGCAGAAGAAAGGAAAAGTGGGCATATGTTGAGGAGCAGTTAAATAGAGAACAAATAGGAGTGTATGCGGTAACAAAAACGCACCTTAGGGACTCAGAAGAGGCGCCATTGAGAATTATGTTTGGGAAGGGTGCAACAGAACTAAGTCGGAAAGAAAGGGAGGGGGAGTCGGAATGCTCATCCATCAGGGAGCCAAATGGAAAAGAGTAAATTCGCAATGTCAAGAGCATCTTTGGTTATCAGGCACAATGAGTGGGAAAGAAACTTGGCTGGGAGTAACGTATTTGTGGACCGGAAAAAATTTCACAGAGAAGAATAAAGAGTTAGTGGAATGCATAAGCGCTGATAATAAGGGTTTCGGGAATGGTGCTGAGATTGTCCTATTAAGTGACATGAATGCCCACATACAGGATTTAGATGGCTATACCGACAATAACGGGAAGTCAATGCTAGACCTTTGTGAGCAACATAACCTCGTGATCGTGAATACAGGGCCTAAGTGTGAAGGACAGATCACGTGGGAAGTGGGAAACCGGCAATCGACCATTGATTGCTGTCTGATGACAGAAGGAATTCATGATAAGTTGAGAAAAATGGTCATCGATGAGGAAGGGTTTAGCAGCATAGGGAGTGACCGCATCATTCTGAAAATGGGATATGTAGTTGGGAAAGAGAGCAAGGAAAGCACAATGGCCAGTCCGAATTCGAACGCTGAACAAATAGCAAATATAGTCACTAGAGTTGAGGAAGAACTTGGCAAGTGGCCAAGTAAGGAGTGGGAATATGGTGAGCTTCTAAGTGTAATAACGACAGAAATACGGAAAGAGAAACAACATGTTCGTTGGAAAGGAAAAAAGAAACCGAAAGCTGGTGGAACAAGAAGATACGAGAAGCGATCGCTGAACGACAGAAAGCATCTCGAGAGCACAGGCAGGCAAAGAAGGCGCAGTTGCCACAGGATGAAGTAACCAGTAAATGGGAAATATACCGGGAGAAAAAGTATATGGTTCAAATACTGGTGCAAGCAAAATTAAAAGGTGAAAGTGAACGTTGGTTGTCAGAAATACGTGAGAAAAAGAAGGCCGCGCCTAGAATATTTTGGAATCACATAAAATTATTAGGCAGGAAGTCAACAACAATACAACAACATATCCTAGACGAAGATGAAAACAGACTGGAAAGAGAAGCGGCAATAAATTACATCCAAAAAGTAACAGCCGAATCTTTCCAAGGCAAGGACGAGGTTGTATTTGAAGAAAAAAGGAGCATGAAAGAGACCTAAGTGGAAAAGGAGCTGGTGCTGACAAATTTAGACTGGAATAAAGCGGAAGAGAAAATTCCTAAGCGCACAGCCACAGGGCTAGACGAGATTCCCGTTAGGCTGATAAATGAAATGGGACCAAAAAGTAAGGAAGCTCTGGTGAAAGCAGTGGAAAAAACTTTAAAAGATAGACGAATATCAGACAGTTGGCGACAAAGTAGAATGAATTTAATTTATAAAGGTAAGGGGGAGAAAGACAGAATTCACTCGTATAGACCGTTGACTATTACATCGGTAATATACAAGCTAGCAATGCAGGCAATCAAATTAAAGCTTCAAGCATGGGCAGAGAATAATGGCATTTTGGGAGGGCTTCAGAATGGCTTTAGAATAGGTAGGCGTTTGGATGATAACTTGTTTGTTCTTACTCAGTGTATTGCAATATCAAAAGCAGAAAGCAGACCGTTGTATGTGGCCTTTTTGGACATTACAGGAGCCTACGACAACGTAGATCGCAACATTTTGTGGGATATTCTGGAAGGGGAATGCTTAGGTAACGATTGTCTACAGCTTTTGAGAGAGATTTACCTAGAAAATACCGTTTGCGTTAAATGGGAAGGGATGAGGAGCGCGGAGAAAGTTCATATCAACAAGGGACTGAGGCAGGGGTGCCCTTTATCCCCGCTGCTGTTTATGATGTACATGGTGAGGATGGAGAGGGCGCTGGAAGGAAGTAATATCGGGTTTTATCTCTCATACAAACAGGCAGGTACAGTAATAGAGCAGCAACTCCAAGGTTTATTTTATGCGGACAACATTGTATTGCTTGCTAACAAGCAAAGTGATTTGCAACGTCTGGCTAATATCTGTGGACAGGAAGGCAACAATTTAAGTTTGACATTTAGTGTTAGAAAATCAGGTGTTATGGTAGTCAATGAAAACAGTGAACAGACAGTGGAGATACAGGGCAAAGAAATACCTCGGGTAACAGAATATAAATACCTTGGTATATGGATAAACGAAGGCAATACATATATGGAAACACAGAAAAAAATAATAACAGTGAAGGGGAACAGAAATGCAGCCATAATGAAGCACAGAGCGCTATGGGGATACAATAGGTACGAGGTCCTCCGAGGTATGTGGAAAGGTGTAATGGTTCCAGGACTTACTTTTGGAAATGCGGTTGCTTGCTTTAAATCAGGGGTACAATCAGGACTCGACGGGAACCAAAGGTCAGTGGGTCACCTCGCATTCGGCGCTCACGGGTAGACTACAAATGAAGCTGTGCAGGGTGATATGGGCTGGACTAGTTTTGAAGTGAGGGAAGCTCGCAGTAAAATTGGGTATGAAGAACGGCTGAGGAATATGGAAGAAAGTATATGGGCTGGGAGAGTGTTCAGGCATATGTACAGCAAAAAACATTGATTCATAGTGGAGGAAAAGAACTAGGAAGCTTACCAGCAAGTATGCGGCCTGTAGGGTGGGCAACACAGCAACAAAGAAGGTCAAGCGGAAAGTCAGAGAGGCTGAAATAATTTCATGGGTGGCGGCAATGGAAAAGGAACTTGCCACGAGTAACTACTTAAGAGGAAAAAATGAAATCAGGAAAGAAACAATTTATGATGACTCAAAAGGAAGCTCATTACTTTTCGAAGCGAGAAGTTTATACTGAGGAGGAAGAGAAAGAAGAGCCCAGAGCTCACTGGTGCTCTGGGCCTCTCACTGTTAAGCATTTTTTTACGTTCTTGCCATTTTCGTGAGAATCATTTCATCAAGGATGAGTAAGAAGATGCTCCCACGACCACCTGAACAAGGTCAGTCGTCTACTTCATCACTCATTTTGGACGACGTGCCTTTGGAAGCTCGGACCAGCTCGATTCCTGGGAGAGCTCAACACCAGAAGCCATCGACTCTGACAACGAATACACCGTAGTCATGGGCCGCCGTATGAAGAAGATGCGCCGAATGTCGACTGAGGCGACTTCATCGCATCAGAGTGAGCAAGAATCCTTCATGGTTTCTTACGTGCCGCTCTCGACGTCACACAGCATGAACTCCCTCAGCAGGCAGTTTCTAACCGAATATTTGGAAAGTGTGGATCCTGGGCAAATTAACGAGATCAGGATCAACGCTCGCAAGAAGATTCTGACAATAGATGTAAAAAATTCCGTAATACTTGAGAAGTTAAAGACCATTCCACAGTTAAGCGCCATCCCCGACCGCTCCTTTGTTACTTACGGGAAGGAGACAACAACTGGAGTGATTTCCGACGTGGAGCTTGAAATCAAGCATGCGGACCTCAAGAGTCTTTTGAAGTCATCGGTGCGTATTCTTGAGATTCACCGCTTGGGGCGATCCCGATGTATCAAGTTAACATTTGCTTCTTCGACATTACCAGCGTCCGTCAAAGTGGGCTACGTTATACACCGAGTACGACCATTCGTTCCGAGGCCTATTCAGTGCCGGAAATGTCACAAGATAGGACATGTGAGCGCTGTTTGTAGAAGCAAAGCCACCTGCTCGCGTTGCGGCGGAGAGCATGATACCACCGATTGTGAGGCGTCCTCATTTAAATGACCCAACTGTACTGGCTCTCACGAAGCGACTTCGAAGGAATGCCCGAAGATGAAACAAGAGGTTCGTATTCTTCAAAAAATGGCCAAAGACCAATCTTCACGTAAAGAGGCTGCTCAATCTGTTCGCCAAAGTGACCAACGCTCGCGACAGAAGCATCACAAAACCATTTCAGAAGAACTACCTAGCGTGGCACAGGTACCACGACCACCTCTGCCTGTGCGTCCATCGAAGACGGTAATGGCGTCTAGTGATAATTCAAGGTCCACGAGAGCACGCGGCAAACATTCCCCTCCGCCGGCTGATACAGACACGGAATGGCCTTTGCTGCCCTCTAGGCCCACAGCCATGCCAGCGCGCACTAGCGGTCCTCTGCGCCATCAAGCCAAGAATTATAGGGCCAATGAAACCGGTGACACTACGGGCAAGCAAGGAGATGAACACAATGAGAAGGAGAGTGTGAAAAAAATGCTGACGCACCTAGTAGAGTCAATGAGCGTGATTCTCAGTGGCCTCGAGACTCCGGCCGCTAAATGTGCCCTACAAGTGCTCGCCGTGCTAGAGCCGCTTATCGCAGGTCTTTATATGCTATAAAGATTTTGTTTGGCACTTGTGCTGTTCACGCAGGGGAGGCCCACACACCAGCTTCATCCTAGTGCCTGTATATTTAAGTTCACTCGAATTGGTGACTACAGACTTGATGCGAAACCTGATTGTGGCTTCATGGATGACATTTGTGAATGTTTACCATCAGAGTGCTGAACTTGCTTTTACCTTTGCGCATCCGTCTTGCTATGTCATCATCATCCCTCATCACATCTTTATGTCCCCGTTCCCTTTCCGCCTGTACAGAGTAGCAGGCTAGAGCACCTTAGCTCAGGCCGACCTCTCTGCCTCCTTTCAATTAAATTATCTCTCTCTCTCTCTGTTTCGAAGCGAGATCGGGATGCCTTAGAACACGCACCTACAAAGCGAGATATAAGACGGAAGAAGATGCATGTGCTTGCTGCGGTAAAGCTAGGGAGACTATGCAGCATATTTTATAAGAATCTTAAGACACCTAACCAGCGGTCGATTTAGGCGCCACTGGCCTCCTGAAGTTAGCGCTCGTCCTGTCTGCTTCTAGTCTGTGTCCGTGTCCCTTCACGCTACAATCCAAGATCATGTTACTGTACCAACTCGCCCAACTTTCTAACATTTTGCATAACAGCAGTTCACCTGACTAAAACTACAATTGGTACCGGCTGACAAGAATCGAGGGCGCACTAATGCAAGTGAAACTATAAAAATTTTACTGCACAGACTTTTTGCAAGAAAAACTGAGCGTCCGCCTGCGTCCGCGCAACGAACGCGCGCGCGCTAGCAGACGACGCACTGGACAACGACAGCAAAATTGAAGACGTCGTGTTGTATAACACATGCCTGAAAAATAGATGCGTGGCAAAAATGAGTTCATAAAAATTTGCAGCGAAAATAAAGCACTATTATAAGAGCGTACACGCACAAACGCACAACCGGTCTCAGGGCCCGCAGCGAAATTACATTGAATATGCCTCGAAGCGCGTCTCCACTCCTATTTAGTTCGCTCGCAGCGCTCTCGTAAAATTTTGCCACACGTGGCGCCTCAGCGAGAGAGCGCTGTTTGGCCAACTGGACCATTAGTACCCTCTGGAGAGGGTGAAAACATCACGAGACGTTCACAGGCCCTGCACACTCTCAAGTTGAACAAATGGCCACAAAGGGCGAAAAAATCGACCGCGCACCGCTGCTAATAAAGCAAGCACAGAAGAACCACTCAATACCCGGGTTAGTTTCAATATCTCTCGCTAGAGGCGCCGTAATAAGCGCAATTTTTTGCGGTAAGGCCAAGGAAACTAGGCTAAGAAAGGCTAAGGAAATGGCGGCCGGACAGGCCACCATTGGAATATGAACCTGGCAACGTTTAACGCTAGAACGTTATCTAGTGAGGCGAGTCTAGCAGTGCTATTGGAAGAATTAGAGGGCAGTAAATAGGATGTAATAGGGCTCAGTGAAGTTAGGAGGCCAAAAGAAGCATATACAGTGCTCAGAAGCGGGCACGTCCTGTGCTACCGGGGCTTAGCGGAGAGACGAGAACTAGGAGTCGGATTCCTGGTTAATAAGAATATAGCTGGTAACATACAGGAATTCTATAGCATTAACGACAGGGTGGCATGTCTTGTTCTGAAACTTAATAAGAGGTACAAAATGAAGGTTCTACAGGTCTACGCTCCTACATCCAGTCATGATGACCAGGAAGTCGAAAGCTTCTGTGAAGACGTGGAATCGGCGATGGGTAGAGTGAAAACAAAATACACTATACTGATAGGCGATTTCAATGCCAAAGTAGGCAAGAAGCAGGCTGGAGACAAGGCAGTGGGGGAATACGGCATAGGCACTAGGAATAGCAGGGGAGAGTTATTAGTAGAGTTTGCGGAACAGAATAATATGCGGATAATGAATACCTTCTTCCGCAAGCGGAATAGCCGAAAGTGGACGTGGAGGAGCCCGAATGGCGAGACTAGAAATGAAATAGACTTCATACTCTGCGCTAACCCTGGCATCATACAAGATGTGGACGTGCTCGGTAAGGTGCGCTGCAGTGACCACAGGATGGTAAGAACTCGAATTAGCCTAGACTTGAGGAGGGAACGGAAGAAACTGGTACATAAGAAGCCGATCAATGAGTTAGCGGTAAGAGGGAAAATAGAGGAATTCCAGATCAAGCTACAGAACAGGTATTCGGCTTTAACTCAGGAAGAGGACCTTAGTGTTGAAGCAATGAACGACAATCTTGTGGGCATCATTAAGGAGTGTGCAATAGAAGTCGGCGGTAACTCTGTTAGACAGGATACCAGTAAGCTGTCGCAGGAGACGAAAGATCTGATCAAGAAACGCCAATGTATGAAAGCCTCTAACCCTACAGCCAGAATAGAACTGGCAGCACTTTCGAAGTTAATCAAAAAGCGTAAGATAGCTGACATAAGGAAGTATAATATGGATAGAATTGAACAAGCTCTCAGGAACGGAAGAAGCCTAAAAGCAGAGAGAAGAAACTAGGAATTGGCAAGAATCAGATGTATGCGTTAAGAGACTAAGCCGGCAATATCATTACTAATATGGATGAGATAGTTCAGGTGGCTGAGGAGTTCTATAGAGATTTATACAGTACGAGTGGAACCCACGATGATAATGGAAGAGAGAATAGTCTAGAAGAATTCGAAATCCCACAAGTAACGCCGGAAGAAGTAAGGAAAGCCTTGGGAGCTATGCAAAGGGAGAAGGCAGCTGGGGAGGATCAGGTAACAGGAGGTTTGTTGAAGGACGGTGGGCAGATTGTTCTAGAAAAACTGGCCACCCTGTATACACAATGCCTCATGACCTCGAGCGTACCGGAATCTTGGAAGAACGCTAACATAATCCTAATCCATAAGAAAGGGGACGCCAAAGACTTGAAAAATTATAGACCGATCAGCTTACTGTCCGTTGCCTACAAAGTATTTACTAAGGTTATTGCAAATAGAATCAGGAACACCTTAGACTTCTGTCAACCAAAGGACCAGGCAGGATTCCGTAAAGGCTACTCAACAATAGATCATAATCACACTATCAATCAGGTGATAGAGAAATGTGCGGAATATAACCAACCATTATATGTAGCTTTCATTGATTATGAGAAAGCGTTTGATTCAGTCGAAACCTCAGCAGTCATGGAGGCATTGCGGAATCGGGGTGTAGAGGAGCCGTACGTAAAAATACTGAAAGATATCTATAGCGGCTCCACAGCCACTGTAGTCCTCCATAAAGAAAGCAACAAAATCCCAATAAAGAAAGGCGTCAGGCAGGGAGATACGATCTCTCCAATGCTATTCACAGCATGTTTACAGGATGTATTCAGAGACCTGGATTGGGAAGAATTGGGGATAAGAGTAAATGGAGAATACCTTAGTAACTTGCGCTTCGCTGATGATATTGCCTTGCTTAGTAACTCAGGGGACCAGCTGCAATGCATGCTCACTGACCTGGAGAGGCAGAGCAGAAGGGTGGGACTAAAAATTAATCTGCAGAAAACTAAAGTAATGTTTAACAGTCTCGGAAGGGAACAGCAGTTTACGATAGGTAGCGAGGCACTGGAAGTGGTAAGGGAATACATCTACTTAGGACAGGTAGTGACTGCTGATCCGGATCATGAGAGTGAAATAATCAGAAGAATAAGACTGGGCTGGGGTGCGTTTGGCAGGCATTCTGAGATCATGAACAGCAGCAGGTTGCCATTATCCCTCAAGAGAAAAGTTTATAATAGCTGTGTCTTACCAGTACTCACGTACGGGGCAGAAACCTGGAGGCTTACGAAAAGGGTTCTACTTAAATTGAGGACGACGCAACGGGCTATGGAAAGAAGAATGATAGGTGTAACATTAAGGGATAAGAAAAGAGCAGATTGGGTGAGGGAACAAACGCGCGTTAATGACATCTTAGTTGAAATCAAGAAAAGAAAAATTGGCATGGGCAGGACATGTAATCAGGAGGGTAGATAACCGATGGTCATTAAGGGTTACGGACTGGATTCCGAGGGAAGGGAAGCGTAGCAGGGGGCGACAGAAAGTTAGGTGGGCAGATGAGATTAGGAAGTTTGGAGGGTCAACATGGCCACAATTAGCACATGACCGGGGCAGTTGGAGAAGTATGGTAGAGGCCTTTGCCCTGCAGTGGGCGTAACCAGGCTGATGATGATGAATCGCAACGATAGCGGCGAGCAATGTCGGCCATCATCGAGAATCTCGTCTGCGGGTCAAGCGCGTCGGTTTGCATACATCAGTCGTAGAAAGTTACAGCCTATTTGCTGGTGCCCGCGCGCCTTCCAGAAACTTCTACACAATTCGTTTCGCGTATGCAATCACATTAACAGGGTTCGTCGACAACAGACAGAACCATCGATAACATTCGCGAAACTTCCGATACATTCAGGCGCATCCTGCACCGAGCGATAACGTTTAACATTTTTTAGCTGGTGAAATACGGTAACCAGATACAGATAAAGCATCTGTGTCAATATAATTATGCTTGTTGATGCATGAAAGAACCGTGAAAAAGTGGGTTCTGAGAAAATCAGCAAAAAAGAATTGAAACACCTGTAGCACTCACAAAAAATAAAGAAAGAACGAACTAGAATACCTAAAATGTATGGAATTCGTAGCTTGTCTCCCCCCGATTCTTGATTCTGTTAAATCTAGCCCATGGATCACCTCTATTATTCTGGGTTGTTTTGATGCATCAACACCGCATCCGGAGGTCTTCACATTGAGTGTATTGCTACAAAACATTTTCACAGTGTAAGGGCCATGTTCTATACTAACTGGTTTTCACGTGTCAAGTTTGTCTTTCTTTACATTAATGAAGTGACATACCGTCAGATAATACAAGCTTGAGAATTGGAAGGTATTAATAGGGGTCTTTCGTTGCCCTTTGCCAAGTCGTACTACTGAAGCGCTTATTCGAATGTATGGGAACAGTTCATTTGCATAGTATAAGAAATATATAAACAGGTTATTTTCACAATTTATACACTTCGTCACCACAAAAAAACATTGTTTTATTGTTTTCAGCCTGCTACGATGTTTTGACTGAGAAAGATATATTCAATTTGTTCTGCGAGGCACGCAATAATTGCTGTGGCATATTTTATTGCACAACACTGGATACAGTAGCTAACCATTATTATTACTCAGACGAAATTAATAGCACAATGCATATGATCATGGCACATAGCATATTATTATTGCACTTCTTTAATTTTTGCCCTTTTTTTTTAATTGCACAAAAGCTACTGCACTGAAACAGTATACTAGTACATACTGAAAAAGCGCTATTTTATACTACGATAATAATAATCATTCAAATGTTTATTGTAGTGCCCAGGAACAGCTAGAGAGCCTTTGTACTGGTGCACTTAACGAGCACTATGCCAGACAAAATGTACAGAAAACATGAATGTGGTAGACAAAAAAATGCAAGATAGAAAAACAAATAAGGAAAAAAGGAAAAGAGGAAAAGTTTACGCTCAAACCGCCCATGGCCGCACGCCGCACCGCAAGCCAGCGGTCCGTCAGTAATGGCCGACGTGACGTCACGAGGGGCGGTCGTGAACTTTTGCCTCCGTGCGGCGCCCGCATAAACGAACGAGACGATCATTTGAGGAATCGCCAGTCGTTTGTCGGGTGCGAGAGGGAAAATCTGGGGGCGTTTGCGCCTTGAATTTCCCCCTTTGCCTAGGTACCACGGAGGAGAAGTTGATTTGCTTGTTTTGTATGCTTTTGTCATAAACAATGCCTTGGCATAAACTTGGCGCTGCAGCGGCAGTTTGTATTTTGTGTGGTTTATTGTGATCATTGCAAGAGCTATTCAGCACCCGCAAAGCTATTTGTCTAACGCAACAAGCAGCTGTACTCTTCCTGACCTCTTCAGTACGTGCGATCGCCAAAGGAAACAGACGGATGTGTGTTGTGTTTACGCGAGGATCGGAAGTTATGGAGCCGCCGATTTCGTGTGTTTTGCCGTTTTTTGCATGTGCATTACAAACGCGAAGGCCATCGCATACACCTGAATTCTAAGCATGACACTAATTCGGTACGCGCCAAAATGAAAAGATTGCGATCGCCTTCCTCAGCATATGGTGTTCGTAGGTGTCGTGCGCGCGCGCTTCATCGATACGAAGATTGCAAGTTTGTGCAGTACTGGTTTGTGTTTCAGAAGTGATGGCACGATGTGTAGCGATGAGCTTCATTATCGCCACATCGCAGTCATTCGTAATGTGCTGTTTGTATCTACCTTCGTGTGAGCTGTTTTGCGGGCTGCAATGCGCATTGGTGTCCGCGAACATGTACAGAACGCTCGAGCGCTAGGGTTCTTACTTTTACGAAGCGTAAGTGTACTGTGATATGTACTGTACATGCAATGCGTCGCAGTGGTGCTAGGTGTATAAGTGTTCGTTTTATGCAATATGCACATGTTCTGAAGTGAACAGTGCATAAGCGTTTCGGGCGAGTTTTGGTTCCGGCCCTTTCTGCCTCGTTCACGTATCTTGTGTGTTTTTCAGGAGTTATTTCTGTGCTATGAAGGTGTTTATAATCTGTGAGGGCAATATAAGGAACAGCTTAAAAGTTACAAGAGTACGTGCACGCTGTCGTGAAATGTGGACGCGCGTGTGCACTGTTCTCATAAACGCAAATTTCGGGCACTCTTCATTTTTGTCATGTGGACATTGGTGTAAACAGCAGAAATCCTGAGACGTATTTCTAGATTAAGCAAAGTATACATTCTTATACTGAGAGATGTGAGCGCCTTGCATGTGCAAGAAATTCAGCTGCTTGTTTCTTGTTAGTGTCTGATAAGCATATAATGTGTGAGAACTAGATACCTCATTTTGATTGTTGACAGTTTGCATTTTTCGATAAAAAGTCATATGCATGTAACAAAGCATGAAGATGACAACTAGTATGGTCAATATATGATTCGAGGATTGTAGCAGAAGAAACAGAGGACACAGAAGGAGCGACTATAGTCGGATGCAACTTTAGAAAAAAGGGAGGCCCCGTCCAGATGACCAAGCGCGATGTCCAATTGCCTCCGTGACTAAAATAATTCCACTCAAAAAATCGTGCTTCTGAAACGTGCAATTCTAGGTATAAATAAAGACTTTTGTATTTTGATAACTGGTTTAGTAGAGCTCTCATGTGCTATAATAACCTTTTGCTTCCACAACGCTGCCCGTCGTCTGCTCTTTAGCTTCATTGCAAGTGACAAGAGTAGAAAGAGCAGCTCTGGCTTTTGCGCTTGTTTACATGTACACGGCACATTTACTACTCCTGTTCCGAGCTTCAAATGAATCAGTTTCTATTGAACAAGTACTTATATAAAACAATGCATTTATCGCAACCATTACCAATTCAAGATGCTCGGTGTCAGCGAAAGGTGAGGAGGGAGGTCGAAGCTTCGCATATTTCGGGTGGCAAACTGTTGACGCCCTCACAAAAGCGCCCACGAAATGCGGAGAAAAGAAGACGCAGCACGAAGTATGACACGTGCGCACCAAGTTCGTGTGCACGATTTCTTTCGCCGCAACGAGATACCGACAGTCGAGAAGATCACTAACGAGTTCTGGAAGCATAGATGGTGTTATGTTTGTGCCCTGGGATTTGTCTGACGGAAGGCCAGTGCTATGGTGTGTCGACCGTGGAGGCAGCATGCATCCCCGCATGGTCCCTGCTTCGGGCACACGACTACGTGCACGGCTCGGGTTTCCCTGCGGCTGCATGGCGTCCACGATGGAAGCGGCCACCGAATCACAGACTGCTATTCGGCCCCTCCCCGTGCTGGCAACAACGCAACCCCCCCTCCATTGACCGGCAGCGCCCGCACCACTAACGACTCCCGCTGTGTTTGGGACGGTTTCCAAAGGAGGGCTGTGTTTCGACCCTGTGCCTTACAGTTGGTTCCCTTTGTCCTATGCAGGCCATAAAACTTCCCCGGCGCACCATTCTGACTGACCACCAGATCGTCCCAACGCCACAGCGCGGTTTGAGGAAGTGCCGGCCACCAAGAGCGGCGTTAGGACCACGGAGGCTCCACAGACCCTCTCTCTCTCGACCTTGTTTCGTCCTTAGGGACTGTCTGGGGAATCTGTGGACTGAGGGGTGTTATTTAAGCAGCTTGCAGCTGCTCTATTGTCTCTCTCCTGATAACGACGACAACATGTAAACATTGTATAAAGAATTCTTCACCGAGAAAGCTCTCCTCGTCTCTGACTCTGTGGGAAGTGGGGTCCAGACCCTCGACACACGCAACAATGGATCTCCCATCACTGAAGCAGTGTACTGTGCGTCACCTGCTTGTCAAAACCTGATTCAAGCACAAGAGGAGCCGCAATTCACTGCTGATCGAGCGGTATGACAGCGCTGAATGGCAGAAGCGCTACCTTCGTGACGTGGAGCGCTATGGGCAGAAGGCCGAAAGATCTTCTTCCTGGACGAGACATGTATGATGGCGGTACACACTGGGTCGATCGTGTGGACAGACATCGTGGTGCAGAAGCGCGGACACCTATACGCTCAAGCAAATGGCCTGTCGACGGGCCTGAAACAACCTTCTGGAAAAGGCCAGCGCCTGATTGTGACGCACATTGGCAGTGAGGATGGCTTCGTCGACGGCTGCTTAGATATATTCCGAGGCCAAAAAACAAGCGGCTACCACGAAGAAATGGACGGCAATCACTTCGAGGGATGGTTTAATGACGTTCTGCAGAAGTTGCCTGCTGGCAGCGTCATTGTTTTGGGCAATGCACCTTACCATTCCCGGCGAGAAGAGAAATTGCCGACAACAGCTTGGAAGAAGGAAAAAATACAGGAGTGACTCAAAAGCAAGAACATCACCTACAGCAAAAGGTTGGTTAAAAAGCAGCTGCTTGAGTTGGTAGCATCTGTAAAGCCACGCTTTCTGAGCTACATCGGAGACAATGCACCTGAAAGGGCCGGTTGCATTGTACTCAGGCTCCTATCGTACCACTGCGAATTTAATCCTATCGAGCTCGTGTGGGCAAAGGTAAAAAATGGCATAGCTGAGGACAACAGAGGCATCAAACTGTCCACGGTCAAAGACGTCTTGAGGGAAAAAATCAAGCACGTAACGGCGGAAGACTGGAGGAAGAAACTTCACCATGTGATGGACCTGGAGGCAAAGTTCAGGCTTGATACGTCTGGAAGTGACCGCATCCAACCCATCATCATCCAACTGGGTGAAGATGACAGTGAAGAAAGCGACTCCGACTGCGAGCTGTCCGGCATTGAGCCACTCGATGAAGCATAACAGCTTCTTATTAATGAAAGAACAGCCCTTATTAGGGCTACCAAAATATTGCCGGTGGGTTCGCAGCAGCCAAGCATTCTGCCGTGACCTCTCAAATAAATAAGCATTTCATTTGGTGACATATTCCTTTTAATGGAAGCCCAGTTCTGAAAAAGCAACGTCCTGCACAGATCGTGCTCAATATAAGTATTGGCATGGAAACGTGCTGAAATGCTGGAAAATCTGAATGCAGATACAGTTGTTAACCCTGAATAACTATGTGGGGCCCAAAATGCTCATTCGGGCAGCCACTGTCCAGCTTCACACGAAAAATCAGTAGTCAACGTGAAAGTGACAGCCACATCAATGTGCATACCAAAGCACATTGTGCTTTGCGTGCAGTTGTGCTGCCCCTACTGTTATTTCCAGCCCATTGAGATCAATAATGCCAATGTCAGAAGGCCCAAAATACTCTATTGGGCAGCCACCTACGAGCATGACGGGCCCTGTGATGAGATAACAGTCGTCAGGGCATGCTTGAAAGGCACCTTTAGCATCTGCACTTCAAAGCGCAGCCACGTCGTAGACATTTTAAGTGAAACAGCAGCAGTCAACGCGAAATTGACCGCCACTTTTGGCAGTTTGCATGCGAAAGCACATTCATGTGGTCGCATTCTTTATTTTGGTTATATGGCTCAGGCAAGTAATATGGACAAGAGAACAATTATCAAACATCATTAGCTTAGTGAGGACCAAAATACTCATTCGGGTAACTATTAATAGCACTAGTCGAGGGCACGCTTGAAAGGCACCATTAGCAGTCTGCACGTCAAAGCACAGTCAAGCTGTCGCCACTGTTGGTGAAACGGCAGCAATCAACGTGAAAATGACGGCCACTGTTGGCAGCTTGGATGCAAACGCACATTAATGTGGTGGCATTGTTTATTTTGGTTATCTGGTCCCGGCAAGTAATGCAAATAAGAAAACAATTATCAAACATCATTAGCTTAGTTAGGCCCAAAATACTCAGTTGGGTAGCTATTAATAGCAGTAGTCGAGGGCACGCTTGAAAGGCACCATTTGCAGTCTGCACTTCAAATCACAGTCATGCCGCAGCCATTGTTGTATCTGTTTATCTGACCGGGCAAGTAACACCAATGTTAGCACAATTGTTCACCCTAAATAGCTCTGCTAGCATTGTTTGTACAAAAAAATGCTGAGTGAAGTTGAATGTGTTTTATTGAGGCAATTATTTACTTCACAAGCCATCGACATAGCGATCGACGGCCAGGTTCAGACAATGACATTTGTGAAGTAATAAATGGTGAAAGTTGCAAAAGCTCTCAGTGCACTGCTTTGCCGGGCTCCATTCACTGAAAAATGTCCTTGCAACGACGAAAGCATCAGACAGGAAATGATACCCCACTGCACAATGTTATTCATGTTGAATATTTTTACCATCATATGTGGTGGGCAGCGAAACCGTCTGTTTACTAAGACTGAATGCATGAAAAATGCAACAACATAGCAAGGTGTTGTTTTGCAATATGCAGCCTTTCATGTGCACTTCTGGCGAGCTGCCACATGCACTGATGCATAAACATGAACAGAGGTAAGAGGCAAAGTTACTGTGCAACCCACATGACGCTTTTAAGAAAATGTATCTCTAAACCTTTCTATTTTCATAGGCGATCAAAATTTGTTTTGAGCAAGTTGGTTAATCACATTGCAGCAACAACACAAGGAGCAAGTAGGCAGATTGAGAAGACGAGGTAGACCAGTGAGGCAGGTTTTAATGAGATGGAAGAGGCCAGCCCTGGAGTGTACAGGAGTTAGTGCTTTGAATGAGATTGGTTAGTGAAAATGTGTAATGACTTTGCTAAAAAAAACTAGCAAAACAAATGCTAATATAAAATAAAAGGACAGAAATACGAGTAAGCGCAAACACGCATGGTAGCAGGCACGTATTCACACACAAAAGCGAAAACTAAGAAAAACTCAAATATAAAGAAATGTGGGAAATTAAAAAAAAAATTGACAGACGGAAGAAAACATACACACATTTACGAACAGATGCGGGTAGAGGTATTATAGGAGTGGGTTCACAAGCTGCTGTGCCTACCTTCTCGTATGTTTTTTTTTTTTTACCGCTCTCTTAACACTGTCTTGGGAATTTTTAATTGCAACATATCACGAGAATTGAAAAGCAGCGCGAAGCTATGTTGTGGGAAACCATATCGAGCGCTGGCAACACAACTTATGCGTGACTGTGCCACAGCGCGCATTCTACAGCTTGCGCGCGCAGCGAGCACTGGTAGAAAGCAATCAATCGACGGTGCTACACAATGCTCGAACACCACCGTTAGACGCTCGGCTATCTCACTGCTGGCAATGATCATTCACGCTAAGTTGATGGCAAGAAATCTTTGCGTTGGAGGCTTCTTTTGCAAATATTTTCTGTTGAGACACTCGTAAGTTTGTTTCATGCGCGCACGCTTTTCTCATTTCTCATGAGAATGGTTTTGCTCCATCGCTTCACCCCGTCCGACGAGAAACGCAGAGACACTACACGAACACACACGCCGCTGACAGTAGGCACCAGACTTTGGCAAACTTTTCTCGTCATAACTATGAAGTACAAGTCCTGAAAAGGAACGACGATAGGTTAATTCAGGAGATCCTTGAGGCATTCGAGATAAGTCAAACAAGAGCGTAATGTGTAAGCACACCGTCAGTGGCCTTAACAAGAAAGGAAGTCACCTTTTTGAGACAGCCTCAGATGTATAAGAGAAGAGATATGGCGATGAAATCAATAATAGTGGGAATTTCAATCAAGAAATCAGTTGATAGTGCAGCTGTGTACTCATCTAGTCATTCCTTCTGTGTCCATGTTCCTTAAGTTCTGCTGCTACAATCCTCGAAGAATAACCAAGTAGCCCAGTTATACACCCTTTTGTCAATATATGATGTTCTGTTGGCTGCTGGAGCATGTAGTGTATATGTAAGTGTTGAAACCATTATTTTAAGCTGTTGATATTGCATAAGGATCTGTGAATACTTGGAACTTTGTAATTATGCATCGAATAGTGCCCTATTGGATTCGGTGGTCACTTTTTGTAAATGTAAATATTTTTTTCATACGTTTCGGGTATTTCAAAATGCCAACTGCACCCACATAAACACTAAATTGTAGAAAAGTATGGTAAATTTTCACCATGACAGGCATGCTATAGGGATAAAAGATGAGAACTTGCGTAGAGGAGCAGGCTAGGTCACTCAGGCAGCCACACTTTACAGGCTCTACAGTGATCATTTGCATCCTCTGAAGAGCCCTGTGCATGCGAATAAAGTACTTGTTTGCTCGTATGCTCAGTTTGTATTTTTCAAATACAATACTTAGTAAGGTACTATACTATTACAGAAACTTGCTAACTTCAAAAATACAGGGATATAAACATCAGTTTATGTTAATAGTGATAATGGCTATTCATTTTTAGAAAAGTATTCGATTCAGTTTGCTTCTGGCACTGTACTATTCGGCCCTGAAAATCCTTATTTGCTCACCTCTAATATTGCATCTTCTTTGTGCTGTCTTTCACATGTGCATTGCAAACAAGACACATAAATGTGCACTCAGAGCATATTACATATAGTTAACGAAAATTTCCCAGTGGACTAGTTGGTTCGACATAACACTGTTGCGCAAAGTGACGAAGGGACAGGACTTAAGAGAGAAAAACAATGCACGACACCCGAGTGAAAACTAACAACTATCTTATTTTTCGGAAAATGAGACCTTCATATAGCCTACTCGCATGTTCAGGGATGTTCTTCCCAGTCTAACCACGCCATCTATTGTCATTCATTAAGCTAATCTCTTTGTTGAGTGATATAGATGGCACATGGGGTCATCTTGATGTTGTAGGCTTCCATTACTTCTTTTTCTTTGGTTACTACATTTCAGCAAGATCCCCATCCTGTGGAAGATACGGCATGAAGCGCAATGTATGGCAAGGTCTCTGGGTGCTTGTATCAGACTGCAGTTGTATAGATGGTCGCACAGTCAATCATTTACGCACCTGCCTGTTTGGCGCATGTAATCAGCCCCACGTGTCAAAGGCATCTTGTAGACCATGTCTATCGTGCATTCAGTCAATCCTTTAACGTGGTTTATAGTGCATGGATTCAGGGTATTCCTTTCGCTGGTCATTCCATTTACTTTTGAGCACATTTCCTTTAGCTTTTCTCGTGCTGTGAGGACCACTCGTTCGCTCGGTTAAACTGAGCGAACGAGTTCGGCAAAAGATGAGAGCCAAGGCAGCATGCAGTGGGAGAATAAAAAATCGGCAAGTGAGAAGAGGCATGAGGAGGAAAGTGGATAGGAAGGTGCAGCAGAACCATGAGGCAGTAAGCAGAGGAGTGTATATCGAAAGCATGCGAATAAAAGCGAAGTTCAGTGACGGTAGCTACGAGATGGTGCCAGAGTAGCACGCAATGTCTGGGAGGTTTGTTGGCGATGGCTTCTGTGAACCACGCCCACGCGTCACCCATGCACTGGCTCACGCGATCTCCAGATTGGCAAGGCAGTGGTGCCACACTTCGCTCCATTTGCAACATGCCACACGAGACCGATTGTCCTTGCTAGCGAAATGACAACACATGTAGAGCTGAACTAAAATTTCGTATTAGGGAGTATCGTAATTGTCTGTGATTTTTTTCTGTCACTTGCATGTGTTCTGCAGTAATAAACATTGCAGAAGCATCGCTGGTCGCTTATGCTCTTATGCCTCTCAAGATAGGTATTGTATCAAAGCAGATTCCTTGCTTTGTACACGTTTGTTTCCAGAGCTGTCTCTGCACATTTTACACTTTTTGAAGAGGGGAGGCTAGGGAACAGCTTAGAAGTTATATCACTGCTCCACGTATTGCAATTATTCATTTTGTGCTAGGTGTCATGTGCTGTAATATAAGCTATGCAAATGCTCCTTATGCAATCTTTTGCACATGTGGCGACACAGCAAAACACCTTCTCTGCCACTGCCCAACTGTCGCATATCTGTACACGTGTACATGTGTGATAGCATTTCCCTTTCTGTCATGCGGGCCATATTGCGATCACATCACCCTCGCTCACTATGTGTATATAATCGTTGTCCGCCAAGCTGTGGTGTACTTTTTTGTCCTTATATTCCTCGGCTGTCATTCTGCCACGTTAAGTTGCTGCCATGCAATAAAACATGTTTCAAGTTCAGTCTGCCTCTTCGTTCACGGAAGCCCTGGAACACGACACCAACCTTTCACGCTAACAATTTGTTCTGTGAGCTGTACTCCATCTCAGTAGTTCCTTGCCGCACTGGGGAAGCTGCAGGGCTCCTTAGTTAATAGGAAGGCTGAATGACCCTCAAGGTGTCTTCATCGCACCGCACCGTCTGCTCGGTGTCTGCTTTCCATCCTGTCAGTACATGCTCCATTGTTGGAGGATTGATGAAAAAAATGTTTTGAAGCCATAACCAGAAGCTTTGTTTACGTGCATGCGACAGCGGAGCTTCGCTTCGCCTGTACACTTTCCCTCCATTTACCTTGCAGCCACCTTAATAAACAGCAAGTATGAACGCCCTCATAAATGGTCACTTGCGGCGCAGCGTCTGCTCGGCGTCTACTTGCTGGAATGAAAGCATTTTAGGAAATAAACTAAAGCTCTATTTTACTGACTGCAGCATTTATCATGGGTGCAAAGAGGGTGTTGCGACAGGAAGCCTGTGGTGCAAATTCAAGGAAATGTACTAGGATGCTGATCAAAAGTTTTATAGGTGTATAGTGCAAAACCACATTTACATACAGGAATGACATGACACTGGTCATAACTTAAAGCAACGGTTCATGGGGCCCACATATATGGACACATAAACATGATCCTCAATGCAAGTTTGACTTGATATGATAGTCACTTTTCAGATAGAAGTGACATGATGAAATACTGGTAATCAATGCCTGTTATTTCTTTATTCCCACAATGATCAGTTGTATAATACGTGTGCTCAGATACAATAACGCATCTCTGAATCACAGATATCACATCCCATCTGCCCTATGCAACTTTGCCTCATGAAATGGGAAACTCATTGATATAATCAGTTACGGATTATGCCAAAGTGTTATGCTGTTTCTTGCAGTTTTGTCTTTCATGAGTATTTGCGTCATGTGAAAAATAGTAGCCTGATGTTCTAAATGTTATGGATACTATATGACAATACTATTCTTTTTCCGTGATCAGAGGAGGCTTTTGGGTCAATATATAAATTGGAAGTTTTTTAACAATGAATGTGTGACAAGTACTTGCATGTGAACAAGCGTATGCAGCCTTCCAAAGGCAAGCACGGTAACGAATGTATCTTTTAGCCGTATTGGCGCAAAACTTTCGCATAGGCTTTCTTTTGCCTAAAGCCAACCACCCATCTCGATCTAGCAGATTTATCTTTTATGTGACAAGTCTGTGCTGTTTTCCTTGCAACAAGTCCTTTTACATGTGTCCGCAAAACATTGGCCCTTCATTATGTTTGTTTTTTCTACAACTTTCATGTTTTTTTGGAAACAATTTATTTTGCATTTTTGGAAGCTCTTCATACAGCAGCCATTATTTCTTGGAAAGCGTCTTTGCAACGAGGCTCTAAAGTTGTTGATACACTATTCAAGTAATTTTTTTATATATAACATAGTAGCCTTGCATTTAAAACTTATCCTTTGTCCCCAATAGTTAGCTCTATTTAGCACTAGTTGGTTAAGATGTAGTACCTAAATATACGGAAATAAATATTGCTACTACAAGTACTCACGTCGTCGTGTCACTATTCAATATTTGACACTTAATATTTTTGTTCAATTTCTGTTTGAAAAAAAATTAACATTCGCCCACCTCACAGTGCACGAAGATGCGCCCAAGCCAAATTTGTGATGCAAAAAGAGGTGAGGCGTGCAGACGGGACACAAGAGTAGAGAAGTGGACTTCTCTACTCTTGCTTCCTGTCTGCTCACGTCACCTCTTTCTTGCACAATGAATCTTACCAACCACCTCAGCTTTCTGTCGTTCTAAGCCATATTTGTGCTTTCTGAAGTCTTACTTCACTGCATATAATAGTGGCAAAAAGCAGCTTTTCAGAGAGAACTTGATTTTGTTGTTCTGTGTATTCTGTTCTTCTGCCATAAGTATAGTGAACTGATAACTATATTGCATACACACAGCCTCTCAATGGAACAGACATTTATTTGATACCCATGAATTTGCGCCCTGTTCATCTAGATTTCAAAATTATGCTGATTGTGGCTAGCCTCTAGTATGTACAGAAGCATGTCTACGATGTGGTCTGAGGGTACATGTGCAGTGCTACTGTGAAGCTAGTTGTAGTTCTCACAGCAATGCACCAAGTAAGGTTGTTGCTTCATTGTTATAAAGAAAGACAGCCTCAGCTAGGCTGTAAGGGCGACAAAAATGATTTGTGCAATTCACCAAACATACAAACAGAATATAATATGGCTATAATGCCATGTGCTAGTTAGTATATCAAGTGATTAAGAGAATGATGTAAGGGCTGTTTGGTTAATCTGGTTTATTTGTCGTGTTAAAACACAGGCTGTGAAGGTAACTTCAACATGTCGAGGTTGTCAACATGTCTAACTATTTACGAAATAGGGGAGGTGGCAGTGAGACTTCCTGGGAAAGCAATACCTCAGTTGTACTAATGGTATGGCTTGATTATATAATTTCATCATTGCTTGTTTAGAAATATGACGGTGGGTTAGAACCTATGAAATGCCACAACAGCAAGGCTGAACATCCATCCTTACTCCTCAGAGGCTTAAAGAATGATAAACAGTTATGCTTTAGAGCATATTTTGGTAACAAATATATGCCATCTTCATTTCAGTGGAATGGAAAGAGGTGATTGAGCACAGCCATGTTATTGTAGCATGCATGAAGGAATGCAGGAGAGCCTGGGGGCTAATATATGTTAATAGAGTGAACAAGTAGCTGTGACTGGCAAGATTATTTTACTCCACAGAGGATGCTGCAGTAAGGTTTGTGCAACTGTAAGAAATACGAGAACGAGTGAAAGATTACTTGTAATATATGGATTTGTATGGCAGATGAGAATGTGCACCCAATTTGCCACTACGCATTTTTTCTATTTTATGTTCAGCACAGAGTGTGAGTCACTATGGCTTCTTAACTGGAAATTTCTGCGTTCCGTTTCACAGTGTTTATGGGGCTACCTGCATTCATTTGACTACTTATGAAGTGATTGGATAATAGAACATGCCCACATTACAGATTTACACAGAACATAATATGAATTCATCATAGAGCTCCACCCAAGAAACTGTCTGCTGGTTATGAAAACAAAAAATGGCAACAAACATTCCCTTACTTTCATGTGCTGCCCCGCACATGCTGCTAATTAACTAATGTCTACGATGCAGACATTCTGTTCTTTCATTAGGGGTAGGTGCAAGTTGCCCTGACACAATGAACCTGCATTCATTGCCTACAAGCTACTGCATGTTGGAATTGGTGTTACAGCAGGCATGGCAAATGTTCTCCCCTACTTGTGTCTTGTACACCATATGAGCCAGCATTTCATTTCATTGTCGTGTACCTGTTTAAGCTGTTACTGATTCAGAAAGGCAAATATAAAATGACTTACTACGCCAACCATTTCGCATGCAAGATAACTGCATTCATTGCAAAGCTTATTAGAGAGCTTTAGATCAGGGGGATGCAATCGCTGAGGCTCGAAGTACTAGGGGGCCTCAATGCTTGCATCCCCTTAATCTAGATCTCTATAGTCACTTGATAATCTTGCTTTGCTTTCAGATGAAGTACACGTACTGTGCACCTGTTTGTTAGCCTATGCACTTCTTTCTTTTTAATGTTGCTGTGCATTCGCTAACTAGGTTGTCACTACATGAATGAAATTAGGGCCATGCCCAATGCTATCAAATAACATTACTTTGCTATAGCTCACTGACTGTGCACGCTTCTTTTTTTATCTAGGGAAAAGAATAAAAAGAGAATGCATGCATAAATGATGTTGACAGCAGCAAACGGTCTCAAAGCAATCATCCTTGATTGTCGCCATTGCTGAGAGAGCAAGCATGCTTGTATTCACTTTGACCACAGGCTGTACATTGTTTAGATGCTGATAGAGGTATGGATAAATAGTGAAGGGGCAGCAGATTGGTTACCCAGGCCTTTATGCATGGGCATTGCTGCCTTGTGTGCCCTGTAAACCTCTGTCATCTCTTAAGGCATGAATGACATAACACTACTTCTATTGACAGGGACATTTTTAGCACCAACAAGAAATCTAAACATTAGGTGAATTCACGCCTATATGGGGTGTCTTTTCAGCAATATGAATATTTGTTTTCATGCAAACATTCTTCTCTTGAAAACATATCTGACAAGCATCTCTGCCTGAAGAAGTAACTGTGATATGTACATATCACTTTTATGTATGTCATAATTGTAATCAATTGCTCAAGACGTACTGATGGCTAGTTGTTTAGTCATGACTTAACATGGCAGTGCACTTTGAAATAATGACGTAACATAGAATGAAAAAATCCTAGCTCTGTGCGCTCCTGTACATTCATTCGGTGTTACATCATGTAAGCAATTGTAGGCTCACTATTAACCTGACAGCTACTAAAGAGACCTCAGCAGCAAAGTGCAACTAAATCAACAAGCTACTGTTGATGATTCAAATGCGTGCTCGGTGACGAAGTGACTTGTCAATCAACACAGCTGTATTCCGTGATAATAGAACCATCTGTATAGGAGTATGTTAATAGATAATGCTGCGGCGCTTCAGCAGGCTATGCTGTTGCTGTGACAGATCCCTTGCTCATTGGCTTAGATACACCTGTGTGTTCATGTATGCGCGTTCTTCCAAGCTCTTACGTACAGGGTCTGGCCCCATCAGTGAAAGGAATGCGCATTGGTTGGTGGCAGAAAACAGACAGAGTTTATTTTCTACAAGAGATGCAGATGAGAGCCGCATGTGTTCGAGGAGGCAAACTCGCGGTCCCTGTCTAGTGGCCGAGACGCTGGGGGTGATGGAGAATTCTTCGAACTCGACTTGGGGCAGGGTCGCTTCCTGTTTCATCTGCACTGGTGCCTTATCCAGCCGAGGAGTGGTGGTGCATCGCTTGTACACAACATTTTCCTCCCTTCTCAGATGGAGTCGCCGTAGTGATCCGGAGGGTGTCGTTCCCGCAGCGGGCATGACTCTGCAGTTGTGTTTGGCACGGTCTCAGGGGCAGCGTCAATCTCTGGTTTGGTCACCGATGATTGCGAAGGCTTCAGCATTCCTGAGAGAGTGGCCTCTGACGACGTGGAGTTATCTGCTTTTATCCCAAGCATAAACGGGAGCGGGACACTGCTTGCGGTTAGCGTACAGCCCTTATCCTGTGTCGCCGAATCTTCTGTGGGGTGTCTCAAAACACCGGGCTTGATGTGGTCACATTGTCATCGCACTAACCTGTTGGGGCCTTTAATGAGCCACGATCTGTGGCCTAGCTTTTCCAAAACCGTTCCCTCTGTCCAGATCGGATTCCCTCCGAAGTTTCGAAAGAAAACTGCTTGTCCGACAGCGAGTACTCTTGACTTTGTGTCCCTGTTGCAGTTGGTATGGATTTTGTTCACTTTTGCTTGGGGCTGAATGCACGTGAGAGCTGTATCCAGCTCACGCCTGAACCCAAGTGCAGCTGGCATTTCACCCGTTGATGTGCAGGTGGTGTGTTGCTCTAGAGAAACTGGGCCAGCTTACACGCGAATACTCCGTCCTTGTTTTTGGCTAATGCTCGTTTTGTTTCAAAAGCCATCCTTTCTGCTTGGCCATTTGTTGCAGGATGGTACGGTCTGCTTGTTACATGGGTCACCCCATTCTTCTTTAGGAAGCTCTCAACTTCTACTGAAACGAAGGATGGCCCGTTATCAGTCACAAGCTTTTTGGGGAGCCCAAAAGCTGCGAAAAGGTTCCGGAGTTCCTCAATCAATGTGGCAGACTGTGTATTATGCATGGAGCACACTTTCAACAATTTGCTGTATGTGTCCACAACAATAAGCCAGCATTCTGCCTTCTATGGGACCAACGAAGTCTGCGTGAACTGTGTCCCAAGGCGTTCTGGTGCGTTCCCATTTGGGCACTGGTGCCCTGGCTGGTGCCCTTTGGTGTTGACAACAAGTTGCACAGTTTCTAGTGAGCCGTTCGATATCTGCGTCAATGCCTGCCCAACAACATTACCTTCGTGCACATGCCTTCATGACCACAATTATATGGTGGTTTGCAGGTGCGAGTTTAAGAAGGCAGTTTCTCGCCTTTGTTTTGGAGATACCATTCGGGAGCCTCTAATAAGGCACCCTTCTTGCGCTGAAAGCTCAGTCTCCAGTTTCCGGCACGATGAAAACTGTTCTTTTGGTAGTTTATGAACTTCACCGTTTGAAACAGCCTCCAGCACTGGGGACAGAACTGAGTCCTCTCGAGTCATTTGTGCTAGTTGACACGGTGAAAGCTCGAAGCTGAGCATGGTAGCCAACATGAGCACGTCTCTTGGGGTATAAGGTTCAGCTTGTGCCGGTAGTGGAAGTCAGCTTAGAGTGTCTGTATTTTGGTGCAGCAGGCCAGACCTGTACAGCAACTTGTAATCGTACGTTGCTAGTTTAAGGCACCATCGCATAATTCTTGATGAAAAGACCCGGGCTACTTGCTTTGTTTCACTTACGATTCCAATCAATGCCTGGCGATCTGTTATGGTCACATGCCGGCCAGATATGTACTTATGAAAATGACTGATGCTGTAGATTACTGCTGCACTTTCTTTGTTGAGCTGGAAGTAGCTCTTTTCGGCACTTCCCAGTGTTCATGAACAGAATGCAATGGGCACCTCTCGGCAAATAGCATCTTCCTGAGCGAGGACGGCATCAACGCCGTACGGCGATGCGTCCACAGACAAAAGAAGGGGCTTCGTCCCGTCGTAGTGAGCGAGCACTGTAGATGCACGAATCATCTCCTTTAGTGCCTCGATCGAAATTGGCTTGATGCTTGCTCTTCCACTTCCAGGGCGTGTTTTTCTCTAGGAGCCTATGCAATTCCACCACGACCATTGCTCTGTTGTCCAAAATGCAGTCGTTAAATGAAATAAGGCCCAGAAAAGCCCTTAGGGATGTGTTGTCAGATGATTTGGGTGCTTGAAGTATAGCCTCAACCTTTTTCTCGGTGTTGCAAACACCACTGCCACCAATTCGATGTCCCAGAAACTAAACTGACGTAATTCCGAACCTGCACTTTTCTTTCTTGAGGCGTAAGCCTTTCTCAGTTAGTCTCGACAGAACCTGATTCAGACACTGTGCGTGATCATTTGCACTATTCCCGTTGACAATGATGTCACCAAGGTGAACACTCACCCCTGGAATTCCAGGTATCTTTGTCTCCCTCAGGCACTGGAAGATAGCTGGTGCGGCGGAAATTCAGAACGGGAGGCATTTCACCCTGAATAGTCGTTTTGTGGTGTTCACTGTGAGCAGTGCTGCTGTTTCTTCATCAACAGTTGTTGATATGCTTGATAAAAATCCAACATTGAGAAGAGGGTTCCACCATGTAGGTTTGCAAACACTTCATCTGTAGTTGGTAGTGGGTAAGATGCCTTCTTCGCTGCTGCATTAACAGTAACAGTATTAACAGTACTCCTGTAGTCACCACAGACATTGAGTGTACCGTCGGTCTTCTGAACAAGTACCAATGGGGTTGCCCATTCGGTATGCTGCGTTGGTTTTAGGATGCCTTGGCGCTGTAGATGGTCAAGCTTATGTTCCAAAAGCGCCTGCAGCGCCACTGAAATCGGACGAGCCTTGCAAAACATTGCTGTCGCACCGTCTTCAAGTTCCAGGTGAACTAAAGGACCTGTATAGCTTCCAATGTCTTCCTTGAAAACATCTGGGTGTCATCCCACGACCTCTGTAATTTCTAGTGCTGGCTCTCCAACGTGGTTGATCCCCTTCATCTGAATTTGAAGTGCGAAAAACCAATCTCTTCCTAGGAGGTTCCACCCGGTGCCCTTCATAACCAACAATGGCAGCAGATAGTCCTTTGATCTCAACATCACATGAACTTGTGCGGAGCCCAGGACGTGTAATTGTTTACCTGACCATGTGCACAAATCGAGCGGCTTGCATGAAAGCCACAGAGTGTTTTTCTTCCACCTTCTGTAGTCCGTGTCTTCGCTTATCAGGGAGCATGCCGCACCTGTGTCCACCTCAAACTGGACTGGCTTTCCCTCCACTATCAAGTCCACGAGGAACTTGGGGGGCAGTGTGTACGTACACTATCTGTGTGCAGCTTGCAGCAGGATTTGCTGACAGGTGGTGGTTTGACACTGTGTGCCCGTAGCTGCTAGTTGTCGGAGCGTGGTTCCGTGTTTTTCTTTTTCTTTGAGATGCAGGCATGCTCGACGTGACCTTCCTTGGAGCAGAAACGGCACTCGGCTGTCTTGAATTTGCATGTTTCAGGGTGGTGCAAGCCGTCGCATCGATAGCAATGTCGCGCTGACGTATGCTTGCCTCCTGGCTTGATTTGCGACGCCCTGTAAATTTCCCCCGAGTTTACCACTCCTTTGATATCTCGCTGATGCCTTGACGCACTTTCCGCTGACAAGACTAAGTCCACAGCGCATTGAAATGTCAGGCTTCTTCTGCGAACAGTCTCTGCGGAAGATGTTCGTCCCAGACGCCGTGGACGAACCTGTCCCGCAGCATCACATCTTGGGACGGCATAGTTGGGTTCGCCGCTGAAGCGGTCGTTTGGGTGTCAGGTGACGTCTTCGATATTGTAGCCGAAGGCAGCGCTCCGAAGTTGCAGTCGGCTGTCAAGGTTCCGAGGGCCGCAGCGTAGCTGCTGATCGACTCGTCTGGCCGTTGGTCGGGTCTTTGAAACACGTACCGGCTCTATAAACCTCGGATGTCCTGTTGTCTAAGTGCCGCCTAAGACGTGTCACTAAATCATTTAAGTTGACTTCTGCTGGGATCTTTGGCGATATCAGCGCGCGCACACGGTGTTCGAAAGTGTCGGCTCAACAAAACGTGAGAAGTGCCCGCTTTTTCGCTTCGTCGCTGACGTCGCTCGCCACGAAGTAAAATCGAGGCACTGGATCCACGATTCCCATGATTTGCCCGAGAAAGGCTCGACAGCGCCGTGCATTCGTCCTGTAGACACGGCCTTAACTTCGAAAAATTATCCGCTTCGCAACTCCTGCCTCATCGCCTGTGTTACGTACGGGGTCTGGCGCCATCCGTGAAAGGAGTGCGCATCGGTTGGTGCCAGAAAACAGACTACGTTTATTTTCTACAAAAGACGCAGGTGAGAGCGGCATGTGTTCGAGGGGGCAAACTCTCGGTCCCTGTCCAGTAGCCGAGACGCTGAGGGCGACGACGAAGGATTCTGAGAACTCGACTCGGGATGGGGTCGCATCCCGTTACTTCCGCGCTGGTGCTTCGTCCAGCCGAGGAGCGATGGTGCGTCGCTTGTCCACAACACAAGCTTTCGCTAGCACAGCTACAAAAAGTTCGCCAGCGCGCCGGACACAACCGAGCACATAGTGACGTATGTTGTCGCAACATTATGCGGTAGCAATAAACAAATAACAAAAAGCGGCACAGGTAAGACAACTGCACAGTGTTCCAAAGGTGGTTCACCACGTCAATGCCACACATGCAGTACAGAATGTGACAGTGCAAGAGCACGACCAGTAGGTCGTGGCAAGAGTCGCGTTTTCACCAAGGTAAATATACCTGATAGCGAAGCTTCCATAGGAGCCCATACCATCCCATACGTTCAAGACATGGCGGTCCCACAGAACACCTATACAAACTTAGAGAAGGGAAACTGTACCTTCCACAGTGCTACGGAAATAAGCGTAGCGGTGGCGTCGTGAACTAAAGTATGTGACCACAGGTGGCGCTGTACAACAGGAAACGGAAACGGGGTTTTGCACACGCTTCACCAGGTTTGCACACGCTTTACCAGGTTTTCTGTGGCTTTAATGGGTTTCTGGCTGCTGCGCCTCGATCGTGCTCCCGCCAGTTTAGTTGCTGTGTAGCAAACGTAGCGCTTACATATTAATGTAGGCGCTACGTTTGCCACACAGCAACCAAACTGGCGGGAGCACGATCGAGGCGCAGCAGAATACATGTAGCGCTGAGTCATATCGAGTTAAGGCACACTCTGAACTGACTTTTAAGGGCATCCCGAGTAGTGCCGCCGCGCTCCAGCTGTTGCATTTCGTGTAGGGCTACTGACAGAATGCGGTTTCCAGATGGCACGATGGCCTCGACTGGAATAAAGGCACACGACACCAAAGATTGAGTAAGCCTGAAAATATTTTATTTGCATTTTACAAGTACAACAAAAAGCACACGTCTACGCATCCACACAAACGCGGTTACATAGTCAAGAACATAGTCAAGAGATGGCTCATTAATAAGGGTAGCACAAACGCACAAGAAAGAAGACCTAAGCTACAAAACGTACGGTCGGCTGCTAAGTATAATAATTTCCCTGTCACCGCGTGTCACTTTTATACAACATCTTTACAGCACTACCAGGCCGGGTAGTTTGGCGGAAAGAACGCAACAGCTTATACGGCCGTCAGCAGCCTCTTCCTTACGGGTGTCATAATTATCCTAATCTCCGCATCAACGTCGTGCAAATTCGCATACAGGTATCTGTATCTGAACCATATGTGCCAGCTTAATACACGTGTAGTGAAATTATGATAACCACTGCGTCTTATCAAACGTATTGGTTTTGCAAATGAGCATTACAGCTGACGGAACGACATACTGTAAGTGAAGCACAAGAGAACAAGGACAAAACACTTGAAGAAATGAAGAATTAGTAGGCATACAGCAAACAAGCGATGACGGAGAACACACAATGATGCATCGGGTGTTCTGCGACATCGGTTTGCGTACTTACGGTGTTATGGAGATCAACGGCATAAAAACGTACCTTCAAGCGTACTCCCTCAACGTCCGCCGCATTCTATATGATAGTCAACGCCTAAACAAAATGAGGCACTATTCTTTGACAAGAGTAGACCTTTTTACAGCAAGTCTATGTAATGACTCGCAGACGAAACCAGCATGCTTTCGAAAATGTTTTACCGCCGTAGTATTCGAACGCCAACGGCCAGGAAACACATCGATACCAATAGGCTGTCGGCTGTCGGTGGTTAATAGAGCACAAAAACCTTGACGCTATGACTAAAAAGCAGCTTCAACAATCAAATTAAAAGAAAATCAACTGCCTATTTGCCTGAGGTAAAAAAGCATCCTTAGACACCTCGATTGTTCATGTCAATGGTTTGTGTAAATTAAAAAATTCAGCATGTTCAGCGCCCCGAGCAGAGAAAGCACGAATTAAACTATTCGACCAAATTACAGTAGCTCCACTTGCGCGCTTACGCTGAAACGCGCCTCGATTGATTTTTCGCCCTCTGTGGCCATTTGTTGAACTTGAGAGTGTGCGGGGCCTGGCGGTCCATCGGCGGATGGATGGATGGATGGATGTTATGAGCATCCCCTTTGGAACGGGGCGGTGGGTTGCGCCACCAAGCTCTTGCTACTATGCTGCCTGATATCCTACCTAGGTTAAACAATGAAAAAAGAAAAGAAAAAAAACACTATGAACTAACACGGCCAAATTTTCTGATCCCCTATTGCGAATTGTGCTTTTGTACGTCTCCGTCTTTTGTCGTTTCCCTACTTTTCTTCCACCAATCCTCCAATCGTCTCTTACTAATTTCTATTGCGGACCTGTTTGCTTTACCACTGCTCCCGCTGAACCCAAGGCGTGCGTCTATTTCTCGTACAAAAATCCCTCACGTGACCTGATCCTAGGTGCCTAGGGACAGCATCGTTTAGGGATTTTTGAGAAGGCGCGGTGCTGGCGCCGAGCGACGCCGTGGCGTGTTCGTCCTCGGCGTGATCAATCTCTGGACCGCGCGTTGTTCAACATTGCTCACGTAATCGTGCGTGCGTTGCTTGTGTGTAGGTTCTGTGTTACTTGGCGGAAAGCCGTGAGTAGTGGCGGTGCGGCAATGCGGCTTTGGCCTCGATGAGCTCTGGCACTACAGAATCTGCGTTGTGTGACCCGTGCTTTCTTGAGAACCCGGCGGTGGTGACAATTGAAATATCGAAATGGCCTAGCGCCTCTGCAGCGAAGTTCTGCGAATCGCGATGTGGCGTCGCCGTGTCCGACTTTGCTTAACGGACATCGAGGGATGTGCTGCTCGCTGCAAGTCATGTAAATGCAACTACGTCGACCGCTCACTGTTCAGCGCTGAATGTGTGTTTGGGTTTGCGATGTGTGTGACTTAACGTTTGCGCGTTCACAGACATGTGCTCCCGTCTTGGTCTCATTAGCGGCTGTCGCGGGATTGTGGTGTGCTAGCTCCTTGCCTAGTATGAAGTTTACTACGCTAACACACAGCATGTTCACGTTTTTCCGCGCTATATGTCATTTGCATGACGGCCGAGTTGAAAACGAGACATATAATGTTCTTTGCATTTGTGTGTTGTAAATTACTTTCTATTGTGGAAGTTCTGGGTGTCTTATTACGCAAGGAGTGCGAACGTAAACATAAACACATATGTGTGTCTGAAATGTTGAATTACCCATAATACCCTTTACGACTGATAAGTGGGCTACACGGCCTGTGTGAATGAGCTACCGTATGTTGCGACGCTCTTTCGTGTGGTAGAATGATGCATGGTGCGCGTTTATTTCTGTACTGTTGTAAAAACCATTTGTTTATTCACTCAATACAAATGCACGGCTTCTTCGCCGCAGTACAGCTTCGTTACGCGGTGAAGCATACTAGAAGTGGGAGGGGGCCGCTATCAGCCAGTATTAGTATGTCCTCTTAGTTGACCTGAGAGGCGGCGGGCGCGCGAGTGTATAATTTAAGAACTCTTATTATGTCCAGTGACAGTGGAGATCATTAACTGTAGCACCAAAGTAGTGGACCACTACCAGAACCAAGGCATGTAGTATGCCCATCTCAATTCTTGTGCTTATGCCAGTCTTATTTTTTACAGCAATAGCTGCTATGGGCTAACTCTCCTGGTTGTTCTGATGTCTACTGGTGTTGTCACTGGAATTCCCGAATTTCTTGCTAGAATATTGCAAATAAAGTTCTCATTGTGCTGCGAGGATTCAAACATACGATCAAAATAGTTGCAGTCCACAATTCTACATTTCAGCCACTCTGCTGAAGGTACGGTCGTGGTGAATACTGATCCCGGAGAGCGTGATCTAGCCAACAGGTGCCTAGATTGGCTAACACATGCTCAATGTCTGCATACTCTATATAGAGCTGGCATCCACACCTTCAAGTTCTTACACATCACCTTCCCACTTGTGAAGGCAGTCCTATGTTAAGTTTTCTTCTTGCATGTGATGACAATGATTGGGTGCATCTGCTTCATTAATCTTCTTCTAGTGCTTGGCTTCTCAGATTTACTGGATGGAGCTGTTGGTGTCTTGTTTTCCTCAAGCAAAGCGCGAGATATAGCAATGCGTTGCCCAAATATAGATTTGAGAAAACCAAAACGAATTCAGCAGTAAGAAGCTAAAGGGTTGTTTTGGTGTAGATCAGTGGCTAAGTCCGGATATGAAAGAGGAGGAAGAAAAGCCGAGTCTTTCCACTTCAACACTGAGGCACAACTCCCACAAATAAATAGGACTCTTACTTATTTTACTTTTTTAAGGAGATTACTGACTTTCATTGGCAAGTGTTCACTTCAGCAAACACTGCATGAAGTAAGCTTCCTGTGCATATTTCACCAGCTACTGCATCATTGTTTCACATTATGCGTGAAACTGCAATTTTCTTTATGCCACAACTTGCCCAATTTTGTGTTTTGCAGTGGGATGTTAGCAGTGCTAATAAGGCACCTAAATACTCAATAGTAATACAGAGCAAAAAAAGTAAGAAAGCAGTGGCTTTTTGTGCGTAGACTATGCATACACCTGGTGCTCTTATGGTCATTTTTTCCCTATCCGCTCAGCCATTCTAAACAAGAAAAGTTTATACACGATTAGTTTATCGGGGTGTCTACCAACCGGGAAAACCGGGAATTCTCAGGGAATTTGAACAGTCTGGAAAAACTCAGGGAAAACTCAGGGAATTTGTGCTTTTATCAGGGAAAATTAGCTGTAACTTTATTGAAAGGGAACGAAAATCGTGGTAATGCTGGCTCCAGTAACAGAGGAATCGCAACGAATCGTCATTGACTCCGTGTCATCGGCACGATGTATTGCCAGAGTACTTAACGACCGATTTTCTAGACGCCCGATTTTTCGGACATGCGCGATAATTTGCACGGTTTTGCGGCACCACCACGTACTCATATATAGTCAATGTATATTGCCCTGACTGCAGGTCTGAAATGGCATTAATCAAAGCCGCCACCGCCGCTATTTTGATTATCTCGCCGCCTCGAACCGGCACTCTCGCAGGCAGATCCGCTGGCAGCCGTAACCACTACCGCGGCAACGTTAGGCCTAGCTGCTTCTATGTTCGCTATTAAGCTTCTTGCCGTGCGGTGCCGTGTTTTTCATTGAAAGAATTCGCCGCTATCACCAATGGCACCGACTCCGCCTTTGTAATCCTCGCGATTGGCTTTGAAGCTCGCAGAGCACAGCGCATTGCGTAATGCCAGTCTCCGAAAGTTAGCTTCGCCTCAGTACACTTGTGTTAGGCGGTGAAGCATAACACGCGTGGGAAGGGGGCAATTGTCACGGGACACAGTATGTATTCCTTAATTACACATGCGTGCACCCCGTATCCTGTCACAGTACAAGCCCTGATATGCCTAATAAGCGTACTGGCAGGCCTTCAGAGCCTTTTCAGACGTGCCTGTGGTAATTTTATCCCTTAAAGGCAGTTAAAGACATGCATTAATGTTTTTCAGACTGCCCGTTTTTTTTCAATTTTTTTTTGCTGCCCCTCGGAAGTCCGAAAAATCAAATGTTGACTTTACAACTGACCAAGAGGATGCTTCAAATGATCCATGTGGTGAAAGCGTGTTAGAAGGAGGATGAGAACAGAAAGGACCGACGCACTGAGGAATTAACGGGAAAGGAAGGGTGCCGCCGCCTTTTTGAAGGAGCTTGAGCTAAAAAAACTATGTGTTGGCTGACGCTGAGACACAGGTGTCCCTCATCCAAACCAAAATAAATTGTTTAAGCAGTGAAACCCAACACTGAGATGTTGTGTACGGGCTGAGAGTATGTCAGGACAGTCGAGGTTGACTTCCCAGCTGCTGAGAGAGAACCTTAGTTGTGACAAAGTTCAGGACCTCATAGAGATGAGCTTGCTGTCAGTTGATAGAAATAGCTGATATTAAAAAAATATTTACTTATGCATGCATTTCCTTTTCATTTGTATTTGAAAATGTTCGACTCAATTTGGAATGGGCTTTACCATTTCTTTCGCTGTGCATTTTACTAACACCTTCCTTCTGTTTTCTTTTTAAATAAAATAGATATTACTCCTTACTATTCAAACTGGATTAAGTCATTTTTTGTTTCAGCATGCTTACTAGAGAGTGACAGCATCGGGCAACGTGGTGTCAGCCTGTCTTGACATAAAACAAAGTTCTGGCTCATTCAGGGAATTTCGCAAAGGTGCTCAGGGAAAACCTGGAAAACTCGGGGAATTTGGAAATGTCAACTTGGTAGACACTGTGGTTTATACACAGACCACAACTAAACCACAGGTATCGTTGGTAAGAAAAGTATATTTATTCGGTGACATTTTCTGCAGCCCTGCTATTGAGCTTTCCTTCCTTCTTTTCAGCTGTGCAGGTTCATTAAGAAGTGATGATACAGTTTGACAATTTTAATCATTGAAAGACTTAGCGAAACCTTTTTCGGGTTGTTTTTTCTTGGTTTCAGACTCTGCACATTGCATTTTAAGGCGTGTTTCTTGTATTTGTTGCTTTTTCTTTATGGGTAGGGCATGTCAACATTTTTTACACCATTTCAAGTATGTGGTGCCATAGACTGTTCTTAGATGAAGTCTTGTCCTTTCATTCTGTACAATATGATGTCGGTTTTTTGTGTCCAAGGCCGTTTTACAGCGTGATTGTAGCATTTTGCTAAGTTTTGCCTCTGTCACCCAAGCTTGAAAGATTGCTACCCACTGGTGGTGGCATGACACATGTCACGTTTCTTTTTCAATAAAAGGAAGTCTGTCACTTATCCGGTGCACTGGTTGCCTTTTGTCTCTTTGAATTGCAATTTGTTGCCTATGTTTGCTCTTTTGTTGCATTTCAGATTAGGAATGGCTATCATAATTCACATTTAACCATATTGCACACAATGTGGATGATATGTAATTGCAATATATGGGCACCATAATTATAATAGAAGTTAATCATTCAAGAATAGTGCCTTTGCATGGTAGTGCAGCCATTAATTGTGGCTATAAGGTACCAGCACTGCAGATAGCACTGCTTGTGCAGAATATAGTGCAGCTCTACTACTTTCAAACATCATTGTTTTTATCTGCATTTGTATAGCTCCAGTTTCTGTGAACAACACACATCTGGTGGAAGGGTGGCTTGCACCTGCAGTTGGGTCCAATGAATAGCCAAATTTCTGCCCGTTTTCATGTTATTAGCATATTAGTAAAGGCAGTCGTTCTTATAGTAGCCTGTTTGCCCACTGTAGAAGCCGCTGCAGGGTGTCAGCATCTCATACACATCTTCAGCTTTGCAGGGGACACAGCATCTGGCACATAGTTTGTCACAGGCCATGTATTCGGGGCAAGTTGAGTTCACTCACTAGCAAAGGGAGAACCAAGCTTGTCGGATATGAAGTAAACCGCCTGTATACTCAGTGGCCTTCATTTCGTGTGACATATGTGGTTATAGCGACCCTTGCTTTAAGCACTTCTTGTCCAGCAGCGGTCGTTTGCTTTTGAAACACTCAGGATAGCTTTCAGCAAGCTGCACAGGAATAACACTGAAAAACCAGCAGATGTTAATTGTCGCACTTATCATGCGAAGCTTCGTACAGTATGATGAGAGCATAAATAAATGAGGGTGTTCCTCAAGGCCTTGTAGCACGTCACGAGTTTGGAGGAACATGATTTATAGCACTTTTTTGATCGCATGCTATAGGTTTAGCAGGTGTGGCCATGGTCGAAGTGTAGTGCAAGGTCAAGAAAACAGATATCTATGAGCAGCACCCTGGTAAAGGAGGCTCTGGGAAAACTAGTGGGAAGCCCGTTGAACATCTGGTTGACCCACTTGCTGGCTCCATCAGGCAAAGTATTATAAAGAGAAGGAAGTCATCAACACATCAGAAGGTTTTTACATATAAACACTGTGCTAAGGTCATAACATGGCAACAAGTCTTAGTGCGCAGGCTATGCACGACCAACTACATATGCCTTCTGTTCGGACATTGCTCATTGTAACTAACAAGGATGGAGTGGACAAAAAAAGAACAGCAGCTCCATTAATTTAGTTTCACTGGTATCGACAGTGTTTTGTAAGCGTACATTGCCATACTCCCCAATGCCTTCTTGGGTGACACCAGCAAAGACCAGCTTGAGGCAAGGGGTAATAGACGTCTTTACAAGCTAAATATGCATGAATGCATGGAGAGCACATTGTGTCCAAAAAGTAGGCACTTCACAGGGGCACTGGAGAAGGAACAGGTTATTAACAGTGGGCAAAGACAAGCTACTAAACACCCAACACTGTTGCCATGTAACGACCTCTGAAACAATCCCTCTTAAAGAGGAAATCATCTTTGTGTATCCATAAAGAGGGCAGATGGGCAAAGCCCCTTCAGTAATGTTGCCAGCTTCAAAAGCCTATTTTGCACATCCTGAATGCTTCCTTCTTAAGACTTTGCTGGGTGCAAGCATTCTACTGTCCAAAAGCTGTCATTGAGAGCCCTGTTGGTTTGGTGGCAATAAAGTTCAGAAGCAATTGCAACAAACCTCCCGTCCTAGTTGGCCTGGATGCTCACGGTGCTTATGAAGCAGCACCATGAGGCAAGCAAGATGAATGGATGCCTCCAAGCCCTTGTTCGTTTATCACACTGTTCTGTTAGTAACAACCATGAGACTTGAAACCAACAAGCTCAAGCTCAGCACTCGCATGGTTACTGCGGAGGATGCACAAAAAGCACAAAAAGAGAAAACTCAAGGGAAAGGATAAAGCACCATTTAACACTTAGTATTGCTACAGCCCACCCCCTACTTTTATTTTGTCTGGTCGTGCTACATCTCTTTACTATACATAGGCATGAACTTAGGTGATGTTCCCAATCAGTGTCCAATATTTATATACGCTATGTGCTGGTTCAATGAGGTTCGAAACACTGCAATGGAAGCTTCAAGTAGAAAAGGTGCCTGGAAGAAAAAAAAAAGCTGTGCAGCAACCATTTTGGCAACATCTTGTCCCCTTAATAAAAATTGTGCTTTCATATCAACTCGAGCCCTCCAGTTTAGAGTAAAGTACGAGTGCACTTATGAACAATGAATCAATTCTCAAAGAGCATGTGCAGTCCAGCCAAAAGCAGGGGCAAGAATCTGCATTGTGCTCCTGCATTGAAGGTGAATAACACGTACCATAATGGCGAATGTGCTTTAGTAAGCTTCATTGCAATATTAATTTGTAATGTACAAAGAATTGTCAATGAAGCTTACCACGAGCACAGATGCACTTGCAAATTATGTAACAATTGAAAGCAATGAGCACAGTGTAAACCTATGTGCCCTTTCCACTCTTACTATGCTTTAATGCACGATGCTTATTTACACCCCTGTATTGCGGTGTAGCAAGCTACAAAAGAAAGGTTGCATAATTAGGCTTTTTACGATTACCTTTCTCGCAATTCACTATTATTTCGCGGTGAAGCCTAAACAATGTACTGCGGTGAAGCATACTAAAAGTGAAAAGGGGCCACTCTCACTGGACATAATAAGACTTCTTTAATTATACACTCGCGCACCCGCCGCCTCTCAGGTCACATAAGTGGACATACTATGCTGGCTGATAGCGGCCCCCTCCCACTTTTAGTATGCTTCACCGCGTAACTACAATGTACTGCGGCGAAGAAGCCGTACATATGTATTGAGTGAATAAACAAATGGTTTTACAACAGTACAGAAATAAACGCGCACCATGCATCAGTCTACCACACGCAAGAGCGTCGCAACATACGGTAGCTGATTCACAGAGGCCGTGTAGCCCACTTATCAGTCGTAAAGGGTATTATGGGTAATTCAAAATTTCAGACACACATATGTGTTTATGTTTATGTTCGCACTCCTTGCGTAATAAGACTCCCAGAACTTCCACAATAGAAAGTAATTTACAACACACAAACGCGAAGAACACAGATATATGTCTGTTTTCAACTCGGCCGTCATGCAAATGACATATAGCGCGTAAAAACGTGAACATGCTGTGTGTTAGCGTCGTAAACTTCATACTAGGCAAGGAGCTAGCACACCACAGTCCCGCGACAGCCGCTAATGAGACCAAGACGGGAGCACATGTCTGTGAACGCGCAAACGGAGCCACTCTGCTCCTCTGCCACCCCCACTGCACGGCTGCACCACTCGTTTCAAGTACAGCACACCAAACACACATTCAGCGCTGAATAGTGGGCGGTCGACGCAGTTGCATTTACATGACTTGCAGCGAGCAGCACATGCCTCGATGTCCGTTAAGCAAAGTCGGACACGGCGACGCCACATCGCGGTTCGCAGAACTTAGCTGTCGAGGCGCTAGGCCACTTCGATATTTCAATTGTCACCACCGCCGGGTTCTCAAGAAAGCACGGGTCACACAACGCAGATTCTGTAGTGCCAGAACTCATCGAGGCCAAAGCCGCATTGCCGCACCGCCACTACTCACGGCTTTCCGCCAAGTAACACAGAACCTACACACAAGCAACGCACGCACGATTACGTGAGCAATGTTGAACAACGCGCGGTCCAGAGAACGATCACGCCGAGGACGAACACGCCACGGCGTCGCTCGGCGCCAGCATCGCGCCTTCTCAAAAATCCCTAAATGATGCTGTCCCTAGGCACCTAGGATCAGGTCACGTGAGGGATTTTTGTACGACAAATAGACGCACGCGAACCCAAGGGCTTCAAGGAGGCCAGTGGTCTTCACATTCTTCACGGCGGTTCATGGGCCTTAGCGCCATCTGTATGTGGTGGGAACACTTCCGGCGGAAAAAAAAATAATGTGACGCCATGTCCGTTAAAAGCAGCAGTGACGTCATATTGTTATCGAAGGCGCGAAATTTGTTTTGTTGTCCTTCCTTTGGAGCTATATATTCAAGTGCCCCGCCATTCGACTTGATGGGCGTTTCGAGCTTTCAGCGTGGAAAGCGATGCAGGAAAAGTCCAGCCGTACGGTTGTCGAAATCGCATCCCTACACAGAACATACTTTCTTTGGAGGCCGACGAAAACTTTAGGTGTAGAGTGCTGATCCTATTGTCGGATGCCAAGCCCGTCGGCCAGCGCAGTCGCACGAAAACAACTACACAATTATCTGGCGGTTGTAACTCACTACTTTTGACTGAACATATTAAGAAGCGATAAAGCTGCCCGTGTCACCAAATTCAGACAAACTTCGCCAAGCAAAAAGGCACAAACTGTGAGGGGGGCGTATTTCATCAGGTGAACTTTACGAGTGCGCCTATGTGCCCATTTCAAGACGTGCATTGCATTGCGAGTGGTAGTGACGTCAACGCCCCCTTTAGCGATGGGCGCTGAAAAGAAATGCATTTATTACTAGTAATAAAATTAAACTTGTATTTTTTTGACTTGTCACGAATATGTAAAATTGACAAGGAATTTTATTTTCGTTGAATGAATCTAACTGTGTCTCGTTTGAACTAAAAAACGCTTTTTTTTCCCAATGTTTGTTCCCTCCAAACATAGCCGCGCTTCAATCGCTGCTCCCATAACATAGAGTTACTATACTGACTCTAGAGGACAAGCTACCCATAGGGCCCATGCATTGAAATCGGCATAGAGTTAGAAGAACGAAATCGGGAACCGCAAGAGCGCCGCCATGTTGCTACGCGCCGAGGTTGCCAGCTCCTGAGACGCTTGCTAGACTTGGTCACAGTAGTCAGTTTTAATCCGGCAACCGTAGCAGCATGGCGTCTCGCTTGTAGTGTTGTGATGTGTGCGTGCAGTCGTGTGTTTGGGCTTTATAAGTTGGTTTTTTATTCTATGTTGCGGGACGGTGTGGGTGCGGACCATGTTGGCCGTACAGGTGGCAGTTATGCAACCGAGGGATGATCCTGTTGAAGTTTCCGGCGGTATGCGGTTTTCAGCGGTCACGCCTGTTGCAGGAGTGTCATTCGACGAGGTTACGAGCTCGAAGTTGTGGTCAGATTCCTCGTCGGCGTTCCGTAATTCTCTTCGCACGGGCGCGGTATGTTGCAAAAGCCGCTTTCGCGATCTATCGTCGCGACGATAGATCGTTTTTTTTATTATTATAAGTACTGATCCAGCTGGAGGGCACATGTAACCGACAAACAGAAGTCTCAGGAGAGCACCTGAGATTATAATAAAGCAGGCGGCGCAGGAACTCCAGGGCACCCAAAGGACGGTGGGGGGACCAAAGCTCGAAGCAGAACGGTACGTAGGTTGGGGCCGCCGAGGCAGGTGTGTGCCAGGGAGTGTTCGCACGGACAGCTCCCCTGGCACGCGCAGCAGTGCCTCGCAAGGTCGTGATATTTTAAAGGCACCTGCGCCCATGATCTTTCTTTTGCCTCGCTGCAGTGAGCACGATTAACGAGAATAATATGGAGGGCATCCGGTGCAGTCGCGAATGCGTCATGGCAAATGTAGCTCGCGTCGCCTGGCGTGTGTTGTATGAACTTTATGCATAATACGCGTTGTTACGGTACTACCTTAACGGAATGGGTCTAGAGGACGGTGTTGGTACATTTTTTCGTACCGCCCTCATCCTATACCCCCACAACAAACACACACACATACCCCTTTTTTTTATGTATACATACATGACGGATCATAGCCTCCTTTATTTTTGAAAAATAGAGGAGACTATGGACGGATTGACCAGTTCAAGTTGTCAACTTGTCAGTAATTGACATAGGAATCACTGTAATAAACACAATTCCACGATCGGATTGTTTACTTTCATTTTTTATTGTAACACTGAGGACTACATAGAACTTTATTTTGTATATGTGAGAGAAGTATGTGGATATCACGAGCTTAAGCCAATGTGCGATACACAGACAAAGCAGCTGCTACAACATGAACTGCACTGGGGGCCACACAACACATACGTAATTAAAGGTGCAAAATCTAGAAGGAAGCTTCAAAATACGCTCTGTAACACTGCAAAGTATAACGTATGTGTACAATAAATGTTCAAAAAAACAATGCATCGATGTCCCATTTGCCTTCAAATTTATTATCAAGTTCAAGTTTACTGAAGTTTATTATGAGCATATGTACAACAGGAATCTACTGACACACCCGCAGTCAAGGTGGCTGTTCGAGGTGTGCTGGCTGCCTCAGCGTAAGAAAAAGAAATTCGGTGAATGTCGACACCAGTACCACTGCTTCTTGCCTCTGACCTGCACGTGCCTCCGCAGCATCTTTGTGCACAAGTGTGCTGGCGAGGCGAGGCGTAGGAGTCATCCGAGAGAAAGAGTATCGTTTACATGGAGAAGTGGCTGTTCACATTGCCTATCGCTTTCCCTCAAATGTTTCCTTGGCGACTAGTGTGACACACCCGCAGTGAAGGTGGCTGTTCGAGGTGTGCTGGCTGCCTTAACGAAAGAAAAAGAAAGAAATTAGATGAGTGTCGATACCAGTGCTATTGCTTCTTGCCTCTTACCTGCATTTGCCTCCACGGCCTCTTGGCTTGCGGAGTCTGTATGAGGGAGATGCTGTGGCTAGGTGTAGGCATTGTCTAAGCAAAAAGAAAAGGCCATTCAAATGGGGAATCATGGAAATAAATGCAGTTGTTATGCCTGCTTCTTGCACTCTTCTTGCCTAAAGGTTTTCAAACATAGTGTCCAGAACACAGCAGCACTTTGACTGCTTCTGCTTGTTACCTGCAGGTGTTGCTGCGAGATCCTGAGTATGGCTGCGTGCAGCATTGTAACACTTGGTGGAGGCATTTGAAGTGGTAGCCAAAAATATAAAGAATCATCCTTGTCTGCATGAATGATTTCAATTTCTAAATGCAGTGGTAACTATCACTATTAGTGCAAGGCCCCCCACATCTATGCGGCAAGTGCCATAGCTCGAAACTGAATTTTTCCGGTAGTGTTTCACAAGGCGTCTGATATGTCCACATTAGATGTGATGTTTGTTTTTATTTATCCCAGTGTGGAGAGGGCATCATTAAACTGTTTTTTTTTATTTTTGCGTGTCTTGTTTTTTGGTTGATTTCTGAATTTATCAAGCAGCAGTCTCGTGATGCTAAAGTGACTTATGTAATGGCAATCAGCTTCTTTTTTGCTTAAAAACAATGCATTTCCTGACCCATTGTTTGACATCCCCTCACTCGCATAATTTTGCAGAGTATTCTACCTATATTGACTTGCTTGACCTCCACTAAAGAGTTTTGCATTTTCAAATACGAAAATACAACTCTTTTCTTACAATCATTCGACACTTCTAATCATTTCTGTACCTTGGGCTTCTAATACTCTGCATTCACCATTTTTGCTTGTTTCCGACTAGAAATGTCTTCTTTAATTTAGAGCTTAAATTTTACCTTTGGAACACAGGGAAGGGCTTGCCATTGCATATCTGCATAAAAGGGAAACATGTTTCATTAAACATTTGCAAAATCCAATTGAAGATTGATGAATACAGCTTGCAGTGTGATATGACTGAATGAGCCATAAAAGTAACTCATGTCACTTATTAAATTAAAGCACATATTAGTGTGATGTACAAGATACGTTACACTAACGTGGTGGGTTCTCTTGCTTATACAGCAAAATGATCGGTGCGCGAGAAAAAAAAATTATTTTAGCATAACCCTTGTACACACTGATTTAAGGAAAATGAGCTGGAGCTGTCCACATGATCTACTTATTTTACCTGCGAGTATGGTCAACAAAAATGTGTCCCAGCTGATTAGTGGTATTTGAGATTATGTAAGTATTGCATATGTGCCTGCTGTCTAAAATAATTGAATTTTGAAAATGCTCGCAGGGATCTGATGTGCATATCTGCAGTTTATGGATACCTGTAAAAGACTCAGCATCAAGTGCAAGTGAACGGTCCCACAGGCCCGGAGTCGATCATGAAAATAGATTCGCTGCACAAATTTGTGACCAGAAAAGATATGCCACATGAAATGACATGCAAGGAAGCGTTGAAAATATTGCACAGTTAATAAAACGCCTACGCTATTAATATGTGGGTTGATGCACTCGTTATGCAAAACGGAGGTGAGGCGTGCAGACAGGACACAAGAGTAGAGTATTTACAAGCAAACAACACTAGCGCCGCCCACTTCTCTACTCTTGTGTCCTGTCTGCACGCCTCACCTCTGTTCAGCATAATGAATCCTTACCAACTAGCTCAGCTTTCTGTCGTTCTAAGTCTCGATGCACTCGATTTCGTCCGCATTAGGCACACGCCTCTTGATTACTTCGTGGCACAGAAATACTCGGCATCAGGCTGTTTTTCTGCTGTGGCCTTTGTAAAAGCATGATTGTTCAAAGTGCAACAATTAAACAGATTCTTTGAGTTGCTTGAGGCTTCGCCAGTACAATTCCGGTGCGCTGGTCCGCCTGTCCAGCAATTTCCTACTGAAGGGAAACCTGCAAATAAAAACACCGCTCCGCATGTGGAAGAATGCTCTACTGTGACGCTTCTCAAACGATCGTGATGCACCACAAGAGCTGCCTACTCGCGTGATATTCTCAACAAGGAGATACATTCGTTTACTTACATGTGAAGGTATATGCCAGAGCACTTCGGGGCTTCGGTGGCACATAAGGCACGAGTGTGCCATAGCGTCCGATGTCGACGCGCGATCGCATGTCAAACCTAAACTGTACGAAACTACTACGCCTCCGGAAAACAGATTCGAAACCGAAATTCGCGTCATCCTTTATTGCATGAATGCGTACATCGTGATTTACATAAGTCACGGACTTAGCAATCTCTTTCTGTAAACTTAATATTAACACACCACCTTCATAAAGCCATCAGGTATGCGTTTTTAGATGATAAAGCATAAGGTGACCTGTATTTGTTTTTAGCCCTTTCAATAGTAATTGCGCTGGCCACATTGACCAGTAGCAACAGGGCGGCGCCCTAGAGGTTCCCACTTTTCCGGCCCAGCTTTTCCTCTAGAGTTGTTCTACTAACTCTATGTCCCATAACCCCCCATGCTGATGTCGGTGACAATCTGTACTGAACCGCTTTTCGCCCGAAGCTTCGCGACCTATTTGAATCGACCTTGTTTTCACCATGATGCGGAAGCTTCAACCTACATTGACAGAAATGTGCTAGTGTCTTCTGCTGTTGGCGATAGTTGCCGACTTCGAACAGTGTTGCTCTGCGCACTGCCGAATGTTTGCCAGCTTTCAACAGACGTCGCGTCCCCAAACCGAAGTGCGGATGCAGGCGCATTCAAACCGCTCGAGCTAATTAATAAAAAAATAACTAATAATACAGCAAACGTAATAACAGAATCCTGGCACGGTGCGAAGTATTGCTGGTCGCCAGCACTCGAGGCTGCCAACTGGCTGATGCATGTTGCCAGTTGCTGGTTACCTATTTGGACAACCAGAGGGCGCATGCGAACCGCGCCGCATCATGCGGTTTCAGCGTAAATGCAATTTTGTGACCGTTCGCGACAACTCTATGGTTCGCGACGACCGCCCGTTTTTCACGAACCGCATGCATGCGGTGCGGCGTGCGGCAATGGGCGGTTTGAGCGTAAATCGGCCCTTAATCCTACGTGATTATCTACAGATACACAAAACACAGGAAACGAACTCTGAAGTATGCTTTGGAGTCGAGTCCTATACAGCAAAATCTTGCAACAAGGCCAGGCAACGAATGTGGAATGCTACCTGGTATACTGTTGCGGCACGAACAAATGCATATGATCAAGAAGCTTTAGGGAATGCATAATGTCATGGACCACCTTTATTACAGGAACAAAAGGTGTGATTAAGTCTTGAATCTAGAGGTGCGAGTTGAAGTACATTTGAGAAGGCTCAACTGTGGTCGCCAGAATGGCAAAAGTGGTGCTTTAAGATATCAATTTATTCTGGATGCGTTCAATGAGGTCAGAATTAGATTTGCTCGTTGCACCCCCACCTACAGAGGCATACTCTAGTAGTTGGCGGCACACAGCAGAATTTCAGAAACACAATACGCGAGTGAAAATCATGCAACATACGGCATGCAATTCCAAGAGCGTGAAGGGCATGTTGTGTAATTATCTATGTGAAGAGAAGCTTAGCATTTTGTCGAAGTACACACCAAGATCTTTCATTTCATCGACCCTAAGGAGTGGAGCATCACGTAGGGTGTATCAAAACTTCACATGGTGCGTTTTCTGCATATAACTTAATGTCATAGTATTGGAAGCATTTAGGAGAACTTATTGTTTCTGCACCAGTTTGAGAGTGAAAAAATGTCCTTTTGGAAGTCCATGCAGCGGTGAACACTGTTCACAGTCTCAAATAGTTTTAAGTTGTCGGCACACAAAGTCATGCTGTTCATTTATTAAAATGCTCTTAGCACTAACAGAAAGCAAGGAATCCAATATCAATTCAAACACTTTTGACGCACTGCAGAGGATAGATATAGGTCGGCAGTTAGTAACTGCACATCTAGCACCTGATTTGTGCATGGGCAATGTCCATGCTACCTTCCAAGTGCTAGAAAAGGTACTACACTTTAAAGACCTATTGAAGATGTTTGTGAGAACAGGGAACAAGTATGCTTCCATACGTCTTAACCCTTTCAGATGCCACTTTATCCCATTGATTGAAAAGTTGCTTTCACCCAATCTCTTGCATTTTCAGAATCGTAGAAAGTGTACAGCTGCAGAATATATTCAGAATTTTCAATTGTTTAGCGAATTATGTCAAGTTTACAAAATTTTAACTCCATGCGAAAGCTCACTACAGGAACACAAAATATGAGAACATGTACTATTTCGTGTTTTGAAAAGCTTGAAAAGCACTTATCCAGCCACTTGAAGATTATGCCTGGTGCATGATATTGTAAAAAACAATGAAAGAAGTGAACCCGCTACATACAACATACTGACACAGAGTAAAAACACCCAGCTGTGTACCTTCCCACTCATTTTGCTAAAACATTCTGCACGTTATTCAAAATTGCAGCACAGTTCCAATAATAAATGTTTCAAGATGTATAAACACATTTTAAATACCATTACTTTCATCAGTGCTTTTGCTATTGATTCACTCTCCTGCTGTGCACAATTGTGTAGACAGCGTCTCAAAGGGTTAAGCTCTGCAGAAGAAATACCATCAACACCACAAGAAAGAGAAGGTCTAAGGCTCTTCATACACTTGAACACAAGGTTTTCATTGAATGATAGCATACACACTGTGCCAGACTGAGAAGGAAGGTTGCTTGAAGCATATTTCACACCATATAGCAAACAGAAATGTTCTGCAAAGGCATCACCAGTGTTCGAGACAACACCACTATTTTCATGAAGAAGACGTACATCTTTGGCACTCTGTTTAGAAGAGTGAGCGCACAAAGCTCCAGAAATATATTGAATTATGTGCCATGCTGGCTTCAACACAATCAATGTGGTTGTAGTGATGATTCTAATAATACTAATAATAATAATAATCTTAGTGGTAACTTGGCACTCTAGACTAAAGAAAAGACTGATGCCTGTATGTTAGGGCGTCTGATAACCAGCCATCTAGAGCAGAGATTTGCAGGATGCAGACGACACCTCCTTTCCCTCCACGTGCACACACATACACACACATCAATAACACAGCACGGCACAGACGCACACATTCGACGGGTGCACAACACACAGGAGTGCCAATTCAGTCTGGTCCCAAGGAAGGAGAATCCAAATGACCAAGAGGGGTGAAGAGAAAGGTCTGTATGCCAGATATAATCATGGAGCTGTGGTGTTGGGCCATAGAGGCACGATGAGGGCTAGGGCTGTGCTGACCACTTGTTCAGACAAACTGAAGAAAGATTAGTGCTGTTCAAAGAACTGTCAAGCACCCCGCAGTATAGACTAGTGCAATGTTGCGCTGGTATTGCAGGGTGTGCTACTTGAGGGGTTTGAGGCAATCCTCGTAGGCTGGCATGACCTTGCGACAACCAAAAAGACGAGAGTAAAGTGTGCGTGTTGTCCGGCGCTGAACAAGCTTAAGTTTGTTAGTGTCACGAGTTTGGTACAGGAACTATACTGATGAGCAGTACTCAAGTCGTGACAGAATAATAGAAGCGTAGAGTGCTCGGAAAACCTTACGTCATCAGGGAAGGGAGACACGGGACACAAACCCAAGAATGGGCCGATGCTTAGATACAGTGCTGGTGACATATGCGGAAAAGTTGAGAGAAGAGCTAAATCATCATCATCATCATCAGCCTGGTTATGCCCACTGCAGGGCAAAGGCCTCTCCCATACTTCTCCAACTACCCCGGACATGTACTAATTGTGGCCATGTTGTCCCTGCAAACTTCTTAATCTCATCCGCCCACCTAACTTTCTGCCGCCCTCTACTACGCTTTCCTTCCCTTGGAATCCATTCCGTAACTCTTAATGACCATCGGTTATCTTCCCTCCTCATTACGTGTCCTGCCCATGCCCATTTCTTTTTCTTGATTTCAACTAAGATATCATTAACCCGCGTTTGTTCCCTCACCCAATCTGCTCTTTTCTTATCCCTTAACATTACACCTATCATTCTTCTTTCCATAGCTCGTTGCGTCGTCCTCAATTTAAGTAGAACCCTTTTCGTAAGCCTCCAGGTTTCTGCCCCGTACGTGAGTACTGGTAAGACAAGAGCTAAATGTTACACCCAGAATGGGAAGGGCCCAACCATCTTTATAGAGGTGGCTCCATGGAATTAGGTTGGACGAGCAGCAGTTTTGTTGTGGCTGATACGCATGGCAGCACTTTTCACAGTGCTACTACAAAGTTTGTTATTGTAGGCCCAGTCGTTCACCTTTATGGAATGTATTTATTGCAAGCACATATGCTGTGCATCGGCATACTGTTGTTGTGGAAGTGTTAACTTGTTAATCAAACACAGTCTGCGCAGATGCATTAGTAACTTAGTTTTGAGTAGATCTTTGTCCTGACTACAATTTATAGTATCGCAGCAAGAAACATTTTAGTAGAATCTGAAGGGATTCCAGCAGTTTAAGCATACCGACTGCACAAAGCACTGACGACACCTTTTCACCTTCCCCACAATGCACTCACACCAGCTACACTTTCCATAAACAAAAAGTGAGATAAAAAATCAATTACGCTTTCACTGACTCAGTACTTGCTGCTTCTGAAGCAGGCATCGAAGCAATCATGGTATACGCTGCTACGTGCACAGGTCTTGCATGATGCAGCTCCTGCTATGCACTGCACACGGGGCACACGTTGCAAACAGATTTCTTTTTGCAGTGCTCAAATATAAGGACACACTGAATCAAACATGACTGTGTTGTCACGTATGCTTCAGTGCGTCAGTGTTCTTGATTGCTACACGAGCGATTTATCTCCAACTAGCCCAAAAGACGGATGCACTTAAAAGAAGTGAGTGAAGGAGCACAGTGAACTTGTACTGGACTGGATTCATATGCCGAATAGAAGAGCGCAGTGTCAGCTGAAACGAGCGGCACGGTTGATAATGTAAGTACTTCCCATAGTTCGGCTACTAGTGTCTTTCGATTTCGGATGTTATCTTTGCCACTGGAGACAGCGCAGAACTTGCCCATTAAACTTGAGTCACCCGACACCACACGAAACACGCCGCGGTTGACCACCCCCAAGTTCCCCACGGTTCATTCACCACATCACACATCACACGACGTCAGGAGTGCCATATTTTAAATCACTGCAGCACCAAACGGACCTGAAAATTTATTTCCTTCGATAGAGTTTCTCAGCTGGGTTCCTTCACTCGCCAGTTACGAACTCGATGGGCGCGCTAGGCCTACGCGTAACGTAAACAACATCGGCGATAGGCGATTGCTGATTGTCCAGACTTCGGAGCTTGTAAACATGTCTCCATTTGTTTTGAGCACAACTAAATACACACACAACAAGCACAGACGTTGCGGCAATCGTGATTCAGTTGGCTGTTTTAGCAGACGATTGTACCGAGCCCGGCGGAACCCAGTGGGCAGGTTGGATTAGCCGGCGTCATTTGCAGTCGCTTTGGATCCACGTCACGCTGCCAGAACCCACGGTCGTCGGTCGGTCGGTCGTGTCGTTGTCAGCCTCTATTACAACACTGTCTTTCAGGAACACTGTCGTGCGCGTCGTGCGTCCAAAGAACTCGGACGATCGTTGGTGCTGGCGGCTTCGCACGGTCGGCCATCATAGGCATAGGAGCCGGAGGATTCGCAGCCTCCGATTGGTTGACGCTTGCGACGCGTCGCAGCCTCTCATTGGTGCATGCCGGCGCAGCATCACCTCGCATTGGCAGTAGACATAATCGCTGCGCATCGTCACGCTTCGCCGTGTTCCCGACCAATGCATTGTCCCAACCGACGTTTTTGATGCTTCGGCGCATGCCGAAGCTTTCCGACGCATGCAAGTGGTTGGGGCATAACACTCGGGGCGCTTTATATCGCTGTGCGCTCTCGCTGCAACGGGGCAAAGTGTTTCATAAACATTGCGTAAAGAATTTTTCTGAAACACAAAACCCCCGTTTTATTTATTTTTTGTTTTCCTGGCTACGCGCGCACGGTTTCCGCCGCAAGTGCGTCGCGCCCCGGCAGGGAGCTATTGCTACCTGCAAGTTATTCTTACCTGCACAATACATATGCTTCTGCGTCTTGTCGGTCACCATGCAAGGGCTGCAGCCTAAGCGCTTTCAGAACTTTGAGTCCTCAAAGCTGCATAATATTTTTAAATCTGCTGCGAATCCGGTTGAATGCTGCATTGAATGCAAGTATTGCAGCTAGAGCTATTTCTCGGTTGAAGAGGGTCACGGCCGCAGCAGCGCGAGGTTTCTGAGCCCTGCTCAGTTTCAGTTTCAGAAACGTATTTATTGCGACCGCTGTAAGCCCCGGGAGACTGCCTGTGCAAATAAAGGCGATGAAACTCTTTTCTACCGTTGCAGCGAGAGAGCGCTGCGATATAAAGCACCCCGAGTCTTATGCAACGCCCCCGCAGGGGCGTCTGCGTCAGCAGGCGTTTGGTGTGTTGCGACACCACGGACCCGAGCACACGAGGGTTGGACCCTCCCGCGTGTAGCCGTGCGCGGCTTAGCCGTGTCCGGGGAAAAGGGGATCCTGGGGGTTGAGCCAATGCCGGGTGTTTGGACCTTTACGGCCCCTCGGCGGCGGCAACACACCCCTTTGGCCTCGGCTTCACGTAGACGGCACCCCCGGACTGACCCACCCGGGGGAAATCGGTAGTTGCCTCTTCCTGTCTCTCTCTTCCTCTAATCTTCGTCTTTCTCTTACTTTTTCATCTTTCCTGTCTCCTCCTAGCTTCCGTTTACTTCCAATTTTCCAGGCAGCAAGGGTTAACCTTGTGTGAATAACCAACCTAGGTTATCTCATATTTGGTTATAGTGATAACGTACAGCTGGCGTTTGCAGGACCTGTTCTTACAGTCCCTGTAGCGTCCCCTTGTAGGACTCCACGGTGGGTGGCTGGCGTTATTGCCGAAAATTCAATCCCTTTATGGCAACCTCTTTCCCTCCGCTTCCTGATCGCCCTCACAAAAGAGGGCGCACCGATGAAGTTTTCCAGTTCCTTGGACGTCAAAGACCAAACTTCCCACGTTACCATGTCATCCACTCAGAAAAATCCGACAAACAAGTACGAAACATTTCCCCTTTTCTAGTTTCCAGGTCCCTAACTGATATCCTTGGCCCAGGCTACAAGGTATCAAGGCTGGCAAGTGGTGATCTCTTGTTAGAGCTCCATGATCAGAAACAGTACGAAAAGTTGCCCAGTATAGTATCATTTGGAGATGTTCCACTAACAGTAACTCCACACCGCACTCTCAACACCACCCGCGGCGTTGTCTCGGATGACGATTTGCTCCAACTGACAGAGGCTGAGCTCCTGGAGGGCTTCAGTGATCAGAATGTCGTCAATGTGAGAAGAATTAAGATAAGAAGGGATGGAAAAGAAATTCAAACAAAGCACCTGATACTCACATTCGGTTCAAGTATTCTGCCCGAGTCTGTAGAGGCCGGGTACATCAAGCTCCGTGTCAGGCCATATGTGCCAAATCCCCTAAGATGCTTCAAATGCCAGCGTTTTGGCCACAGCTCGCAGAGCTGCCGAGGCCGCCAAACATGCGCCAAATGCAGTGCCCTTGAACACGCCACTGAAGCTTGTGCAAACACTCTCCACTGTGTAAACTGTGATGGGGAGCACGCCGCGTACTCGCGGTCGTGCCCATCCTGGAAGAAAGAAAAAGAAATCGTAACGATCAAAGTGAAAGAAAATATCTCATTTAAGGAGGCACGCAGGCGGGTTGCATACCTGCCAAAGAAAAGCTTTGCCGAAGTGGCGCGTCAGGGGGCAACGTCACAACGGCCTCCGGCGGCTGTCCGACCCACAAGCAGTGAGTCGGCAGTCACGCCATCTGCCCCCGCGACGGTTGCAGCTAGCGCTGCTCCGTCAACCGAGGAGAAGGAACCATCGACCCCGAAGGAGGGCGCAGCCGAGGCTGCCTCAACTTCCGAGGTTCCTTCCTGCGCTGGCAACGGCCGGCGTAGCCACATCCCTCTGGGAGCCCCATCGACCTCCGGGCTGGTGGGCGCAGGGGTCTTGCCCTCCAAGGCGGGACTCCCTCTGAAATCTTCCCGCTCGCAAGAGCATGTGTCCGGCGCCTCACAAGAGGCAATGGACACTACACCTATCCTCAAGGCGCACCAAGCGCCTAAGGAGCGGCGAGGCTCCCTCGAACGCTCCAGAAAGGGCAGAACTCCCGTTACAGGGCCTCGAAAGGGCTCTGTAATTTAATCTCTGTAATCTCTATAATCACTACTTCTGTTTCTGTACACACAGCACTTATTGACCTCCAATATGGATACACAAATAATCCAATGGAACGTCAGAGGCCTTCTTAGAAACCTTGACGACGTGCAGGAACTCATCCACAAACACAATCCAAAAGTGCTGTGTCTACAGGAAACACACTTAAAATCTAAACACACAAATTTCCTGCTACAGTATGTTACGTTTCGCAGAGATCGCGATGATGCTCTCGCATCATCGGGCGGTGTTGCCATTGTTATTCAGAAAGGCATAGCGTGTCAACGTTTGCAGCTACAAACGCCCCTTGAGGCAGTGGCGGTTCGTGCTGTTCTCCTCAACAAACTTATCACTGTCTGCTCGCTCTACATACCCCCCCATTACAAATTAACTAAACATGAATTTCAGTCCTTCATAGACGAATTGCCAGAACCTTACGTTGTGCTTGGGGATTTCAATGCGCACAACAGCCTGTGGGGAGACTCTCGTATCGATGCGCGAGGTCGCCTCGTTGAACAGTTCCTTTTTTCGTCCGGTGCGTGTCTGCTGAATAAGAAGACATCCACATATTATTCTCTCGCAAACAGAACATTTTCTTCAATTGACCTCAGCCTAGTTTCCCCTTGTATGCTGTCTGAACTCGAATGGGAAGTCACCAAGAATCCTTACGGAAGCGACCACTTCCCCATACTGCTAAAAACACATAAAGAAAAAGAATGTCTACCACAGGCTCCTAGGTGGAAGATCAATACAGCCGACTGGGAGAAGTTCCGAAACTTAAAAAATATCTCATGGAATGACATGTCTTGTTTAGGAATTGATGCTGCTGTGCAGTATCTCACAGCCTTCATTATAGACATGGCATCTAAATGCATATCAGAAGCACATGGCTTGGCATGTAAACGGCGGGTCCCGTGGTGGAACGAAGACTGTAGGATCGCTCGAAAGAAACAAAACAAAGCGTGGGGGTTGCTACGCGCTTCTCCCACTGCAGAGAATCTAGTCAATTTTAAGCAAGTAAAATCCCAAGGCAGGAGAACCCGCCGACTGGCCAGAAGAGAAAGCTGGCAGAAGTATTTATCGAGCATTAACTCGTTTACAGACGAGGCCAAAGTCTGGAACAGGGTAAATAGAATTAGAGGGCGACAAACATATTCACTCCCTCTGGTAAATACACAAGGCGATACACTAGAAGATCAGGCAGACTCACTTGCGGAGCACTTTCAGAGCGTGTCAAGTTCAAACAATTATTCGCAATCTTTTCTCATACATAAAGAAATAGAAGAACGTAAGCCTTTAACAAGAAAAAGCCGACAGAATGAGCCTTACAACCGTCCTTTCAGTATTGCCGAATTGAGAGCTGCCTTGAGCGCATGCAAGAGCTCCGCACCAGGATCTGATAGAATCATGTATGAAATGCTCAAAAACTTACAAAATGACACCCAAGTTACACTACTTACACTTTTCAACACTATCTGGGACGCAGGGTACCTTCCGACCGCATGGAAAGAAGCCATTGTGATCCCTGTTCTAAAACAAGGCAAAGATCCTTCATCAGTGGCAAGCTACCGCCCGATAGCCCTCACAAGTTGCATGTGTAAGGTATTTGAAAAAATGATAAATCGGCGACTGATCCATTTCCTTGAAGAGAACAAAATGCTTGATCCCTGTCAGTGTGGCTTCCGAGAAGGGCGCTCCACAACCGACCATCTTGTACGTATTGAAACAAATATCCGGGACGCATTTATACATAAACAGTTCTTCCTCTCGATATTTCTCGATATGGAAAAGGCGTATGACACAACGTGGCGTTACGGAATCTTAAGAGACCTGTCAGAAATGGGCATCCACGGTAATATGTTTAATATAATAAAAAGCTATCTGTCAAATCGTACCTTCCGGGTAAAAGTCGGCAATGCACTCTCACGTCCTTTTACGCAAGAAACGGGTGTACCCCAAGGAGGCGTGCTCAGCTGCACGCTATTTATCGTGAAGATGAACACGCTTCGTGCTTCACTACCACCCGCCATCTTTTACTCTGTCTACGTGGACGACATTCAAATAGGCTTCAAATCCTGTAACCTCGCAGTATGCGAGAGACAGGTACAGCATGGTTTGAACAAGGTGTCAGGGTGGGCAGAGAAAAATGGTTTTAAAATCAATCCTCAAAAGAGTTCTTGTGTGCTGTTCACAAGGAAGAGAGGCCTGGTCCCGGATCCTTGCTTGGAAATGTGTGGACATCAGATACCTGTAAAGAAAGAGCACAAATTTCTAGGTGTTATACTCGACAATAAACTTACTTTCGTTCCACACATTAAACATCTTAAAGAAAAGTGTCTGAAAACAATGAACTTAATGAAACTTCTATCCCAGACTACATGGGGTAGTGATAGGAAGTGTTTAATGAACCTATACAAGAGCCTAATTCGGTCTCGATTGGATTATGGTGCCGTTGTGTATAACTCTGCCGCCCCGAGCGCGCTAAAGATGCTAGACCCAGTCCACCATCTGGGAATCCGACTGGCCACTGGCGCTTTCAGAACGAGTCCCATACAAAGTCTATATGTGGAATCAAATGAATGGTCTCTCCACCTACAGAGATCATACATTAGCTTTAGATATTTCCTTAAAGTACGCGCCAATCCTGCACATCCATGTTTTCATAACTTTACCGATATGACGTGCGCTACACTTTTCAGCAATCGTCCCTCCATAAGACAGCCTTTCTCGCTGCGTGTGAAGCAGCTTAGCGATGAAATGCATGTCCCGCTCCTCGAGCATCGCTTAATGCACTTAACCAAGCTCTTACCTCCTTGGGAGTGGCAGGTGATACAATGTGACATATCCTTTATAAAAGTTACAAAGCACGCTCCTGAGGCTGAAATCCGAATGCATTTCCTAGAACTCCAGCAAAATCACTCCTGCGCAGAGTTCTACACAGACGCTTCGAAGTCAAATGCCGGGGTATCCTATGCAGCCGTCGGCCCATCGTTTTTGGAATCCGATGTACTGCATCCGGAAACAAGTATCTTTACGGCCGAGGCCTACGCACTACTCTCTGCTGTAAAGCACATAAGAAAATCGAAACTTCCAAAAGCAGCGATCTATACAGACTCTCTCAGCGTCGTGAAGGCCTTAATGTCACTCAGCAAACATAAAAATCCCGTATTCAATGAACTGTATTCGGTATTGTGTAAAGCGTACTCATCTAACCAGAACATCATAATATGCTGGGTACCTGGCCATAGAGGTATCGAGGGCAATGTACTGGCTGATAAAATGGCCACATCACTCACATCACTAAACACTTCTTCTGCAGTTGCTGTCCCGTTCACAGATCTGAAGCCTTTCTTGCGTAAGAAACTGCGACAACACTGGCAACGCATGTGGAACGCAGAAATAAACAATAAACTGCACGTTATAAAGCCACAGCTAGGTTTTTGGCCCTTCCCATCCAAATCACGGCGAACAGATGTCCTATTCTGCCGCCTCAGAATAGGGCACACATTTGGTACACACAATTTTCTTCTTACTGGAAACGAACCGCCAACCTGTGGTCGATGTGGTGAGAGGCTGACCGTCCTCCACGTCCTCTTGGAGTGTCGCGAAGCCGAACCTGAAAGAAAGAAGCATTTTCCTCTTGCATATCGTCATTGCATACCTCTTCACCCAGCAATGTTTCTTGGTAAGGAACCGCTTTTCAACACCAAGGCAGTTCTCGACTTCTTAAAGGATGTAGTTCTACACGTTATAAGCCCAATAAATTCGTAGAGCATCCTCGCTCCAGAGGATGCCGCTGCGATAATTGTTCTGAATAGCACATGCCTCCAGGCCCTTGTGTTTTCAAGGGCCATATGGAGGCAGTAGTGCTCTAGCATTTCTTATAATCTGCTATATTTTACCTATCGTATCATTCTTTTTAAATGCATCTAAATGTTCATAGTACAAGTCATACGTCATCGCCATAATTTTATTATACAGATTTTACGCACTTTATTGCGTATATTTTAAGGCCCCTTTACAGCCACGTCACACCAACCCCATAGTAATCATAAGTACATTGCAAACCCATTAGCACAGACATGGCGCTCTTTGGCCATACCTGGCCCTTGCGCCAAAAAACCCCCATACATCATCTTATGCAACGCGTCTCACTTTCCGAAAAGTTTATTGCGAGCAGCGTAAGCCCCAGGAGAGTGCCTGTGCAAAGCAAGGCGATGCAACTTTTTTCTATGAAATCGAAAGTATGACGGAAGCCCGTCTGGTCGGGATGATGCATACTTAAAAGGATGAGGTCTGGACACCGACCAAAAATGGTTTAAAGTAGTTATTTACGTTTCAGCTCCCCCACAGGAGCCTTGTTCACAATGAAAGAAGCGACAGAGCTGGCGCCCCTTTTTATGTGCGTCTCAAAACATGATTAAGGCACCTGGCATACATGGGCGGCAGATTACCTTCGTTGCGATTGAGTGTGCGCCGTGGTTTGGAGGATTAGGGACTCAAGATAAAGACGCGAAGAATGATTTCGTTCCTTGGCAATCACGCGAGATTTCTCCCAGTTAATCTTATGTGATGTGGCTGCGCAGTGTTCGGCCAAGGCATTCGATGCAACGTGTCGTTTCTGGACGTCATTCATGTGTGTCTTAAGTCTTGTTTTGAAGTTGCCGGTTTCACCGACGTAGACATACCGACAGTCCGCACATGGAATGACATACACCACGCCTGGGAACTTGTCCTTTTCCAAAGGGTCTTTCACATGCACGAGCTCGTGTCTAAGTTTCTGGGAGGGAACGTGCGCAGCCTGCACGTCATATGACCGCAGGACGCGTGCAACAGTCTCGCTTATGCCGGGGACGTACGGAATCGAAGCCCGTCTTTTGGGGGGTCCAGGCTGGGTGGGTACTGTACGAGCAAGCTGGCGCCCTACTGAGTCAATGACGTACTCAGGGTATCCGCAAGCCATTAATTCCCTGCGCACAAGTGCATTGTCCGTCATGCGGTCTTCCGCTGTTGTGCACACGTTTTTTTTTTTTTTTTGCCCGACGAAGAAGAGAGCCAACAACAGATCTCTTTTGCGAATTGCGAAGCAGGGTGCAGCGATTTGTAGTTTAGGTAGCGGCCCGTGTGAGTGTGCTTCCTAAACACCTTGAATAACAGGTTTGGCCCTTCTCGATGCACAAGGGTGTCCAGGAACGGCAGTTGCCCTTCAGATTCCACTTCAACGGTGAACTTGATTGCTGCTTGTATATTGTTTAGGTGAGCTGTGAAAGGGTCAAGGTTTTGCCTCTGCAAAATACTGAAACAGTCGTCGACATATCTGAGGAAGACTTTAGGTGCCGGTGTAAACGAGGACAACGCTTGAGCTTCGATAGCCTCCATTGTTAGGTTAGCTACTGGGACCGAAATCGACGCACCCATTGCTGCTCCGTGTACTTGCCGATAAAATTTCTTCTGGAACGTGAAATACGTATTTGATAGGCAAAATTTTAGTAGCCTACCTAGGTCATGCACATCGATGGGGGATCTGTCAGGCAACGTCGGATCTTCGTCAAGGGCGGCGACGCAAACTTCCACGGCCATGTCTATTGGTACGCTTGTAAGTAGTGAGACCACGTCAAAAGAAATTAAGACTTCGTCGGGGTGGACGCTTGTCCCTTTAACCTTGTCAATGAAGTCGTACGTGTTGCGTATGTGCGTGGCACGTTTTCCAACGAGTGGCGAAATGATTCTGTGAAGAAAATTTGACAGCTTGTGGAGCGGCGAACGTGTGAAGTCCACAATGGGGCACAGGGGAACATCGGGCTTGTGCACTTTTGGTAGGCCGTATATTGCTGGAGCAGATCCAGCAGATTCAAGCCAATCTTCGCGCTCGGAAAGATGAGCAATGCCACGACAGGAAATTTGAAAGGCTGAAGCAGTGCCACACAGCACGTCCACCAAATGCCCTCAAAAACTCTGAGTACAAATTGTCCTCATACCAGCCTGACGGCTACAAAATGGCAGTTCTAAGTCTCGGTCTCAACTTCAACACGGGACCTGCAACGGACACAAAGAAAGTAATATGCGCCGCTGAGCGCGCTGTGAACTTGGTCGACCAATCCCGCCGTGATGAGGCTCGCACACGCGTTGTAAACGTATTGTCGAAGTTGCACGCCCAACCCGCCGTGGATACCTTGTGCAGGCAAGAACGTGACGCCGTCAAGAGGCTGCAGGAGAATCGGGATATTGTCGTACTTCCCGCCGACAAGGGGAACGCTACCGTCCTTCTAGACAGGAGCAAATACATCGAAAAAATGTGCTTGCCATTGAGTGACGCTCACACGTACGCCAGCGGCGCAAGAGACCTGACACCCAAGCTTCAGAGGTACCTGCAGAAACTCCTCGCCAACGTCTTCCGTATGGTGCCACCTCAGCACAAGCAGTTGTACTACAGACTGCTTTGCCACAATGGATCTGCTCCTGCAATATACGGCCTACCGAAACTGCACAAGCCCGATGTTCCCCTGCGCCCCATTGTGGACTTCACACGTTCGCCGCTCTACAAGCTGTCAAATGTTCTTAACAGAATCATTTCGCCACTCGTTGGAAAACGTGCCATGCACATACGCAACACGTACGACTTCATTGACAAGGTTAAAGGGACAAGCGTCCACCCCGACGAAGTCTTAGTTTCTTTTGACATGGTCTCGCTACTTACAAGCGTACCAATAGACATGGCCGTGGAAGTTTGCGTCGCCGCCCTTGACGAAGACCCGACGTTGCCTGACAGATCCCCCATCGATGTGCATGACCTAGGTAGGCTACTAAAATTTTGCCTATCAAATACGTATTTCACGTTCCAGAGAAATTTTATCGGCAAGTACACGGAGCAGCAATGGGTGCGTCGATTTCGGTCCCAGTAGCTAACCTAACAATGGAGGCTATCGAAGCTCAAGCGTTGTCCTCGTTTACACCGGCACCTAAAGTCTTCCTCAGATATGTCGACGACTGTTTCAGCATTTTGCAAAGGCAAAACCTTGACCCTTCACAGCTCACCTAAACAATATACAAGCAGCAATCAAGTTCACCGTTGAAGTGGAATCTGAAGGGCAACTGCCGTTCCTGGACACCCTTGTGCATCGAGAAGGGCCAAACCTGTTATTCAAGGTGTTTAGGAAGCACACTCACACGGGCCGCTACCTAAACTACAAATCGCTGCACCCTGCTTCGCAATTCGCAAAAGAGATCTGTTGTTGGCTCTCTTCTTCGTCGGGCAAAAAAAAAAAGAAACGTGTGCACAACAGCGGAAGACCGCATGGCGGACAATGCACTTGTGCGCAGGGAATTAATGGCTTGCGGATACCCTGAGTACGTCATTGACTCAGTAGGGCGCCAGCTTGCTCGCACAGTACCCACCCAGCCTGGACCCCCCAAAAGACGGGCTTCGATTCCGTACGTACCCGGCATAAGCGAGACGTTTGCATGCGTCCTGCGGTCATATGACGTGCAGGCTGCGCACGTGCCCTCCCGGAAACTTAAGACACGAGCTCGTGCATGTGAAAGACCCTTTGGAAAAGGACAAGTTCCCAGGCGTGGTGTATGTCATTCCGTGTGCGGACTGTCGGTATGTCTACGTCGGTGAAACCGGCAACTTCAAAACAAGACTTAAGCAACACATGAATGACGTCCAGAAACGACACGTTGCATCGAATGCCTTGGCCGAACACTGCGCAGCCACATCACATAAGATTAACTGGGAGAAATCTCACGTGATTGCCAAGGAACGAAATCATTCTTCACGTCTTTATCTTGAGTCCCTAATCGTCCAAACCACAGCGCACACTTTTAATCGCAACGAAGGCAATCTGCCGCCCATGTATGCCAGGTGCCTTAATCATGTTTTGAGACGCACATAAAAAGGGGCGCCAGCTCTGTCGCTTCTTTCATTGTGAACAAGGCTCCTGTGGGGGAGCCGAAACGTAAATAACTATTTTAAACCATTTTTGGTCGGTGTCCAGACCTCATCCTTTTAAGTAAACTTTTTTCTACCGTAGTAGCGAGAGCGCGCAGCGATATATAGCGTCCCAAGTGTTATGCAACGAGTCTCAGTTTAAGATCCAGCGAAAGCCTCGTCCGGCGCGGACCAGCCACAGCGTGAACTTACAGGCGGAGACAAGTTAAAGAACTAGATGCAGCGTTCAAGAGGGCTGCCATCCTTTACGCCCAAGAAACAAATCACTGCGCAGCAGGCCACAAGTTCGATGTTTCTGAACGGGTGGTACGAGAGTGGCGACAGCAGCGAAGCAAAATTTGCACCTGTGACGGCAAGCGAAGAATTTCCCATGGGCCGAAGTCGGGATGCTTTCCGGAGCTGTAGGCCAAGCTTGCGGCGTATGTCGCTGAAATGCGTGATCGGTCCCTACTAGTGAAGTGCGACATAGTCGTGAAACAAGTCCGGATCTTCGCCATTTAAGGACCTGCTCCGCCGTGAGTACGAGTGGCTGGCGGCAGACCGCGAACTTAAGACAACCGGACCTGTCAAAAGATCCTCCTTGACGGCTGCGTGTGGTTGGGTGCATCCGGCGTGGGCTGCTGTTCCAAAAGATGTTGTGGTGCGGTCGTTTGCCAAATGTGGAATTTCGCTGTGCGACGACCGTACAGTCCCGCCCAGCGACAGCAGCGATGACAATGGCAGCAAGCACTAGTGAGGACGATGGCATAAGACGAGTAGTCCAGTGACAATGCCAGCTACTAATAAATTTTCGTTGTGGAACACACCCTCAGGTATGCTTTATTTTTTTTCCCCTGTCACACGCGTTATTGGGGTTTCGACTTATTCAAGTCGAATACAATTGTGTAAATACGGTACGTCCTCGAACCCCTCAAGAATCATGGAGTGTGAGATAAAGTAAAATGCTTTTTGAATGTCGAGTGCGAGCAAGATCCTGTCTAGACTTCCCGACGGAGGGTGCAGGACTTTGTCTTTCAGCAGTAGGAAGACGCCTTGGGCCGAAACCACTCTCCTGAAGCCAAACATTGTGGCCGGAAGCAGATCGTTTTGCTCTATGTGTCGCTCGAGTCTGGTGAGGACTTTCGAAAAGCTTGCCCAGACAGGAGGTGGGTTGTAGTTGGCCTAGTTCGCTCGGCTTCCCTGGCTTCAGTATTAGATAGCATTTGCTATTTCCCACTCCGAGGGCAGTTGGCTGTGGGGTTTCCACACCACATCATTAAAGAAACCGGTTAGCTGTTGGATGGTCGAGTCACTCAAGTTTCTCAGCATCGCATCGGTTATTCAATCTGGGCCCGCTGTTGTGTTCTTAAATGCCCGAGCCGCGGCATAGAGTTCTGCAAAGCTGATGGGGGCATCTATATCTCCGTTACCTTGGCTGTGATAGTTTCTGGGGCTAGGTGAAGGCGTCTCTGCTTCTTCTGTGTAAGTGTTTTTAGCAGTTGGATGAGCTCGTCTCCCGTGCCTGGGTATTCTCCGACGAATTTCCTCATGACATTATTTGCTTGCATATGTGTGCTGGATGAGTCCAGCAGGCAACAGGGGATAGCCTAGGTTTTCTTGGTGCTTAGATTGCCTGGTGGGGAATCACAAAAACTTTGCCAGTTGTTGTTATCGAGCTCTCTGGCATTGGCTTCTTCTGCCAGTTGGTCTATTCGGCGTCGGAGTTTACAGTTGCGTCTTTGTCACTTCCAATGCTTTGTTGACTTCTGCATGCCTCCCAGAGGTGTGCCAGGTGGTTGTGCATCAACGGTGTTTCTGGTATGGTCTGGTACTCCTTGGTGGTGGCATTGTAGATTTCTTTAAGTGCTCCATTCTGCTGCAGTGGTTCGTGTTGAATGGGCTGTCTGCTGTTTCTCTCTGTACATTTTCCAGTCAGTGAGTTTCGCCGTACCCAGGGTTTGGGATACTTTTGCCATGTTGCAAGTTACATGTATAATATAAGGGCCACTGCCTAGTATCTCATCCAGGTTACTCCAGGTGACTCCTCTTTCGTCACTGACAAAAGTTAGGTCAGGCGTGGTATCACGAGCTACGCTGTTGCCTACTCTGGTGGGATGCCTGGCAGCATGATCAGCACGAGTTCGCACATCTGTGTCATTCCAAGAAGGTTGTTGCGTTGTGATCGGCAGTTCCACTGCCATATAGTGAGAGTCTCTTTTTTTTCTTTAATGCGAGAGTAAATGCCTCGGGGCATACAGGGGTATGGGATGGGGGTAATGGGGTATGGGTATACAGGGGTATGGGATGGGCCTCTTGCTGCCTGGTTGTGTTGTTAGTCATGATGAGGAGTTTCGGCGGTTGTGGTATCCTCAGTGTCCATGGTGACCATGATTTTTACGCTCAGCTTGTCCGAGGTGTGGCTGTATCATTGTTCGCGCGATCGTTGGAACTTCTGAATGGAATCATCTAAGTATTGTTTTAGTTCTTGTCATTCTGTAAACATCTGCTGCATTTGCACTTGTAATTGCTCCTGCATTTGCTGAAATTGTCGTTGGATTTGTTGCTGCTGTAATGCAAACATGTGTTCAACTTGCTGTAGGTCACTTGTATTGTCGCTTGTTGCAAGGGTCGAGTTTGTGCTGGCGGCCGCTGTGACAGTGGTTGTTGTGTTGGCTGTTTGAAATGTGTCACGAGTAGTGGTGGTGGTGGTGGTTGCTGTTGCGGTGACGGAATGAATGGTCTGGGTTTGTGTCTCCACTTGTGCTGTGAGCACAGCTACCTGTTGCTTGAGTGTTTCTACCTCTTGTACTTTACTGCCTAAGGTAGCCTTAAGTTGTCTGCTCTCTGAGATGGCTCGCTTGTATTCCTCACTGTGTGCAGCGAGTTTGGTTGCGGAAGACGCGACCCCTGCCCAGCTTACCTGTGCTGGTGTATTCTTTGACTTGGTCTTTGATCTCTGGTAGTTGTTCCTCATCGGGGCCAGGATCGGGATTTTTGTTTCTGCACACTTGGCAGGGTCAAGGCGGCAGAGCGCTGTGCAGATCTGGAGCAGGATCTCTCCATGCTGGCGTTTCTACTTCTCTGGCTTCGACCCGCACTGCAGTCCTCTTCCTCATACTCTGAGGAGAGCCATCTTAGTTGTCTGTTGCCCTGTGGACGTGATGTCCACAATGCTCGTGGCTGTTGCAGTTGCTTCAAGCGCTTGGTGCAGCTCTAGCCACAGTAAGACCCTCCCTTCTGCACGAGGCACAGATCGGTTCACAAAGGTGTCCTTCGCTTGGGTTTTTGAGCCCACACATTTTGCAGATTTGTCATGTAGGATTTGGGCAAATTTCCGTGCAATGTCCTTTTCCGCAGCAGATCTTGCAGACTTGGACGGTAGCACAAAATCGGTCACACACTAGTTCTCCTCCGTAATAGTATACGGTTCTCTGCAGCATGGGCCTGCTGAATGTCAGACTGGCACTTTTGGTATTGCCGATCAGGCAGGCCTTTATCGGTTTGACTCCTTGCATGTGAATCCACATGTTGGCAAGCAGGGTCTCTGATAGAGTGTGTGGCAGTATGCCGTGCACCACCCTTCTCAGTGTGCCTTCCTCGGTGGCTGTGTATGCTTTGAAGGTGTGGTCTGTGCCGTTGATGGTTAGGAGGTGAAGTCCCAATGCTTTCATGGCTGCCTCTTGATGTGGAGTATGGAAGATGGTTATGTAGAGCCCAGCTTGATCCACAGGAAAAATCGTTCACCAGAAAATTGATGGTTGCAGGCTCAATGATTGCTGTCGCGTGTGATGATGCTGCATAGGGGTAAGCTTTGGTGCAGTCACACAACAATCTTGAAATCGTCCTTTGGTAGAGGTGGGAGTTTGGGTAGTTTCCTTCCTTTTGGAGAGCGCGGTCTTTTGGCATCCGTGTATTCGTTTCCAGCTTGTCTTTGGCCAGCGTTTTGCCGCGCTTTCATTCCAATGCTTGCTTCCATTGGCGTAGCGTTAGCACCGTTTGGTGGAAAGCAGATTAGGTCTGCTCACCTCTGTATGATTGGTGGAGTACCCTGTCGACTTGCTGGGCCCAGTGAAGTCCATTCTGTCTTTGTCATTCAATGCTTTCCAGTGTAGCATCCCAGTGCTCGTGAAATCTCTGGTTGCTTCCATAGGTTAACTCCAGGTCAGAGCGCGCCCCGCTGGTGCAGGTGTTGCTAGAACGCCTTGTTGACGTTTGGGTTAGCGGGAAGAAGATGAACAGCAGGAAATGGCAAGAAGGCTGCTTCCCGTATGACTCCCAGTAAAAGAGGCCTGGGCAAGGGCAGTCAGTGAAAATCACATCGCCTCGGTGGTTTCAGAGCACACTGACGGCCCATCTGTTCACTTCGGCCGGTTGATTAAGTTCACTGAAGAAAGCAGCAGATGAAGCATTAGCCGCCCACTGCTGGTGCTTTTCATGATAGCATAGTCCCACTGTGAGTGACACACTCAGCCACAGGAGCGGAGCGGACGCGAAAGCTTGGCTGGCTTCGCTTAATTCGTACCGCCGATGTGAAAATATTGTTCACGTGGCATGAAATCGTGTCCTTCGTCGGGGACTCTCAAAGTCAACAAAATGAATTTTCTTTCTCATTGAAACTTGCTATTTTCGATTCTCCAATCATTCAGAAAATTTTGCAGCCCCTTCCATGTGAAAAAAAATTTATCGGTGACTGTACCTATTTGCATAAAGGACTGAATTTCAATACAAAGAAATTTCAATCTAACAAAGAAAATTGCTGATTTTATCGACTTTGTTATATCCAGGTTTAACTGTATTATGCATCCCTCAGGCTTCGACCAACGCACCCAGCAACACATTCTAGTGGCAACATATATACTTCCATATTTAGCAGCAATTCTAACTGAGGAAGAGAAAAGCATAGGGCCTTCAATTGAGAATCTGACTGAGTGATCTTGCAGCAGACAAAAGCAATCATAGGTGTGCAGCTGTGGAAACATAATTTATCACTCGAGATTAAATTTGCTTTTAGTGTCCCTTTAAAGGGACACTAAAGGCAAATTCTAAGTCAAGCTGAAGTGATAGATTAGTGCTCGAGAATCTCTAAGGCGTGAATATTATCGCGAACAGAGCTTTAATAATCGAGGTAAATGCAGGACATGATTAGAGACTCCCACGGGACATTCAAGCACTTACTCGATGACGAAAGCACTAGTACTCAACTACTCGTTGCAAAAACATCCTCGTATTGTAAGATGAAATAAAATGCTGCTTGTCCAGTTCAATTTTATATTTAGAAAAAAGAACTCATTAAAATTACCGTTGACAATGACGCGGGCAGTCGGAAGGTTTCATTTTCGCTCAACTGCGCCACCCACGCTTTCACGTTTTGGTACTTTCGTGATTGCGTAGGCTGCACTGGTTTTGCTGACTCGCAAAACTCGCACAGACTGCAAGTAGCAGAGAATTCAACTTTCACGTGATGTCACGGAATGCCTGAACAGTCTACGTCACTTGACCAAAAAGCAGTTGCAGCGGCGAATCCGCCGCTCTGTCGTGGCTCGGTGCCGCCGTCTGTCAGGCGCCGTTATACTCACCGACGGCGATGGGTGGTGATGGCGTATGCAACCTCACCACTCCCCTAGGTGGGTGGCGGGAGATTTGAATTTCGTAAAAAGGTATTCGGACCGTTCGGATATAATTTTCTCGAAAACTAAGTCTTTGCTTGGCATGAAATAAGCGTTCCAAGGTTTCTGGAAAGGTATTTAAACAGGTCACGTCGACTTAGTATTTGCCTTTAGTGTCCCTTTAATGCACCACAGAGCAAGCATCACATCTATTGCTTTTGGTTTATTGTCACAGTGCGTGCAATGCGCACATGTCCGTTGTTGCTGTTGATTAACAGTGTGAGCTGCAGGCGCCAGCGGAGCATGCAGTGCGTACTGCCCAAGCATGACTAGTGTGGCCTGCTACAGAGATGAATGTATTTACGATCACCACAGAGAGAAATTGCTCACCCAAAGCATTTTAATGCATTTGCTTGTAGTCAACAGCACATTTACTATCAGGAGCTGATAAGACACCTGGGCAATGTGTGGAGTGGTTGTGGCCACATAGCAGGTCACTCGGAAGAGGTGGCACTGCAGCAGCACTGCTTCCTCCCGTGCACGGAGTTGGGGGCCTTGCGCTTGCCTGTTCGTACTAACAGCACTCCACTGGAATCTGCAGCAAACGTTGCCACGACCTGGATCCATCATGCTAGCCACACGGTCACATATTGCCCTTCATCTGCCACCGCTCTTTTGCTTCAAACCTGCAAGGTAAATCAGCAGGATGGCTGTATTGAGGCCCAGTGGTGCAATCACATTTCGTGTCCTTTTCTGGCTAAAGCGCTCTATAAGGAATACCACAAGCAATGGACATTTGTATAATATAAAAAAGGCTAATTGAAGGGTTAATTGGTATGGCATTATGTAGTATATATTGTGGTGCAAACAAAGTACATCAAATAACAAAAGATACTAGGACATGGCACTTCATGCATACTTTCCTGTTTAATATCCCGTGCAGCCTTGCAACTTTCCGCTAATCTTAGGCAGCCCCAATTAATGGCTGTTACAAAAGATAATGTTACAAGGAGATTCTTTTTGGAACAAATGAACTGCACGTAAATGAACTCCCAAGTTTTGATTACAACAATAACAGATTTAATTTGTGCGACTTCCTCAGTGGCACAGTTAGTTCGGCTTCGGCATGCATCCCCCTCGGGCAACACCGTCTGGCTTGCCATATCCGGGAAAATGGGGACGCTACAGATCTGGAGTAGAATAATAGTATAGTAGTAGTGGTAGTAACACAAAATTGAAGGAGCACTTAGTTATCCCTACATGGATGAATGCCGAAGCAGGCCGGCCACCGCGCCATGCCTATGCTCTTTCAGTCAACTTATTTTAACTTCACCTTAATTAACTCCAAACGTTGTGGGTTCGACTGCCTTAATTATGTGTGCCTTAATTAATTACCTTCACCTTAACACCAAAGGTCATGGGTTCGAGCACCTTAATTAGCTCTAATTTAACTGCACCCTAACTAACTTTGCCTTAACACCAAAGGTCGTGGGTTCGACTCCCACCAAATGTCGAGGGTCTGTAGCCTTTTTGGACCATTTTCCGCTTCATGAGCCATATAATGCTCTTGCATTAATAATAATGATCTGCTTATTTTTATGTCCACTACAGGATGAAGGCCTCTCCCAGCGATGCCAAATTATCCATCTTGCACTAGCCAATTCAAATTTGCATCTGCAAGTCTCCTAATTACATCACCCCACATAAGATTCTGCGATCCTTGACTGCACTTCCCTTCCCTTGGTGCCCACTGTAACTCTATTCACCACACCACACTCCATGCAACTAAGAGTGGGCAAACGGCGCCGACCGTGCAGTGAACGCAGCTCACAAGAAGTCATTGTGGCCCGACAAGCTAGACTACGAAAGTGTTAACGAATGAAAGCAGCTGGTAAAAATGCACCTAACCAGTGGCCTGAATCAATGTTTTTTACACGCAAAATAAGACCACTGACTTGAAAGATAACTGCGAGTCGCCCTAGTTGGAACAGACTCATTTTTTTAAAAACTTTTTGTGCGCAGGACAAACAGGGACAAAGAAAAGGAGCAGCGCTTTCTAACAACTGGTTTTATTTTCGAAGAACCACCTGCTTCGATACCCACAGATCTGGGCGATCCAGCAAACAGAACACGCCAATAGTGCATATTATAACACTTGCGATAAAATGCCGTGGATCAGCGCTACCCGGTCAACATAAAAACAGCAAAGCGCATTAAAAAAGCACTTAAGATGAAAATGTGTTTAGAGATATGATGACAGGAGCGAATTCCCTTTATCCAACAATGAAACAGAAGGATGCCTGATGCATATTTCCTTTAGTTTTGCAATCCAGTGAGCTTCCACAATTTCTCTTGCGTTTTGATTTCTATGCCTAAACAATATGTCGGTGCTTATAAGACAAGGTGAGCAAGCATGTTCTTGACAATGCATTGCCAAATGCGTACTAGGGCAACCTTTCAGACTAGACAAGTGTTCCCTTGGTCTCGTGTTCTCGCACGCAGTCTGCCCTACGTACACATGACCACACGTCATAGGGATCTGATGTACAACGTTCCTCGCGCAATCAACAAATTAGTTCTTACTCAAATATTTAATACTACATTGTTTCTTTGCATCATCCTTACTTTCGAACTTACTTATTACCCTAGAAAACACAGTACTTATTTTGTTTTTAGCCGAAAACACCACTTTTCATAACTCCCAGCCACCTCTTTAAGTCTGTATGAAAGGCCGTGCACATACACAATCACTGAAACCTTGGAAGCTAAACCTTTCTGCCTTTGATTCTTTGCGCATAGTTCTTTATCCTGTTTAAGTTTTTTCATTAGTTTAGCGCATGATGCCAGCATCACAGCGAGTGGGTACCCAGCCTTTCTTAACCAATCAACTTGCTCAAGAAATGCAATGTTTAAGGTGTGGTAACATGACTTCAACAACGCTGACCGGAAACATTAAATTACTATACCATTCTTCACAAGCCTGGAATGGTTTGAAGCATAGTTCATTAGTGGTTTTCCAGCTCAGGGCGAGAATGACCAACACACATGTTCCGGTAGAAATTCTAACTTGACATCAAGAAAGTGTAGCTTATTATATACCGGTACTTCCGAAGTAAATGACAAGCCCTTGCCCAGAGAATTAAAGGCTTGTACTATATTCCTGAAAATATCCTTGTCTACATGACAGCCCAAAATCAAGTAGTCATCTACATACTATCTGTATACCTTATATACTACACCTTCTAAACCTTTTGCCAGCTCTCCGTCCTAGAAAAATGCTACTAAGGATGGGAGCCACCTATGACCCGATGCACACTCCTCCTGCCTGACGCGTTAAGCCAATTCATAAAAAAGGTGACCACTTGTCTTTTGAGAATTATCGCCCTATCTCTATTACAAGCAGTTGTTGCAAACTTCTCGAACATGTTCTTGCAAACTTCATTCATGAATTCCTTAGTGATAACAATGTACTATCAAAATTTCAACATGGATTTAGAAAAGGGTTATCCACTGTTACACAACTAGTTACAGCTGTGCATGAATTTTCCCGAGTGCTTGATGCATCAGGACAAATAGATGTTCTCTTTCTAGATTTCTGTAAAGCTTTTGATAAAGTGCCACATGGGAAATTGCTGTACAAATTACAGTGCTTGGGGTTACCAGGAAAAATAGTTCAATGGATTGGGGCTTATCTTCACAACAGACAACAGTATGTGGTAATTAATGATTCATCATCTGCTATTCTTCATGTCACGTCTGGAGTCCCACAGGGAAGTGTATTGGGACCACTTTTGTTTTTAATTTATGTTAATGACTTGGTTGATGTTATTCCCGAAAATGTGTCTGTACGTTTGTTCGTAGATGATTGTATCATTTTTAAACAGATTGTATCACCCAGAGATCATGTTGAATTGCAACATGCACTGAATGTTATTGATGACTGGTGTCCAAAATGGGGCATGCAACTAAATACTCAGAAAACAGTTCTACTGCGTATCACCAGGAAACTAAATCCTAGCTTGTTCTGTTATTCCCTTGAAAACAATAGTATCTCGATTGTAGGCAAATATAAGTACTTAGGTGTCACCCTCACAAGCAACTTAACTTGGTCAACCCACATTTCTGATATCTGCACATCTGCACTATGTAAGTTATGGTTCCTTAAAAGAAAGCTGAAATTCGCACCCTCGCAAACAAAGCTTTTAGCCTATAATACGTGTGTTCGTTCTAAGCTTGAGTATGCTTCTATCATTTGGGATCCCTATTTAAAGAAAGATATCATGCAACTTGAACGTATTAACAGAAAGGCTGTTAGGTTTATATTTGGCAAATATCGTAGACTTGATTCCCCATCCAACCTAATGCAATTAAACTGTATTTCTACTCTAGAAGCCCGCAGAAAGTTCAGTCACCTTTCATTTCTTTATAATTGTATGTTTGGTAACATAAAAATAGATCTGCCTGACAGTATAAAATCCCTAACAACACAACGCACATGCCATGGCCATGAATTTGCACTAACCCCAATCAAAATCTTTCAAATTCAGTTATTTTCCTAGAACTGTGGAAGATTGGAATTCTTTGCCATGTGATATTTTTGGTTCCAATAATTTTCTCGCTGAGTTGGAGTGTCACCTTCTCTCTTAAGCTTTCTTTTTCTTTTTGCTTCTTTCTTTCTGCTTTTTTCTCTCTTGCTTGCTTTTTGTTGTCTGTTGTTTTGTACATTCATGTTGGATGTAACCCACACCTGCTTGGGCCACCACATTGGCCTGCAGTATTTTGAAATAAATAAATAAATATACGTTTCATCACAGAATCCTATGTGTGCATTCGCTAAATTAAAATGCAGAAGTTCAAGAAAGGAAATAGCTACTCTCTACTATTCCTTGCCGCATGGGCCCCTAATGTGCAGTGTTAAAGATTGCATAACAAATGAGAATGACATGGTGTCATTCCGCAACACGTGCAGGATGGCTGTTGAATCCTTTCTTGAATGTCTGCATTTTAATTTAGCGAATACACACGTAGGATTACACACGTAGGATACACACGTAGGAAAAACAGAATCATTTCTTTATCTACAATACCTTCAAGGATCTGTCAAGGAGCAACGAGTACAGTAATATGAAGACAACAAAGCATAAATGGAAGGATGGCTCAAACATAAACAAAATGCATATTAATAATAAGGCAGGTGAAATAAGGCCCCCCTATATGCACAAATCATGCTAAACAAAAAGAAAATAGGCAGACAGGTGGAGCGCACAACAAAAAGCTGGACCCACTTATAATGATTTCCACATATAACGATCTGTCGGTTATAATGACCACATTTCAGTGCAATAAGGTAATATTGCCCTACCTATTGAAACTGCATCCAGATACAATGAAAACTTTAAAGCACCGTAATATTACAATGAACACTTCATACCTAGTTGCCATAAGGAGAGTGCACACGCAAAGGGAAAAAAAATATAAAAATAAAAATGCACCAAACATGATGAAAATATGACCCCCGAGATAGGCGAGCAAGCACCTCACATGGATTTCAGAAGCTGTAACGAAATCAACTGGCTTTTCAGACAACTCTCCCAGTTGCAACACTGAAACACCATTAAAATTTTCAGAGTTGTTTGTGACTCTTGATTAGGGTTCAAGGAAGAAATCTAGAATTCATCGCTCGTCGCCTGCAAGTGCTATGAACGACTAGCCAATAGCGCGAAGCTGCATCTGGATGTACATCACTCATATACTACTGATTGTCACACGGAAGGAGCAAACGATTGAATTTTTATATGTGCAAGAATAAGGACCTATTGCAAGACCCTCAGAAATATTTTATGTTGCTTTTTACAGTTAAATACATCAACTTAAATTAATAAAGCACATGTCACGCTAGTTTCGGTGCGTATATTGCTGCCCTCATACCGGCAACACCAAGGAGACGTCGCTCAAAATCGTCGCTCGCATGGGGTACGATTTGTAAGCGACGAGCGAACGCAACAGCCATCTCCATCGCATCACTTCTCGCTGTCGAGGGCAACATCGCTTGCACGGGGTTTATACTTCAAAGGTCGACAAGTTTGTGAGTGCAGATGATGGTGTCGCGACCACGGTAAAGCCAGAAAACGAAGGCCACATTGCCGACATCGTACCGAGCACAAGTGAAAGTGGGCACAATGAGAAAAGCAACGACGGTCCCTTGCCTACAACCTTGGAGCTGATTGGTGCACTCGCACTAGTCCGGTGGTTCTGCGCGAATATGGAAGGTTGCGGCCTCAGCTGCTCCAATTCATTAGACAATGTGGCGAAATGTGTGCATCGCAGGCAGTGATTGCCCAAGCAGAAGAAAATACGGGACTACTTCATGCGAAACAAAGCTAGTTTCATCAACACAGTGATTTTATAAATGGTGTGTGCTTTTATGACGTCCAATACTGCAGCAGGCTTATATCGAATTATGCTCTATATCGAACTCATAGGTGTCTTTTTGCAAGTTCGATATAGCCGGGTTCAACTGTATCTGGAAATATTAAACATAGCTAAAAACAGAGCGATTTCAGTGCGCATGGAGTGCGTGATTAACTTGGCGGTGCCAGAGGTGCCTCGTTGCATAGCAATACCAGACGCCACTTAAGCTTCCTGTTTCCGTTTTTTACATTTTATTTAATATTTCCTTTTTCTTTTTTTCCCCCCCACCACCACAGTGTGTATTCAGTCTGCCTGTGCTCTGCATTCAGCAGTGTCGACACTGTGCCTCTGTCTCACGTGGCACGGATGACACATTTTCGCGGGCCTCAGGAACGCTTGCCCTTGGCGCTGCTGTGCAGTACTCATGCCATTGCTCACATTTGTGACAGTAAAACAGACCTCCCACTTTCTACGCTTAGTGGGTGGCTCACGTATGCTCTCATCATCTGGCACTGTGGCAGGGGTCCCATTCCAGCAACTTGGATGGCAACACTTGCTACTCTTGGCATACCACTGCTGGTATGGCGTTCGAGTCTTTTGATCCTCCTGGGTACGGGCCCCACTGGATGCTTGTGGCCAGGGACTGTGGCGGGCTCCTTGCACCAGCGGCTCGAGAGGCGATGCAGCTCTCTCTCTATGCATGTATACACGCACACACATATACATACAGTAGAATCTCGATGATACGAATCTCATGGGGTCACGAAAAATATTCGTATTAGCTGAAATTCTTATCATCGAAACACAATTAAAACTAGCTAAATTAGAGTCAGAGGTGAACTCACTCACGCACACGTCGTAAAAAGCATTTATTTCTTGAAGAAAAAGTCTCTAATGTCCTTCTGCTTTTTTTTCTTTGTCAGGTCACTTATTTATTTATTTATTTTATTTAGCAAATACTGCCGGCCTGTATTACAAGCCTTAGGCGGGAGTGGGGTACAGAGATAACAGGAACAAAGAAAACGTACATTGCAACAAAAGAAGCAAACAACGAGACTCGGCTGGAGTGCAAAACACAGTAGAATCAAAAAACAAAACACTCGACTCAAAACAAATTGCATGTGTGCCCTATTGTTCATTCAGGACTTAGCAGACTTTGTTCAAATTCATAAAAACGCGTGCACATGTCATCACTGATTTCATCCGCATCCATAGCACACCTCAGAACGTCGAGCGCATGCAGCATTTCAGCCACCGGTGGTGGTCCTTCGCCGTCGCCCACGTCTATGTCGTCGCCATCATCGCTAGAATCAGCAGCCTCACATGTGGCCTCTTCGACAATATCTTCTACTGTGCACGCACCACACGTTGCTAGATTGTCATCTTCCATGCAAAAGTCATCAGCTGTGCACTCGACATTAAGCCGTTCCCAATCCTCCAGTTCGCTACGGTAGTCGGAGTTACCCGATCCGATGCCATAGCTATACAATGGATGGCATCCAAGAGGCTTATTCGCAGGTTGCCTTCGTCCTTTTGATCAATTTTAGCAACTAAACGGCGCACAAGAAGGCTTTTGAAATGGTGCTTTGCGTTCTTTATAATCCCAGTATCAAGGGGTTGCAGGTGCATCGTCGTGTTCGCAAGTAAAAAGACAAGTTCAACGTATTGAAGCGTTACTTGCCTCAGCTGGGCGGCACACTGGTCAAGAAACAGAACAATCTTCAGATTCTTGCAAGCCATCCTCCTGTCAAGGAGCGATAGAAACTCTTCGAACAGCACCGCCGTCATCCACGCCTTTTTGTTTGCCTGATAGACGCATGGCAAATGGCTCTCGCGCTTGAAGCGCCGGGGCTTTCGAAATTTGCCAACTACCGTGAGCTTAACTTTCTCCAATCCATCGGCATTACAGCATAAGAGAACCATAATGCGCTCTTTGCTTTTTTTGTCTCCTTTGCATGCTTCACCTTTTAAACAGAGGCTCTTCTCAGGTTGCAGGTTAAAAAACACACCTGCGTCATCAGCATTAAAAACATCACGAGGCTCATACTCCGCGATGAGTGATGGCAGCTTCGCTAGCCAGTCGCTGACAACTGCCTCGTTAGCTTTTTTCGCTTCGCCGCAAACGCTTTTATAAACGAGACCATGCCTAGTCTTAAAATGATGCAGCCACCCACCTGAGACCTGGAACCCATCGATGTGCAGAGCAAGTGCAAACTCATCGGCTTTCTCCCTGCAAAACCTTACCGTCAATATTTACACCAGCTGCGGTTACCTTTTTAAACCAAGTCGGGAGAGTCTCCTCAAGCTTCACGTGCTGAGCGGTTTTTGCTTGCTTCATGTTTACGTTGAACGAAAGCACGTTTTTCATGATAGTGTCTCGCTGTGCAACAATTGTGCTCAGTGTTGACATTGCAAGGCCTAGCTCCTTAGCCCACTCCATCCGCTTCCTCTTGGGATCCTCATCAATCTTTCGAAGAATGTCTCATTTCTCTTTCCGCTTGCGAGACACAGCTCGCTGCGACTAGGCAAAATGGCGCAAACAAAAAATGCGGCCCGAAGCACAGCAGCCACTCCGTCCGATGGCACGCGGAAATGGAGTAAAAGCACAAAAGCAACAAAAACGCCACCGCTTCAATCTCTTCGCGCCCAGTCACGGCCTCTGCGCGCCACGTCCGCACCTCCGCACCAAAAGAGAAAGGGAGAAATCGTGTGACTGCACGCTGTTCTCTTTCGCGGCCGTTGGTGGGGCTGCATTTATTCGTATCAACCAACACGGGTCAAAAATTGATTGGTAACAACCGTTCTCTAGCATGTTGCAAAGTAATGGGGCTCGACCAGGACCACCGAAGAATTCGTATCATCCGGAAATTCCCATTAGCCGTGATCGTATCATTGAGATTCCACTGTATACATGTATATACGCTTGAGCTAGAAATGGATGCGGAAACACAAACTCTGCCTGCACCTACGTCAACAACTTTTCCACATTGCATTGTCGATGTCTGGAATGCTCTCCGGCACCTTCTACTACCGCTTCTAACAGCCCAATTCAGTGTCGCTCCCTCCTTAGCATTGAAGAACTCTTGCCTCACACCCCACGTAAACTTGGCATGGTAGTGCACTTGGGGCCAGCAGATTGCATACTGTGTTTCTGATGACTTTAGTGCATGGCGACCAGTTGGGCGCATAGCTCGCACCGCTTGAAAAGGAAAGAAAAAAAAAGGAAGGAAATTCCAATACAGTAAAACCTTGTTAAACCGTTCCCGCTTAAACAGTAGTTTCGTTTTAAATGTAGTAAAGTCATATCCCCGACTCAGCAGCCATTGAACATAATGTGTTTTGTATCCGCATAAACCGTACCAGCTTATTGCGTACGTATCAGTTAACAAGTAGTGTTTCACCTTTTCGTCGCACAAACATGGCGGTGCGTTGTCTCCATCGGGCGACCCCGCAGAAGAACAAGCCTAAGAGATCGGAATGGCCTCCAAGCGCCCTGTGCATTTGCGTGTGAAGCCACATCAACATCAACATCATTTCAGCGGCGTGCCAGAGAGCGTTGTGGTGTCGTGCATGCGAGGACTCGCATCATGCCGAAGCTCGGATAAAAATAAAGATGCCGGATGCTCAGCATAGAAGAAAAATTAGACATTGTTCGTGCGATCGAACGTGACACGAAGAAGTTGGCGCTGGCACGTGACTGGGATCTGTTGTTGACTATGGTCTGTGGCATTTGGAATGCGAAGAAGTTACTCGGCAGCGCTGCTGTGACTGCGAAGGGATGTTGGCTACGAGGTTCGACTTTTTGCCATCGTTGCCTCTGTTGTTGCCGAAGTGTCGGCTAGCGACAATGATGAGAACGACATGGAAAGGGACAGCACGAGCGATACAGGCCTGACAGTGGCATAATCTCCGCGTCACATCAGCCTCATGAATGCAATCGTCGCGACAAGAACAGCACCCTGCAATGAAAAAGGCGGCCTGCAGCTTCTGCAGCAAGACCGCGCACATGCATGGAGAATATGTAATGCCAACAAGGAATCTGCCATGTGAGTGTTTGCCAAGAAGAGGGGGCTGGCTGAAAAGCTGGCTGGCAGCTTCAATAAGTTTGAGGCCACTGTCGTCGCTGCTAGGCCGCCGCAGCATCAAACAAAAATAACACTTTTGGCGCGCGAAGTGAATAAATACTGCATGTTTTTTTTCCCTTTTCATCGCACTCTCTCCGAGTTCCGTTTTTGACAGGTAAGTGGTCGATCTCATGCTATTTCGATTAAACAGCACTACTGTTACTGTTTAGTACATACTTTTTCCGAGCTCCGGCCAACTACGGTTTAACGAGGTTTCACTGTATATCACAATGTGTGACATCTCCAGCTATTCTAACGAATCTATTTTTTATCAGCATTTATTCAGCACTTTTTTTTTTACTTTTGTCTTCCTTTTTTCTCCATTTTTATTACTGTCATTCCATTCCATCTTTATTTTTTCTTACTCTAATTTTTTTCGCTTTCTTCTTGCTTTAAAGGCCAGCTGCAACAAAATTTTCAACCATGTAAAAAGCCCACTTTCAGGTACTTGGGACATGCAGTAGCCTCTGTGCAACATCTTATGCTTGAAATACAGGCCAATGGGTAAGAAAGACCTCGCAAAAATCAGTGTTTTTCATAGCGAAACTTAAAAAAAAAACGCCGCCATTATCACCTGGTGGAAATGACGTACTGTGAAACCTCGTTAAACCGTAGTTGATCGGAGTTTGGAAAAAGTGTGTAGTAAATGGTAGTACTCCTTAATCGAAATATCGCAAGATTGCCCACTTATCTGTGAAAAATGGAACTGTCAGAGAGTCCGATGAAAGGGCAAAAAACATGCAGTATTTATTCACGTTGTGTGACAAGAGTATGTTATTTTCGTCTGATGCCGCAGCGGGCTAGCAGTGACGATGGCGTCCTCAAGCTCGCTCAAGCTACGAGCCAGCCGCCAGCCCTCTCTTCTCGGCAAACACCCACATGAGGCTGGTGTAACGCACAGCATCTGCCACTGTCAGACTTGAAACGCCTGTGCTGTCGCTTTCCGTGTCGTCCTCATTACTGCTGTTAGGCAACACTTGGGCAATAACAGAAGCAATGATGGCAAAAAGTCGAACCTCGTAGCCGATGCATTTTCCTGGTCGCAGCAGCATTGCCGACCAATTTCTCCGTTCCAAATGCCATACACCGCAGTCAACGATAGATCCCTCATGTGTGCCAGCACCGACTTCTTCGTGCCATGTTTGACAGCACAAACGATGTCCAATTTTTTTTTCTGTGCTGAGCACCCGGTTTGTGTCCTAGCTTGCACGACACCACAATGCTACGACTCTGGCACGGTGTCGAAATGATGCTGATGTTGACGTGGCTTCACCCTTCGAAGCGCCCTCTGCATTTGCGCTTGGAAGCTATTCTGATCTCCGAGGCTCATTGTTGTTCCGGGCCGACACATTGCCGTGATTTCGCAACGAAAAGTGGAAACACTACATGTTAACCGATATGTATGCAATAAGCTGGTATGGTTTATGCAGATACAAAATGCATTATGTTCAATGGCCACTGAGTCGGGGATTTGACTTTACTACTTTAAAAACGAAACTACTCTTTAAGCGGGTATGGTTTAAAAAGGTTTTACTGTACAATGAAGAATGTGGAGAACCAGCACCCGTGCTGTCTGTTTTCCCAGGCCTCCTTGAGAGGAGGCTATGCCTTTGCTTTTATTCTGTTCCGGTGTATAAGCGAACAGGTCCCGTACGTCTGCTAGGCACAGAGTTGGACTGTTAGCTGCTTCGTTGAAAAAGAAAGTATACAATTAGTGCATTTTACCGGTGCTGACATACGGCGCAGAGACTTGGAGGCTGACAAAGAAGCTTGAGAACAAGTTAAGGACTGCGCAAAGAGCGATGGAACGAAGAATGCTAGGCATAACTTTAAGAGACAGAAAGAGA